>NC_071636.1:3373214-4047857 GCF_014839835.1 Dryobates pubescens
GTCAGAGGTAGCAGGTAATGAAAACTTCTTATTAAGGGCAGGGCAAGGTGGTGTTCAATAACTCTCCCAGCAGCCTTTTGAGGGTTAGAAAATGGAGCACAAGGTCATTCACTGGGTGAACAATGGCTGCTATCAATTAATATAATAATAATAATAATAATAATAATAATAATAATAATAATAATAATAATAATAATAATAATAATCCATTAATATTCCCGAGGCATACAGGGATATCATAACAGCCTGAAGGGAGTTTGCAGGCTGCTATGACACCCCTAAAGCCTGAAGGAAGTTTGCAGGCTGCCATGGCACTCCCACCTCTGAATACAGGAGGATACAGGAGGGATTTGGGGTGATGCTGGCACACTCCAAGCTGCCACTTCAGGTGGTGCAAGGCCCAGGGGCTCTGTGCAGGAGGAAGGGACTTCTTGGAGCAGCCACCAGATCAGGGCTCTGCAGTCATGGAGAAGCTTTACTGGCTGAGCCCCACTGCTCAGAGGTGGATGCAGGAGCCAGATTATCCCTCAGGTCACTGGGCAGGGGCTGGTGTTGGCCTGGGCTTCCCCATCCTAGCCAACACCTGTGGCTTGGCACTGGCAGAGGGGGCCTGATGGCAGGGGGAAGCACACTGGGATGGATCCAGGCCATGGGACATGGGGTTGGCCTTGCAGGCAGTAGCTGGGGTCAGCCCCTTAGTTATCCCTGTCCTTAACCACAGCCAGGGCTGGAGTCCCCATCACAACTAGAGTCAAGGTACAGCAGCACAACTGAGGCTGGGTCTTCGTTGCAGCTGGGATCAGGATTCCCAATGCAACTGGGAGCAAGGGTATAGTACCACAACTGAAACTGGGGTCCCCATCACAGTCAGGGTATCCCCATGGCAGCTGAGCTCAGGGTCCCCACTACCCCAGCACTCCCAGGATGACACCAGTACCCAGGATTCAGCCTGCCTCCAGCTGCAGGGTGACTACAGGTGATCTCTCTCCCCCACCAGCTAGTGTCATGCCATCCCACAGTGTCCCCCAGACAGCCTTCACCCCCAGTGTCCCTGCCAGTGACATCCCTCCCCACCAGCTAGTACCCAAAGCCCAAGCACCTCCCCATCAAGGCAAAGAAGGGGCAAAGCTTGTTGAGGAGCTCAAACCCCACCAGCACTAACCCTCAGATAGGACCATGCTGGGGAAACATCCCCACAACTCCCAGCTCCCACCAGGCCCCACCAGAGCAGCACCAGTCCTGGGAGCAAAGTCGTTTTCAAAAGCCACTGGGCAAACATCAATGTTATTGTTTGGGGTTTTTTTTAGCCCTGACCTTTTTCCTCTTTTTTTTCCTTGGAAGGGGAAGGTCTGCAGAAGGTGGAAAGTAATCAGGTTTTGGGCCTGGGATAAAAAATGGCTGGAGTAGGTTGGGCTGACTCCCTATAATTAATAGTGTGCCTGGTAATAGGATTCTCCAGCCTTTGGTGCTCCCTGGGAACACTTTTTTACATAAGATATTGCTCACCATGGAGCAGCAGAGTTTTGATTTATGGGGTCTGGGCCTCCAAGAAACATCTTAGGGGGACTGCCCTGGCTGTTGGGAGGTATGGGAGGGTAGAGGGGAGAAAGGCAGAAGGCAGGCAGAGTGTTTCTGAGGCAGAAGGCTGCCAGGTCCTGGGGCAGGCACAGGCTGGGAGAGAAAGGGTTTTGTGGGGGATGTCTGTGGTTAGGGCTCTGATGTAGGCCTGGGGCTGAGGTCCTTCGGCTCTGACAGGGAGGAGGAGGAAGCTGAGGAAGGTTTTGGGGCAGGAGAAGGTTTGTTTCCCTGCTCAACACGACCAGGTAATGCTTGAGGCATGGGCTCAGCTAGGGAACCATAGAGCAGGCAGCGGGGGGAGAGCCCCAGTGAGAGCAAAACCCCACATCACCCTGGGATGGGAAGAAGGAGAGGGGAGAAATGTTTGGGGGGGGGGGGGGGGAGGCGACCAAACCCCCCTGAGAGGTACAACAGCAAAGGGCTCAAAGCAAACATAGCACTGTAGGGCGGGAATGAGTGAGATCAGGGAAGCCTGGAGGGAAGGGGGCAACGGGAGAAGGAGTGGGATGGGATGGAAAGAGGAGGGCTCCAGGACGGGGCACACAGACACGTGTTGGTGCACGTCGGAGCCTGCGGGTGTCACACACGCCGGGGAACTCCACCAATAAATCACCATAACAAGCGGGTCTGCGCCTGTTGTTCTCTCCTGACCGCAGACAGCGCGGCAGGAATGGGAGAAGATTGTAATAATTAATAATCATTAGAATAATAATGCATAAAGACAGTAGCAAAGTAATTAGGCAGCCAGGGAGCGCTTGCTAATTGAGGCAGGAAGCTGCGGTCCAAACAGCCTGGGGAGGAGCTGGGGAGGGAGGGGAGGGAGGACTCGGGGCTGGAGGATGCCAAAGGGCAGAGCAGGATGTGGGTGCCTCAGTCCTGCCCTCAGACAGGCAGGGGAGGCACAGGCAGAGTCCCAGCTTCATCCTGAGCCCAAGTCTTACCTGCCCTCCTTGCCTCAGTTTCCCTATCCCTACAGGGATGCTGGGTGCTGGGGCTGCAGGAGTCACCATGCTGGGGCAGAGGATGCAAGAGGAGACATACTGGGTGCTGGGGCTGCAGGAGTCACCATGCTGGGGCAGAGGATGCAAGAGGAGACATACTGGGTGCTGGGGCTGCAGGAGGAGTCCAGCCCTGCATCTGCCCGTCTTTATTACGGTTGTTTTGGGCGGAAGACAAAGAGCGGGTGCCAGCCGGGCCGCGCTGCGTCCCTCTCTTTAGGGCAGGTGTCACTCCAGCCCCAGCTGGCTCTTCAGGGACTGCAGCAGGGCCGGCTGGATGCTGCTCCCCCCGCAGACCACTACCACCACGGAGGACAGGAGGGTCGGCAGCCGCCCCTCAGCCTGCAGCCGCTGCAGCCGCCCCGTGTAGAGCAGAGCCAGGGCGGCCCCGCACGCCGGCTGCACCAGCATCCTCTCGTCGTCTGTGGGGACAACAGCAGGGGGACACCCTGAGCCACCCGCTTACCCCAGCGGCCCCTCCGTGTCCGCCACGTCCCGGGCCGGTCCCGGGACCTGGCAGTGCCCCTGCCACGCCCAGCTGGCCCCTGCTCACCCAGGAACTGCTCCACAGCTCGCACAGCCTCCGTGTCCTCCACCACCTGGGAGATGACCTGGCACTCCTGGGCACACTCCAGTGCCCGTGCTGCCACAGTCTTGGCTCCCAGGCACTTGGCCACGCTGGGACAGAGGAGGAGGGAGGCAGTCAGGAAGGTCCTGGGACCCCTTCAGCGGGATGGGCTGAGGCCCCACAACTCGTGACGTGCACGAAGCAGCTCACCTGGTGATGTCAGGCAGGGAGACCAGACGCCCGGCCTCCAGGGCCGCGTGGAAGCTGTGGGCCCCCCAGGTCTCGGCACAGATGATGGGGACATCCTGCCAGCCCACCTGCTGCAGGCCTGCCACAACGCCTGCCAGCAGCCCCCCGCCGCCCACCGCCACCACCATGGCAGCCGGTTTGGTGTCCAGAGACTCCTTCAGCTCCCGAACCAGGCTGGCGTGACCCTGCCTGCAGGGGGAGGAGGGGGCTGGAGGGTGCAGTGTGGGGGCACCCTGAGCCAGTTTGAACCTCGGGGATGGGGACAGGGATGCAGGAGCTGAGCCCTGGCAGCACTCACCACACCAAGGGGTGGTCAAAGGGGGGGATGATGACCCAGCCCTCGGTCTGTGCCAGCTCCAAGGCTCTTTTGTTGGCATCATCCCACACCTGGGGGGGGGTAGGGTGGAACAGGAGCTCAGCAGGGCTGCATCCAGCCCTTTCACCCTGGAGATCAGTCAAGGGTGGGAGCCCACCAGAAGCCCACGTGGGGCACCGGACTGAGGTGGTGGTCCCCAAGGTAACAGGGTGCAGGCAATGCAGGAAGAGAGACATTTTGGGATGAGGTTTGCCACGCACATCCCTGGTGCCACAGAGCAGGCTGAGCTCGGGCTCAGCTCTGGTCTCCCCTCCAGCCCAGTTTTAGGGGGATACCTTGCCGGAGACCTCCACCTCTGCCCCCAGCTCCTGCAGTCTGCGCACGGTGGTGGAGCCGGTGGTGCTGGGGACCACGACGGTGATGGGCAGCCCCAGCTTCTTGGCTGAGTATGCTGCTGCCAGACCTGCGTTGCCTCCTGCAGGAAGTGGGGTGTCAGGCCCGGCTCGACCCCCCTGTAGTACTCACAAGCATCCCCCCCCGAGGTCCCCCCCAGCCCCAGCCCCAGCTCGGGGCCCAGTACCTGAGGAGCAGACGAAGCGGCGGCAGCCCTTCTTGGCAGCCTGAAAGGCAGGAGAGAAGGAGGGGAGAGGGCTGCTGTGTCCCCCCACAGTGCCCCCCATAAGGCCCTGAGCAATGTCCTGCCCACACTCACCTCCTGGCAGAGGTGGCCAATGCCTCTGATCTTGAAGGAGCCCGTGGGCTGGACGTTCTCCAGCTTCATGTAGACCTTGGTGCCTGCTGCCTTGGACAGGGGAAGGCTCTCCAGGAGAGGCGAGACGATGTGGAAAGGCTTCTCGCCCTTGCCAGCCTGGGGTGCCATGGTCCTAGCAATGGGTGCTCTGCCAGGGAGAGGTGAGGAAGGTGCTGGGTGCTCCCTGCAGCTCCCCCCTACAGCCTTTCTGCCTGTCTCTGGCTGGACATGGGGCACGGGAGCCCCTTGAGAGGGACAAGGCTGTTCCGAGCATCCCCTCCCAGCCCTGGGATGCAGCGGTGGGTTCTCCCTGCCAGAACCCCAAGGCAATCTGAGCTACTCCATCCTCCTGGTCCTCAAGCCCCCCCGTGTCCCCAGGTGGCCCCTGCACACCCTGCCCCCCGAGCCAGGGCCCCCCCTGCAGGGGATTACCTGGGGTCCTGCGGGGCCCCTGCTCCTCGCCCGCAGCCGCGGCAGAGTTTGAGGGACGGAGGAGGAAGAGGTGACGTTGGAGGGGCCGTGCCGGTGTCCCCGAGTCCCTGCGGTCCAGCCAAGCAGCATTAATGTTAAACATTGCCCTGGCCCTGCCTGTTTGCTCAGCACTGGGCAGCTTTTCCAACCCTGGGGCTGGATCAGTGCCAGGAGCTTCCAGACATGGCCCGGGCACGGTGCCACATGCGGCACCGGCAGCCAAATCCCAGCAGCCTTGGCATGCCCAGGAGAAGGGATGTGGGCACCCAGGAGACGGGGGGAAGAGGAGAGGCAGCTCCCAAGTGGCTGTGGGGGTCCCCAAGGGTTTGGTCCCCAAGGATTTGGCCCTCAAGGGACTGTCCCCACCAGCTGGGCACAAGCACCAGCTCTTCCAAGTGCAGCCAGAAACGTGTCCCAGTGGGTCTGTGGACTTTGCCTGTTTCCTTGGACTCTTGGTGTAGCAAGGGCAGCCTGCACTCCCCAGATCTCCAGCAGATATTTAAGACACACTCATCACCTCCAAACAAGCCATTGTACCCCTACACCCACCCTGCCAAGGCCTCCAGCCAGGGCCCCTCTGAACTGCATGTCCCTGTCTGAGCTGCATGTCTCCAGAGGAGCTCAGCCCTGACAGCTGGGGGAAGCACCCCTAGGATGAGCCCCCTTTCAGCTCCAGCTGGCCAAGCTGTGGGCAGGAGCGGTCTGGGTATGGGGGGGACAGTCCCTGCACTACTTGCAGAGGTGCCCCATGGACACCTCTTGGAGGGGGGTGGTGCCAGAGGGACCCAGACAGAGGCTGGCCAGAACCTGAGGTCCAGCAGCCCCCAGGCAAAGCCAGCAGAGGGCCCCTGCTTTTCCTCCAGGACAGCTCAGGATCCCTTCTTGTTACCCAGCCCTAGTGGCAGTCCCAAGTGTAAGGCACCCCCACAACAGAACATGCCCTACCTCTGTGCCAAGGGGCTGAAGGAGGAGGAGGAGGAAAGTTGGATGTGGAGGAAGGTCTGATCCTGGCTTGTGACACCCCCCAGCCAGAGGATTTCTGAAAGCAGATGCCCTCTAGCACAAAGTTAGTCCTGGGTCCCTCCATGCTGGCTCCATGGGCTTGCCAAGGAGGGGGCCACAGCACACAAGCTGGCACATGCATGGCACAGCCAAACGGGGTGCACTGGGGAACCTCCCTGCTTACCCTAGCTCTGCACTGCTGCCTGCCACACAGCAGTGGAACAGGCTTCAGAGCACAGGATTTCAGTCCCCTGACCCAAAACATGCTGCAACCCCCCCTGAGAACACCACTAATGAGAGGCACTGAGCAGGACATGGGCTCCAGGGCAGCTCTGTTGCTGGTCTTTGGTGGCAACAGCTCCCTGCTTCTCACAGCACCATTGGGCTTCAGAGTGAACAGTACCAGGGCACAGCACTGTCTGCAGACACCAAGTGCCTCTGCACTGAGCTTTGGGGACACAGGGCACTGGGAATGTGGGGGATGATGAGGATTTTTTGAATGAGGGCACTAGGGGAAGGGGGGACACACAAGCTCCAGCTCCTCTGACAGTCCATGGAGCAACCCCCCCTGCCTTGCAATGAGGAGGGGGCTGCAATCACATCCCTAGGGAAAAGGCCAGGGTGGCAGGGGCAGAGGTGCAAGGAGCCCTCCTGAAGGAGGCTAGGGACCCCTCCTGAAGGAGGCTAGGGTCCCCTCCTGAAGGAGGCTAGGGACCCCTCAGCGAGGGCACTGCATTTCAGCCCAGCCCTGGGGTGCTCCAGGGTCCCTTTCTTCCTCATCTCCCCTTTTAGCCACCTTTGGCTCAATCTCTGCCCTAGGGAAGGCGATTCCAGGCTGCCACCTGGTCACATCCCCTGGCCAGGCTCCCCAGGTGACACAGGCTTGTCAAGGGCCACTGCAGCTAGGGCAATATTTAACCACTTCTGTTTGCTTTTCCACTTTTAGACAAGCAAGGACAGGAAGCGAAGCAGCGACGCAGCTGCTGCTCTCCTTCGAGCCTGCCCTGTCCTGTGCCTGGCCCTTGATGGCTGTCACCTCCTCCTACCCAGGGAAACTGAGGCACAGGGACCCCCTCCTGAGCAGCACCCACTGCCCCAAGAGCCCACATAACCACGGGGACATCAGGGCACATGGCTTCTGCCACCTCCCACCTTCCAAGCACCGCCCCTCAGCAGGGTTTGGACCCCCGGCCCTACCCAGGGCACCCCTCCCAGCTTTTGGGGTGCCAGCACCCCAACAACTCAGAGCTGCTGTAACCCAACCCTGTGCAGGCCCCGGGAAGCTGTAGGGGCCCCCAGTGGCCCCCCAGCCTTGGTGGGAACCTGGCACCTTCAAAGCGCTGCCGAGCGCCAGCTCATTAATCCCCCAGTAATGACCTCGTTATTCCTAACGAGGCAGAGCGGATCAAGGCAGCTGCCTTAAGAGGATTTTCAACGGGGGTTTTGGGGCTGGGGGGGGGGGGGAAACACAGGTGGCAGAAGAGGGCAAGACAAAAGGGATGAGGATGGTCATCCTGACCTGGGGGGTGAGTGGTGGGACCTCCCTCCTCCAGCCCACAGCCCAGGCTCCTCCATTCCAGCAGCTCTGCCCCACACCAGGTACCCAGCCTGAAGCAGCATAGAAACCTGAGCAGCCTGCACCCCAGAAGAGCCCAGCCCAGCCTGGCTGGCTGCATACCCTCCCATCAGGGCCAGGAGGCAGCGGAGAAGCAGGGGGCACCCCCTTGATTTGGGGAGAGAAGACCCCTGTGTAAGACCAACCCTGATACAAACCAGCAGAGAACCCCAGGCAGAGGGCAAAGCACAGCCACCACCACCACTGCAGGCAGACCCTTTATTCTTCACAGCCCAAAGAGCTCACTCCCCTCTGCTCTGCCCCATGGGCCAGCCCCAGGCTCTCAGGACCCCCCCTTCGTGGGAAGAGCCCCCCTTAAATGCAGGTGTCAGCACCCACGGAGAGGTCCCAGGCCAGAGCCAGTGAGGAGAGGGCTCAGCCCCTCACCCAGCACAGATGGCACCACAGGGCTGCAGCAGTGAGAGGCAGAAGCAGAAAGATCCAGGTGGGAGCAGGGGACCCTCACCTAGCACCCAGAGCCAGTCCCCTGGGCAGAAAGGACAGTGGGAGGTGCTGTGACCCCCCTGTCGCTCAGCTGTTCCCCTGGAAGTGTTCCCCATGCAGGGCAGATGCCCACAGATGGATTTAGCCCTGGTGGCAGCTGCTCAGTCCCAGTGGACCTTGATGGGGTGGAAGGTCCAGAGGTCAGGGTGACCCATGTGCAGCAGGGTGCTGCAGGGTGACGTGCTCCAGCGGAAGGGGGGCACATCGTCCCAGGCGGGTCCGCTGGCAGCCACCAGCCCAAAGGTGGGCACCATGCCCGAGGAGGTGACCTGGTACCAAGCAGGGAGAAAAAACAGGGGTGCAAGTCAGCAACACAGCCTGGGGAGAGCTGCTGGAGAAGGGGGTGGGGGTGGGGGTGTAGCCCCAAAGAGGGGACCCTCCAGCTTCTCCCCCAGCCCCACCTTCATGTCGGTGCCCCCATGGCAGCGCTGGCGCAGGGCGGGGAAGGGGTAGGTGCCGTTGGAGGGGTTGAGGTCAGAGCGGGCAGAGATGGCATTCTCAGCATTCTGGGGCGGGTCACAGCCCTTGCAGCGTGCCAGTGGGTCCTGCAGATAGTTGTTTGACCTGCAGAGTGGCCAAGAGAGAGGCATGGGGTGGGGAAATTACGCTTCAGGCCACGGTTTGAGGGCCGTGGTGGTGGTGTGAGGTTGACGGTTGGGCTCGATGATCTTGGAGGGCTTTGCAACTGGAGTGGCTTTCAGGGCTTGAGGTAGCTTTGGGCTACGCCTTTAAAACTTTCTTACAGCTTTCAAGGAGCAGAGAAGTAGAAAAATGCAAATAAATCACTGCTGGGTGTGAAAAAGAAAAGAAAGATAACTCTGAGCAATTTCACTGGAGAGATCTCCACCACGAGACTGGCTGTGCCAAAACAATCCTCCCTTGTCTCATCTCTTCCCTGCTTGCTTTGTTGCTCTGAAGGGAGACTAATCTGCTTCTGCTTGACCTTGGCTGCATTGCTTTGCTGAAGTCTAACAGCAACTTTTTCTCCACTCCTTTCTCCCTTTTGGACCAGGGAGGGTAGGGGGTTGGGCAGAGAGACAGCTCCCCTGGCCTTCTTCACCAGGGGGGGTTCTCGTGTTGTTTGTTGCTTGTAAGTATCTGTAAGCATTGTAAATCCTGCATATTTTCACAGTATCACCAAGGTTGGAAGAGACCTCAAAGATCATCAAATCCCATTCCACCGTAGTTTTGCCTGGAACTACAGCTTTCACAGAATCATAGAATCAATAAGGTTGGAAAAGAGCTCAGAGATCATCGAGGCCAACCTATTACCTAACACCGAAACACCTGGAGGCGTTTAGGAGGAGCCTGGATGAGGCCCTTGGTGCCATGGTTTAGTTGATTAGATGGTGCTGGGTGATAGGTTGGACTGGATGATCTCTGAGGTCTTTTCCAACTTGGTTAATCCTATCCTATCCTATCCTATCCTATCCTATCCTATCCTATCCTATCCTATCCTATCCTATCCTATCCTATCCTATCCCATCCCATCCCATCCCATCCTATCCTATCCTATCCTACCCTACCCTACCCTACTCCTGTTCTATTCTATTCCGTTCTATTCTATTCTACTCCATTCTACTTCTATTCCATTCCCTCATGACTAACTAAACCATGGCTTCAAGTGCCACATCCAATCCTCTTTTGAACACCTCCAGGGACGGTGACTCCACCACCTCCCTGGGCAGCACATCCCAATGGCCAATTACTCTTCCTGGGAAGAACTTTCTCCTCACCTTGAGCCTAAACTTCCCCTGGCACAGCTTGAGACCGTGTCCTCTTGTTTTGTCACAGGTTGTCTGGGAGAAGAGACCAACCCCCACCTGGCTACAACCTCCCTTTAGGAAGTTGTAGAGAGCAATAAGGTCTCCCCTGAGCCTCCTCTTCTCCAGGCTAAACACCCCCAGCTCCCTCAGCCTCTCCTCACAGGGCTTGTGCTCAGGACCCCTCCCCAGCCTCGCTGCCCTTCCAACTGAGCCAGCCTGGCAAAGTTAATGCTGGGGGGGGGAGGGAAATTTCAACCCACCAGAGGGTTCTATAAAAAAGATTATGGTGATGAAGAAAACCCCAAAGTCACCCCCAATGAGTGCAGATCTTTGGGGTGTGTGGGGAAGGCACCTCATCAGACGGATCATGGAGTCCAGGTCGTGGACCAGGGTCTGGTTGCGCCGGAAGATCTGGGCGCGCGGGTTCTTGTCGTAGCTGAACCAGTCGCCGTACTTCCTCACCAGCTCTGGGGTCCCACTGGCGTTGAAGATCTCCTCAAAGAACCTGAGGTGGAGGGAGGGGGGGAACCCAACAAGTCAGCACACAGTGGTGTGGGGCAAGGCCAGCATTGGCTGCCCCCCTTTCTGGAGCATCAGGGGGGTGGGATGAGGCCGGATGGGGCTCACGGCAGGTTGTAGCTGGCCCAGTAGCCCTGCTGGTACAGCAGCTCCGTCTGATCGGCCACCATCACCAGGCCCCTGCACCAGAAGGGAAGAGCATCAGAGGTGGTGGTGAAGTCAAGTGGGAATGGGAAGGGACATTCTGGGAAGGGAGGCAGACTGGGTAGGGGTTCCCACCCCATCCAGGGGAGCTGAGTGCCCAACACCTGCCTACAAGCATCCGTCAGAGCCTTTAACCACAAACAGGCAGCTCCTGCCTGCTTCTGCACTCCCACTGCCCAACTCCCACCTGTTCAACCAGGGCAGATGGGACCCTTAGGGCTTTCCCAGACCCACGGGGATGGGAGAGGAACAGCTTCCACCACAGAGCCAGTGCTCAGGGAGCCACAGGGGCACTCACGGGATCTGCTCCAGCACAGTCAGCAAGCCCTGCGGCGGGTCTGCTCTCCCTGGCGTGAAAGCCTTGTAGTCCACCACCATCCACTGGTTGTTGTACCTGGCATGGAGAAGGGGGAAAAGCATCCCTCCAGCAGCTGGTCTCTCTCCCTTGGGGACATCCCAACGACCCCCATAGAGCATCCCTCCACCAGATCCCATCCCTCCCAGGACAAGCTCCCCCAGGCCGTGCCACCCCACTCACGTGCCACTGTTGAAGCGCCGGAAGATGGCAGCCCACTCAGGACCGCTGCGGGCCAGCCGGTTGGCCACGATGTTCCTCAGCCACTCCAGGACGCTGCCCTCTGGCTCCAGGTACTTCCACAGCGCTGGGTTGTTGTTCCCAATGGTGGTTTCCAGAGCTACCTGCAGGAAGGGAGAGCAATAAGGGAGTGAAGAGAGGGAGACGTCCCCCCAGGGCCAGACCCTCACTCACCAACCCGCTGCTGAGGATGTAGAAGTCATCCTCGGAGAAGATGGTGCCAGGGTAGGAGGAGAACACTTGGACGCTGCCAGGGATCTGAGAACTGCCTGGAGTGGGGAGGGGGGGATGCAAAAGCAGGGGAGCATCAGGAGGGTGTGAGATGCAGCCCCCTTAAGCCCAGGCCAGCCCAGGCACGCACCGCCGGCCGAGACGCGGAAGGGCAGTGTGTACTTCTTGATGATGCGCAGCATGGACTGGTAGGAGGTCCAGGTGTCGTGGGCGACCAGGAGATCCTGGTGGCCTGGCAGCAGCTTCAGGAGGGCAGAGCAGGAGCCTGAGCCCAGGACACGGTGTGAGGAGGAGCGGTTCAGAGCAGACTCCAGGTCCTCCAGGTCACCCCCCAGTTGCAGCAGGCTGATGGAGGGGGGATGAGAGATATGGGCTGTCAGGTGGGATACAGCTCAGCCCAGGAGCCAAGCTGGCTCAGAGCAATCTGCCCATCTGTCTGAAGCATAGGGTGCTTCTTCATCCCACCCCAATGTAGGTGTGAATCCCAGGAGGGCTCCAGCAGCCTGAGCAGAGGAAGGAAGGGTGAGCACAGCAGTCGAGAAGCTGAGGCAGGAGGCTGCAGTGGGTCTAGGGAGGGGGAGAACCCACCTTGGTGCCATCCCACCCCAGCAGCAGAGGACAATCACCCAGAGAAAGTGAGCAAGGGGGACTGGGTATTTCTGGACATCCAGGATTCATGCCCATTGCCATCCCCAGTACCACCTCAACCCCTGGGATGCCCACCCCCACTCCCCATCACCTGTGAGAAGGAGCTTACAGGAAGCCAAAGGGTGACAAGGTGAACCTGCCCTGGGGGAAGTCCAGGCGCCTGTTGTAGCTGTCCTCCAGCCCCTTCAGCTGCAGCAGGGCAAGGTGCACCTATGGGGACAGAGCTGGCACTTGGCTCCTGCTGAGGGGAGGGATTCTGGGAGGTGGGCTCTCCCCTTCCCCCATCTTGGGTGGGTCTCACTAGGTCTGGTGGGTCAGATTGGGAGGCACAGGGGAAAGCTTCACTGTGAGCAGGGTTGTGACTCAGCACCAGTGGCCTGGGAGGGGGCCACCCCCTGTGCACCCCAGCAGTGGCACGTGAGGCTCCAGCAGGGAGAAAGTCACAAGTCAAGGAGGATCCATGGCAGCCACATCCCTGTCATCCTGCCTGGAGCCTGGCCAGGACACTGGACACCCCTTGCTGCCCTGCTCCTCCTCTTGACTAAAGCCTCAATTAGCCCCAGGGGCTGTAAGGAGGTGCTTCCCCTGGGTGGGGGTGCCCCATCCTCACCTGATGCCAGTACTCAGGATCCTGCCCCTTCCCCATCTGCTCCTCCATCCAGCCCAGGTTGGCCTCCAGGTAGCTCCGCAGCTTCTCACAGTACTCGCTCTGGTACTTGAAGGGGCCACAGTAGCCCACCATGGTGTTCATCCAGTGCATGTACATCAGCTGTGGGACACGGTGGGGAGGTCACTGGTGGGGGTCAGCCAGGAGGGAGGGAAGGGACTGCATACACCCCTCAGGGCCCCAGTTTTGCAGTGGTCACCTCTTACCTGCTCAGAGACAGCGGCCTCAGCAAGCCCAGCAGCGTAGGCTTGCAGGCTGTCATTGTACGAGGCGTTGGTGGTCACCTCCAGGAAGGCCCAGCTGGGAGGACACAGACATGGGTGGGTCGTGGACACGGGTGGGTCACAGACATGGCAGGGACACGGAGGGACATGGACAGGGGGTGGGACACAGGCCAGAGACACGGACAGGTCACAGACATGGATGAGTCACTGACAGGGGAAGGGCGGACAGGGGTAGAATGTAGAGGGACATGGAGACGGGCGTGACACAGAGATGGGTGTGACAAGGACACGGGTGGGCCGGATGCCCCATCAGCCACGTCTCCCCCGAGGCCGCCCCCACCACCCCATCCCCACTCAGCTCCGTGCGATCCCCCAGCCTGTCCCTACCCGGAACAGCCCAGCCCATTCTTACCCGACGGTGTGGATGCGGTCATCCAGGCTGGCCCAGGCAACGGCGGCTGGGTGGCGGCCGGGCAGGACACGGAGCCGCTCCGAGCCGGGCTCCAGCAGCACGGAGACATTGCGGGACAGCGGCGGGGAGGCGGCGGCTGCGACAGTCCCGGATATCGCAGCGGCCAGGGCGGCCACCAGCACCCCCCGGAGCATGGCCACCGGCACCCCCCGGAGCAGCGCCATGGCGAGAGGGGGGCGGGGGCTAGATGGTGACCACGCCCCCAGCACCGGGGGGAAGGGCGGGGCTACAGTAAGGCTACGCCCCCACAGAGCCGTTTACGGAGAGCTGTCTGTGGGCGAGGCTAGAAGATCACCACGCCCCCATGGGGCGTCATAGCTGGATAGCGATTGGGTGGAGTGTGAGCAGGGGTGGGACTAGAGTATATTCACGCCCCCGAATCGCCATGACGGGGCAGGGTATTGGGTAAGGGGCGGGACGACGCGGGAGACACGCCCCCCGAGAGCGGCTGCCTTAGCTGCGGCCGTGGAGGGGGTGCGGTGTCCAGCTGCACGAACACTGCCTTGCGCCCTCCCGTCCCGAGCTCCCCACTTGCCCTCACGCATATATCCACGCCTCCGTCCCTCCCCGACCATTCCCGCACACTCAGCACCCTCACTCTCCACTTCCACAGGAGCTGAGCGCCCGTTCACACACGCACCCCTCCCTTCAGCCATTCCCCACCGTTCCAGAGCACACGTGTCCCCGCCGCTCAGGGGTAACCGGCCCCGTGTTTCTCGTGGGGTCGTCTGTGAGGTCCAGCCTCTTGCTGGTGCAGCGCATGGGAAGTGGCTCAGTGACACTGGGGGCCCCACGGCAGCGTCCCAGCTTCGGCACAGCACAGCCTGGCCTTGTGCAATCGCATCCGGCGCCTCTTTATTGCCCTCCCTTTCACCTCTGAGGGGCAAAGTTCCCTGAAGCAAGAAGCGTCCCAGTGGACCAAGGGCAAAGGGTTTGGAGCTCCCCCCCTACCACGGTAATGACATCACTGTGAGGTGCATGAAGTCCCCATGGCCTGGCTCTGTATCACCCCCACTTGTGTTATCCCACATCCTACCACAGCCACCTGGCTGAGGCCTAACACACTTGTGCCATGCCACACAAGTGCACGCCAGACAGCACCAAGGAGGGACATGGAGCTAAGCCCCAGAGCCTAGACTGAACCAACACACCCAGTGGGTGCTGAGCGTGCAGGGACTCAGCTTAGAGGGTAGGGGAGCTGCTGGGGCACTGTGCCAGGGTATGTGCTGGTGTCTGGCAGGGACTGGTAATGACCCTAATTGGATCAACCTTGGAGCAGGAAAAGGTGTCACACGCCTGGGGCTATTCTGGGCAGGACAGCACCCCAAAGGCACTGCTTGCACTGGCACGTGGTGTGGCCCAACATGCCCCACCAGCTCCCAGCTCCTGCTGGTTAATATTCCAGTATTATCCAGTGCCCACACATCCCTTCTCCTGTGCTGGGTGCTGTACAATAGTGCACCAGCCACCTAGGCCTGGCCACGCACTGGGATGTGGGTGCAGAAGGCAAAGGGAGAGCACAGTGCACTAACAGGCACATGAGCCACACACCAAGCACCAAAATTTGTCTTACAACCAGAAAAACCAGCTGAGCAGAGAGCAGCACTGGGACAGTGGGCTGGGGGTAAAGCCCAGGACAAAGCTGGGGCTCTGCCCTATGCCCCAGGCAATGGCCTTGTGGTGCTGGCTATTAGGTGCCAAGCTCAGAACTAGGCTCCTGTTGGAGACCCTCTGAGTTGGGCACTGCCTTTGAGTACTTTCATTCCTTTACCTTCTCCCTGGGGAGAAGTGCAGTCTGTGACTTCAGTGACAAACTGGCCAGAGTGGGAAGGGGACCCTTTAATCCCATAAGGTTCTCGGGACCACACTGACTTTGACTAAGTCCTCCTGTCAGCATCCCCAAAACCCTGGTGTGGGGTCTTGCAGGGCTAGGGACAGCAGGATGTACTGGGGCAGGATACACTTCGGGCCACCGGCGCTTGGGAACACATCGTGCTGCTCCTCGGCAGTGCCTGTGATGAGCTGGCCCCGTCTCAGAGGGTCACCCCAAGCAGGGGCTAGGTGGGCACATCACCCAGAGTGGGCGTCCAGCCTCTGTTCTGCCGCAGCCCGCGGGCACCGGGCAGAGAGCGGGGACGGTACGAGGGGGACGGGGCAGAGACACCCCCGCCGCGCCCGCCGCCCTGCCAGCCCCGGGTAACAAAGTGCCGCTGCAGCTTTAAGAGCGGAGGGTGGCGGCCCCTTTAAGGCACGGGGAGGGAGGGGGAGCGGCAGGGATCAGCTGCCCGCGCACGACAGCGGCGCCGCAACGGTGGGTCCGCGGGGCGGGTGGGGTCCCCCAGCATCTCCCCCAACATCCCCAGGCCCGGGAACCCCTTACCCACCCCGGGGGTCGCCAGCCGCACCCGCATCTAGCTCTCCCTGCTTTGGGGGGGAGGGGGTGCCCCGTGGGTCCCCTCGTCCTGCGGGGTTGGGGGACGGTACCGGCCCCACTCGTGTCCCACTACCCCTCTGTCCCTTTGCTCCTGGGGCTGAGTCCCCAGGGTGAGGACGCGGCGGGGCTGCTCGGCCTGACGGCGGGTTGCTTTGCCCCTTTAAAAAAATTATTAATAATAATATTTACATTTAAAATTTTAAATGATTTAATTTTCACCTCTCCTCTGCCTTGCCCGGGGGAGCGCGGGATGGGGGGGGTCCGGGAGTTGTCCCCTCTCTCCCACCCCGGGAGTCGCTGCCTGCAGTAGGTGCCCTCCTAACCCCCCTAGCCATGGGGCAGGGTACCGTGGGGCAGGGTGCCATGGGGTCGGCCGGGGTGCTGAGCCTGGCCGGGGTGCTGAGCCTGGCCGGGGTGCTGGCGGGGGACAGCGGGGTGCAGCCAGCCGGGATCCCGCTGCCGCCGGACCTGGGACGCACGGTGCCCCCCGGGAAGGATGCTCTGAGCCGGGGCCCGGATGTGAGTTTGGGGCCCGCGGTGGGGTTTGGGGGGCGGTGGGAGGGATGTGGGTGCTGCCGGAGTGGTGGAGTTCCATCCCGTCCTGTCCTGTCCCTGTTGTCCCAGTCATCGCCATCGCAGCTGGGATCTCACCAGGATTTCCTGCGCTGATGCTTTTCTCCTCCAGAAACCTCCCCGCCTGCCAGCCCGGCGGCTTCCCACGGCCGGGGCTGGGTGGGGAGCGGTGCGGGGCCCTTGGGGACAGGGATGGGGACAAGAGCTCGCACCGCCACTGGCCCTGGCAACAGCCCCAGCCCCACGTCCAGGTAGCACATATGGGGAAACTTGAGTCAGGGTTGGCAGTGACTCACTAAAAGTAGCTCAGCAGAGGGGCGGTGTCACCCGCGGGGTGTCCGATGGCAGCGCTCACTGGAGGGTGGTGGATGCCGGGGGTGGGGACAGGGCTCGGGTCGAGTACCTCAGGCTGTGCCCCGCAGTGCCGGGAGGTGCGGAAACAGAACAGCTCCGAGTGGTGCCGCTTCATCCGGAGCAGCCCTGACTGCCACCTGGAGGGGGGCTTCCTCGACTACCTCAATGGGGTCTTCTGTGTCTTCCCTCCCCGACTGCTGCCCCTGGCTGTCACACTCTATGTAAGGACAGAAGTGGGGGGTGCTGTGCTTTGGGGGTGTGGGGTGGGCGCCCCACTGACTCCTCTCTTTGCCATCCCTGACACCCAGGCGCTCTGGCTGCTGTACCTGTTCATCATCCTCGGCGTGACAGCGGAGAAGTTGTGAGTAGCCCCATGGAAGATGAGGGTCCTTGGGGTGAATGGGGAGCCCCATGGTCCTGGAGCAGCCTCGTGGGGCCTGAGCAGTGCCATCACCTCCCCTTTGCCTCATTCTCTGCCCTTTCAGCTTCTGCCCCAACTTGTCGGCCATCTCCACCAACCTGAAGCTGTCTCACAATGTGGCAGTATCCTTGGTGGGTCCTGTGAGACCGTGGCTGGGGATGGGGGATGCAGGGACAGGGCAGGAGGAGGTGGCTGTGATGGGCTCACTTTGTCCCTTGGGCACCCGGTGAGGAGGAACCAATTTGGAGCAGGAGCCGGAGGTGGCAGTGGGGCCAGCTGCTGTGTGCTGGTGCTGGGAGGGAGTCCTGCAGTGGCTGGAGTGGGCAGGTACCCCATGTCCTCATGAGGGTGAAGCCACTAGGTGTTCTCCTTGACGTGTCCTCTCCATGGTGTCACCTTCCTGGCCTTTGGCAACGGAGCACCGGATGTCTTCAGTGCCGTGGTGGCCTTCTCTGACCCCCGGACGGCAGGGCTGGCCATTGGGGCCATCTTTGGTAAGGAGACCTCCAGCTGGCACTGCTGGCACATGGAGGGTGACAGGGAGGCCACGGGGTATCCCCCGCTGAGAGGCTCGTTGCTCTGGCAGGTGCCGGTGTGTTCGTGACCACAGTGGTGGCTGGGGGCATCGCCCTGGTCAAACCCTTCACGGCTGCCTCCAGGCCCTTCCTCAGGGATGTCATCTTCTACATGGTGGCTGTCTTCCTCACCTTCATGGTCCTCTACTTTGGGAGGATCACGCTGGGAGAGGCTCTGGGTGAGCACCCGGGAGGCGGGAGCTGGGCAGGTGGTGGGAGCAGCCTGGCAGTGCCATGACCCCCTCTGGTGCCCCCCACCCCAGGTTACCTGGGGCTGTATGTCTTCTATGTCTTCACCGTGGTGCTCTGCGCATGGCTTCACCGGCGGCAGCGGCAGGAAGGGCTGGCCCCCCCTGGATCCTGGGAGCCAGGTAAGGACTGCCTGGCTGTGCTGATGGGACCCCCAGCATCCTGGGGGGGCTCTCCAGCACCCCCACTGCTCTCCTCTTCCCCCTAGAGGCACCAACAGATGCTGAAGAGCAGGAGTCCTCAGGCACAAACAGTGGGGACTATGGTACGTTGCTCCTGATGGGCTTGGGGTTGGCTCTGCTCTGCCCTCGAGGGTGGTCAGGGGTACCATGGACCAAACTCACAGGGTGGCTGTGGCCAGGTGCTACCCTGGGGCAGGGGGATCTCCCTGGGGCCATGCAGGTGACCTCAGCCCCATGCTGGAAGGCTTGAGGGGCATACCGGGGAGACCCTCCCCTACTCAGCCCCCATGACCCCCGACAGGTGAGGAGTACCGGCCCCTGCTCCCCTCCCAGGACACCTCGCTGCGCATCCTCACCGCTGCCCTCAGCCCCTTGGACTACCGCAAGTGGAGGAGGAAGCCCTGGTACTGGCGGCTCTTCAAGGTCTTCAAGGTGAGCAGGGGGAGACGTGAGCTGGGAGGAGCTCCCATGCCAGACATCCCACTCCCTGCTGGCCCTGGGATGGTGTCACCCCAGGCTCTGCAGTGCAGATGGTGGGACAAGGACAAGCAGGTTGGGGACAGGCCATGGGGCACCTCCTGGGGTGCTCCATCTCTGGGGTCCCCCATCCATACTCACAGCTGCTCCCCTCAGATGCCTGTGGAGCTGGTGCTGCTGCTCACCGTTCCTGTTGTGGACCCTGACAAGGAAGACCTGAACTGGAAGAGACCCCTCAACTGCCTGCACATCCTCACCAGTCCCCTGCTCTGCGTCCTCACCCTGAAGTCAGGCACCTGTAAGAGCCCTGGACACCCACGAAGGGATGGGACTGAGAGAGCCACCAAAGCCGGGGTGCTGCAGGAGCCCCCTGGAGCTGGCACCTCATCTGGGGAGAGAAGGACAAACCAGTGATGAGTCAAGCTGGGGATCTCTGGTTTGCAGCTAGATGGCTCAGTCCTCCCATCAGGGGTGGGGGTTTGGGCCCCCCAGCAGCCAGGTCCTGGGGGAGAAATAGGGCAGGCCTGCCCTACTCAGGGAAACTGAGGCACAGAGGGGAGCAGCACCATTAGGGCTTAGAACAGAAGTGGCTTTAAGGGCAAAGCTTTATCTCATACCATCAATCTGGTCAGATCTGCCCCACTGATGCCCCCTTTTCTCCACCATGTGCCAGATGGGCTGTACCAGATCCAGGGTGTCTTCCCAGTCTGGGGACTGGTCATACTGATTGGCTTTGTCCTGGCCTTCATCACCTTCATCACCACAAGCAACGATGAGCCACCCAAGTACCACTGTGTAAGGTGCCCCTCAGCTCAGCACACTGCAGATTTGGCTGAGAGTCCTGGGAGCAGAGCAGGAGCCAGGACCTCTTTCCTGGTTCCCAATGTCCCTAGGAGGGGCAGGGCTGGCTGGAGGGTGCAGCTAACCCCTCTGCCTGGCAGGTGTTTGCCTTCCTTGGGTTTCTGGCCAGTGCCATGTGGATCAACGCTGCAGCCACGGAGCTGGTGAACATCCTCCGGACCTTGGGCATCATCTTCCAGCTGAGCAACACCGTGCTGGGCTTGACACTGCTGGCCTGGGGCAACAGCGTTGGTGGTAAGGGCTCTGCTGGGTCCCAGTGCCACCCCACATGGTGTACCCATCCTCCTGGCATCTCCTAAAGTCTCTCCTCCTTCCTCTGCAGACACCTTCTCTGACCTCACCATGGCACGGCAGGGCTATCCCCGCATGGCCTTCTCTGCCTGCTTCGGGGGCATCATCTTCAGTATCCTTTGGGTGCTAGGAGAAGGTGGAGTTGGTGCTGGTGGGGTGATGCTTGGGGCAGGTGCTGCCCAGGGAGAGCCCCTGCTTCTGGGGAAGCCCTAGGAAGGATCCATCACAGAGTCCCTGGGATGTTGGTAACCTCCTCAGTGCCTGCAGAGCGTGGGGGAACTGGTGTGGTATTTGTGAGCCACGGGAGCTGCAGGGATAGAGCCAGCAGAAGCCTCCTGTCCCCAAGGTGCAGGGTTTGGAATGGGGTCTGACAGATTTGGCACCTGCCAAAGGGAAGGAGGGGAAGAGGTTGTACCACTCCCCAGCAGGCTTTGAATGGTCCCGAGGCCAGGCTAAAGCTTCTCCTCCTGGAGTGCTCCAGGCTGCACTCACCACAAACAGTAAGGATTTGGGCTGGTGCAGACCGACAGGGAGGGATGTGGTCAGCTCCATTGCTCCCCTGAGGTCTCCTGTGCTGTGTGTCCATCCTGAACGTGTCCCAGACATCCTGGTCGGTGTGGGACTGGGCTGCCTGCTGCAGATGACCAGCAGCCAGCCAGTGGTGAAGGTAAGGCTGCCCCAGCATGGTGACAGGGGTCAGACTGGCAGCAGGACCCCAGTGTCACTCCACATCACTCTCCCTCTCTCTGGCAGCTGGAGCCTGACAGCCTCCTGGTCTGGATCCTCGCTGGGGCCCTGGGGCTGAGCTTGGTCTTCTCCTTCGTGTCTGTGCCAGCGCAGTGCTTCCAGCTGGGCAAGGCGTATGGCATCTGCCTCATCCTCTACTACTTGGCCTTCCTCTGTGTGGCCCTGCTGACCGAGTTCAGGGTGATCCATCTCTCCAGCCCCTGACCAGCAGGACATGCACAGGCAGCCCTGGCTCTCGCTCTGCCTCCCCACTGGATCAGGGCCTCGCTGTTCCCTTTCCCTGTCCCTCCCACGGGAACGAGGGCACCTCGACCTCAACCCCACCACGTGCCAGCCCAGCCCTTGGCCTTCACTTTCTGGAGGGTAGGAGCCTGGCTGTGCTTTGGGAAGGGAAGAGGAGCTGTTAGTCCTTAGCTATGTCCTGTCCCTGCTCTGTATAACCTGGTTTAAAGGTGGATCTGAGCTGGGGTGAGGTTAACACCTCTGCTTCCTCCAGTCCTGGGGGCAAGGCCGGAGGAGAAGGCAGCTCCAGCCTGTGGTCACAAAAGGAGAAGGTTTTTACCTCTTCAACCTCTTCCACTTTCCCATCTCCATCCTGGCTGCTCTGGGGCAGGGCTAGGGCAGCTGTGCTACAGGGGGTAGCTCTGTGAAGGGCTGAGCATGAGCTTGGGGGTGCAAGGGACACGATGCGTTCACACCACCCTTGCAGCAGAAGCAAAGTGAGATGGGGTTAAGGTGAGAAAAAGCAAGCAAAGCTGGAGGGGGGGGTGGGGAATATAACCTCAACAAGGGAGAATGTTTTCCCCTGCCTTTTTTAAAGCTGTTTTTCACCCTGAGTTGCAGACCCTACTTTTCTCCTCCTCCTTAGAGGGATAGAGCTGTAGGAAAGGACTTGGAGGTTTCCACACAGTGTTAGCCTCTGGCAAGACTAAGTTTAGGCACTGTAAAAAAAAAACACCCCAAAAAACCCCAACCCAACTGCAATAAAAAAGCCCCAAACACAACCCCAACCTTGACTTGCGGTGTTTGCTGGGGGCTGTTTGTTGTCTCCTGCTCTCCCCCTAACCCTGCACCACGCACCCTTCGGAGGGCAGAGGGAACTCCGGAGCTGAGGCAGCAGCACTGCGGAGGCCGAGAGTGG
Organism: Dryobates pubescens; assembly: GCF_014839835.1. NCBI lineage: Eukaryota > Metazoa > Chordata > Aves > Piciformes > Picidae > Dryobates > Dryobates pubescens. The sequence continues at coordinate 3,394,898 of NC_071636.1, forward strand.
GCTGAGAGCCGTGGCCATGCTGAGTGTGCTTTTCCCAGGGGCTGAGGGAAGTGGTTTCCCTCCACGTTGCCCGGCGGTTGGTTTCTCAACAGCAGTCACATGTGTGACTCGGCCACTTGGGCGCACGGTTGGGAACTGCGGCGTCGGGGCGGTGCTGCTGTGGGGTCAGGGCGGTGCTGCTGTGGGGTCAGGGCGGGCGGCGAGGAGCATTACTCCGCTCCCCGGGGAGGAGGACCCCGCTGGGGCAGCCCGGAGTCGTGGGGAAGGGCCACAGTCCCGGGGGGATGCAGAGAAAGGGGGCTGGCTGCCGCTTCTGCCTCCTGTCAGAGGGTCTGCAGGGCTCGGGCTGGAAGCCAAGCGGCCGCGTTCCGCTCTGCGGGGACAGAGGCAATGTTGCGCAAGAAGCGCAACGGCCAGACCTGGTTCCTGCTCCCTCCCAGGGGTGCCAGCAGCCTCCTGGGCCTGGGTCATTTCCCCTTTTTCTAGCCAGGCATGGGCTTTTCACAGCAAGTAACCTTCCCTGTGCCTGCAGCTCTTGGCTCTGCCCTGAACTTGCTCACAGGCTACTGTCAGGTGCTGGAAGGGTCGGGGGAGACAAGCCCTGCTTCCGCACACACACACAGCAGCAGAAGCATAGACCGCTTTGGGTCAAAAGGGACCTCCAAAGGTCACCTAGTCCACCCCCCCTGCAGTCAGCAGAGACATCCTCCACTAGTTCAGCTTGCTCAGAGCCTTGCAGAGCCTCATCTTGAATATCTCCAGGGATAGAGCCTCAACTACTTCCCTGGGCAACCTGTTGCAGTGTTCCACCCCCCTCATGGTGCAGAACTTGTTCCTAGCATCCAGTCTAAATCTGCTCTTCTCTCATTTCAAACCATTGCCCCTTATCACTCTAGGCCTTTGCAAACAGTCCCTTTGCAAGCTTCTTGTGGGCCCCTTCAGGCACTGGAAGGCCTTTATTGGGTCTCCCTGGAGCCTTCTCTTCTGCAGGCTGAACAACTCCAGCTCCCTCAGGCTGTCCTCACAGCAGAGGTGCTCCAAGCCCTCGATCGTTTCTGTGGCCCTTCTCTTGGACCTGCTCCATCAGCTCCGTGTCCTTCCTGTGTTGAGGGCTCCAGAGCTGGATGCAGTACTCCAGGTGAGGTCTTACCAGTTGAAGAAGCTAGAAACCACAGCCAACAAACCAGGACAGAGGCACAGGGTCAAACCAACCAAACCAACCAACCCATTTCACCTGAAACATTGCAGCAGGGAAGCTTTAGAAATCCTAAGTTTGGAAGTAGTATCTTAATGTTTAAGCAAAAAAAAAAAACTGTCAAGGGGAGGGCAGGAGAAACCAGGCCCTTGCAATGTCCAGCAGCATGAATTCAGAGATCAGCAGGGCCATGCATGCAAAATATGCCCAGGCAAGCAGCTGGCACAAGAGAGGCAGGGCAGGCACAGCTCCTCCTCAAAACACTGTGGAAAGTCCTCAGCTGGGGCCAGGCCTCACTGCTGGAATAATGCAGGAAAGAAGAAAGGAAGCTGCAGGCCTTTACAAAGCTGAGGAGGATCTTCCCTTCCCCTTCCCCTCCCCTTTCCCTCACCCTTGCCTTCCCCTCTCCCTTCCCCTCGCCCTCACCCTTGCCCTTTCCTTTCCCTTCCCCTCGCCCTTCCCTTCCCCTCGCCCTTTCCCTTCCCCTTCCCCTCGCCCTTTCCTTTCCCTTTCCCTTCCCCTCTCCCTTTCCCTTCCCTTCCCCTCTCCCTTTCCTTTCCCTTCCCTTCCCCTCTCCCTTTCCTTTCCCTTCCCTTCCCCTCTCCCTTTCCTTTCCCTTCCCTTCCCCTCTCCCTTTCCTTTCCCTTCCCTTCCCCTCTCCCTTTCCTTTCCCTTCCCTTCCCCTCTCCCTTTCCTTTCCCTTCCCTTCCCCTCTCCCTTTCCTTTCCCTTCCCTTCCCCTCTCCCTTTCCTTTCCCTTCCCTTCCCCTCTCCCTTTCCTTTCCCTTCCCTTCCCCTCTCCCTTTCCTTTCCCTTCCCTTCCCCTCTCCCTTTCCCTTCCCTTCCCCTCTCCCTTTCCCTTCCCTTCCCCTCTCCCTTTCCCTTGCCCTCTCCCTTTCCCTCCCCCCTCCCTTAGCATGCTTTACAAAAGAAAAAAGAAATCTAGAGAAGGTTTTTGGTTTATTTTTTCTTTTTGTTTTTAACAGACATGTCCATAAAATCATTTTATAAACAAAAGGCCAGCATACAAAAAAAATCCTGCAGTGCTTCCTCCCTGGCTCCCTACAAAATGATTGTCTCAGTCGTTAGTCTGTGTGTCAGGGGGGAGGGGGAGAGGAGGAGAAATAGAAGGGGATGCCCCGTACTCAAAACTCTGTTTCCTTCCACAGTTGCATGGAAGAAGTAAACTTCTGCCACCCTCCTTGGCTTTACACACAAGAATTAATACAGTGTGCACACAGGGGCTGGGGGCAACACCTGAGCCTCAAGTGTGCCCCACCTCTGCGACACCACAGCCCTGTTAGTGCATGGTAAGTAGGTTAGTGCCTCCCCCTTAAAGCTGCAGCTCCCTTCAGACCCAGAAAACATCCTCCCTCCCCCTCACCCCCCCCCAAAAAGAAGTCATGGGGAAATAGGGGAATGTGGAGTTTCAACACAGCCACATGAGTGTTCCCCCCACACACACTTCTAACCTTCACAATGCTCATTCATCCTGCCCACAGCTTCAAACAGAGTAAGCAGCAGCTCCCCCAGCTCCCAGGACTAAGCTGGCTAAGTCTCCCAGGCTGTGACTCCACGCAGGGCAACTGCAAGAGCAACAACTGCACTGCTCCTTAGCTTCTGGTGGAGTTCATGCTTTGGAAAGCAGCCCTTTAAGGTCCTTCACGCTTCAGCTCAGAAGTAGTTTCATACCTGTGGAACCCAGAAAGGAAACAAAGAGTTGCCCTGAGGCACCCACAGGGAATCTGGCAAGGGTTGAGAGCAGATGTTGGCTTTTCAACCTGCTCATTCCAACCCACAGCCCCACTGCTCCTACCACACTATGCAGGGAGGGATTTTCAGGAGCAGCTCTGTCTGGCCTGCTTTTGACAGTCTCATCCACCCAGGAAGTGCCCAGGTAGGATCAACCCTCTCCTGCTGTCCCTGTGCCACAGGGTGAAGTTACCAAGGTAAAACCAGGTCTGTGGGACCAAGGGGAAGAGCACACAGATCTCCCACTGCCTGATTGCTCTGGAGGAAGGAGAAAGACCCCCAGCAAGCCCTACTCTCAGTCTGAACCTGAGAAAAGATCAAACAGGAGGAGGTGAGGAAAGCCTCCCAGAAACTTCTAGCCCTCAGCACTTTCTGTGCTAACAAGGAGAAAAAAAACCAGAAGACTTGGAGAGAGAGGTTCTGATCACATTGCAGGCAATGAAACATGAGTGAGGATGCAACCTGCCACGATGACAGAGTAAATGTGACAGAGCTGGGAAGGGATCCCTTTTCCTCTTCCTTCACACCCCTCAGCTACCAGCTCTGGCAGCTGCAGAACAAACCAACAGATGGGTGAGAAGAATCATTGTCTTCCACTTTCCTCCTGCATCCAAAACTCAGGGCAACAGTAAAGCTCTTCAGTGGATCTTCCTGAGATCCAACTCAGTCAGCATTTGCCAAGCTAAGGAGTGTTTCTGGAAGGGTGAGAGCAAGGGAGGAGCAGCACTGCTGTGCTGGGACCTGCTCACCTGGATAGACAGAGCAGTGCCCTGGCTGAGGACTCACCAGCAGCGCTGTGTGATGTCCATAAGCTCTCCTTAACCCAGAGCCAGGCAGACTTGGAGCTGCAAACCCATTTTCCAAGTCATCTGCCTGAGCTAAGGGCCAGGCAGAGATTTGCCATTTACAGAGCAGGTTGCCAAGTGGCAGAGGACACCACCAGCCACTGCCACCCTGCAGAATGCTCCCTCTCACTGAACAGGGACTGGAACTTGGGAGGTTTGCAGAGGTGCCATGGGCAAAACTGACCAGGAGTGATGCAGTTACAGCAGAGACAGAGTTTGTCTTCCCAAGCTCTTGTCCCACTTATGGCCATAACACATACTAGGCCTCAACTCTGTCTCCAGCTGCCACAGAACTGCTTGGGGGACAGCTAAATTCAATCACCAGAGCTGGATCTGCCACAGGAGTGCATCTAGGTGTGCCAGAAGGGAGGGGAGAGGCAGACTCCAAAAGTGCTGAAATTTCACACCACCTCCCCCTTCTTTGCATAGAGAAGGTGGAGAAGAAACAAAAATTCACTCCCTGATCTTTCATCCCTAGGTTAATGGTACCCTTTAAGCAAAAGGGATCCTCCAAGAGGGGTGGCTTCAATGTGTTTCCTACTGTGAATGGTTTACACATCCCCTCCCCAAAGGTCTGGTAGTGGTAGGACAAAACAGCAGGCTGCAGCCTGGATAGTGGCTCAGAGGGAGAAGGTCTCTGCTCTGTCTGAGATGGTTGCTCTGAGCATGGGCATCAGGCTCCATCTGTGTGTAGCAGCCTCACACAGAGTCCCTTAGGCCTCTGTTTTTTTCACTGCCTAGGGGAAGAGAGTGAAACCCTAAAGCTGAAGAGTACAGTGGCAGATGTCTGGACATCATCTCAACAGATAGGCTGTGAAGGAATGCTCTAGGTTATTGCATAGAAGGTGGCTTGGGTTAGCTGGGCCTAAATGACAGTCTGGGAGCGCTGCCGGAGGCTCAGGGGCTTCAGGGAGCTGCTGGAAGCAGATGGAGGCTCCTGCAGCACTGCCTGGGATTCCTCTTTCCGGGAATGCTCCTCATACCATTCCTGCAACACATCAAACACACTGAGATCAGGCTGTGCCCCAGACAGAACACAACACAACACAACAGAACAAACCAGGTTGGAAGAGACCTTGGAGATCATCCAGTCCAACCTATCACCCAACACCATCTACTCAACTAAACCATGGCACCAAGGGCCTCATCCAGGCTCTTCCTTAGCACCTCCAGTGATGGTGACTCCACCACCTCCCTGGGCAGCACATTCCAGTGGCCAATCTCTCATTCTGGGAAGAATTTCTTCCTAACATCCATCCCAAATCTCCCCTGGTGCAGCTTGAGACTGTGTCCTCCTGTTCTGGTGCTGGCTGCCTGGGATCTGCCTCGCCCCTCAGGCACAGAGGGGCTTTCTCCAAAGCCTGCTTAATTACAGCATCAGCTGTGACAGACATACCAAGACCTTCCCACCCACAGGCCAAGCAAGAGGCACCAGTGATGGCTCAGCTACAGTTGGCTGAACTGACAAACCATAGAACTGTTGAGGCTGGAAGAGATCTTTGAGGTCATCAAGTCCAACCACTTGCCCAGGGTTCACAGTGTCACTGCTACTGCTTAAATCACCACCATAAACCATGCCCCTCAGCACCACACCCACATGTCTTTTAAGTACCTCCAGGGATGGGGACTCCACCACCTCCCTGGGCAGCCTTTTCCAGTGCCTGAGAACCCTTTCTGTGAAGAATTCTTTTCTAATATCCACCCTGAACCTCCCCTGGCACAGCTTGAGGCCACGGGCAAGGAAACATCCTTCTCTCATGCTGCTCCTCCTGAACATCTCAGATGTTCCTCTGATGTTTGGGATTTGCAGGGTTGCTCCCAGCCCCAGGAACCCCTGAAGCAGAGACCAGGCTGAACAGGTAGGGAGCTCTCTGCAGATTTCCACCCAGCTCCAAGGTAAACAGCTTGTTTATTTTTGGTAGGGGGACTGAAGACTCATCCCTGAGGCAGGGATTCAAATGGTTACAAGAGGAAATCCTCCAGGGCCAAGCATTACCTCAGCCCAGGACCTGAAGGAGGTGAATGCCTGGCAGACACTGCACTGACCATGGCATAAAACTCCTCACCTGGAAGGACACTAGCAGGAAAGCCCTAAAGAACCCAGAGAAGCAGCTGGCTTAAGTGTTTCCCATCTGGGTTAGCCTGCTGTTCTGATGCAAATCCAGGCAGCACTGCCTGGGAGAACACTTGGGTTTCTGTGTCAGACAGACACACCCAAGATCAAACAAAGTCACATTCCAGTGGCTTAACAAATTAGTGCTCAGCAGCCCCAGGAATGCACCAGCAGGACTGTGCTCCCAGCCCCAGCACGTGGGGCCACCCTGGGGAGCAGAGCTGAGCTGGGGCAGGCTGCAGTGCCTGCAGCTGGGCACCTGCACACCCTGGGGTGGCCCTGGCATGCTCTGTGGTTTAAAAACGTCCCTCTGTGCCAGAATGGATGAAGTAGTGTGCCCAGATGACTAAGAAGGCCAACAGTATCTTGGCTTCTATCAGAAACAGCATGGCCAGCAGGTCTAGGGAAGTGGTTGTCCCCCTCTGCTAGGCACTGGTGAGGCTGCACCCTGATACCATGTTCAGTTTGGGGCCCCTCACAAGAAGGACATTGAGGTGCCAGAGCTGGTCCAAAGAAGGGCAATAAAGCTGATGGAGAACATGTGCTGGGGGAACTGGGGCTGTTCAGCCTGGAGAAAAGGAGGCTAAGGAAAGACCTTCTCCCTCTCTACAACTCCCTGACAGGAGGTTGGAGCTGGGTAGAGGTCAGTCTGATTTCCCAAGTGACAGGACAAGAGGAAATAGCCTCAAGCTGTGCCAGGAGAGGTTTGGACAAAACTCATTCCCCAGAAAGGTTGGCAAGGCCTGGAACAGGCTGTTCAGAGCAGTGGTGGAGGGGTTTCAGAGCCATGGAGATGTGGTGCTGAGTGCCATGGTTTGGAATAGAACAGAATTAACCAGGTTGGAAAAGACCTTCATGATCATGGAGTCCAACCTATCACCCAGCACCATGTAATCAACTAAACCATGGCACCAAGCACCCCATCCAGTCTCTTCTTAAACACCTCCAGGGATGGGGACTCCACCACCTCCCTGGGCAGCACATCCCAATGGCCAATCTCTCTCGCTGGGAAGAATTTCTTCCTAACATCCAGCCTGAACCTCCCCTGGCACAGCTTGAGACTGTGTCCTCTTGTTCTGGTGCTGGGTGCCTGGGAGAAGAGATCAACCTCCACCTGGCTACAACCTCCCTTCAGGGAGTTGCAGAGAGCAAGAAGGTCTCCCCTGAGCCTCCTCTTCTCCAGGCTAAAAAGTGGTGAGCTGACAGTGGTGGGTTAGCAGTTGGACTCGATGATCTTTAAGGTCTCTCCCAAAGAAAATGATTCTGTGATTGCATAGCCTAAAGCACACTTCACATAGTGCCCACCCTCCCCTCAGAGCACATGCCTGCCTGGGTCCTGGAGGAAAGAGGCCTCCAGTGATTAAAGGATGGTTTGTCATTCTAGGCAGAGCCTCACTGGTGTTTCCAACTCAGGCCCACGTACCTGTATCTCCTCCTCGTACATCTTCATACTCAAATCACTCTTGGTCCTTGATCTGCGTCCCAGAAACACTGTGGACAGTTGCTGAAGAGTTGGGGGAGGGAGGATCAGACAAACAGAAGACATTCATCAGTCACTGAGCAGCTCACAGGGTCAGCCCCTGAGCTTCAGGCATCCTTCATGGGGACACCATTCATCCAGTGATGAGTTTGGGCTATCCTGGGCTCCTTCTGGTGTCATGGGGAGAAGGCATTTTGGGGTGCACATCAGCTAGACAAATGCTGGCAGCTGCTGCAGGCTGCTGAGTCCCACTGAGCAGAGGCACAAGGACTGCTGAGGGACCTGTAGCTTGGACAGATGTCAGCAGTGCTTGGTTTAGGTGGATGAACGTAACATCAGTGCCTGGAACAAGGCTCCAACCCAAGCTTCCAAATGAGAACTTGTCTGAAAACAGCTGCAGATTCCATTTGTCTAGACCACAGCATTTACTCCACAGGGCTGGGCTTCTTAATTGGTGTAGGAGGAGAGCTGAAGTCTGAGTTGCTCTCTGATCACAGGAGTCACATGAACAGGATTGAGAAGCGAAAGAAACCTCAGGCTGGCAGCATCATTTTGTACCCACTGCAGGGCTGAGGACAGCATCCTGTGTTGGTTTAGTGCCTTCAGAGCTGCTGCTGATCACTATCACCACTGCTATTCTGAGTTCTGTGTGAACAAGAGCTTGCACTACCCAGCCAACCAAAGCAAGCAAAGGTCACCTAAGAGACTCTGCCACGGGCACTTTGAAGTGACGCTACCCAAACATAATGGCTATTATTAACACAACCACTTAAGCTCTTCCCAGATGCATGAGACAACAGTTCTGGGACAAGAGCAATTGCCCAGCTCAGCTCCTTTTTCCAATTGCCCATCCTGTTTTGGAATGGAAATACTAAGCAGTGCTGTGGAGAAAGGAAGCCTGGTGCTTGGAATCGATACCATCGTACTGCTGCATTATGGTCAGGGCTGTCCAAACCTAAGAGCATGATGGGGAAAAGTAAATATACTTCTTTTGCAGTCAGTACTGGGCCAGGGCAGCTCTAAGTGAAGTTTGTAGGCAGCAGCAGTGAGCCTTTGTCAAGGCTTTTCAGAGTGCAGGGGAAATTCATCTGTGTCAATGCTGCAGAGTCCCTCCAGCAGTCCAGCTCTCAACACCACAAAGAAATTCTTTCCAGTGAGGGTGGGGAGACATTGGAACAGATTGGCTAGGGAGGCTGTGGATGCCCCCTCCCCTGGAGGTGTTCAAGGCCAGGTTAGATGAAGCCTTGAGCAACTTGGACCAGTGGGAGGTGTCCCTGCCCATGGCAGGGGTGTTGGAACCGGATGATCTGTAAGGTCCCTTCCCATCCAATCCACGGCAGGGAGGGAGAAGCTAGTAGCTTCCCCTGGTCCTTGGCCAGGGGGGTTCTTGTGCTGTTTATTAATTGTAAGTATCTGTAAATATTGTATATTTGTACCTATTCACTGCATTCCATTGCAGACTGTAGTTCTGCCTGTAAATACAGCTTTCATTTGCTTCCAACTGAGCTGGTCTGGCAAATTTCATGCTGGGGGGAGGTGGGGGTGGAAATTTCAGCCCACCACACCATTCTGGGAATTGATGCCCAACAAAGACACCTCTCTTAAGAGAATAAAAACAGGCACTGGTGGCCCTGGCATGCCTCCCAGCTGAGAACTTGCAGTGTTTCCTCTTACCCCATATTTGTCCATCTGCAAAACCATCTTCTGCAGCTGAGCGGTCTCGGCGGCAGCCGAGCTCCGCTTGTAGAGCTCGATGATGCCAATCACTTCCTCCTTGGAGATCTCCTTCTCCAGCACAATGCCATTGTCTTCTGGAGAGGCAAGAAAAAGAAAGAAGGGGGAAAAGAATAAAAAGAATTCTCCAAGATGAACATTGTTTTGTCAGCTGCTATTGCTCATCCTGGAAGGCAAAGCTTAAGAGCGCACAGGGCCGAGCCAGATGTCAGGCACACGCTGTAACTACCTTTGTGACTGGAATGTGTCCTTGTCCCCCAGAGAGGCAGAGAAGAGATTAACTGGTGAGAAGAGACCAGCTCCCATGCAGTTAGATACCCAGCTCAGGAGACAAAGGACAGTGAGTAGAACTGATGACTCACACAGGGGTGAGGGGATGGAGACTAGTCACTGTCAGTGATTAAAGGGTACAGAAAGGCTTGTCCAAAGCCAGCATGCAGTCACCAGGAGACATGTAGTGATAGGATGAGGGAATAAGCTTGAGGAGGGCAGATTTAGACTGGAGATTAGGCTGGATGTTAGGAAGAAGTTCTTCATAGAAAAGAGTTATTGGCCATTGGAATGGGCTGCCCAGGAGGGTGGTGGAGTCACCATCCCTGGAGGTGTTTAGGAAGAGACTGGATGGGGTGCTTGGTGCCGTGGTTTAGTTGATTAGATGGTGTTGGACAATGGGTTGGACTCTGTGATCTCAAAGGTCTCTTCCAACCTGGTCAATTCTATTCTATTCTACTCATTAGGAATAAATTCTTTGCAGTGAGGGTGGTGAGACACTGGAACAGGATGCCCAGGGAGGCTGTGGATATTCCCTCCCTGGAGGTGTTCAAGGACAGCTTGGATGAGGCCTTGAGCAACCTGGGCTGGTGGAAGGTGTCCCTGCCCGTGGCAGGGGTTTGGAACTGGATGATCTTTAAGGTCCCTTCCAACCCAAACCATTCCATGAATCTAGGTGGAAAGACCAGGATAGGCAGCATCCACTGTCATAGAATCAATAAGGTTGGAAAAGACCTCAAAGACCATCAAGTCCAATCTGCCACTCAAGACCTCATGACTACCAAAGCATGGCTTCAAGTGCCACATCCAATCCCTTTTGAACACCTCCAGGGACGGTGACTCCACCACCTCCCTGGGCAGCACATTCCTTCAATGCCATGGCAAAGAGTTCTGGCAAACCACTTGAATCCAGCATTTTGGTGCCTGGAGTCATGTCCTGGTGCCAGTGAGTGTGAGAGAGGAAGGGCAATGAGTTTTAAGAGAAAAACCACCTTCCCTTCTTGTGAGGGCTCTTGCTGAGCTTTGCTACATCATTGGTGCAATGCCTCCCAGATTTCTTTCATGACATGGGTGTGAACTTCCTATCTTCAAATAAATTGGTTGAAGTAGTTGAAGTTTGCACACACACACACACACAAGATATAACCCCCTCCACACACACACCTCCTGGGGAGTGCTGGGGGAGAGCTGAGGGGCAGAGCAGAAAGGCCAGACAGAAATATCACCCAAAAGCAAGAGAATGAGCTTAGGAAGTCAGGCTAAGGAAAAAAAACCACCACCCAACATCTGCTCGTTGCTGGCCAGCCCCATTCTCTCCTACAGACAAAAGGCCCCCAAGGAAAGGAGACCCAAGGTTGTAGGTCACCCAGCTGTCAGTTCTGACCTTCTGAATCTTGGTTCTTCCGAGTGTAGTTCATGCGGAAGACGAAAGCATCCAGAATGAAAGCCACGATGATTGTCATCACCACCTGGGAGAGGACATCCACAGAGGAGCTCAGGAGGCTGCTGCTTACTTGGGCAATCCTTCAGGCCAATCCAACACAACTTGAGCATTTCATCTGTGCTTCAACTCTCTGCTGCCCACCTTCATGGCAGAGGGGATGCCCACGTCACCCACCTACCCCGCCACCAGTCAGCCACATCAGGGACAGAAGAAAACTCTTGGGCTGCCCTAGTCCTCACCTCAGGCCCAGCTTTGTGCAGTTGTGGCTTTGTCAGTGCTCATAAATTCAGCTTTCTGCAACTGAGGTGGATTCACACCTGTTTCTGGCAGGTGCTTGTGCAGAAGGGCTAAGCTGTCCTCCCTTAGGGATGGACAGGGTAAAAGCTGTCTGCCCTCCTCATCCCCACGCTTTGAGGAACAAACCATCAAACCTACCATGGTCACAATATAGAAGATCATGAAGTAAAGACGGCTCCAGTGGGTGGTTTGGGATGTTACTCCTTCCTAAAGAGGAGAGGAAGAAGTCAGTGGTGCACAAAAGAAGGGAGGTTCTGCTGAGGACTGCTCACCAGCAGTCGCAAAGCAGCGTGAACACTCTCCGCCTCTCACTCATGGCTCCACTGTCAGCCCCAGGGACTGCCTGCCTGCTGCTCAATGCCCCAGCTGGTGCCCAGCTAAACAGGGAGGTTTCCATCTGCAAAACCACACAGAACATGCAAAGCTGGTGGCTGTGAGAGCCATTGCTGCTCTGGGAACACAGCCTGGACAGCAGGGTGACCAAGTGGAAGACAGAGTGACTTCACTTATCCAGACTGTGAAACCTGGCCTAAAGCGTGGTCAAGGTTCAGAAGAAAACCTGCCCAGCAGTATGCCAGAGGTCAAATGCCACCCAGCCATCAGGACCAAAAGATGTCTGGCAACAAGTAACAATGCTGGGCCCATCTCCAGTCCCCAGGGGAAGAAAGTGGTGGCATGGAAGACCCAGTCCAACCAGTAGAGTCTGTGCTGCCTACAAACAGAAGGAAGAGAGGTTTACTCACCATGATGATGTACCAGTCATTGACAACTGTCAGCTCAAACAGGGTGACTGTACATGAGTGAGAGAAAAAACAGAGACAATTGCTGTAGCCATCTTGACCTACTTGAGAGTGACTCTTGGACAAAGTCCTTGACTCATGATGCCAACATTTCAACACAGCCAGCAAATCTGGAGGCAGAATCTACTTCAGATCTAGGGCTTAGACCCACAGAACCAGGGCCATGGCTTAATCTATGTGCCTTAAAAGAGTAACAGACCTGGCTCTTTCCATGAGAGCATGGAGACCTCTGACATCTCCAGGCAGTAAGCATCTCTGCTCACACAGGAAGAAAAAGTCATGGAGAGTGATCAACACAAAGTGTTCTTCATTCAGTGGGTTTAAAGAAATGTATTAGCATCTCTGCTGGTTCTTTGGAAGGGAAGTGACTTAAAGCCCTCCTTAAACTTATCTAGAAGCTTGGTCTGATCTACAGTCAGAAGATTCACAGATTGCATCAGGTTGGAAGGGACCCTCAAAGGGCATCTTGTCCAACCCCCCTGCAGTCAGCAGGGACACCTCCAACTGGATGAGGCTGCCCAGGGACATCTCAAGTCTGATCTGGAATGTCTCCAGGATTGGGGCCTCAACCACATCTCTGGGCAACCTGTTCCAGTATTTCACCACTCTCATTGCACAGAATTTCCTCCTGATGTCCACCCCAAATCTCCCCTGCTCCAGTTTCAAACCATTATCCCTCATCCTATCACCCCAGGCCCTTCTAAACAGTCCCTCCCCAGCCTTCCTGTAGGTCCCCTTCAGACTCAACATGATCTAACTTCTCAGCCCAAACTCATCTTATACTCCACTATGGAAAACCTTTTGGGTCATTTGCATAAAACATTTGGAAGGAACTTGGTGCCATGGTTTAGTTAGTCAGGAGGTCTTGGGTGACAGGTTGGACTCGATGATATTTGAGGGCTTTTCCAACCTCACTGATTCTATGATTCTGTGAACATGAAACTGTGCTGTTTGACAGCAGAGATCTGCTGGCTTCAGGCTGGCTTTTAAGAGACACCTGCTCACCTTGCAAAGCAGCCAGGGCACAATTAGTCAGCTGGAGCTCTCCAGACAGAAAGAGCAGGAGGCTGAGTGCTTGAGGTGTATTACTACGACCCCATGGGAGAGTCCCAGGTTTACATGAGCATTACAGTCCTACCACCCCCTCCAACAGGGACAAAACTGCCCTTACCAAAGCTGTTCAAGATGTTGTCAAAGTTGTTGAGATAGTAATAACCTTCCTCCACAACTGTCTTGTTGCCAACTGTGTGATTCACCCAGCGGTAGGAATCCGCGACCGTGCTGGTGCTGGGTGGAGGAACCAGGACACAGAGTGAGAGCTGCAAAAGCAACTGGAAACATCTCAAGGATTTTAATTACCAAAACACTTAAGAAGGTGGTGAGCAGGGTGGCAGCTTCTACCTCTTGGCTAACACTTGACTTTTTCTCTGAAAGAACAGCTCTCTGCTTCTCAGCTCAGCACAAGCCCAGGGAGTACACGGGAGCCTTTCTAATCATTCAGCAAATATTATAGCTGAGAAACTGAGTGCTTGACTCCTTGGCTCACACCCTTAAAGCAGGGCATTTCCAAATGGTCTGCCATCATTTAAGATGAAAAGGGACAGCTTTTTTTTCCCCCAAGACCAGGTGAATTTATTTTTGGTACCAAGGGAGACCAGAATACAGAACACATCTGGTCAAGCAGCTCTGGGCTCACCGAGACACAAATCCCAACTTCACTCTGCAGCAGATGTTTCAAGAGCTTCCAGCTGTGGGCCCATGAAGAAGACCCTCCCAGTGTAGCTACCTAAGCCAAGCTCACTAAACCCAAACAACCCTGCCACAGAAATCTTTCCCTTCCCCAATGCAGGAGCCATTTCAGCCAATCTACCAGGAGAAGTGAAGTCTCTCTTAGATTTCCACAGCATGTTGCCTTAGCTACAAAACCCCAACCAGGCCCACTCTCTGGCCCCTTCTCCATGGGGACACAGAGCTGCCAAAGCTCATTGCTACTGGCTGTGCACCAAAACCACTGCAGGGGGGTGGATCTGTGGTACTCACTTGCAGCAGTTGGGGTAGACCACGCCAGCAAAGAACTCCATGCCGACGATGGCAAAGCAATAGTAGAAGATCAGCAGGGTTAAACCCAGGCTGGAGGCAAAAACAGAGAGAATACTGTGCTAGTGAAGAGTTGCTAAGGCAGGGAAAGACAAAGCTGGTTGCTCTGGAAGGTATGTCCAAAGGATAGGAAGCAGCACTGAGGACTGAGGACCACCCTCCCTGCCAATGTGGCCCTGCAGTTCTGTCCCCACTCTCATTCAAAAAGTCCTTGGACAAGGAGCTGGCCACTCACTGAAGACAGAAACCAAAATAGCAGCCTGGATTCCCTCCCAGTCTGTCTTTTTCTGGTAAACAAATGTCTCTCCCCAGTTTCTTTAAGAGAGAATAACACACACTGTTTCTGCCCTCTCCATGTCCTTGGGTGCAGGGACTGTGCCAAGAACAGGGTTCTAACCAAGGGGCTCTGCTCAGGCCTCCTTCAGTAAGGTCTGAGGATGCCTCGCTCAAACACCAAGCTCCCTCTGCCCCACCACTTCACAACAGTGCTCCTGAGTGGCTGTACTAAGGACAGGGAAATACCTGGGGCTGTCCTAAGGACAGGGAAACACCTGGGGTTGAGTGTAGTTGTGGCAGTGTTTCTCCCAAACGAGTCTTCCCCTCTCACCACAAGCTGGGATGAAGGAGAAAACAAAACAAAACAAACCAACCCCCCCAAACAAACAAATAAACCCCAACCAAACCAAACCAAAACACCCCATCAACTCTTAGTTATCCTCCTAACACAAAAGCAAGAGGAGGGCCAGGGTGCTGGAGTGTTGCTTATCACACACTGCTCTGAGAATCTGGAAGGTTAGCACCTCACTGAAGAATCAAAATCAATCTACTGACAGAGCAGAGAGTAAACACCTTTAGCAGGTTGGACAGGCCCCTGTCCTGACCCCACTAGTAAAACCTGTGCTCCCTTCTCCCCACCATCACTCAAAGAGCAGTTGTTAGTACCTGGCCATCCTGGGGAACAGCTCAAACATGGTGTCCAGGACATTTCTGTAGCGTTTCTTCAACTTGAACAACCTGAAAGGAGAAGGCAGGAGTTACCTAACACACTGCCACTTTGCTGGGGCTGGTGGAAATAACAGTAGCTCAGCTCTCTGTGCCTCCCAGCTGGAAGCAGACTATCACAGCTCAACGTAGCAAGGTTTCCTGCCACCAAACTCACAGGCTCTGCCCTTGCCCAAGTGGCCTCAGCTCACTTAACCATGTTGTGCTGTCCCATCTGAATGGTTGTGACACATTCAATTGTTTAGAGGACTGAGGGGTCTCTAGGCAAGGTCTCTCTTTTTAGCAGGATACATAAGGAGCTATTTAAAAAGCCATTAAAAAATCAGCACTTAAAACTAGTTCTGTGTACAGAGTCAGAACTAATTCCTCCTCCCCTCAGAAACAAGCCTCTCTCTGTGCTTCCCTCATGACCCAATAAAAATTGATGAAAGAAAACTCCATTGTGCCCACTAATTTAAGATTTGGCAACTCCATCAGCCTTTGCAGAGCAGCACAGCTGCCAAACATAGGCTTTGGCAGGGAAGCAACAGAGAAAAACATTATTCCCCCCCCCCACAACCCCATCCCCCTCCCCTTGAGTGTCTTATAGTGTTCTTTAAATCCTCACTGAAGAGTTAATGTCATTTAACTTGTTTATAACAAAACATTTTGCCTCAGCTGCCTTCCCCCTGTGGCTCTCGAGGTGCTCTGTGCCTCTGGAACAGCCTGGAAATGAGAGGGTTAATCAGACCCTTCTCCCTGAGCTGCAGAGAGGTTACAGGCTGCAGCCTTGCTTAAAGTGTGAGCTGCACTTAGAACAGGGTTGGGCTTCACCCTAGAAAGCAGCATCCTTTGAGAACTGTAATTTCTGGTAATTCAATGGAAATTCTTCAACTGGCTCAGACTGTCTCACCCTGACAGGAGAGCTTTGCTCTGAACAGCATCAGACAATTTAGAGGAGGTGTAAGAACCCCACCAAGGCAGACACAGGATAATCTGCCCCTGGTAAATCCCTTGATCTCTATTAGAGATCAGCTTAAGCTCCAAGGCACAGGGGTTTCATCTCCCAGCCCAAGTTTTTGTTATCATTCATGTTGATAACTCTGCCTAATCTCATTACCCCACGCGATTCCTGTTTGCCATGGTCATGTACCCACAGAGCAATCCTTGCCCTCTCCTGCTAAGGAGCTCAGTTCCCAACTGGATTGATGGAAAACAAGCCTGGCTGTTTTCTTCCCCACCTGCTCTCTGTACCACCCCCCACACCCCACAAGCCTTCTTCCCATCTCACCTCAGCAGCTGAAGTGGTCGCAAGACGACGATGAAGTAGAATGGCTCCATGTTAAATGCCAGTGCCATGAGCCCCAGAAATGCAAACAGGGTGACAGAGAAGTCAAAGCTGGAAAGGCAAGAATCAAATTAAACTTGAGAGCCACGTTTGCAAAGGCCTGCAGAGATAGGACAAGGGGCAATGGCTTCAAACTAGAGAAGAGGAGATTTAGACTGGGTGTTAGGAAGTTCTGCACCATGAGCGTAGGTGGAACGCTGGAACAGGTTGCCCAGGGAGGTAGCTGAGACCCCATCCCTGGAGATATTCAAGGTCAGGCTCAACAGGGCTCTGGGCAACCTGATCTGGTTGAGGATGCCCCTGCTTAAGGCAGAGGGGGTATGACTAGATGACCTTGGGAGGTCCCTTCCAACCCAGACCATTCTGTGAACCTTGGATTTCTCACCAGGGCTTCAGGAGATGAGGTAACTGAGTGCTGCTCCAGCCTGACAGGGCCGAGGGCAGAAGGACTATAACAGCCTGCTGATGGCCTTGTCTACAGGCCTGAGATCTCAGAAGCAGGTCTTTCTAGCCCAACAATTCTCACCACCTCTCCCTCAAAAGCATCAGTGCACACTTACAGATTCCAGCCTGAGGACAGGTACTCGACAGGCCCCAGTCCAGTCGACTTCAGGAGCAGCTCCACACCATAGACTGTGAAACAAGGTGACAGCCACGGCCAGAAGTTAGCAGCACCACCAGGAGGGCTCATGCAGAGGCTTGCCTTCAAAGAGGTGTGGTGCTTCCAAGTACAGGACTTCTGAATACAGGTTTAACAGACCCTCACCCACCCCTCTTTATCTCAGTTAGATGTCAGAGAGACATCTTCCCTCCAAGCTATCCATGGTGCTTGCTCTCCACAGCACTTAGCTGGCTCACACACTATAAATGTTGAGCACAAATTCCTCTGAGAAAGGCCAGAAAGTAGTGTGGGAGTTCAGTCCTGCCTGCTTATTTCCTTCAATCTCAGGGGCATATATCCACACCCCATAGCCCAGCTTTGACCTGCAGGGACAGATCCTTTCAAAGCAGAGCCATCTACTATCACCTTCTGTCCTGGAAGCACCTTGTGGGGCTGTAGTTTCAAAACCACCATAACAAGATGATGATGCTTTGCTTGTCATCCCCAAATCTTTCTTTCAGGGTTCCAAGGAGGGCAGGGTGGAAGAGAAGGGAAGGGAAGAGCTAGATGACAACATCCTTGTGAAAAGAAGCCCTGTAGAGTGCTTCTGCCTTCAAACTTTCTGTCCAAGGGCCAGGGAAGAGCAGTCAAATAAGCTAGCAAGCTCTCCTAGAGCCCCAGAGAACCTCCTGCTGCAGTTTGCACAGTTTTGATGCAGTGGAGCTATACTTTGCTTCAGAGATGCTGGCAGGAGAATGGAAGTGAATTCACAGCACTGAAGAGTTCCATGGCAGTGAAATGAACCAGCACATGAAGATGGTTGATAAAGAAGTCTAAGGGGCATGGTCATGGAGGGGATGACACTCAGTTAGAAACCCCAGCTCATCAGCTAGTTCACCTATAGTCCTTTCAGCATGGCCCTGCCCTCTGTGCTCCACCAAGACTGCCTTGCTTCGTGTGGCAGAGAGCCAGCTCAGAGCTGCAATCAGATCAGGGCTGGTCACATCTCCTGGAACAGTGCAGCACACAGCAATGGGAACAACCCCACAGAGAAGCACCACAGGTCCAGAGGAGCTTGCTGCCCTGCATGCTGTGCCTATCAAACGAGGCTGTCCTGCTCTCAGGGCTGAAGCCAGCTTTAGAGTCAGGCAGCAGCTCTCACAAGTGCTGCAGCAGAGTTAAGAGGCAGCCTGGACTGTAGTGGCACAGGCAGCAGTGGTCTCATGGATCTGTGGGGATGCTGACAGGCCCTGCCAGGCATAGCATGGATGGACAGATGTACACCTGTGGCTAAGCTTTAACTTCAAACTACATAATCTTCCAGGAACAGAGCTGCCTATTCCCTTCCCAACTCTGTATGAAACGACACAGCTCTGCTGGGAGGCATCAGCTTACTTGTGAGGAAGACTATGTAGCTCCATGGGACATTTCTGGAGAAGAAATTCCCTCCTGCAAAACACAAGAAGAACTTCTTCTAGCCTTTTCTTTTTTTTTCAATCCCCCAGCACCACAGCCAAGAAAGAGGCTTTGAGGTTTCCTACCTTGCAGCATGAAGGTTTCAACGAGAATCCAAATTCCATTCACAGCCACCACAGTGTCTGGAAAGCAAAGTAAAAACCCATAGCAAAACTACTCCTGGACCAGGGGGCATCCATTTCCCAGGCTATTAAAAAGAGCACAATATAGGACAAGTGGCAGGGTCAGCATTTCCAGTTCAGGGAGCAAACTGACCTCTTCCCCTAGGAGAGTCTTCTCCCAGGCCTTCAATAGATGCAGTGCCTTTGTCTGGTCAGGCACTGGAACAGGCTGCCCAGGGAGGTTATGGTGGAGTCACCACCCCTGAAGGTGTTCAAGAAACCTGTGGCCATGGCATTTTGGTTTAATGGCCATGGCACTTTGGTTTAATGGCCATGGTGGTGCTGGGATGATGGTTGGACTCAATGACCATAGAGATCTTTTCCAACCCAAAGAATTCTGTGATTCTATCTTCAGAAGTAAACTAAACCTAAACAATGACCTGAAACATGCTCAATCATTTTCACTCTGCCATGTCATTACCTACCTATTCCAGCTTCCTCCTTGTTCAGAAGCAAGGTCTCAAGAACCACTGGGACCTCAGCAGGACAAAGGCCTGTCAGCTTGGATCTACACTCCTCCCCAACATCCACATCCTGAGAACTGAAGGTGCAGGACTTTTCCCTTTCACTCAGATCTCCTCACTCTGCCTCACTTCACCCCACCCTCATTAGGTTAGCACCTCAATTCACAAAACCTCCCTCCACCAGCATTCTAAACCCCCAAATTCCTGAGTGGGAACAGACTGTTTAGAAAGCAGCAAGCAGCACCATGAGTGAGCACTCGTTCTCCTCTAGAGAAGAGGAGCACAGAACCATTCTCACAGGCAGTACAGTTGCCAAGCAATCCTCCAGTAACAAGAATGCCTTCATCCTCTCAAGTGCACACAGAAGAAGGTGGTTGATTGGCAAGGTGGTTCCTTACCCAGCATCCCTCAAGATAAAAACCTAATAGCTAACCATCAACACCCCCAAATGGAATGAGCTGAGTCCTACAGAATCAGACCCACCAGTCTCACAGACAACATCCAGTTGGAAGAGACCTCCAAGCTCAGCCAGTCCAACCCTTGCCCCAGCACTGAAGGGTCAACACTAAACTGTGCCCCTAAGTGCCAGGTCCACAGGCCACTTGAACACCCCCAGGGGTGGTGACTCCAGCACTGCCCTGGGCAGCCCATTCCAATGTTTGAGAACCCTTCCAGTGAAGAAATATTTCCTCTGGTGTAGCTTGAAACCATTCCCTCTGGTCCTGTCGCTTGCCACCAAGGAGAAGAGGCTGGCTCCCTCCTCGCTCCAACCTCCCTTCAGGTAGTTCTAGAAGGCAATGAGGTCTCCCCTCAGCCTCCTCTTCTCTAGACTGAACAACCCCAGCTCCCTCAGACACTCCTTGTAGGTGTGTTATGAAGTGGGTTCCAATGAGCCCCTTCAGCAGTCCAAGACGGCGAGAGCTGAGAGCCCAGGCTGCGGCAGCGCTTGCTGTGAGCATGCAGTTCCCTCCTCCTCTGGCAGAGCTCCCAGAGTGGTACCTAAGCCATAGCTCTGACCAGTGACCAGGCCCCATCATGCTAAGCCCTTGTGAGGGCTATCAGACACAGCTTAGCAGAGCCATGCAGAGAGACAGCTTCGTAGTTCTGCTTACACATGGTGTACTGGAACACGCGGGACTTCACCAGGATGTTGATGCCTGCAGGAAGGACAGCAGCACAAAACAAATGTTTATGCAGCCCTCCACACCTCACACATCCAGAGTCCTCCAGCTTCTCCTTACAGACACTTTTCTAATCTGCTAAACAGATCAGCAGATTATCAACATTCACTCCTTGGGACCAAGCTGACATTATCTCTAGACCTCTAGCAGCAACGAATTCACCATCCTTAACCCCTGAGAGACCTTTTTGCCCCTCTAGGGACTAGTTCTGTGGTGCAAAGAGAGGTAAATGCAGCTGCTGAAGCACTGCCTGTGTCTGAAACAGCTCATGTGCTGCCAGGGAGGGGTGAGTGCATCAGAGATATGCAGGACTCCTGTGGCAGCTCTGTGTTTGGACTGAGCTGGTGTTACAGTTTCTCACTAGCATGCAACACTGAAAAAAAGCACTGCAGGTAAAGTCTTCCTGAAGTCAGGAAATCTGGGACAGGGGACACAAGTCACACCTGCAGGTCAGGTTACACTGATAGGTATTTCAGACCTCTTTGCCCTTCCTGAGCAGCTGCACTTGACCTGTATGAGTGCTGCTGCCACACCTTGGGAGTAAGAAGCCTGGCAGCTTCTGTGGGAACACAAATCCCACTCCACAGCCACTGAGAGCTGCTGCCTTGGCTATGGAGAAACTCTACAAACTCTACTGGATTCAGCAATCCTAAACTCCTAATCTCCACCAAATCTCTGTGCTGAAATAGGAATTCAGCCCTCCATGACCTTGGGCTCTGGTTTCCTATAGAGGTCCTGCCAAGAAGTCTCTTATTTTAAGGAAGGTTTGGGAATATTTACATGACAGAAATCTTCTTTGGAGACTCTGCACACAAGGCTCTGAATACACAGAGGCTTGGACAGCAGGTCTTCCCTCAGCTGTTTACCAGGGATGTAAAAGAAGGTCCCTGCCTTTGTAAAGAAAGGAGGCTGGATGCGGCTCTGGGCAACCTGACCTAGTGGAAAAGTGTCCCTGCCCACGGCAGGGAGGTTGGAACTAGACAGTCCTTGAGGTCCCTTCCAAGCCTGACAATTCTGTGCTGCTGTGAAATGCAGCTCCTGTCAGCTGAGCACATGCTGTCAGGAAAGCACAGCCTGTTACCTTTGAAAATAAGGAAGGCTGTCCGTGGAAGGTCATCAAACCAGTGCTCGCGGTTTCGTTTTGCCTGGAAGAGGAACAGCCAGGAGCAGAAGCAGTCAGAGCCACAGCCACACAAAAAAGGTGCAGTGATGGAGCCCCCCCCCATCCCTATCATCTGCCCCTTTCACATTGCCTCTGTTTCTCCCTCACCCTCTCTTTAATCACTGGGTTCTTTCGCTCTCCCTCCCCCCGCCACGCTTCCCCTCTTCCACATCCACTCAATCCTTACCTTCCATTTTAAGCCAACAACTTCATAGAAATTGTAAAAATCCTTCAGACTGCAAAACAGAAAGAAGCACCTGATCAGAGCCTTGGAGTTGATTAGATCCTTAACTGGCCTTGTCAGGCAGCAGCAGCAGAGAGTCCCTGCAAGTTATCAACTCCTTATTAGCGCTGCAACCACAGCTGATAGAACTCAACGCTGACCTCTTCCCCACCTGGCCAAGGGTTACTGACTGACCACAGCCACGACAGGGTGCAAATCCAACCTTCTGTCTGCAAGGCCACAGCTCTCTCAGCAAACTCTGCCCTTACTGACCTCTGGAATTTTACCACGGAGTGGAAAGACCTGAGGCTTCGACAGCAAGCTCCAAGGGACGGAGATTGTCCTGATCTTCATGAAGAGGGCTCAGGCTGCCTTAATTACTTGCCCAGTCCTTTCCTAACACCTTTGTACATTTGCTTTTCAAGGCAACAATGAAATTTGGAAAAATGACACAAAAGGAAAGAAACTCATAAAACACAAGTGCCTGCCTAGGTGCTCAGGGTCAGGCCAGTAACAGCGGCAGGCGTCTGAAAGTGAGGATGCTGAACTTTCCAGACTCTTCCTGGGGTCATTAGGTGCCTAAATTAAAAAGCTCAAGTCTTTCTCCTTGTGCCACTTTCAACACTTCTCTGTGGCACTTGACTTGAAGGAGAAGCACTGGCTTCTATTTCCTGGGAGACTCTCTCCAAGCCTGTCTGCGGCCAGAACAAAGGAAAAGGAAGAGAAGGTCTCCTGCTCTAATTCCCGCTGCTTCCACGCCGGCTTCAGCTAGCTGCACCCACCCACCAGAATGGTAATTCTCTGCCTCATAACACAGAGGATGACAGTCCTGAAAGCACCAGCAGAATCAGCTTTTAATTAACAAAGCCCTGGGGGACACAGCCAGCTGCTAGAAAAACCCAAAAACTTGTCAAGCTGCGAGGCTGCACGGTGTGAAGAAATGCTCCTTGCAGGCTCTGCTGCTGTCCCTCAACGTTCCCTTCCTCTCTTCTGGCAGGGAAGGTGGGAAGCAGCAGCTGCCTGGTGCCTGCCAGCAGAGTGCTGTATCCACAAGAGGGCATGCAGGAACTCCAGCACCTCCAAGGAAAAACCTCAGCTCCCGGGGCAGCCACCCCTCCAAGCTCCCTGCTTCCCTGACAAATCCTTTCAGCCACACAACTCTATCCCCACACCTCAGCCAACCTTCATCCCATAAACACAGCCCAGCCTCAGAGAGTGAAGCAGCCTCCCTGCTCTGGGTGCAGCAGGAAGAGCATCCCTACCTGAGTAAAGGAGTATTGCTCTGATTCAGTGCTTTGAAGGTGAGATATCTCTCCCTGGCACACATCCGAGGCTTGTAAAACCGCAGCAGCCCTTCAAAGTGCTTGAAGGAGATTCCAGATGGCCTCTGGAAAAACAAGGGAACCTTGTCACAAGCAGTGGCATTGGGTAGAAGCACACAGAGACACTCACTCTGGATTTGTTTGAAGCAGGATGTCTCCATTATCTAAACTGCCATCACAACTAAGCCCCCAAAGTAGCCTAAGCTATTACTCCAAAATACTGAGCTTGTCTCAGAGCACAGAGAGCAGAAGGCTCTCCTGGTGACTGGTCCCTCCAGCAAGGGCAGACCTGTTCCCTGTTGTCCCATCATGTGAAAACTGTCCAGCCAGACACCCCAAGCAACAGAGTTCATCCACTCTTCTTGGGAAATTAGCAGCCAGCCTACCACATCCCACTGCTGGCACTTTTTAAGACTAGCAGCTATGTGCCCTGAACATGAGCTAATCTACTACAAGTGGGTTAAGTTATTTCTGGGCCTTATTTTCTCTTGCTGCTCCACCAGTTAAGCAAGGTATCAACCCACTCCCCCAAGTGTTCTGTCCTTGTGAAGAGTTGTTTGTAGGTGAATTACTTGTTTCTGCACCATTACTCAGGCAGTACCTAGCAAGTGCACTGCACCCTGTCTTGTATGACCCAGCCCTCCTCCAAGTATTGGTGCTTCAGAAGCAAGTCCTCTAGTGACCCACGCTGAGTCAGAGAGAAATCAATGACTGCATGCACTCCAGAACAAACCTCACTCAGTTTATCAAGACACTTCCATGATCTCACACAGGGCTGGAATTCAGACTGCTTTGGTTTTCTCTCCATAGAGAGAGATCTGAACAAGCTACAAGAAGACAAAACCCAGCAGCCCTCGGTGAGTGCGATTACAGTCAACAGACATCAATCACCTGTTTTGGAACACACTCTTTAAACACTGCAGCCCACTGGTGCTCTGAAGAGACTGCTGACCTCCCCTCCTGCTGCAGCCCAGGCTGTTGCCAGCCTCCCTGCAGAGCCCTGTACCTGTTTGGTGATCAGCAGGCGGTAGGCGTGCTGTATGGCTGTGCGCTTGTGCAGCAGCAAGGACTTGAACTTCCTCTTCTCAATGTCGTTGAAAGTGTCAAACACAACAGCCAGGAGCTGCAGAGGGGAGAGAAAGCCATCTTTTTCATCTGCAGCTACCTGAGCCAGTGCTTCTCCAACAGGCAGGAACACCCAGTCTGGAGAGGCAAGCAGGCACTGCCCGCAGCTGGAATTTACTGAGAGCTAAGGAACTGACATTAACTGAGGCAGAGTGGAGTCAGTGAGGGCCTGCTGGCCACAAGGGGATCACTGAGCACACTGCACTGACCCACTTTTTGGGAAGAGGTCAGGATATTTCTGGCCTCCTAACACTCAGCAGTGGTTTTAAGAGCTAAGGCTAAACACTGCCCCCCCCCACAATAGTACCAGGAAGTTTTGTGAATATCAGAATACAGTCAGAATATATCAGAAAAGAGGACCAGAAGGTGTGTGAAAATGCCCTGAGCTCTTCCTGGAAAGCAGGTTTTGAGGGCTGCTCTCTGGACTAACCCTTCCACAGGAGCACTGGCAAGTGCATGTCAAAGCTAACCCTTCACCTAGGACAGCAGCAGAGGAATCCAAGCCCGCTGCAAGCATCAAATCACTCAAACTGCAAAATCCCTCAACTCCTTTGGCAAGTCCTTTTCCACCACTGACATCCCCCCCTTGAGCTACAGCCTTGGCCCTGCCCTAGGGCTGCAAGAAGTGGAGCGAGCACAGCAGCCATGCTCCCACACTGCAGCTATCAGCACTCTTTGAGTCCTGCCACACTCAGTAATTCCATCCCCTTCCCAGTGATTTACACAGTATTTCAGGCAAGCCCAGGTAATAAAATGCCATTTTATGATCAATAATTAAGACAGAAAAGGACACTAAATTTCCTGCAACTGAGTATGTCACTCCAAGCATGATATTAATGTGAGAGAAGTTGAAAGATCCTCAGCTCATTCTGTTTCCTGTGATTTAGTTCAATTCCTTGTGGTTGAACATTAAAAGACTCCCCCCTCTCTCTCTCTGTGTCTCTCTGTAGCAGAGCTGCCATTTCTGGAAGTACTCCGCCAAAGGGGATCAGATTATTAGAGAGCACTCTTGGGAATGGGGAAGACTCTGCTGGGCAGTGAGCTCCAAGCAAGGCAGAGAGAAGTCAAGTGCTTCCTCAGGGGATTCACCAAGTTCATGATGAAGTACAGCTCGATGGAGAGATACACGATGAAGAAGACACAGGACCAGGGGTTCCGGGCATAAGACGGCATCATCACGTCAGGGAAGCTGCATCCAGAAATGGCACAAGTTTAAGTACCAAAAATACCCTTCCCACAACAAAGACAAGAGGCACAGGACGTGTGTGTGTGTGTGTGTCTCTGTGTGTGTGTGTGTGGTGTGTCTGTAAACCCACATCCACAGATCTGAATGTTCTGCAGCACCTGTGGTTGCTCACGAGACAGAAGTTTGTGCCTAGCAGTGAGCAACAAGAATGTGGAGGAGCAAGGAAAAAGATAAATATGGAAAGCAGGTTCCTTGTACATGCCCAAAACCAAATGGGCCAGGGTTGCATGTTAACACTTAGCACCTACAGCAACACAGACTTGGTTTAAGAGTGCTGCAACTCAAGATTTATTCCATCCTTTGCTAATTTCCTAATCCTCGGAGCTCTCCCTGACAGCAGATCAGTATTTACCCACTGGTGTTATCCCCCTTTCCTACCAGACAGGTGAACTGGAGCGGAGGAGCAAGAAGTTACTTGACAACAGCAAACTGCTGGCTGACAAAGGAGCACAAACACAGACTTTCCCTTCTTGGACTAAGGCCTAACAAGGCTGTTTCCCCCTTACTGCCCTCACAGCGATGAAGCACTCAGAGATAACTCTGCATCTGAGGTCACAGCGTCCTAAACCAAAATGAAATATCAGTTCCTGCCATGCAGGCTGACTCAGGGAATCTCTGTCTCTGGGAGACAGAACAGTTCTGCAAATAAACCCTTGGGTCTGCTAGATTTCTTTGGGGACAAAGCAACAGACTGAGCTAGAAAGACATGAACTTACTTTGAAGTGGTCAGGAGCACGAAGAGATTCACGAGGCTGTTCTCCAAGGTATTGAAGTACTGCAAGAAAAAGCTCCCATGACAAAAGGCAAGCTGAATTCCATGGTGACATTTCATTCAAATAACAACCAACCAACCCACCCACTTGAATGCAGGCACTTCTGCAATCCCTTGATGCCTCCCTGAGGGAAAGGGTACTTCAGCAGAGGTCCTTTGTAAAGGCCCCCAAGGGAAGAGTTAATTAAAAGCCCATTTCACATTTTCACAGCAGTTACTCCCAGCAAGCAGGATCTGGTGGCTGCTAGACTCTAACAGCCACAGTCTGAGGTGGCCAAACCCTTATCCAGACACATTCCTACCCTGAGGACAGTAGCAGGTGGCTCATTTGACTGAATGAAGACACCAAGAACAAGCAACTACTCCAGGAACCTTCCCTTTGGGATAACCTGTCTTTGAGGAAGTTCTCTGCACCTTCTTCCTTCCCAGCTGGGGGTAAACCAGGGTAGCATTGCCAAGCAGCCTCTGACTAGCTTGCATCTGGCCTCCCTGGCCACCACAGAGGAATAAGCTACTTCTACAGAGTTATGTTTGCTTCTCAAGCTGGTCAAAATGAGACTCAAGATTCAGTTGAACGAATCAGTGATACTCACCGGATCTGAGTGGTTAGGAGAAAACAAGTAAAAACCTAGAGAAGCAGCAGAGGAGGAAGAGGAGGAGAGAAGGGGGAAAGAACAAAAATAAAGCCTGATTAATGTCCAGCAGCAGAGCAGTGAGTCTCTGTTTATAAAGAGAAGGCCACACTGAGACTAAGCTCTCTCTGACACCATGAAGAGGGGATTATCTGGAAGGCCTTCTCCACACAGATTTCCTACTAGGTGTGAATGGCATTTCAGCAACCCTCTCAGAAAAGAAGACTTCTAAGGATGGTTTGAGTAGAGGACACAGTCTCAAGCTGTGCCAGGGCAAGTTTAGGCTGGAGGTGAGGAGAAAGCTCTTCCCAGAGAGAGTTGTTAGCCATTGGGATGTGCTGCCCAGGGAGGTGGTGGAGTCCCCATCCCTGGCAGTGTTCAAGAGGGGATTGGACGTGGCACTTGGTGCCATGGTTTAGTCATGGGGTCTGTGGTGACAGGTTGGACTTGATGATCCTTGAGGTCTCTACCAACCTCGGTGATCCTGTGGGATTCATATTCCTCCAGGCTGCTGGTGTTGCCTCTGGGCAGTAACTGGTTAAGAACATCACTTCACCTTCCCTGAACAGAACTTACCCAGGATGGCGAAAATCACCATGAAGAAAAGCAGGAGGAGAAGGATGTCAATAAAGGGCGGGAGGGACTGGAAGATCTGGCGCAGATTTCTGAGAAATAAGAGAATATTAATACATGAAGCCCTGCCTGCTTCCTCCTCCAGGTTGGCAGGGAAAAAATAACACCACCACACCAGCCTTGAGGACTTTCTTCCCACATCCTCCAAGGATTCACAGCAGAAAGCTGGGTAAATTGAGATCGTTTCCAAGCTACCCATCTGTCCCTTGCAGTCAGCTCTCAGGTACTGCAAGTAATACCAATGCCTCCCTGGCAGCTTTCCTTCTCCAGACTAAAGACTAGCTCTGTGATTCATTGTGCAGTTTAACAGGCAAACCTAGGAGGCAGAAACAACTCAGCCACGCTCCTGCGTCGTGCTGCCTGAGGCGGCTGATGCTGTTGAGGACGGCGCACAAGCGCCATGTGCCGTCAGCACGTCCGAACCTTCTACCTCTGACATTTCCCCTACGCTTCAGCTGCAGGCACAGATCATCTCTGAAATCTGAGATGCTCATGATTTGCCTGAGCTGCCTGCAGGATCACAGTGCTTCTCCTCCAGCCCAGCAGCCAGCTGAGCACTCACCTTCTGACCGCGCCACAGTAGCGGCAGTCCACCAAGAAGATGCAGCGCAGCGCTCTGGTGATGCGGACGTGGGAGGTCTGCCGAACCAGCACCACGATGGCCTCTATGAACTGCACAAACAGCACGCAGGTCTGCAAAGGAGGAGAGGCACAGCTGCAGTCTGCCTCTGGGGAAAGCAAAGCTCTCGCTGACCACCTATTTATTTGGCTGCTTTAAGGATGGGAGGTGTCTCTGAGAGCTCAGAGACCTCTCATGAATCATTTGGCAGCTGGGACACGGAGCTAAGTGCTGCAGCACAGGCCAAGACTTCATAGAATCATAGAACAGTTTGGGTTGGAAGGGATCTTAAAGATCATCTAGTTCCAATCCACCTGCCATAGGCAGAGACACCTCCCACTAGACCAGGTTGCTCAAGGCCTCATCCAACCTGGCCTTGAACACCTCCAGGGAGGGAGCATCCACAACCTCCCTGGGCAACCTGTTCCAGTGTCTCACCACCCTCAGAGTAAAGAAATTCTTCCTAGTGTTCAATCTAAATCCATCCTGCTCTAGTTTCAAACCATTCCCTCTCATCCTATCACTACAGGCCCTTGTAAAAAGTCCCTCCCCAGATCTCCTCTAGCCCACTTCAGGTACTGGAAGGCTGCTCTAAGGTCTTCCCAGAACCTTCTCTTCTCCAAGCCAACAAGCCCCAAATCTCTCAGCCTGTCCCCACAGGGGAGGTGCTCCAGCTCTCTGATCATCTTCATGGCCTCCTCTGGACCCACTTTTAAATCTAGTTCTTTGGTTCCTGAAGATGCTGAAGGAGAAACACTGACAATCAGATGGAAAACCTACCTTCACCATAGTCCTTTTGTGCCTGATAAAGGTTTGGAAGCCCAGCCACCTCATCTTCATTGAGAGTTCAAAGACTACCACGATTAACGCAAACAGCTCCAGGGTTGCATGGACCTGTCACACAATACAGCAAAGCTCAAAGTGCTGCTTCTGACACAGACAGCAGAACATCAGGGGCCATGCTTCTGCCCTTCCTCTTTCCAGAAGCACATTGGGTTTTGACAGCAGCCTGAGCACAGCTCTGTGACAGGCAGGGAAACCCAAGGCCAGTTCAAGCAAGCACAGCACTCTGCTTTTCAAAGTTTCTATATTTAGTGCTTTGTGCTTATAACAAAGCCCTTCGATTTTTCCTCTATTCAAATCAGCCCAGAATTTCCAGGAAGCCCACACTCCTTTTGGACCTTAGTAACACAATAGAAAAATGTATTGATGGATTTGAAACAAAAGGGCAAGACATTAGCAGCTGGAGCAAAAAGCTTTTAAAACAAGTTAGCTTTGCTGTTGTTGTTATTGTTTTAGTGAAATGCAGGAAGAAAGGCTGCTGGGCAGAGAGAATTTACACAGAGAAGGGTTTTCTCTTGAACTAGATGTTCTGGACAACTACAGAGTCCTGATCAAACTCTGGGAACAGGATGCAGCTTTTGGCAGTGCTGATGGAACCTTCTCTGTTGGAAGAAGCAAAATGCACCTCAGTGACAGCGTTTCCTTATCAACCTCAGCTTCTGTCAGAGCACAAACCCCAAACCAAGGTACACAGCCCTGACTCATTTTGAGGAACACACTGACTCCAGGGCTGTCACAGCTGTTCTAAACCCCTGCCAAGGTCCTAAGGTGCCAGTTAGTTCCAAAAGCAGACTAAGTTTCTCCCAACAGCAACTCCTAGCACTGTGCCTGGCAGTGGTACCTCATGAAGTGGTTGTGGACTGGTAACAGTAGACCCCAGTTCATGTATCCCTTCTCTGCACCTACATTTTGTGAAGGGTAGATATCAAACTTCAAGTCACTCACATACAGAGAGGAAAAATAGAGTCCTCACAACACTGGGAGAAGGTTTAGCAACCTGTCCCAGGCTGAGCTCTGTCTGTGATCCAGAAGCCAGTGGTTGTGCTGGGTAACAGTACCAACCCTGACACTGACTTTAAAGCCAGCCTGTGAAAGCACACACATTCTTGAGTTCTCTCTCTGAAAAAAAGAACCAAACCAAACCAAAAGCAGACCCTATACACTTCTCTAACAGCTGCAAAAGTAAAGAACCACACAAGCTGATGACACGACCTAAGTGTCACTTCTGCTGTGGTCCATGCACATCAGATGGAAGGAGGCTGCTTTGCTGGCTGGCGCTGTCTGCTGTCAACCATCTTACAGAACAAGTCAGGTTTGGGGGTTTTGGTTTTGTTTTGAATGATTCCCCCCCCACACTACTGCTATGTTCTATCCCTGCATTCAGCCTCCTTCTTCCTCTTCCCCACCACTGCAAAGCAGGCAGACTTCTTCCCTTTGCCCCACAGTACTTACAAAGATGCCGAGGCGGAGCATAGGGACAGCTGGCGCCTCGCAGAGAGACAGCAACAGGAGAAGCAGCGCCGTGCTCAGCTCCATTAGGTAGAAAAGGTGGTTGTGTGCAAAGAGGTAGGCAGCAAGTGCTTTGGCATTTTTGGGGTGAGTGAAGAACTTATCATTATTTTCTCCTTCCTAGAGCAGCAGGAATAAAGAAGAAAACAACATTAGTGACTCTTGGTACCGGAACAGAGCTTTACGCATGAAGACTTTTACAGATCCACAGATCCTGTCAGGTTGGAAGGGACCCTCAAAGGGCATCTTGTCCAAACCCTCTGCAGCCAGCAGGGACATCTCCAACTAGATCAGGATGCCCAGGGTCACAAGTCTCATCTTGAACGTCTCCAGGGATAGGGCCTCAGCCACATCCCTTGGTAACCTGTTCCAGTATTTCACCGCTCTCATTGTGAAGAGTTTCCTCCTGAAGTCCAACATCAGTCTCCCCTGCTCCAGTTTCAAACCATTGCCCCTTGTCCTGTCCCCACAGACCCTTCTAAACAGTCCCTCCCCAGCCTTACTGTAGGTGCCTTTCAGATGTTGAAATGGTGCTCTAAGGTCCACCTGGAGTCTTGTCTTCTCCAGGTTGAACAGCCCCAAATCTTTCAGCCTGTCTTTGTAGGGGAGGTTCTCCAACCCTCTGATCACCCTAGGGGCTTCCTCTGGACCTGGTCCAGCAAGTCTTTGTCTCCCTCATGTTGGGGGTGCCATAGCTGGACACAGGATTTAGAAGGATTAGACAGGATTCCTAGCAGACTGTCCTGACTCCCCAGCCTGACACTGATCTGTTTGCTGAGGAATGAACTCTGTATACCTCCAGGACATCCCCTTCTGTTCATGGGCATACTTCAGTGATGAAACCCAGCAATACCCACAAACTCCTGCCTCAGAAACCCTTCAGCCTTTGAGAAATGAGGAAGAGAGCTGAAAAGACTTTATAAAGGTAGGCTAAGAAACTTCAGTCAAGATCCCAACACGAACACAGCACTTCATTTACTTGCAACCACTTCCACATGTTTACAGACTTATTTGACTGAACTTCTCCAGGACAGAACATGAAAACACACAGATAAGCTCCAGGGCACCTGGCTGACAGTTGCTCCTCCTTATCTTGGCCTTGCAAAACTGTCTGGGAGAAAACACTGGAGCACACACAGTGCTGGCTGCTTCAGGAACGTGAGAAGATAGACCCCATGAAAAATTAACAAGGCTTTACGCTGGTTTGTCATTCCCTCTTAACTAAAAAGCTTAATTAACATGAAGAGGTCAGATACTCCATCTTAACAGTTTGCCTACAACTGATTTTTAAGCAGCTGCATCATTACTATTTTTACCTCTAGGAAGAAACCTAGCTTGGGAAGAATGTAGAGGGTTTGCATGCAGAACCATCCAATCATTTCGCTTCCTTCCAACATGGGGTAATGGCTTCAAACTGCAGAAGTTAGACTGAGGTTAGACATTAGGAAGAAATTATTCCCCACGAGAGCAGTGAGGCACTGGAACAAGCTGCCCAGAGAAGCTGTGTAGGCTGCAACTCTGGAAGTGTTCAAAGTCAGGCTGGATGGGAGCTGGTCTAGCAGGTGTCCCGGCCCTTAGCAAGGGCTTGGAACTAGATTGTTAAGGTCCCTTCTGACCCAAACCATCTTATGATTTATGATTCCTTGAGTCAATGGTTTAAGCAAGGGAGCTTTTTTTTTCCCTACTAGTAGGAAACTTGCTACCTCTTGGAAACAGTCAGAAGAGATCATTTTCCCCCCAGCTTGGACACACAGATGCACAAGAAGTTGTTGGGGTTTCTTTTGAATTAACATCTTTCCAGGTAAGCAATTACAGTAAGGACAGTAAGCTATTTGCTACCAAAGTGGAACAGCTGTGATTGCAAATGGATAACAAGGTCAGGAAGCAGGATCTCCTTCAAGCAGTGAAGCATTCTCGAGCCTAATTCAGAAGAGGGTTTCAAACGATTCTCATTTACTCGTCTCACAGGCGAGCTCCCGCTCCGGTTAAGAACAAACAGGAGCGCACCGCCGGGTCAGCCAGCCAGATTGTGAGCAGGACAAAACCCAGCAGCAAGCTCCATAAAACAGGAGCTTACCCCCACCCCCACCCCCCCTCAAAGAGAGAGCTGGCTGAGATCAGCAGGGCATTCTTATTCACGCCTGACAACACACACTTGCCGAATGAAAAGCAGACTAAATTCTGCCTCTCGGTAGCCAAGCAATTCCAAACGTCGCTGGACAGCAAAGTCCTCTTGTTGAGATAAGGCACTCTTGCCTGCAGCTACTGCTTGGGATAAACAATCTGCATGCTCTTTAAGTTATGGCTACTTCATTTCAAGGACATTGTCATCACCACCATTGGCCCAGGCGGCAGCAAGAATAATTTGCATCTGAAGGGCCGAGCCTGCTGCGTGCGGCACCACCAGACACTGTAGCAGCTCAATGACCCTTTGCAGAGCATCTCCAGTCATCAGGAGTTTAAACAAAAGCCTGGGAGGAGCTACCCTCACATTGCCAGTGCTGCTGTAGCACAGGAGGAAGCTGAAGTAACACCACAGCCCGAGCCTAGCCCGTTTTAAAATGTTAGCAAAGCGACACTTCTCGGTCCTGGGGTGGGCAGGAGGGAGGGAGGAACAAATGGTTTCAATCACCTTGCAGTGGCTTAAGCAAAAAACCCCTAACTGGGTCCGAAGCATCCCATGCTGCAATGCAGAGCCTTAGAAAGGGAACAGAGAGGAGGGAGGAAAGACAGTAAGGGAACCAGCAGCAACTTCAGACTGGACAGCTCTGGGAGAAGCTCAGTGCTGTTAGCTAACTAATTCATAACACCATACAGGTGTCTTAAAAATAAGAGACCTTTGTTGAAGTCAGGATTGTGTTTCCAGCAGCTTTAGCATATGTGGAGTTGGTTCATTGCTTTTTTTTTTCCTTTAAAATACAATAAATTTCACTCCTGGGCTAATCCTAATGTCAGTATGTTTGCTTTCTGTAGAAGTCAAGGCCTCTACCTTCTCTTGTGTCTTACATGACCTGCAGGGCTTGACTGATGCTAAACAAACACCCCAGGGCCACCCACCAGATCTGCAGTCAAAGCAGGATTATGACTTCCAGCACTAGAAATATCTCCAGAAGAGCACTGACCATCTGCCCTAGAGTGACCAAAGAGATGACAAGACATCTAGGACAGCTTTGGGAGTCTCCATGGCAAGGTGGCAGAACTGAACATGCACTGAATCGCTCAACTACTAGAAGGGAGAGAATGGCTGGCTTGTTCAGCTGCTCCCAAATGACTTGCCAGAGCACATTACAAGGCTTGTGGTGATAGGACAAGAGGGAATGGATTGAAGTTTGAGGAGGGTAGATTTAGACTGGAGATTAGAAAGAAATTGTTTCCAGTGAGAGTGGGGAGACACTGGAACAGGCTGGCCAGGAAGGTCATGGATGCCCCCTCCCTGGAGGTGTTCAAGGCCAGGTTGGATGAGGCCTTGAGCAACCTGGACCAGTGGGAGGTGTCCCTGCAGATGGCAGGTGGATTGGAACTGGATGGACTTTAAGGTCCCTTCCAACCCAAACCTCTCAATGAATCCATGAAGGTGCTTCCAGCACCACATCACTCTTTAAGCAGATTCCTTGGTGAAACACCAGATTTTTAGCCTCAGAACGGAAGCTCTTTGTTTCTTACAAGCCAGAAGTGCCACAGTTTCAGAAGTCAGTTTTTCCCACAAGCCCAAGGAGTGGGGCTCACCTGGAGGTAGATTGCTGCCTCTTGGTAGTTCATTTCCCAGTTGTGTCGGGCAGAGCTCTGCTGGGCGCAGCAGTCCCCGGCAGCAGGGCTGGATGCATCGTTAACAACGTCATAGCTCCCTCCATCTGCATCAGCAAAACCAGAGACAAATTGATTTACAATTAACTGAGTCCAGATTGATCAGGAGGCAGGCAAACAAACCAGGCACTGGGACCAGAGAGACTAGCATCAAGAGGTGGCAGAGCATCCAGGCAGCTTGTACACAGACAAATCAACCCTTCCCAGGTAGGAGCTTCTAAGAGACGTGCTCCAACTCAGCACTTCCACACAGGAATGCTCCCAGAAGAGCAGCTATTTAATGCAATAAGCAGGTCTCCTGGCCCAGGAGATCTGTGCTGGCATGTTCACAGCACACTATCAGCAGCCATACACCATAACCAGGCAGTTAACAACCAGAAGGATGTCCAGAAGGACAAGCAAGGATGTCCAGCCCAAGTGGGCTTGCTAAAGAAACCGTGCCTTCTCACACTGAATGGGAGGAGAAATGGAGCACAGGACTACCACAGGCAAGGGAAGCCAGTTGAGTACAGAAGCTGTACAGTGCACCAGAGCAGTCAGTGTTTTCAGTAGAAAATGCTCTCCAGAGCCTTTAAACAATGCACCTCTGCAACCCCCTTTGGGATGCAGAGAACCAACACCCCTCTGATGAAAACAAGACAGCAAGATCAATTTTCTCTTCACACCCCATAGACTGATTTTGAAACTACTCAGTGACTTTCTCACCAGTAAAGCATCATAAACCAATGCTTTGCTGAGTATCTGTATCACATTTCATCACTAAAGAGCTTTAAAAACACAATTCAATGGCAAAAAGCAACTCCCAAGCTCAGCTCCAGATACACAATGCCATTGCCAAGGGAGAGCTAAGCAGGGCACCTACATCAGCTCCATAATAGAATCATAGAGTGGTTTGGGTTGGAAAGGACCTCCAAAGGTCATCTAAGTCCAACCCCCTGAAGTCAGCAGGGGCATCCTCCACTAAATCAGGTTGCTTAGAGGCTTGTTGAACCTGACCTGGAATATCTCCAGGGATAGGAGCTCAACCACATCCCTGGGCAACCTGTTTCAGTGTTCCACCACCCTCATGGTAAAGAGCCTGCTCCTAACACCCAATCTAAATCTACTCTTTGCTTTCTGCAGCCTCAGTGCTATTAAGCACATGGTGACAAACATGCATGAAGACAATTACTGTCCAAAAAGGGGGATGTTATTTGGTTTCTTCTGGGACTGGGATTTTTATTTTGCACCTTTGACAGAGAACACCAAGCAGAGACCCCACAGAAGCAAGACCTGCCCAGGGCCATGCATGAAACCAGTGGTGGAGCTGGCCACACAATCGGCTCTCCAGAGTTTCAGCCACTACCCAAACCACACACTTGTTCTTGCTTTCAGTAGAGACTTCTCTCCTGCAGTGCCTCATGTTCCTAAAGGGGGACATGTAAAATTCACCTTGCTGAAGGGCTGATTTCTCCCTTTTTATGGGCATAGAAGCTGTGATGCAGAAGCTTGCTCTATCTGTTTTAAGAGAAGCCGTCTGAGAGTGGGGGGAAAAAAAAAATGAGTGAGGTTCTTTCCCTTTCTCTTGACAGTCTGCTGCAGACTTGCTGCATCTCTTTGCTGTGACAAAATACCCCTCATTGAATTACTGATTCAAGTCTTTCTTTAACACCCTCAGGAGTGGGGAGAGAGTCCACGCCAAACACTCTGCGCCCACCGAGAGAAATGGCAGCGCGTGCTTCTGGCAGAAGGGCAGGGAGTGGGAAGAAATCAGAACCCCCCCCTCACTAATGCAGAACTACAGCTGCCTTTGCCACCCTCAAATTAAGATAACATTTATCTGGGATTTGTGCAGACTTTCCAGACTGCACACTCAGATTGCTGTAGAATCCTGCAGCATTTTAAGCCTATTTCTGTTCCTTGCTTCCCCCACACCCTTAAAATACCACTTGAAATCTGGACGAATGTTTGAATGAGGCTGGTTCCTCCCCCACATCCCTTTTTTACACCCTGAATGAGCTCACTTCTTGAGCAAAAAACCTGCATGACAGAGTTGTTATTTAGCCATAGAACTGGATGGTTTGTGTGCCTTTTAACTAAAAAGGTTGTGAGGCTGCAGGATGCTCAAGCCAGTACCAAGTGTGAAGGTGCTAACAGGAGCTGGAGCTTCAGGCCTTTCCAGAACTCACCTTCCAAACACAGCAAGCCTTCAGAGAGAATCTGAGTGTGACTCATCTCACACAGTCTGGGGGATACTGAAAAAGCACAGAATCAACACCTCAGCTGCACCAGCTCTTTTGGGGAAGAGGGACACATTAAGTAGGTTGCTTCCAATAATACCACGTTCGTGGAGCATTGCAGCAGACACAGAACCGAACTCATCCAAACATGCTGTGGTCAAATCAACAAAGGTTTGCAGCATTAAACACCCAAGCACTGGACCCTATCAAAAGATGCCAGAACAAATTTTAACCCTGAAGTAGTATCTTGCAGAGCCCAACCTCTTCTTGAAAAGGATCAATGCTAGGAAAAGACAGAGCAGAGTGAGAACCCAGAGTGAGAACTTCACACAAAGGACTCGCAGCTGCAACAGAAGAGATGTCCCAGAGAGATCAAGGTTGTGAATACAGAACAGCACTCAAAGATGCAAATCAGAAACAAAAAAAAAAAAAAAAAAAAAAACAACTCTAGAAACTAAGAGGTTTGCCTCCTGTCTAAATTAGACATCATCTTTCTAGGCACAGACAACAGAAAATGTACTGGTGAAGTGTTCCGGCGGGGAGCTGCATTTTGTGGATCTGCTCCTTCCCCCATCAGGTACCAGAAGGTTGATCTAGCATCCCTGAGGCAACAGCATCATCTGGGTAATAAATAATAATAAAAATAATAATAAATTTGAAAAGCAACCCTCTGCCTGTTTGTT
Source organism: Dryobates pubescens (assembly GCF_014839835.1). Classification (NCBI taxonomy): domain Eukaryota; kingdom Metazoa; phylum Chordata; class Aves; order Piciformes; family Picidae; genus Dryobates; species Dryobates pubescens. The sequence continues at coordinate 3,431,928 of NC_071636.1, forward strand.
TGGCAGCCCTCCAGCTAGCTAATTTCCTCAGCTGCTCCCATGATAACAATGACACAGACTAATGCAGGCTGGTGCTGCAGCACATCCCCGACGGCATTTACCATCAGTATGGAGCTCAATGAGATAGGAGGATCTCTCCACGGGGCTCCCCTCAGCCTCCAAGTAGATGGCAGGCGGCTCTCTCCAGCGCATGGCAGCCGCCGCCGCGTCGGGAAGCGGCCACGCTCCTGCTCCGAGTCGCCAAGGCAGAGCCGAGGTTCCTCCCTCCCTCCCTCCTTCCCCTCCCAAAGCCGATCCTCGGTTTGGCAGCTTCCTCAAGGGAAAGCTCCGCACACAAGATGTGCCTCGGCTCTCTGCAGAACTCAACGTTTTCTCCCCTCCCCTCTGAGGAAGGTGGCTCAGACTTCGCCGAGACCGTCTCCCTCTCGGGATGTTCCCAAGTGCGAGCTGCTGGAAGGCTCAGCTGTGGGCCGGGGAGCGTGAGCGCGGTGGTGGCACAGCCAGGCTTCACGTGCCATGCTCTCCTCTTTTGGCACACCCCGGGCTTTGCTCACCAGCAAACGACTGAGGGGAGAGAGGAGTCAAAGTGCTGACTGCTCACAGCGAGGAGCCTTCCTCCCCGGCAAAAAAAAAAAACCAACCAACAACTCCCGAATCATCAAAAAAAAAAACCCCACCCAAACAAAAAGCAAAGAGAAATTTGCGAAGTTCACGGCGCAAAGGGCACGACAAAGTAAAGGGAGTGAGCTGTTCACAGATGGCAAAGCTTCCTTCCACGCTCCTGTAACTTATCCCAGACGTTCCCTGAAAAGGGAGAGGGGGAGGGGGGAGGGGAGAAAGAAAAAAAAAGGAAAAGGGGTGGGGGGGTGGGGGGAAGCAAAAGCAAAACCAGCTGGCTGCTTACACAAGGCATCCGGAACGATACTGCCGGGACTCCAACATTTCCATTCAGTGCAGCAGAGCATGCTCCTGTGTAAATAGTTTCCATATGTCATCATTACAATAAAAACAAAACAAAACAAAACAAAAAAAGCAGAGGAGAAGGAAAGAGAAGGAGCATAAACTTTCCTCGGCCAGAACCTCTCCCTTTGCAAACCGAATTCCCCAGCCAGAGCAAGGAAAAAAAAACCTCTCTGTTGGCCCAGAGAGCAAATAACTGCCCTCGTTTGGAGCTGGGGGGGGGTCTGAAGGGCAGAGCAGAGAAACAGAAGACACCCCCAGGAACCAGGGAGCAGCCACACTTGCCTTGCCAAGCTATTCAATGTCACACTGAATCAGTCTGGGCTTCCATTGTTTGATCTTCGGTGTCTGCGTTTGTCTTGACAAACAATAACAAGGTAAAAGGTTCCAACAAACCAGTCACCTCCTGCACATTCAGAGAGTTATAAACAGACTCTACAGGGTAGCTCTTGCATTTGCCTCAGAGCTCCCCCAGTCTGGCTCTCATTAGCCAGATGTTCTGCTTTCTACATAACACACACTTTGGATGTGCTACACGGAGACAGACTGAGATGCCTCTCATGAGCTCCTCCACTGACTCCAAAGCCAAGTGCCTTCACCTGCCTTACCAGGGCTTTCCCTTCACAGGCTGAGGAAGGTCCTGATGGAGCTGCCAGCTGCCATCTTGTCCAGAGAATGCTTATAAAAAGTCCCTCTCCAGGAAAGCTGCAGAGGGACTTTTTGTAAGGCCCTGTGGTGACAGAACGAGGGGCAATGGTTTGAAACGGGAGCAGGGGAGATTTAGATTGGACATTAGGAAGAGGTTCTGCACTCTGAAGGTGGTGAGACACTAGAACAAGATGCCCAGAGATGTGGGTTTTCCTATGGGAGCTGGATACAACTCCAGGAGCGTGGGTTGTCCAAGGCTTCCTGAGAGGTGGTGGAGTCTCCATTTCTGGAGCCATTCAGAATCTGCCTGGATGTGTTCCTCTCTGACCTTCTTTAGGTGGACCTGCCTTGGCAGGGCAGGATTGGACTCAGTGATCTCCAGAGCTCCCTTCCAACCCCTTGGTCCCTTATATCAGTGACTGCTGCACTGTTTACCTGAAGCCTTGTTTTAAACACCTGGTGCATTCTTCCCATCCACACCACCTCTGTTTCTGACACCGTCCTTCTGGCTTCATATCTAATTACCCAAAGTCAAGTCACAGAGCTCATGCTTTCAGTTTAAAAGCAACATAACCAGACATCCAGCAATACTGACCATGTTCCCACAGAAGAGGACAGATCCCAGGAGCAGCAGAGATGCCTAGGGAATTCCTGGACCTCTTGACCTCACATACAAGACCTGTCCCAGTGCAGTCTCTTAGAGACTCTGCTCCCCAAGGCTGCAACAGGAGGATGGCTTGTCAAAAACCACCAGAAACACTCAAATCTCCTGGAAGGCCCCCATCATGGAGGCTAAATGAATGAAGGAAATTAAGTAGGTGGCCACCCTTCTCTAACAGGCTCCTTCAGTGCCAAAGCCAAGATTTTACCAGTACTACAGCACCATCCAGGCAAAGCCCAGAAGCAGCTCTGGCCAGGAAACAGCAGGATCCTGAAGCATCAAGCATGCTGGAGCTGTACCAGCACCAGTGATGGCATTTTCCCTTCCAAGTGCTTACATGCCATGTAGCTTCACCTCCAGAGGCTTTATCTTCTCTCCCCACTCCAGTATGGCTGATAAGAAACTGCTCCCTTTCTTCCCGAGTGCTGAGGCATGAAGATGTGCGCATTTGTTTCTCCAAGGCCAGACTCACCTACCCGGGAGAAGAAAAGCTGGAAGCTGCCTGGAAAGCACAGCTGGTTTGGCACCTGGCCACACATCTCAGAGGTGAGAGAGACCAAGAGTGAAATCACTGCCTTCGGTGCCTGGCTGCTGCTTCAGCGCCGTGCCAACGGGAGCGTGGCGGGACTGATTTTCGCAGCCCAAAATATCTTAGGGCCCATCCTGTTTTCAGGGGATGTTATGGGGAGGAATTTAACAGCCATGGGGAAGTCCAAACAATTTACAGTTGGTTTGTTGCCTAGGGAAAAAAAAAAACCCCAACCAACAAACCAGGGCATCTCCCACTGAGTGCAGAGCCAAGCCCTTCTGCTGCAAGAGGAATAATGCAGTAGTGAATATTTGATAGCAGCGTAACTGAGTCGTGCTCCTCCTCGGAGACACCGGAACAGCACAAACATCTGCAAAGGCCTCGGGGCTCTTTGTCTTACTACAGCCTCCCAGCACTCACTTGCTGTGAAGTTCAACAAATAAAGTCACTTCAGTTCCTATTTAACACAGAAAAAGTTCTACAAATAAGAGCAAAAATATGGATGCTGCCACTTCCTGTCAGTGGGACGAGGCGACCGAAGCCAGCACCCCCTCGCCCCTGCTGGAGACTCCAGTGAGCTCCTGCAGCTCCACTTCATGCCATCATCCACCACCCTACAGGGAGCTGAAGCCACAGGAAGGATGAGCAGATGTCCCTCAGCATGGTAAGCCACTTTTTATCTGTTATTGCCTCTTATCAGTCGTGCTGCCTGTCTTCTTACATCGAAGATGACTTGAGCCCTGCATTGTTTAATTAGAGGACCGCTGTACCCTTGCTAACATCTGCACTGCACACATGGAAACAGCCTGGTGCAGAAGCTGAACACAATGACAGAGGAGCTAAAGCCTGGTAGGAAATGCTTTTGTCTCAGCAGAAGCTGTGCCTCCTGCTAGCTCTTACTCTGAGTGGGTCAGAGCCAGTATTTAGTTAACCCTTTGCTCTGTGGCTCAGTAACCCTTCCGAACGAGGCCAGGGCAGGTTTGGGTTGGATATTAGGAAAAAATTCTTTACAGAAAGAGTGGTCAGGCATTGGAAGAGGCTGCCCAGGGAGGTGGTGGAGTCACCATCCCTGGAGGGGTTCAAGAAATGTGTGGACATGGCACTTTGGGACATGCTTTCATGGCCATGGTGGTATTGGGCTGATGGTTGGACTCGATGGTCTCAGAGGACTTCTCCAGCCAACACAACTCTGTGATTCATTCAGACTTTGGCTTCCTGCACCACTTTGCTGGGGACAAAGAGACACAACTGTAAGGAAGGAGAAGAAAAACCAAACCTAAAAGGCTTCTAAGAATATAAGGATGAGGATAATTTTAACAGCCAGGATCTGTTGGTTGGAGATCCTCCTCTGTGCAGTTTACTGCCTCATCCACACCGGCTCTCCTTTGATCTCAGTCCTGAGTCACTCTGGGACTTGTTTTGGGTTTTTTTTCCCCTCTTGCCATAACATATGGAAAGTTTTGGACAATTTTCAATCCAGAATATGTGGCAGCAAGAGGCAGAGGGACAGATCCCTCCCTTTTGGGATGTCTGAGATCCCGTTAGGTTAGGGAGAGGCTCCAGTGACTGAAGACAAACTGACACATGCTTTGACAGAGACCACTATACCCTGACCCTGAAAGCCTCCCAACAGCTCACTTTGTACCAGAGAGCTCAAAACCATCTGCAGCAGTCAGCAGAGAAACAGAGGAGGATCACTCCTCAATTCACAGAGCTGCAGCCTCTGTGAGTAATATTATCTGCTCCACCAGCTTTTGCTCCTCAGAGGCACAGAGTGTGGCCAGCAGGTGGAAGGAGGTTCCCCTTTCTACTCTGCACTGGTGAGGCCTCACCTGGTGCACTGGGTCCAGTTCTAGGCTCCTCAGTTCAAGAATGACAAAGAACTGCTTGAGAGGATAGAGTCTAAATCTGCCCTCTCAAGCTTCACTCCATTCCCTCAAGCCCTACCACAACAAGCCTCTGTAAAAAGTCCCTTCTAATGAGAAAGTCCTTTCCATGCACCTCCGCACCACAGACAGGAGAACTCAAAGCCACCACAGAGAGACCACCTGCACCTTTACCCACTTTTTTTTTTAGCACCTAATATGCTCTATCATCTTGTCAGTCTGATCAAATCCCAGCAACAAAAGCTTTCCAGACACAGGGAGTAAAACTCTTGTGCAAGTGGCACAAGCCATCGAGGGGCTCTGGGAAACAACTGATTTTGCATGGGAAGAACAATGGGAAACAATGAAAGTTTTTACTGGACCCAACAACCACCAGAAAAAAAAAGAGCCAGGCACAAGCTCTGCCCAAGGCTATGGCTCAGGAGAGAGGCCAGGCATGAAATACACACATTTGTAATTCAGAATGTTAAGAGGAAATACCAGAGAGGGAGAGAGCCAGCCTCAGAATTCTCAGATACAGCACTTCTTCAGCACATCCTGTTACATGAAGGGATTTCCTCTTTTTGTTGCAAAAAGGGAAAGCAGGGCCTGGGGGTTTTTAACCTGCTAAAAGGTCTGCTTGAGGCTGCTCACAACCACCATGTCAGCATGTGAAAAGCACCGTCCTCCTTTCAATCCTCCAAACCACAGCCTGTGCGTTCTCTTTTTTTTCCCTGATGCTGTTTGGAAAGATGTTTGATGGAGCTGCAATCTGGCCTTCTGAATGGGAGCAGTGTGCTGCCAGGCCTGCCTGCCAGCTCCAGCCACCAGCAGCTCTCCAGGGAAGTCACAAAGTCAGCAGTGGGAAGCAAGGAGGAAGCACTTCCCTTATGTGAGAAACCAGGAGGGGCTCGGGCAGCAAACCTCCTGCCTGGCTACCCAGCGCAGGAGCAGGGCTGGAGGGGAGCAGGCAGCAGTGAGGTATTTGCCATACTGAGCTTTCTGCCCTAGAGAGACAGGGACAGCAAGAAAATCATAGGATGGCTTAAGTTGGAAGGGACCTTTAAGATCATAGTATCATAGTATCAGTCAGGGCTGGAAGGGACCACAAGGATCGTCTAGTTCCAACCCCCCTGCCATGGGCAGGGACACCCCACACTAGATCAGGCTGCCCAGAGCCTCATCCAGCCTCGTCTTAAACACCTCCAGGGATGGGGCCTCAACCACCTCCCTGGACAACCCATTCCAGGCCTTCACCACTCTCATGGTGAAGAACTTCCTCCTCATGTCCAACCTGCCACCACCATGGCCATTAAACCAGGTCCCCAGGTGCCATGGCCACAGGTTTCTTGAACACCTCCAGGGGTGAGAACTGCACCACCTTCCCTGGGCAGCCTCTTCCGATCCCTGACCACTCCTGCAGCAAAGAAATTCTTCCTCATCTCCAACCTAACCCTCCCCTGGCACAACTTCAGGCCACTGTGACAGCCCTTGCTAATAAGGTACCTGTTCACTAAGCAGTCCCAATAACACCCAGTTGGATTTTGAGGTCCAGCCACCAAGCAGTGTGCAGAGCCATCAGCCACACCGTGCTGGTTTGTACTATTCACTTCCTCAGCTGAAACTCTGCACAGGTGCCAAAACAAATCCCCCCTCAGAACACTGCCAGGCCACCTTGTAACCTCCCAGAGTCAGTCAGAGAGTGACTCCAGGTTTGCATGATGCTTGCTTTTGCAGGAACCCACACTGCCTGACATGAGATATCTTCAGTATCTGACAGCCTTCAATGCAGGAAGGCTGAGGAGGGACTGTTTAGAAGGGCTTGGGGTAATAGGATGAGAGACAATGGTTTGAAACTGGAGCTGGAGAGATTTAGGTTGGACATCAGGAGGAAGGTCTTCAAAGTAAGAGTGGTGAAACACTGGAATTAGCTGCCCATGGATGTGGTTGAAGCCCACTCACTGGAGACACTCAAGATCAGACTTGATGTGGCCCTGGGCAGCCTGCTGCCCACAGAGGGGTTGGAAGAGATGACCTTTGAGGGTCCCTTCCAACACAATGCAATCTGTGAATCTGTAAGAAACTGTCCCTGAAACCCAGATTTTAGAGGAGCTGTTGCTGGTGTCCCATTATTTAGTCTGGAAGCCCTGTTGGGCTGCCTGGCCTGCAATCCCCTGCCTGGTGCAAAAGGACCTTTTGAGGCTGGAAGCAAGTCACTCTCGTGGCAATATTCAGCCTGCCTCAGCTGCAGCCTTTAAGGAGGAATAAAAAACTCATCTGGTGACTTTGAAATGCCTACCTTTAGAATCAGCTTTTTAATCTCTACTTTGTTTGGTGCAGGAATGGAAGAACAGATGATCCAGTGACCAGGTCAGCTGGCTTTTCAGCAAACACAGAACACACAGAGCAGTTCCTGAGCTTCCCTGTGGTGTTATTGACCACTGCTCAACCTTGAGTTCCTAACACTTCCCATGTCTTTTTATTTCTCAGGTCCTTCAGAGCACCCTTAACTCTGCTGACCACATTTTGTCCTTTTCCTCCACTCCCAGCTCTCCTTCTTTCTCTGCAGGAGAGTGGTGCAGCTGCTTTCATGTCAGCCAGCACAGGCATGCCTGTATTGGGACTTCTTGCTGCCCCTCTCCACCAGCTTAAAGCATCCATCTGTGGTTTTGGTTTGTCTCATTTGTGCTCTCTCAAACTACAGGAAGAATTTTCAATGCTTTGTGTTCTTCCCCTTTGCAACTAATAGAGACTGGTGGTTGAAAGGATGGGGCTTTCTCTTGGTCACTTCCCCCCTCAAGCCTGATGCCCAAACTCTGCCCAGTAAGGGCCACAGTGGTCACTTGTTTGCACCTGCCAGCAGTTCAGAAGCAGCAGAACCTTAAATTCTACTTTCAGGTGGTGAGGCAGAATAGAATAGAATTAACCAGGTTGGAAGAGACCTCAGAGATCATCAAATCCAACCTATCACCCAGCACCATCTGATCAACTAAACCATGGCACCAAGCACCCCATCCAGTCTCTTCCTAAACACCTCCAGGGATGATGACTCCACCACCTCCCTGGGCAGCACATTCCAATGTGCTTCTTTCTGGGAAGAACTTTCTCCTCACCTCCAGCCTAAACATCTCCTGGCACAGCTTGAGGCTGTGTCCTCTTGTTCTGGTGCTGCTTGCCTGGGAGAAGAGACCAACCCCCACCTGGCTACAACCTCCCTTCAGGTAGTTGTAGACAGCAGTAAGGTCTCCCCTGAGCCTCCTCTTGTCCAGGCTAAGCAACCCCAGCTCCCTCAGCCTCTCCTCCCAGGGCTGTGCTCCAGACCCCTCCCCAGCTTTGTTGCCCTTCTCTGGACACCTTCCAGCACCTCAACATCTTTCCTAAACTGAGGGGCCCAGAACTGGACCCAGGACTCAAGGTGTGGCCTAACCAGTGCCGAGCTGCAGAGCAAACCAGCCTCAGCAAGTGCTCCTCTCTGCACTCACATTTCCAGTTACTTCTGACCTGCTCACCACCCTGGAGAAACGATGCTCCTTCCTGCCCCATGAAAAACAAGGCAATGGGCAACAAACAGCCACATTGTCCTCCTTCTGCAGTCACTCACCACTGCCTCAAACTACCCAACCAGCTGGACATGGCTGTTGTGTCTTGCAGGAGCACTGCATTTACAAGACAGATCACACCACAGCTCTTGTGCCTCTCACCAGGCACAGATCCCCTCCAGCCAGGGCGACCTGCCACAGGGGACAGACTGTGCAAACACTGATGCTAGTCCAAATTTGTGCCTTTGCACTCTTTTTTTCAGAGCCCCACTCCTACAGCCAGCATCTGGAAGAGTCCCAGCTGTAGAGGACGGCATCCCTTCCTTTCTCCTCCCACATCTGATTACCCTACAGATGACACAGGCAGCTCACCAGTGCAATCTGACCCTGGGGAGTTTTGCCAGTGCTCCCTCTTGCAAGGATTGATCACTTAAGACTTAATTCTCCAGGCATTTCTTCATTTAGTTAACGAAGAGCAGGAACCCATTTGTGCATGTCAGTGAAACCCACGGTACTTCTGCACCATAAACTTGCCCAAAGCCCTTGAGGAGCATGGAAATGACCTCAGATGGTTGCAGTGAGAATAAAATGCAGATGATCAGGCATTCCCAGGTGACTATATAGATAGATACACACACATGGGTGTGCTCGGCAGTCATTTAGGGAACACAAGAGGTGCTAAGGGCTGGCCCAGCCCCACAGAACTGTTTTGGTTGGAAAAAAGACCCTTCAGATCAAGTCCAACAAAAGGATTCATGTGGTTGTGCAGAGAGATGCATCCTAAACTGCACACCCCACCTCACACACACACCTCCCCCCTGCCCCAAACGTGAATAAAAGCACCTTTTGTTCCCAACAGACACCACCAGATCGTGATCACCAAGGCAGCACTGGATACAAGCTTCAAACCCCCACACGGTGACTCAGATCGCAGCAGTCTCCTCTTGGCATCCTCAGGATCCTTCCTCAAGCACACAGTGCTGGGAGGGGGGAGGATCGACACAAACACACCTCTCCTGCCTCCCTCTCTCCCAGCTGAAGAGACCAAGCACACCACAGAGGTGCAGGAGCTTCCTGCTGAAGTGCTCACCAGAAGCAGATGGATGAAGCCCTAAAGCTGCTCCTGCAGCTCTCCGTGAAGCAGGCAGTGGTGTAAAAATCAGGCATCTTCTCCACAGGCAAAAAGCAATTATGCTAAAGACACAGGGAGAGCCCTGCAAGGTCCAGATCAAAAGCCAGAGACATGGGAGGCAGGAGAAAGACCTATCAAGTGCTCTGCACTTTCCCCAGCTTAAGGATCAGAAATGGAGCGTTCTGCCTCATAAATTCTACTTCCAGCAAATTCAGGCTCAAATCCCCTGAAGGCAATAAGGAAAAGGCAATCAACAACAACTCTAACCACTTCACAGATGCTCCTGTTTAGTTTATACAGCACTTCTTACAGCATTCAAATGGGTAAAATGGGATTTCAAGGCAGGGGGGCTGACGGCAGCAGGCAGGATTCCTCGGTGAAGATACCAAGGGCAAAGGAAGTTGTGAGAAGCATCGCATTGGTTATGATGAGTGAACTCAGCGTGCTCAGCCCTTGCTCATTTGGATCTGCCAGTTAAGCCAGCTCCCCAACACCCTGCATCTCGCAGAGCCTTAAAAAAATCCCCAGGCACCGGCACAAAACCAAAGGAGGGGCAGAGCGAGCACACCGCTGCGCTCCCCGGGAAACAAAAGAGACCTAATCGCTATTTGCTTCCAACTGCTGCGCTGCTTCCCGAGCCAAATGCTCCCAAGTCAGCTGCAGGGGCTGAGGAGTGACCGGCTGGAGCTGGAAAGCTGGCGGCTGGAAACTGCAGCTCCAACACTTTCAGACTCCTTAGCATCATTTATTAGCCCCAGGGCCACCTGCTCGCCAAGCAGAGCCCTCCCGTGCCACAGCACAGGCCCCTACCGCCCCCCTCACCTCCCAGCTTATAGGCTTGGGGAGCAAAGACCTGGCCTAGTCCATGGGGGGTGTTCAGTATGGAGAAGAAAAGGCTGAGGGGAGACCTCTCTGCTCTCTGCCAACTCCCTGAAAGGAGGTTGCAGGGAGGTGGGAGTTGGTCTCTTTTCCTTAGTATCAGGTGACAGAATCATAGAATCAGTAAGGTTGGAAAAGACCTCAGAGATCATTGAGTCCAACCTAGCACCCAACACCATGTAATCAACTAAACCATGGCACCAAGCACCCCATCCAGTCTCTTCTTAAACACCTCCAGGGATGGGGACTCCACCACCTCCCTGGGCAGCACATTCCAATGGCCAATCTGTCTTTCTGGGAAGAACTTTCTCCTCACCTCCAGCTTAAACTTGCCCTGGCACAGCTTGAGACTGTGTCCTCTTGTTCTGGTGCTGGTTGCCTGGGAGAAGAGACCAACCCCCAGCTGGCTACAACCTCCCTTCAGGCAGTTGGAGAGAGCAAGGTCTCCCCTGAGCCTCCTCTTCTGCAGGCTAAGCAACCCCAGCTCCCTCAGCCTCTCCTCACAGGGCTGTGCTCCAGACCCCTCCCCAGCTTTGTTGCCCTTCTCTGGACACCTTCCAGCATCTCAACATCTTTCCTAAACTGAGGGGCCCAGAACTGGACACAGGACTGAAGGTGTGGCCTAACCAGTGCTGAGTACAGGGGCAGAATGACCTCCCTGGAGAGAAAATGGCCTGAAATGGTGCCAGGAGAGGTTTAGGAAAAATTTCTTAGCTGCAGGAGTGGTCAGGGATTGGAACAGGCAGCTCAGGGAAGTGGTGGAGTCAGCATTCCTGGAGGTGTTCAAGAAACATGAGGAAGTGGCACTTTGGGACATGGTTTGATGGCCATGGTGGTGTTGGGTAGATGGCTGGACTCAATCTTAGAGGCCTTTTCCAAACCAAAACAATTCCATGATTCCACAATTCTTCTGCTCTCACACCACAAAGATGGGAACTGTGAGGCACAGGAAGGGAATAAGCTCCCTCCTTCCAAGCATCAAGGCCCCACAAAAGGAACAAGAATAGAAGAGAATAGAATAGAATATAGAGAGTAGAGTACAGAGTAGAGTAGAGAGTACAGAGTAGAGAGAATAGAGAGTAGAGAAGAGAGTAGAGTAGAGAGTAGAGAGTAGAGTAGAGAGTAGAGAGTAGAGTAGAGAGTAGAGAGTAAAGTAGAGAGTAGAGTGTAGAGTGTAGAGAGTAGAGAAGAGAGTAGAGAGTAGAGAGTAGAGTAGAGAGTAGAGTATAGAGTGTAGAGTGTAGAGAGTAGAGTATAGAGTGTAGAGTGTAGAGAGTAGGGAGTAGGGAGTAGGGAGTAGGGAGTAGGGAGTAGGGAGTAGGGAGTAGAGTAGAGTGTAGAGAAGAGAGTAGAGAAGAGAGTAGAGAAGAGAGTAGAGAAGAGAGTAGAGAAGAGAGTAGAGAAGAGAGTAGAGAAGAGAGTAGAGAAGAGAGTAGAGAAGAGAGTAGAGAAGAGAGTAGAGAAGAGAGTAGAGAAGAGAGTAGAGAAGAATAAACCAGGTTGGAAGAGACCTTTGAGATCATCCAGTCCAACCTATCACCCAGCACCATCTAATCAACTAAACCATGGCACCAAGCACCCCATCCAGTCTCTTCCTGAACACCTTCAGTGATGGTGACTCCACCAGAAGCTTCCAGACTCCTTGCCCTCCTGCCTGACTTTCCAGTGAGCATGCACAAGACGCTCTCCGTGGCTAGTGCTGCAGGAAGACGACAAAGGAGGAAGAACCATTTGACTCCAGGATAATGGAACACTAACCCAACTCTTCTTTACCTTGTATCCTCTTTGCCTGGCTCAGCTTTGAACAGCATGAGGCATTCAAGATGAAATCACCAGGCTTTTTTTTTTTTTTTCTTCCTTCTTTTTCCTTCTTTTTTTTTTTTGTCACTGCACGAAAAGAGTCAACAGTGCAGAGATTTCTGTTTGACAAAGCATCCCACTGTGAAACACACAATGTGTGCATTGTGCAAACCCATCTCCTGCCGGGCTAAGAAAACAAGGCAGGCTCAGGGAGAGGGGGGGAAAAAAAAAACCCCAACAAACCAAACCCAACAAACCTCCACAGGATAACTGCAACCCAGCAAGACCTCCTGGGACTTTACTGTGCTTGTGGGTTTGGGGTGGGGTTGGTTTTTTTTGGGTGGTTTGTGTTATTTCTCTTTCTTTCTTGCTGCTGGAGACAGAGCATTTAGAGAGTCACAACCACAATGTCTCAATGGAAATGCTTTTGTGAGGCCTGGACGACAGGGTGCTGCTTCTCTTCAATCAAAGGCACCAGCTCTACCCTCTGGTTACAGCAAGTGTTGAAGCACAGCTGAGGCCCTCGGTCCTGCCTCAAACCCCCCCCCTGAATTCTCAGGATAAATGAAATTCCTGAGGATGCTGCATTTGGAGCTGAAGAGCAGAAACACATTTTCCACTCTTTCTAGCATCAGATTGAAAGATCCCCCAACACCTCCTAAAAAGCAGCCTTTACCTCTTTCTTCTGAGTTTCCAGAGCTCATCACCCAGGGAAACGAATTGTACTGAAGGAGAAAACAATAATCTCCTTATGTTTGAGGTGTTCATTCCCCTTTCCAAGATTTTCACCCCTCACTCATCTTGGAGGCAGTTTTGCTTCACTTTGCTCGCTTAAAACATTCATTACAAGTCATCTAGGCCAGGAGAGGATTAGAGAAGCACTGGCAGAAGCTGCAAAATGCAAGGCTGTTAGGTTGGAGAAATGAGACTTTCAGAGGGATAAACAACAATCCAGCACCCAGCCACCACTTGTGCTTCAGACACAATTCCCCCTCCACAGGCATTTTAAGCAGGACCACGCCAACAAACCCAGACCATGCACAGCAATGCAGAGCAGCTCCTCTTCACACCAAAGGGATGAAGCCTACCTGTGCCCTTCCACAAAAGGGGTGATCTGTGCTTTACAGATGAGACCTGCCAGCCACAGTGATGTGAACCAACCTACCCCAGGTACAAGGAGGAGCAGCTTCCACAGCAGAAGCAGGCTGCTTCCAAAAACTCAGATCCCAGTCCTGTGCTCTGGCCATGCCTCACCTCTGCACGTGGCAGCCAAAGCACTGCTACTGGAACTAATTAAAGGCAAATGGGTAGAACTAGGAGCCCTGATGTGAGAAAATATCCTGTGTGGCATCCAAGAAACCCACCAGATAATCCAAAAGAGCCTGGCTGGCAGAGATCTCAGGATCTGCAGGCCCACTGCAAGCATTTGCTTGTTCCCTCATCCTCTGTTTCCTCACACTAATTACCTGCAGCATTGCACAAGGACTGCCCAAGTCCAAATAACTTTCTTCAACATCCTGACTACCAAGCCAGCATCAAAATCTACAGACACTGAAGGATTTATTCTATCTACTAGATGGCTACAAAAATGCTGAGGGGCCTGGAGCACCTCTGTGAGGAGGAAAGGCTGAGAGCCCTGGGCTGTTGAGCCTAGAGGAGAGCAGCCTGAGAGGGGATCTGATCAATGCTCAGCAAGAGTAATAGCATCTATGGGGGGCAAGAGGCTGGGGCCAGACTCTTCTCAGTGGTCTCCAGTGACAAGACATGGGGCAATGGGCACAGACTGCAACACAGAAAGTTCTGCCTTAACATGAGGAAAAGCTTCTTTGCTGTGAGGGTACTGGAGCCCCAGACCAGGCTGCCCAAAGTGATTGTGGAGTTTCCTTCTCTGGAGAAGATTCCAAACCCCCCTGGACACTGTGATCCAGGGCAAGCTGCTGTGGGTCCCCCTGCTTTAGAAAGGGGGGGTTGGGCTAGATGATCCCCAGAGGTCCATTCCTACCATTCTGTGATTCAAAACACCTGTTTTCCATCAAAGGAACTAAAATGGTTCCTCAAGAAGCACAGCTACTGAGAGTTGGTGTGCTCCCAGCACTGCCCCAGAGGTCAGGGATTTATTCCCAAGTTTAAATGTTCCCTCAGCCTACCAGAAAATGGACACTTGTTTTACTACTGGAAATCTCTTCACCTCACACATGGCACCACAGGAAGCAGCAGTGGGAAGAAGGCAATGGAGATGTTTCAAGAAGAGAGGCAGCTGAGCAGAAGCTGTGGACCGCACACACAGCAGTTTCCCCCCCTGTACTCTGCACTGGTGAGGCCACACCTCGAGTACTGGGTGCAGTTTTGGGTCCCTCACCACCAGAAGGACATTGAGGTGCTGGAGTGTATCCCAAGAAAGGTAATGAAGCTGGTGAAGGGTCTGGAGAACAGCACACACCACACAGTTTCACAGGCCCAATCAGCTCCCTCAGAGGCTGTCACTGCTTTCCATGGCCAAAGGCACATTCCACAGTCACTGCTTTCCTTACCCACAGCCACATTCCCCACTGAGCACACCTTGGGCAGCCCCTCCACCTTCACCAACAGTTCAGTGTCATTTTCTTCATAGATTCAGATTCACAGAATGGTTTGGGTTGGGGCTGGAAGGGACCTTAAAGATCATCTAGTTCCAAACCCCCTGCCACGGGCAGGGACACCTCCCACTAGCCCAGCTTGCTCAAGGCTGTGTCCAGCTTGACCTTGAACACCTCCAGGGAGGGGCATTCACAGCCTCCTGGCCAACCTGTTCCAGTGTCTCCCCACCCTCACCAGAAAGAATTTCTTCCTAATCTCCAGTCTAAATCTGCCCTCCTCAAACTTCAACCCATTGCCACTCACCCTATCACTACAAGCCCTTGTAAAAAGTCCCTCCCCAGCTTTCTTGTAACCCCCTTCAGGTACTGGAAAGTTGCTCTAAGGTCTCCCTGGAGCCTTTTCTTTTCCAGGCTGAACAGCCCCAACTCTCAGCCTGTTCCCATAGGGGAGGTGCTCCAGCCCTGCTCCTCCACAGTAGGGCACAAACACTCTCTTCCTACCCAAGATGCCAGGCTGGCTCTAGTTTCCTCAACAGAATACTCTTTAGGCAGCAGAAGCTGAGATTGCCAAGGCTCAGCTGAAAGCTCACCATTCCAAGTTCTAACTTCTCATTCCCCACCAGCCCTGCTAGAAAGCATTGCACATGGCTGGTGTGGGTGCTCCCCCCCAGCTCCCTCCCCACATGCAGTAATTCATTGTTACCTCAATAGCAGATGCAGTTGCTTTCTTGTGAAAAAAAAACACCCAGGGTTTAAAGATGACTTCTTCCACTTGCCATAATCCATTGTGTGGGAGAAACAGACAGACAATATCACATTGTTCCCAGTACAACACTTTGAGCTGTACTTTCTGCTCTGAACACACTGAAACTCCACTTGAGGCTACAGCAATTTCCATGCAGGAGGCAAAGGAGAATCTTGTATCTGATCTAATACAGGATAAATCAATGTGCACTCATTTATTGCTTACAGTTCCCATCAGCTCAAGGAGAGACACTGTCCTAGAGTTTCAAGGCTATCCATACTGCCTTTGTACATGGAAAACATACTTCAGACTGGGAGATGTTTTGAGAACTCAGGAGTTTGGGTGAGGGACAGGAAATCACTAATCTCTGGCTGCTTCTTTTTCAGTACATGATCTGGGGAGAGGTCAAGCAAGGATTGCATCCCCATGTTTTGCCTTCTGCAGGAATTCAGCCCAGATTAGTCACTCACCTCAGAGAGGTGCTGGGGAGCTTAATTAGAGTGTGCAGAGCACACAGAGATTCTCAGATAAAAGAATGTGCACTAGGGAAGGGCAGCATCGTGTTAATTAGCGTGGACTGAGGTAATAAAAATGCTCCTCTCTCTCTCCTCCAGCTGTGGGAGCTCGAAACAAAAACCACCCAGCACCACAGCCCTCGAATTTGCAGCCAGAAAACCACTGATACCACAGGGACCACATTTTTCTGGCTGTGCTCTGAAGTCCCTGCAGGATTCTGACCTGCTGCTGCTGCAGCAGCGAAGGGGAACTCCCTGGAAGACGTGTACCCCGGCACAAGCCACAGAAGGCTGTGGTTTAATCTTCCTCCCCATGCAAGTATTTTCTCCCATTAAGTGCTTAAGAGCTGGATGATTAGGGAGATTAATTTTTGCAGCTGGACATTTCCTTTAAGAATGTAATTTTCCACACAGTTTTCTCATTTAGCTTTGCTTTGATTCCAGCCCCAAGACATTCACTCACCCAGAGGAGGACTCTTCTGCCAGGTTAGGAAAGGGATATCCTGCTCTTGAGTCCTTTCTTCTTTCCATCTGCCTTTAGCAAACCCTGTGACTACCTATTTCAACCCAGGAACAGCACTTATTTCAACCCCAAAAGTCCCAATCTGCACAATTCATTTGTCCAAGGGCCTGAATGGAACAAACCAGATCCCAAATCAAGCTCTTCTTTCAAAAAAAACCCCAAGCACAATAAACCCCCAGACTCTGAGAGCTAACATCCTGAAACCACACAGATCCACAGCCCTTAGTGAGGTGGTTGTGTCAGGCTGCAATAGAGATGAAAACTCAGAGAGGTTCATTGATAGAGCAACACAAAACTTAATTATTAGCCTTGGACATGTGATTTAACACAAGGGTGGTCTCAGGCACTTTGCCTCTCTCTTGGTGGCACCTGGGAAAAGGATGAGGAGTCCTTCACTGCAAACAGTGCCAGCTGGGGACACACCTAAAAAGTTTTGCTTTAACCTGCCACTAAATCCCTCAGCCAGTGGTCTGGCACGGGTAATGAGTGAGATGTTGCTCCAAGTTCTGCATGAATGTTCTGAGGGCTGAGGCATAAGGAAGACAAAAGCAGAAGGAAATAACCTCCTGAGCTTCCCTGCCCCTGTCCCTCTCCTGTAAAGGGCTTCTTACACAATCTTTCCCCCTGAAAAAGGCAAGTACCTGAAGGGGGCACCAAGAAAGCTGGGGAAGGGGCTTTTTACAAGGGCTTGCAGTGACAGGATGAGGGGGAACTGATTGAAGCTTGAGGAGGGCAGACTTAGACTGGAGATTAGAAAGAAATTCTTTCCAGTGAGGGTGGGGAGACACTGGAACAGGTTGGCCAGGGAGGTTGTGGATGCCCCCTCCCTGGAGGAGTTCAAGGCCAGGCTGGATGAGGCCTTGAGCAACCTGGGCTAGTGGAAGGTGTCCCCACCCATGGCAGTGGGGGGTTGAAAGCTGGTTTGGGGCTGGTAGGGACCTTAAAGATCATCATTCTCTGAATCTATGAAATTCCTGAGGAAAGCCACAAAATGGCACAGCTCTGTTAATGTCATTTCAGCCCTGAGCGGAGCTGGGGAAGCAGAGCAGAGGGGGAACATTTGGATTCCTCAGAGCCTCCAGGAGACACAACTTTTGTGCATTTCACAGTGGATTTTCTTTGCAGGCAGGGAGGCAAGCTGGGCCACATGTCCTGTTTTTCAAACAGGCTTACTTTGCCTTACCCTGCTCCCTGCTCATTTAAGCTTCCCGCTTCTCAGAGATAAACGTGCCTTTCATGTTGTTCATTCCAGCCTTCCTCTTCTCATCCTCCACCCCAACCCACCAGCTTCAAAGGGCTTTGTATCACCCAGGATCACTGGCATGGCAGAAGCTTTCTATTTTTTTCCCTCTCCTTCAGCAAATCCAACTTTAGCAGCGATTAGCACATGGAGCAAAATACCAGTGCCTCAATGCCAAGAGACACTTCACTTGGAGCATGGCAGGAAATGAATCCCCCCCAAAACCACACAGTGATCTTTTAAGAAGCACAAAATTGGTCCCTAAGCAGTTCCCCTGTATTTCAAGGGAACCAAGACTGTGGAATATTTTCACTTATTAATTCACCCATGCTCATGCCTGTGCTTTAACACTGTTGTGCTGGCTTTAAGCAACTGGTAAAGCTCACACAGCTGCTTCTTTAAAGGGATGGGAGGCAGGGGGGGGAAAAAAAGAGGAGAGAAGATTAAAATTAGTCCCAAGAAAGCCTCTAAATACACCAGTGGGCAGAAGGAGCGTCCTCTTTTCCACTTAGCTTCAAAATAGAGAGCTAAACTTTAAAAGATGAAGACACTACACAGCAGATTTGATGGAAGATTGATGCAGCAGAGCTTAGAGAAAGTCAAGTGGGCAGTTTAGTCAGGGATGTGTCTTGCAGGGGTGGGAGAGGAGGAGGGAGGAGGAGGAATTTTGATGGGCAGAAACTATCTACTGGCTCAGAAAGTCGAGAGAAGAAAATTAAAGGAACCCACGAGACTGCATGGGAGAAATTAAATCAGTCACAGAGGCAGTAGGGAATAGAGGTGCAATGTAGGGGTGGGGGGAGGAAGGAATGCCAGGCCAGGCAATGATTTACTTGTTACAAATGTTAAGCTTCTGGCAGTGAGGGCTTGAGCAGGATCACACGACCTGTGTGTATGCCTGCAATGTCAGCTGGAAGGCAAAGGGATGTGTTGCACAAAACTCCTCCAGCACATTCAGTGAGGTATAACATTAACCAGACACTTGCTGAGCACCTGCTGGTCCCATCTAAGCTAGGGTAGGGTGATGGATATATTGCCTGAGAGACACTGAGGAGTAAGCAATACTTCTAAGTAGAAGGGGTGGCTTTTGTTTTCACCCTCCCAACAATCCCAGGCTGGCTCTGTCACACCAAATACCTGGGGCTGACAGGATACACTGTCTGCACTATATACACTGACTGAATATATACAGGCTAAAAGTACTCCAGGTTGTTTGGTAAGAGCACACTAAAGATGTTAAAAGGATTTATCAATGCCTATTACTTTCCTTATTGAGAACTGAGGCTGTAAACCAGAAACAGGGAAAACAACACTTGCAAACCACAGAAGCTTTAGGGTGCTAGGGAAATGCTAAATGACATAACTGCAAGCTGCTGCAGCAAACAGCTTGGGCCAGTGGCACAGCACAGCAGACCAGTGCCAAGAGAAGGAGCCCTGGGCCAGTGAGCAGGAAAGGAGCTTTGAGGACAATGAGGTCACAGCTTATTACATGGAAACCACAAACTATCCGTGCTAGAAACAGCGTTGGTAGGACCCGCCGATCCAGTGCCCCTCCGCCCCCTCCGTGTGACACGGGTACTGTGAGTAAACAAGGCACACAATAAGCAACTTCCTGATCTGATTTTCTCAGGCAGCCATCGGGACGCTGAATGACAGCTCTGAGAGTTTCAAGTCCTGGCAAGCACAAGAGCGAGCAGCTACCATAAAGAGAAAAACAAGCGAGGCCGCCGGGGCGGGCAGGAAACAAGGACAAAGTGATCTTACTTTCATTAGGCAGCTCCTCCCGATCCAGGTCATCTAGAGGGGCTGAGACACCGCTTCCACCGTCCTCCAGGGTGAGGATGAGAGGAACGTCATCATCCATGCTCACAGCCATCCTGCCCCTGCTCTGAGAACTTCAAACAACGCTTTTTTTCAGTTCCACTTGTGAAACGCTTATGTCAAAAGCTCTCCCCAGAAAGTCTTCCATCAGGAGTGTCGTCCAGACAGAGCAACACTGAGGTCCGGGCACCCATCTCTAGAGCCCCCAGTTCAGAAAGGGGTGGAGTTGCTCGCTCCCGAAGCACAGTGCAAGAACCTGGGCTCAACGGCAGTTATTTATGCAGAAACTAAAGTCACAAAGTCAGGCCTGGGCCGCTTCTTCCAGTCAGTGCCCAGCTCCCAGTACAGCACAGGAGCAAAAGTGCTTCTTGACAAACTCCTGACCACACAGCACAAGACGCAGGCGTGTGTGACGCATCTGGAGCCAGCATGATGCTAAGTGTCACGGTCACACCGGGCTCCTTCCCCTGCCATGCCAAAACGCCTCGATTTCAGGTAGGACAAGAGAAGAAGAGGCCAGTTCAGGACTGCCCGCACGGAGCTCCTGTCGGCTCTTGGACTGGGTGAGGTCACTGCCTCAGTCACCGATTTCTTTGAAAGGGGGAGGAAAAGCACCGCGCAGGCCGTGGGCAGCGTTAGGCGGACGCTCCGCGCCCGGCGCCGCCACGCAGCTGTCACTCTCCCCGTCTCCCTCTTCGCAGGCCGTGGCGAGGGCAGGCAGAAGTCACGGCGGAGGCCGCATGTCCCACAGCCACAGGCTGACCGTGCCGCTGCCGAGCACCGGGCCCGGGGGAATCGAGCCGCACAGACCCGCCGGGGTGCACCGAGGGCCGGGACTTCAGCCTTCGCGGCGGACCCTCACGACTGGGCAGCAAACAGAGCGGCTGCGAGTGGGCTCGTCCCGCGGCCTAGTAGAGACGGACACGGAGACGGGGCTGTCACCGCGCTGTGTGGGCCCCGGATCCCTTCCCGGACTTCCCCCAGCCCCGCCGCCCCCGGCCCGCGCAAACCAGCCCCGCCATCCCCCTCCTCTCCAGCTTCCGCGGCCCTTTCGGAGTGTTCGCAGGTGCCCTTCGCCCCCGGCACCCCCTCACATCCGCGACCCCCAGGACCCTCCCACTCCGACCCCCGGCCCGGCCCGACCCCGCCGACCCGGCGCCCGCGGCCGCTGCGCCACCGCTCCTCAGCGCCCGGCGCGCGTGACCCCGCCCCTCCGCCGCTGATTGGCCGCCGCGGCGCGGGCCTCTCCCGGAGAGGCCGAGTCTCTCTCCCGCCCACCAGTCCGCGCTCAGCGCCAGCTCTGCCCCGCCCACCGCCGGCCCGCTACCCCTGAGAGAGGAGCCGCATTATTCCCGCCCCCTCCTCCTTCTCCCTCCTGCATTTGGCCTCCTCATTGGCCAATTGTGCTGCCTCTCCCATCAGGCGGGGACGTTGATTGGTCCTAGACGGCGGTGGGCAGGCTCCCGGGGACCAGAGCGCGGGCTGCCATTGGCTGTGGTGGGACCCCCCTCCTCGGGGTCAGAGGCGAGGGCCGCAGCAGCCTAGCAACGGCGGGACGCGGGCGGAGGGCAGCAGCTCTGAGCCAAGCGCAGCAAACCCGGCACCGGTTTCCTGGGCTGGGCCTCGCCCCGAAAAGACCGTAGCTCTTTTCCCAGGCCCCAACAAGCTCGGTCAAGCCCGAAGGCTGAGGGGAAAAGAAGGGCCCTGAGGAAGGGCAGCCCAGCTCAAGGGGCAGGAGGTACAGCAGCAGCTGTGAAGGGTCAAGGGCCCCATCAGTGAAACGCTGACTCTCCTGAGAGGGCAAGATGACATCCATCTGCGATGAAGTGAAGATTGCCACGCTAAAAGTGAGCAGTCCAGTGTACAGCGAATAAACCTGTAGCCCTGGTCTGGGCTGAGCCTTTCTCTCACAGGCAGCCTGCTGAGCAGAGGCCCCAAGACAGCCCCTGTGAGCCCAATCCAGCCTGATAAAGCCACCAGGCTCTGTCCAGGGGGCCTGACAGATTTTGCTACCAACAGCAGTCTTGCCCATGGGTAGCTCTGTCCAGCTGGAGGATCGCCCTTGCTACCAGAGCAGAGGTGTCCAGGTTGTCTTAAGTGACCAACACCTTTGCAAACAAACCTTTCTTCTACCCACCAGCTGCCTCACTATGCCCTCCATTTCCCAGTAGTATTTCTTCTTTGTGTTACCATCCAGGGCTGGATTTACAAGGAGGACAACGTGATGAGAGAGCTCAAAAACAGCTTTCAAGAGCTGGCCAAATGTCTCAGAAAACCTGCATCCTACAGACCAAGTTGAAAACAGCAAAGTATCACAAATGAGAGCTGAGGACTCCCCTGAACTAGCTACAGACAAGACTCTCAGCACCTAAGGACACAAGTCAATACAAGTATTGGATCACTGAGAATCAGTATTAGTTCTCAGAAGGGTACTGCAGGAGGATATTAAAACTGTCCTAGTGCCATTAGGTCAGGCTGCTGTCGGCTTTGGGCAATTACTTGGCTCCTGCCAGCTCCTGGCAGGATGCAGATGCTGTCTTTCAGAGTCCATCACAATGCTCTGCTGCTTTCAGTGGAAAGCAACCCTGTAGCCACACAGTTGCAACCACCATGCAAGCAGCTCACTCACAGGACTGCCTTTTCTCCCCAGCCACTGAATCAGCTCTGAAACCCTCTCTGCAAAGCTGTGCCAGTCTGGAGAGGCTGCACATGAGCCAACATGCAGGGCAGTGAAGCTGCCAGAGATAGGGTGAGCTATGTGTTGAGAAACAAGGGAGCTGGTATGAGGTAAGCAAACTTATTAGTGCTTGCACATAAACCCATCTTTTACAGTCATTTGTAGCACCAAGGGCTGGGCACAGCTAATTTTGGAAGCTAAGCAGTCCCCAGATTGGTTGGTTCTTTTTGCTGGGAGGCAGAAGAACAGGGCTCAGGGTTGAGCCAAAGATGCAGGGTGTGGTTTATCACAGTGATGAGCAGACAGAAAAATGAGGAATAAGAACAGCAGCAGGTAGGAGTCCTAGCTGTGAGCCAGGCTCAGTATCTACAGCTCTCACCTGAGTCATGACAGTGGACAGGGCAAATCTGGAGCTAGAAAACAACTGAACATTTCCCTCACCTCATATTATTCACACTCACTGTCTGCTCCACACAAGCCCTGGGCTCCTATGGGCAGGGCAGCCCACAGCAGCAGTGGAGCACCTTTTACTCTTGTGCTGGACTGCACAGCTCTGTTAGAACAGGAGGACAGGGCAGTGGTAAAGCATTAAACACACATGACAAAAGCAGCATGGAATCCAAGCAACCCATTTATACCCAAATCTGTATTTTAACCAACGTTGTCCTTGTGGTTTAAATAGCAAGGAAGAGCCAATTCTGTCCTCCTTACAGCCTGGAAGCCCTCTGTGACACCCTGGGTCAGTGTGGGACAGGAAATAGCGTGGCTGAGGCGATGGCCTCTAGTTCCTCTTGTTGATTCCTTGAAGCCTGAACACAGCAGTGGGGCCACCCTGACCATACAACCCCCTGTCAACTTGTCAGATGAAAATCTCTCATTTTAAAAAGCTTCAGCTTTCCAGCACTCCAGTACTGCACTGTGGGTCCAGCAGTTCCCTGCAGCTTAGATTTTGGGGCAGTTACTCCAGTTTGCTGATGAGTCACCTCACTGGATCTGACTCAGCCACCTGCTGCTAGGGAACAGGGCTCTGCTTTCCTCTCAATCCTTAACCCTCTTGTCTCCATCTAGTGTCCAAATCACACTTCGGTTTCTCTCCAAGCCCCCAGAGACCCGCAGGCTTAACAGCTGGCATCTCACTGTGTCAATACCCAAATTAAGCTGCACAGGCTGTCAGCATCCCCCAACACCTCCTCCAAGAAGGCCTTAATTGCTTTCATGGCCCTACAGTTTTTACCCAGCTGGAGAGAAGCTGCTGGAGTGCTGCAATGCAAAGGGCAGTCAGGAGCCTGAATGCTTGGTGCTCATCATGAGGATCTTCAGCTTCTCAAGCTATTAATATCTCAGGTTGTTCTTGTTCCCTATCTGTCAGGGTGCCCAAGCCCCAGAACTGCTGGCTCTCTGAACCCTCCTCTTCTGTATGGCTCGCTCAAACACTGGGCAAGGAATAAAACCACTGCTGAGTGCCACCAAAACTGCCTGTCCCTGGCCTTTCTGAAGGTAGATACAACCTGGCTCTTCCCACACTCACTGAGTTCACAGTGTGTTACAGCACCAGTGATAGAACCTGGTTCTCAGCAAAGCACTCAGCTCAGGCTCAGCCCCATCCAAACCACACTGATGTGGCCTTTCCTTCAGAGCAGTGGCAAAGCAGGATCTGACCTCTGTATGCCTTAATCAGAGTCTCCATTGGTGGATAGAGGCCATCTGCAATGCAGGGAAGCTTCAAAGGAGCTGGTATTTGGACCTGGCACCTCTTCAAAAGTGCCATTCAGGCACATTTTCTCTCTTTTTTTTTAGTCCCTTTGGGAAGGCTCAGTTCAGCAGCCAGAGGCAACTGTACCCAGATTTGGGACAGCTAAGAGGATGCCTCCATAGGGGCATGCAGGGACAACCTGCTGACGGCCCTCAAGCCTGCAGCAACTGGTATCTGCTGTCTTGCCAAGCAGTTCATGCTGCCTGCACTAAGGAAAGGGCTTGGCCCCAAGGGAGAAACACACTGTGCTTACCTGCTGGTCCTGGACTGAGGAGCAGTACTGAGTGTGGCAGAAGAACAATCAGGACATGAAGGAAACAGCCATGACCTGTGCTGTGCTGTCACCTGCGTCCAGAAAAGCTGCTTGCTGCAGACCCTCCTCACATTGAAGGCAAAGCAAAAGGAAGAGGGCAAGAAGGCCAAGAAATAAGCACAACATCCACCCTGTGTCCTCCATTCTTTCCTCCCAGCAAGGCTGCTTGCTCCCCCCTGGGGCTCAGCTGATGACAAGCATTAGCTCTGAGAGCACTTGCACCAAGGCCCAAGCCTACCAAGGAGCAAGCCTGCCAGGGCTGGCTGTCACAGACAGAAGACATCAGAGCAGTGGCATGACAACACATCTCACCAGTTTAGGTGGAGCTCTGCTGCCATGCAAGAGGCAAGGAATATCCTTTCTTGCTAACAGGACTGGAGCAGGAGTGCAGGCTCCTGGCTGGCCTTCCTAGTTCAGTGCCCTTGGCGTGCTGGAGATGGTCACAGCACAATCCTGCTGCTGCTCCAGGTGGCAGCAAAAGCATTCCTGGGGGCAGAGCAAGGCCCTTAACCTGGCTCAGTCTGTCCTTGGGTGAATTAGAGAGAACCTTTCCCTTTGTGTGGGAGGAAGTTAAACTCCCAGTGACTCCTGCTCTCCCTCACCTCAGAAGCTTGTCACTGCAGCCTCCTGTCCCAGGGGAGCAATGACACAGGGTGCAAACCCCAAGTGACCCACCTATGGTCTGCATCTCTGCTCTTTCCCATCTCAGGAATGGAAACTGAGGAGCTGCTTTGCTCTGACAGTGTTTGGGGACCACACAGCAGCACCACACACAGTACCCCAGCAGGTTTGCCTTGGATCATTTATTTGGTGACAGGCACCTCACAACCCTCAGTACAACCACGGCACTACACATCCACGCAGCACTTCCTCATCACCAAAGCTGCTAAAATCCCTCTGGCAGATCCTTGTCTGTCACAAACCCCATCCAGCCTGGGGGAATCCCACCACCAGCAGGAAGAAGCAGGGTGCTGCCATTCCTCACCTCTGTGCTCATCCTCCCTTCTTCCCTGCCAAAGGAGACTATCAAAGCATCGACGGAACGGAGTAAGGCCAGCAGAAAGACACCAAGATAGGGAGAGCTGGAGCACACATCCCATGTGCAGAAGCTGAGGAGATGGGGATCATTCAGTCTGGAGAAGGGAAGGTTTTGGGGAGCCTCAGAGAAGCCTCCCAACGACCTGCAAAGCAGAGGAGACCGTGAGGATTAAGCCAGGCTCTGTGCTCAGGTGCAGAGTGAGAGGACAAACTGAAACTAGAAAGGTTCCTGCTGGGTACAAAGGGAAACACTTTACCCCAAGGACAGCCAAGTGGTGAGGGGGTGTGCAGCTTCTGTCATTGAGAGCTTCCACCTCCTGACCAGATAAAGCCCTGCCTGCACCCACAACTCACCCCCCTCCAACAGGAGGCTGGGCTACAGACCCCCTGCAGTCTCACTGAGCCAAATAAATTCTGTGACTGTGCACAACAGGAAGGACAAAGCAGGACACCTCTCTCCATAAGTGGTTAATGGAGGTTCCTGTCAGGGCTTTCAGACCCTAACTCCCCATGCCAGCCTTTCCTGGGACCTCCACCACTGCTCCACACTCTGCTACCTCCTGCGACTCCCACCCAAGCTCAGGGCCTGCCTGTCCCCCGCCAGGGCTATGCTGCAAGTGTACCTGAACCTGTGCTGTAGGCAACCCTGCCTCCTGCTGTTCCAACTTCCTGGATGGACTTCCTGGACAGAAGGAACCTAACTTGTTTCCACACCTTATCTGACAACCACTGGACAGCCAATGGAAGCAACTGTTGCCATCAAGCCTGCCCTGCTCCAGTGCTGTGGTCACCTTTGGTTCCATGCTCATCTTCCTGAAAAAACAGCATTCCCATCCTTTGTTTGCAGCCATGGGAGGTCCCAGGGTCCTCCAGAATTCACTCACCAGGAGATCAAGCCCCAGCTCAGGCAGGTTAAGGCTGTAGTTAGATCCAGAAGGACATTTGGCTTCATTTCCAAGGAGGCCTGGGTTTGCAGCCACCCACTGCCGAGGAGCTCCTGTCCAGAGGAGGTCTGGACATGCTTTTGGACCGACCCCTCATCAGAGGTCCTTGGGGGGTCACAGGGGCTGTCAGAGGCCTCTGCTTTTTACACATTTCTGTCTTGGGACTGTGTGAAGTCAGGCAGAGCCCACCTGAGGGGGTGTTCAGCCGGCTGAGAGACTGAGAACGTCCTCTGCCAGGAGCACTTTGGCCTTTGGAGCTAGAATCAGGACGCTTCCCGACGCAGGGCTTGTCCTCACGGCCCACTGGGGAGCCCGCAGCTGCCGGAGCGGCGGGGGCGGGTGGGTGGACGGCTCGCAGCGGAGTCTCCCGGCAGCGGGGCGCCGGGCTGGGCTGGGGGGCAGGCGGGGGGCTCCAGAGCAGCGAATGGAGCTTGGCTACGTCTTCCTTCCTCAGCCAGGGAGCTGCCCAGGCCGGACCCGCGGGCTTGGCACCAAACAGGGACTCGTCGCAGAAGGACGGGGTGTGGCTCCTCAACCTGCCCGGGCAGGAGGAGAGAAACCGAGCGCTGGTTAAAGAAAGCGGGCAGCGGCAGCACCGAGGCCCGACGGCTCCCCGCTGGGGTGCTCCGGGCGGGCAGAGCCTCGCGGGTCCGCGCAGAGAAGTTCCGGGGCCAGCCCGGCCGGCCCGAGAGCCGCTGCCCGCCCCGAGAGCCGCTGCCCGCCCCGAGAGCCGCTGCCCGCCCCGAGAGCCGCTGCCCGCCCCGAGAGCCGCTGCCCGCCCCGAGAGCCGCTGCCCGCCCCGAGAGCCGCTGCCCGCCCCGAGAGCCGCTGCCCGCCCCGAGAGCCGCTGCCCCGCCCGAGAGCCGCTGCCCGCCCCGAGAGCCGCTGCCCCACCGAGAGCCGCTGCCCGCCCCGAGAGCCCTTGCCCGCCCCGAGAGCCGCTGCCCGCCCGAGAGCCGCTGCCCGCCCCGAGAGCCGCTGCCCGCCCCGAGCCAGTACCCTCAGGCACCCCGCGGCCGCTGGCGCTTAGCGAGCCCCCGGAGCCCGGGGCTGCGGGCCGGTGCCGCCGCTCACCTGTACTTACTCCTTGGCCGGGGGCCGCCGCGCCCGGGACCTGCTGCTGCCGCCGCTGCCGCCCAGGGAGGCGCGAAGCCGGGCGGCTCCGGGCGGGCCCCCGCGGGGCTGCCAAAGAGCGACTCGTCCACGAAGGAGGCCCGCGCCCGGCGGACGCCCCGGCCCGATCGCGGCAGCGCGGGAGCGGCAGCGGAACCGCTGCCCGGTACCGGCCCGCCCGCCCGCATGGCCCCGGGACGGGGACGGGCCGAGGCCGCCCCTTCCGCTCCCGGCACCACGTGCTTCCGCCGCCACCGACATGGCGCCGCCGCGCGCCCGCCGCCAGCCCCGGGGAGCGCCGGTACGGGGGGGTGAGGGTGGCGGCGGGGGAAGTGGTTGGGACCGGAGAGGGGTCTCGAGGGGGGTGCCACCGGTGTCACCGGTCCCCGCGTGCCGGTGTTCCCATCGCGCCTAGTGCCACTGTCCCGTGTGCCCGGTAGCGGTATTCCGGTCCTCGTGTGCCAGTGCCCCTCCTCACTTTGCCCGGTATGGGTATCCCCGATCCCCGTGTGCCAGTGCCCCTCCTCACTTTGCCCGGTATGGGTATCCCCGATCCCCGTGTGCCAGTGCCCCTCCTCACTTTGCCCGGTACCGGTGCCCCCGATCCCCGTGTGCCAGTGCCCCTCCTCACTTTGCCCGGTACCGGTGCCCCCGATCCCCATGTGCCAGTGCCCCTCCTCACTTTGCCCGGTACCGGTGCCCCCGATCCCCATGTGCCAGTGCCCCTCCTCACTTTGCCCGGTACCGGTGCCCCCGATCCCCATGTGCCAGTGCCCCTCCTCACTTTGCCCGGCACTGGTGCCCCCGATCCCCATGTGCCAGTGCCCCTCCTCACTTTGCCCGGTACCGGTGCCCCCGATCCCCATGTGCCCGTATGTGCCGGTGCCTCCCGTGTCAGTCCCCAGTACCGCTGTCCCCAGCACTGGTGTCCCTTTCTGTCACTGCAGTCACATCCCTCCTGTCCCCAGGTCCCTGTGCCACCATTGCCTGCCTTCCCCGCTGCCAAGGAGGGTGATGGAGATGGTGATGATGCGGACATGGAGCTGGACACGCGGGCCATGGTGCGGGCCCAGAACCAGAAGAAGAAGAAATCCGGGGGCTTCCAGTCCATGGGTCTGTGCAGGGCAGGGGGCAGCTGTCCCTGGGGTGGAGACTGTCCCCCTGCCCACATCCCCTCACTATCCCTGTCCCCACAGGCCTCAGCTACCCCGTCTTCAAGGGCATCATGAAGAAGGGCTACAAAGTGCCCACACCCATCCAGAGGAAGGTGAGTGGTGCGACCCCTGCCGCGGGGGTCGGTGGCGGCACGGTGACCGTGACGGTGAGGTGGTGTCTTACAGACCATCCCGGCCATCCTGCGCGGGCGGGACGTGGTGGCCATGGCGCGGACGGGCAGCGGGAAGACGGCCTGCTTCCTCATCCCCATGTTCGAGCGGCTGAAGGCACCCAGCCAGGCTGGGGCACGTGCCCTTGTCCTCTCTCCCACCCGCGAGCTGGCCCTGCAGACCCTGAAGTTCACCAAAGAGGTATGGAGGGACAATGGGAGCATGCCTGGAGGGACCGCTGGGACAAAGGGTTTGTTTCTAAGGCAGCCCTGATGCGTGTCCTTTTCACCCTGCAGCTGGGCAAGTTTACAGGCCTGAAAACAGCCCTGATCCTGGGAGGAGACAAGTAAGCTGTCCCCTTGTCCCCACCGGGCCCCACTCCCCTAAAGCCTCCCCAAAACCTGTCAAGGGGCTAAGCTGCCCTGTGCCACCTGGCACCACCCCAGCCTCTGTCCCTTCTCACAGGATGGAAGACCAGTTTGCTGCCCTGCATGAGAACCCTGACATGTGAGTAGGGCACAGGGAAAGGACACATGGCAGGGAAATGAGCCCCAAGAGCCACCCACCACCTGGACGTCACTGGTGCTTACGTTCAGAGTGCCTGACGGATGTGTCCTGGTGTTCCCTGGGAGCATCTTCCAGTGTTCCCTATGGGAAATAAGGGGGTCTTCTTTGGCTCAGATTTGTGACCTGCACCCTGGATGGTGTGGGGACACCCCCCCTGCCCTGCCTGGCCCTATCACCAGCTCTGTCCCCACAGAATCATCGCCACCCCTGGGCGCCTGGTGCACGTGATGGTGGAGATGAAGCTGAAGCTGCACACCATGGAGTACGTCGTGTTCGACGAGGCTGACAGGTCAGCAGAGCGCAGGGGGGACCCCTGTGAGGGGTGGGCGATGGTGGGACTGAGGGGTCCTGGGAGGTGGCATCACTGGGCGTGGAGGCACCAAACAGGTGCTGCCATGTTCCATATGCACTCTCTGCAGGCTCTTCGAGATGGGCTTTGCAGAGCAGCTCCAGGAGATCATCGCCCGGCTCCCAGACTCCCACCAGACCGTCCTCTTCTCTGCCACGCTGCCCAAGCTGCTCGTGGAGTTTGCCCGGGCTGGTGAGGAGCCTGGGGCAGGTGGTGGCTGTGGGGCTGGACCTGGGGGAGCTTGGGGATGGTTATGCAGCATGGCTCAGTAACTGGGCTGAGCCCAGGCCTGGCAGAACGGAGCTGGGTCGAGGCTGGGCCAAGCGGGTGCCCCAAGCCAAGGGGTGGGAGCGGTGCCAGTGGCACATCCCGTGTGTGTCACCCTGTCCCACAGGTCTTACCGAGCCAATGCTGATCCGCCTGGATGTGGAGTCTAAGCTCAGTGAGCAGCTCAAGGTGAGAGGGGCCAGGAGGGCTCAAAACAGGCTTTGTGCCCCTCACTCTCTGCAAGCCACCCTGTGGCTCCATGCATGCAAAGAGGGGACAGGGGTGACAGCATCTGGTGTGGGGATGTCAAGAGCCTGAACTCTGCCCTCCCTTTGCAGCTGGCTTTCTTCCATGTGCGTGGGGACGACAAACCAGCCGTGCTGCTCCACCTGCTCCGGAATGTGGTGAAACCCCAGGACCAGACAGTCGTCTTTGTGGCCACCAAGCACCACACAGAGTATCTCAAGGAGGCAAGTGGCATTTGAAGGTGCCCAGTATGTGCCTCTGCTAAAGGGTGGGCCACCAGGGGTGCCTAGGATGCCTTCTCAGACCCACCTAGGGTCTGTGCTTTAGTCTCTGCCTCTGTTTGCCAGTAGATGTGGTCATGGAGATGCTGCCTCCGCCTACCCCCTCAGACAGGGGAGACCACAGTGGGATTTTGGGGGTCCAAGTGGGCACCCGGAGGTCTCAGGGGCCCTGGAGAGCCCTGTTCCTTGGCTGAGGGCACAGGCCCAGGTGGGATCGGATCTGTCCTTGCCACTCCCCAGCTGCTGACAGCGCAGGGCATCCGCTGCACGCACATCTACAGCTCGCTGGACCAGACCGCCCGCAAGATCAACATCGCCAAGTTCTCCCAGGGCAAGTGCCCGGTGCTGCTGGTCACCGACGTGGCTGCCCGCGGCCTCGACATCCCCATGCTGGACAACGTCATCAACTTCAGCTTCCCTGCCAAGGCCAAGCTCTTCTTGCATCGTGTCGGTGGGTGCTGGTGCCCCTTGCAGGGGTCCTTGCAACCTGGGGGTTCCTCAGGGTGACAGGGAGGATGTGAGTGAGCTGTTCCTTGTCCCCAGATTTCCCTACCACTGTGTCCTGCTGGGCTGGCACTGGTGCCACTACCTTGGTGGTGATACCTTTGGGACAGGAGGTTGCTGTGTTGTGACATCAGGACATAGACTAGGGAAAAAGCAGGGACAGGAATGTCCTTGATCTCCCAACTCTGGCCTGTGGGGGCCCTTGGGGGTGGAACTGGTGCCTCCCCTTTGCCCTCTTCCCCAGTGACCCAGGGCCAGCCGCATTTACCTCAAACATCCTGTGTGTGGGCTCCCAAGGGCACCAGTGGGTGTCTGTCTGGGTAGGGGCAGGCTGGACTGGCACTGGGTCTGGTTTCCCACTCTCCTTCTCCCCATGTCAGGTCGTGTGGCCAGAGCTGGGCGGAGTGGCACTGCCTACTCACTGGTGGCTCCTGATGAGATGCCTTACGTCTTTGACCTCCACCTCTTCCTGGGGCGCCCACTTGTCCTTGCTGGTGCCCAGGAGCTGCCCACCGGTAAGGCAGAGCTAGCCATAGGTATTGGGGTGGCTGCATGTCCAAGCTGGGATGCTGGCCAGGTGGCCTTGTCTCTGGGGGTAGGTACAGAGGGACAATGTGCTCGCATTATTGGGGTGCAGCTGTGTTGGGGATGCTGATGTAACACCACCGTGCTGCCCATGGCTGTTAGCTCCTGGCTTGCTGCCCACTGCAAGGCTGGGTGCCAGCGGGATGAGACGGTGTCCCCCGGGCTGCAGATGCTGGCGGGGTCCTGGGCCGTGTCCCCCAGAGCCTGGTGGACGATGAGGAGTGCCTGCTGCTGACGGACCACGAGAGCTCGCTGGAGCTGCGCAGCCTGCGCCGCGTGGCCGACAACGCCCAGAAGCAGTACCTGCGCTCCCGGCCCGGCCCTGCGCCCGAGTCCATCAAGAGGGCGAAGGACCTGGATGTGTCCCAGCTGGGCATCCACCCACTCTTCAGTGAGTGCCAGAGGACGCCGAGGGAGGGCACCCTCCTCCCTTTGCTGAAGAGCTGATCTGTGCCTCTCTCCCTGTTCTCCTTCTCCAGGCTCTCGCTTCGAGGACACGGAGCTGGAGAGGCTGAAGTTAGTGGACAGCATCAAGTCCTACAAGTCCAAGGCGGTGAGTTGAGACCCATCTGCGGGCATGAGGTGGCTGGGCTGGGCTGGGAGGGGAGGTCCATGTGGCTGGACATGCAGCTCACTGGGGCTCCTGCTGCCATCCTGGGAGCAGACCATCTTTGAGATCAACGCCACGTCCCGGACGCTGGCCAGCACCGTGATGCGATCCAAGCGGCGCCACGACCATGCCCTCATTGAGAAGTACCAGCGCGGGCAGCAGGAGAAGCGGGCAGCAGCTCTCAAAGGGCAGGGGCTGGCAACAGCACCCCCTGGGCCCGAGGAGGGTGGAGAAGGAGAAGAGGAAGATCTCCAGGTAATAGGGCAGGGATAGGGGCTTTGCTGTGGGAGCTGAAAGACAGCTTCAGCGGGTGCTGGCAGCACTGGGCACCCCAGGCTGTGCCCAGGCTCAGGGGCTGGTGCAGCAACTAGTTGGCAGATGTGGCTCCCCCAGCCCCTCCACCATCCCCTTCCAGGATGTGTTCTCCACTGTGGTGGGCCAGAAGCGAAAACAGGGCCAAGGGGGAGAAAGCAGCCCCAGGAAAAAGCGTCGGCAGCCTGCACAGCAGGATGAGGACTTCTACATCCCCTACAGGCCCAAGGACTTTGAGAGCGAGAGGGGGTGAGTGCAGCAGGGCTCCCACCGCTGCCCTGCCCTGGCCTGTGCCAGGGGCAGGGCTCTCACCACCCAACCTCCTCAGGCTGAGCGTGGGCGGCGAGGGCAGCGCCTTCGAGCAGCAGGCGGCCGGAGCTGTCCTGGATCTCATGGGTGATGAGAACCACAACCTCAACAAGAGCAGGCAGCTGCTGAAGTGGTGAGTGGGGTCGGGCCATGGGCTCAGGAGGGGAACTAGGGCTGGGGATCGCATTGCCTGGTCCTACTGCCCTCTCCTTGCTCACAGGGACCGCAAGAAGAAGCGATTCGTGGGGCAGACCGGCCAGGAGGAGAAGAAGAAGGTGCGGACGGAGAGCGGGCGCTACATCAGCAGCTCCTACAAGAACAACCTGTATCCTGCCCTGTGAGAGCTGGGGTGAGGGGCAGCGGGGCTGCACCTGCTGCCCTGCTCCTAGGGATCAATCCCACACCAGGGCACTGGCCTGGAGAGGGAGACTGGTCTTGGTGGATTAAGTGATGGGGAAGGAGACTGGTTGTGGTGGGTCGAGTGATGGGGAAGGAGACTGGTCGTGGTGGGTCGAGTGATGGGGAAGGAGACTGGTCATGGTGGGTCAAGTGATGGGGAAGGAGACTGGTCGTGGTGGGTCGAGTGATGGGGAAGGAGACTGGTCGTGGTGGGTCGAGTGATGGGGAAGGAGACTGGTCATGGTGGGTCAAGTGATGGGGAAGGAGACTGGTCGTGGTGGGTCGAGTGATGGGGAAGGAGACTGGTCGTGGTGGGTCGAGTGATGGGGAAGGAGACTGGTCGTGGTTGGTCGAGTGAGGGGGTGTCAAGTGAGGGGCAGTCACTGGAGGTTCCCTTAACCCACCCCACCCCAGCTATGAAAAGTGGAAGCAGAAGTACAAGGTTGACGAGCGTGATGAAGATGAGGAAGACACACGCAGCAGGGAGCAGTTCAGGGGGAAGCACAGGCATGGGCACGGTGAGTACCTGGAGCAAGCCACAGAGGCCCCCCCATTGTCCTCCCTGCCAGCTCTGTCCTCCCAGCTGAGCCTGGCTGTGTCCCCTGCCGTTAGCAGGGCCGGGGCAGGCCGCAGGGCAGGGCAAGGTGCGCTCGGAGCTGAGGAACAAGCAGCAGATCCTGAAGCAGCGCAAGAGGGCAGCCAAGCAGCGCTTCCTGCAGAGCGGGGGCCTGAAGCGGCTGAAGGCCAGGAACCGGCAGCGGGTGCAGGAGCTGCGGCAGATGGCCTTCGGACGCCGCCCGGGAGGCGCCAAGAAGGGCAAGCTGAGGAAGAAGGTGTAGGGGAAGGGGGTGTGCCCCGGGGGCTTCCCACAGCCCCCCGGGTGGGGAAGGAGGTGGCAAATATTTTGGTTGATTTTTTTGCATCCTCACTCTGCTTTGTTCTTCCTGCAAGTGTCGTGCTGAGGGCAGTTGTCCCTCCTTGTGCCACCTTACACAAGCAGGTCCTGCAGGTCCGCAGCAGGGTTATATTTTGACAGGAAGCACCTTTGGAGGTGCCTGAAGACAGGCAGCAGTTCCCCCTTCCTGCACGGCAGCCAGGTCCCACTGCCTGGTGTGCCCTTTGCAGGAGGCTACTGCAGGGGGTGAGGCTCTGGCCCTGTGCCAGCGTGGTACCATTCCAGCACGTCCTCTGTGCTGCTGCCATCCACATCAGCTCTTGTCGTGGGGGTTTCCAGAAGTGGTAGGGAGCAGCCTCCATCCCCAGAGCGGTCCTGGGGCCCAGCACTGGCTGTGGCAGCCACTCCCCAGCCCCAGTAGCCTCTGGGGGCTACTTCTGGTTCAGGGGCACCCTGGTACCCCTGTGGTGGCAATAGGCAAGCATCAGGGATGTGGCTCCAGCTGCTTGGGGCACAGCTCAGCACAGATGGCAGCCAGGTCCTGCATGCAAAACAGCACCTGTGGAGACAGGGAGCTTGAGTGCCACAGCCTTCCAGGATGTGACTGTCCCTGTGTCCCCTCCAGCCCCACCACCCAGGGGAGGGCATTGTGCTGACTGTGTCCAGCTGGGCTTCAGTGTCCTCCAAAGCTATGTCTGCAGGGACCTCAAGGCACTTAGTAGTGAGCTGGAAGAGGTTCAGCACTGCCAGCTTGATGTGGCCCAGCAGCAGGGTCCCCTGGGTGGCTGTGCTCTGGTCCTGGGCCCAGAGGGACTCCTGGGGGACAACAACAGAAAGCCCTGGGCCCCACAGCCACTGCCCCAGATCCCCTGCACCCCTCCTGCCAGCACAGGGGGTCCTGGGAGTCCTGGCTGTGTGTCCCCCACCGTGCCCAGCTGCTGCTGTTGCTTTCTGGGCACATCAGGAACCCCAGCTCAGCCCAGAGGGTGCAGCCTTTCTTACCACTACCACTGTTGGGCATCTCCCCTCCGGAGCATGCTCAGGGTCCATACCGCTGCCCCTTTCACTGGGGGGATCCTTGGGCACCCCATGTCACCCCTTACCCTTTGAAGCACATCATGGGGGGCAGCCTCCAGGGATGCATGGAGCTGAGGCACCTCGTTGCTGGTGCTCAGGAGCTTGCTGTCAACCTCCTCCTGGTGCTGCTGGAGCTGTGCCCAGCCTGGGGGCAGCTGCTCCTGCTCAGCTTCTGCCTCTCGTGCCAGGGTTGCCCATGGCCTCACCAGTGCCTCGAAATGGGCCACCATGGCTGGGACATCCTGGAACTGGGCAGCAGGAAGGGGGTTAGGAGGCTGCAGTGGTGGTGTTGGGGCTGCTGCCCTGGACAGGGCTGACCTCTGACCAAGGGCTTGGGGACACGGAGCGTGGCACCCTCACCTGCCCTGTCCTGGTCAGCACAGCCTGCAGGCAGTCAGCAAAGCCCTGGAGGCTCCGCAGGCGCAGGGCCAGGTGGTCCCTGTGCTGCAGCAGCCTCTCGAGCTCCTGGCACAGGCGGGCAGCCTTGGCCCCCTGTTCTGCTGCCCGTGCCCGTTCCTTGTCTGCGTGCTGCAGCGCCTGCTCCTGCCTTGCCGCCAAGCCCTATGGCATGGGGATGGGGTCAGCAGGGCACTGACGCCAGCCTGAGCCCAGCCCCTGCCCTGGCACCTTGAGGAAGGCATCAGATTTGAGGGCAACGTCCTGGTGCTGCCTTTCCCTCTGGCCCAGCTGCTGCCAGTGCTGTGCCAGTTGCTCCATCCTCTGCTGAAATTCCTGCAGGGCCACAGGACCCCTGGGTGCTAAGGGCATTGCCCCAGCCCAGTGCACCCGAGGTGGGGGCAGCTGCCAGCCCATGAACAGCTGGAGATGTGCCTGCCAGCTGTTATCTCCCATGGCATGCCACAGCCAGGGCTGCAGCCCCCAGGAAGGGGGCATGTGGAGTGGCTGGGGGCTGTCCTTACCTCCTGTTGTCTCTGCAGTGCCTGCTCCACCTCTGCCACCTCCCTCCTCTTCATCAGCAAGCGTGTGGAGGGCAGCAGCATGGCACCAGCCCACGCTGGCACCGTCCTGCTGTGGGTCATGTGGAACTTGTTGTGTCTGGGTGGGGAGAGCTCAGGTGGGGGCATTAGCCACTGTGGCATGGCTGGGGCCCCCCAGGGAACACCATTGCTTGCCAGGACCTGGCCCTCTCTGCCCTCATCCACCTTCCCTCCATCTGGAGCGGAGGGTGGCATCCTGGAGAAGGACAAGTCACAGCACAACCTCAGCTTTCTGATTAGACTATGGGGAATCTCCCTGCATCCTCCCCCCTCCTCATTTCCAAAGGTGGCAGCAGGAGCTGTGTGGAAGCCACCCAGGAGTACATTGGGCAGCATGTTGGCACCCAGGTGTCCTGCCGTCTCTGGATGCTGTGCAGGTGGAGATGGAGCCCTGATACCTCACCACCCTCTCCTCCGTGGCTGCCCCTGCTGGGGACACACCACAGCCCTTTGCCTAGGCACCCAACACCCACACAGTAGTGCGCACCCTGGCAGTGGCACCACGGGGATCCAGCAATGGGAGCATAAGCAGCCCACTGGGGACAGGAGGCGCTGAGCCCTCGCTCCCCTGCAGCCAGCGGCACCCACGGCGGGAGCCGGGAGCCCGGTGCCCACCCTGCGGGGAGCACAAGGGGGGAGCCTCACTCACGGCAGCTGCAGCTTGCCTCGGAGAGCCCTGCGCAGACACTGCTCCATGCCGCAGGCCTCTCGCCCGGTGCCACCTCCCTCGGTGCCCACAGGAGGTGGAGGAGCTGGGTGAGGGCAGCCGGGATGGCGGCAGCACAACACTGTTGCCAGGGCAGCCGGAGGCTCCCGCGGCTGCCTGGGACGTGGCTGGCATGGCTGCAAGCACTGCCTGCGAGGGAGGGGTGCTGGGCACAGGGACACGGCACCGAGGCTCCTCCTGCTCAAGGACAGCTTGCAGGCCGGTCCTGCCACAGCCCTCTGCCCACACCCTGGTCCCCAGCCCCTCAGAACCCTCTCTTCAGGCTCCACACCCCTTCAGGGTGACACAACCAGGCCCCACACACTGCCTGGCAGAGTGCTCAGCTCCTCCCCATTGCCCCAGCTCTCCTGCATCTCACACTGGCCTCATCCTCATCTCAGGGAGGGCTCAGACCCCAACCCCCTCACCCACAGTGCATGTGCTGCATATCCCCACATGCCCCAGGCGTGCTTCTCTCCTCCTCCTCCTGTCCTCAGGCCCCCTTCATCCCTCTGTGTGTGCTCACACCCCACCATCACCCTCCACACGCAGGTCTCTTGCACCCTCACTTCTCCATCACAGGCATCCTTTCACACCCCACTTTACACAGTTTATTCCTCTGTTCCCCTTGCAGAGCACTCTGCTCCCACCCTGCTGTTGGACCATTCCCACCCACACACGCTGAGCTGCTCCAGCTCCCTCTCTGCACTCAGATCTCTGCACACATGGTCCCTCCCCACCAACCCTGACTGCCTTCTCAATCCCTCCCTTTGCAGGGTGCTCAGACCTGACTAGTCCCTCTGCCCCCTCCTGCATGCTCTGGCCCTTCTGTTACCCACCCTCTACAGCTGTCCTAATCCCCTCCCTGCAGATCCTGCTCCCCTCGTGGCCTCCTTGTCTAAGCTCCCTGCACACTTTCCATCACCACCAGGCATCCCCCTCCAAACCACACTGCCAGGCACAGCTCAATTCCCACCTTAGACACAGAGCAACGTTTCAGAAGGGTTAGGGGAAAAATATTTATGATAAAAACAAGGAAGCCTCCTTAGAGTCAGCATCAGCTGTGTCCTGACCACACAGCCACAGCTTCCTCCATATCCTGGGACCACTGTGGCCCTGCAGTGACTTTTTCCACCCCACACCCCACAGCCCCAGCACTGCTCGTGGTGGCTGAAGCAGAATCCCCTGCTGGTATCTGAGTCCCTCACAGGCATCAAGCCTACTGGGAGCCACTTCCCAAACTCTGCCTGAGCTGGGTGTCACTTGGTTAGAAAGGACACCTGAGACAAAGAGGAGGGTGAAGAGAGGGGAAGAGAAATGGAGGAACGAGGCTGGGGAAGGATGGAGTGAGAGCTGGGTGAGTGGGGAAAGCAGTGGGGATGCTCTGGCCAAACCAGCCTGCTGCAGGACACTAATGGCCTGTGTTCAGCCACATGGCAACAAGGACGTGCTCGATGCTGGGAGTCCATCCAGAGCTCTGTGTGTGCCACAAGGGATGGAATCTATGAGCCTTGTGTCTCCTCTTCCCTTGCTTCCTGCAGGGAGCCCCTGCTGTGCTGC
Source organism: Dryobates pubescens (assembly GCF_014839835.1). Lineage (NCBI taxonomy): Eukaryota > Metazoa > Chordata > Aves > Piciformes > Picidae > Dryobates > Dryobates pubescens. Next base: position 3,470,189 of record NC_071636.1, read on the forward strand.
TCACCATCGTCACCTGCACAGGGCAGAGAGCAGCAGCATCTCAGCAAGATGCTCTGCTGAGCAGGAATCCCTCCCTCCCCAGCAGCTGCTCCTGGAACATCCACAGTGTAGCAGGAGAGCAGGTGGCTCCTGACAACTCAACTGCAGGCAGGCATGCACCAGGGCTCACCTTCTGTGAGGCAGCTGAGGTAAGCACCCTGGATGCTGTTTCCATTGACCAGTGCCATCACTTTGTGCTTGATGGAGCTGCTCGTGGCCTCCTCTTCTCCCTTCTCCTCATCCTCATCTTCTGAGTCCACCAGCACTAAGACATCACCCATGTCTTGATTCCTGTGAAGAGCAGAGCAGGCTGAGGTGGGATGAAAGGCTGAGGACAGCCTGTCCTGAGCCCTCCCTCCAGCCTGCTCCTCCCCTGGCCTTGACAACCTTTCACAGCAAAATGACCAACCATGGTGGACTCTTCCCATCCTGCACCAGCCCTGTGCACAGGACAGCTGGTCTCAGACCCTGCTGGCAGCCACACCCCCAGCACAGTGCCTTCTGCACTGCAATCCCACAGTGATGCCACCACTCCTGCTGTGGTGCCAACTGCTCCCCTCTCCCCTCAACCTCCTGCTCCCACATCCACACCGAGTCTCATCCAGCCCCACCACCCCCTTCCTGCTGGAGGCACAGCTTTGCTCTAGGGCTGGCTCCTGCCTCCAAGGTGGCTTCCCTACCCTGCCAAAAGCCACAGAGGGCTGAGCTGAGGAAAACCAACACTCACCTGAAGGCAGCACCTGAACAGGAGAGAAGGGAAAAGACAGGGTTAGAAACTGGCCCAGAGCAGTCCCCTGGGCTGGTTTTACTGCACAGTCCCTGCCAATCCCACCTGTGGTAGGATGGTCTCTGGTAGCCACAGAGGCATGGATGTGAAGGTGACCTGCACATGTGTACAATGAGAACAGCAGGGAGGTCACCAGGAGAGGGGAGAAGGCCATGGAGAAGGTGAGGGGAAGGTGTCTGAAGCACTCAGCTGGGGTCCTGTTTTTCAGTTAGGGATAAAACCAGCCCAGCAAAGGAAGAAGTGACCCCTCCTTGGCTTGTGCAGAGGTGAGCTCTTACCTGTCAGGCACAGGAGGGGATGGTAGTACAAGACAAGCCCAGTGGCAGTGAGAATAATCATCAGGGACAGCACAACCACTGCACCCACGACTCCAACAATGTTCACTGGCTCTGCAGAGGGAAGAGACAAGGGAGGGCAGCTTGTCACCAGGATGTGGATGGGTAAGGAAGTGTTGGTGCAAGGCACAGAGCAAGTCCCAGTGCTATCTCAGCCCCCATTTCCCATCACTGTAACAGTTCCACCAGCACAAGGGCAGAGGGTTTCAGGCACTTGTGTTTGGTTGAGATGGAAAAAACCACAGCAAGGCCTCTACTTCTGTGCCCACATGCATTTAATCAAAGCAAACCTACTGCTGCCCAGTGCACCCTGAGCAGCTTGGCTCTTGGAGGGGTTTCTCTGCACTCACAACCCCCAGAAGGGACCAAGGATGCTCCTCTCTCAGACCCATTATGCCAAGGAGAGGGGAACTGGGCCTTTTCACCCTGCACCTACACTTGCTGTGAGAGTAGGGAAAGTATCAACAGGCAAAGAGGGATCTCAGTGGCAAACAGAACACTCTAGGGGCTTGCCAGTGGCTCCAGTGGGCTGTGTCAGGAAGGCTGGTGAAGGGCCTGCAGCACATGACCCACATGGAGCATCTGAGGGAGCTGGGGTTGTTCAGTCTGGAGAAGAGGAGGCTGAGGGGAAACCTTGTTGCTCTCTACAACTACCTGAAGGGAGGCTGGAGTGAGGAGGGGGCAGCCTCTACTCGATGGCAAGCATCAGTGCTAGAGGACATGGTTACAAGCTGCACCAGGGGAGGTTCAGGCTGGATATCAGGAAATATTTCTCCACAGAGAGGGTTCTCAAACACTGGAATGGTCTGCCCAGGGCAGTGCTGGAGTCACCTTCCCTGGGGGTGTTCATGCAGCGTGTGGACCTGGCGCTTAGGGACACGGTTTGGTGTTGACTCTTAAGTGCCAAGCCAAAGGTTGGACTGGATGATCTTTGAGGTCTCTTCCAACCAGGCATGCTCTGTGACTGCACCTCAGTCCCTGCTGCAGCATCCCCAGCAGCTGCACTCACGCTTGACAGTCAGGCAGATGAAGAGCTCCCTCAGCCCCGCCGGGTTCTGGGCCTTGCAGACGTAGCAGCCGCCGTCGGTGCCCTGGGAGCAGTTCTGGATGGTGAGCTGGGACACGTTGCCCTCCTGGCTGATGAGGTACCTCCCTCCAGCCTGCAGCTCCTCCTCTGGCTGGGTGATGCCCCGCAGCCAGGTGAGCCGCGCCGCCGGGGTGCCCTCTGTCACTCGGCAGGTCAGGGTCACGTTGTCGCCCACCAAGCAGGTCTTCGGGGGCCCTGACTCCAGGGAAGGGACTTCTGAGCAGCCCAAGGAGGGGAAGAAAAGAGTCAAGGAGGGAATGGAGGAGCTGAACGTGATGAGCAATCAGGCACCTGGCTGATCAATAATCATTAACAGAAGGAACCTGGAACTGCAGCACTGTGGGTTTGGCACTCAGCTGGCTCAGGAGACTTCAGCAGCCCTCCCAGGAGGGATCCCAGCAACCTTCACATTGCTCAGTCCCTTTCTCGACACCTGCCTTTACATCTCCAGGGAAGAACAGCCAGAGGGGAGACAGCAGGAAGATGGCAGAGAGAGGAAAGGCAGCCCAGGAATTTTCCTTGGGATTAGCAGAGCTCTTGTGTGGCCCTGACAGCCCTTGGAGGATAAATACAGCTCAGGCTTTCAAAAGCCACTTCAGTCAGACCCCTCCGATGCCTGAAGGGGGCCTGTGGACACACACAACCCTTCTGCTATAAACCCAGCCCTGCCCAACTTCATCTCGAGCTGAGCAAGGCACTAAAACCACTTCTCTGCTTCCACAGAGGCACAAGTGCTTGCACAGGGGACAAGCTTGCTGCAGGGAGATTTGCTGGCCCCTGAAGATGGGCCAAACCACAGCTCACCTGCAGGTATGCTGTGATGGCTCTCAGCTGAAGGACATCTGTGCCTTGTGCAGTTACCTCTGCACAAGCCAAGCCCTGCCACGCTGCCTTGGTAGCATTCACCCCTGCATTCTGGCTTGCCTGACCACTGCCTTAGTGCTCTGGAGGGGAGAGCACTGGCTACCTGCTATTTTCAGGCTCATTACTAGTTAATAAGGCAGGCAAATCAACTCACTTATCTCCACAGTGCAGGAAGGCTCCTCCTGGGTGACAACGTGGCTCCCCACGCACTTGAACACTTTGCGGTGGGAGAGGTGGGAGCTGTTCAGTGTTTCCACGTGGGTGTCTGAGGAGCTGGAGGAGCTGATCACCCAGCTTGAGTTCTCCAGATCGTTCCCCTCTTCTCTCCAGTGCAGGGTGGGGTGGGGGTAACCCCCAGGCCAGCTGCAAAACAGCTGCAGCATCAGCCCTGGCGAAGAGGTCTCAGCCCAGCACTTCGGGGCTGACTGTGGTGGATCTGTCAGCAAGAACAGCACATGGTGACACACAGGCCCAGGTCACAGAGCTCAGCATTTCAGGGCTGGAACCCCCCAGGTGCTCATTTTTGCCATCATACCCCTTGAAAACCTCCCCAGTTTCCTTGTCTTTCTCCTTGACCTGCATCCCACAGCCCCAGGGGAGCAGAGCTCTGAATGACAGCCAAGAGGAACCACGCAGGGGGCCGCCACAACAACCACAGCCAAGCCCTGAGGGACAAGGGAGGACAGAGGTTACTGCCACAGCTTTACCCAGCAGAGATGAGATAAGCATCTCAAAATGTAGCAGGAGAACAAAATCTCCACGCTGCCCTTGGTCCTCATGCCACAGCTACAAGGGGGTGACACCGATTCACACTACCCGGGACCACGGCTCTGCCTCTCCCGTCCCTGAAACAAGCTCTTAGATTTCCAAAGTGAATGTGGAAAGCAGCAGAGCTCTTGCCCAGAGACAAGGAATCAGCTTCTTGGAGTCACCCAGCTCAAAGCCAGCAAGCCCAGCACACTGCTGAAGGTGAAGGCTGTTCCTAGACTACACAAAGCTCTGCCCACAGGGAATCCTGGGGACTCCAGCTCACAGGGTCAGGGCCATGGACATGTGCCACTGAATTCAACCCAAGCGTCCTCCACTCCTCCCTGGCACCGTTGTCACTGCCATGTGGGGCCAGATGGTATTACTCAGCACCACAGTCTGTGTCCACACCACGCTGCAGCCCTGGGGACAAACTCCAGCAAAGAACACAGATAGGGTAAATCATCGCTGGCCTCCTGCCAGGGTCACCTTACAACCACCGAGACTCTGTGTGCTATTCACACACACAAACAACTAGATGATGGCAGAAGTGGGTCAGAAGCCAAGAGAAACCCAAGGGCAACTCCTTGGTGCAGAGCAGGGCTCAGGCAGTTTCATGCCTCTCTCCCATCAGCTGGCTCCACAGATACACAGAGGCCTTCATTCAACAGCTGCAGGGATCCTGGACTCCAATCCAGGCAGAGTTAACACAGCATGGCCCTGTGGCTGCCTTGCCTGCTCCAGCACTGAACAAGTCCCACTGGGAGATCAGGTGCTGTCAAAGCAAGCCCCACACAAGGGGTGTCAGAGGGGTGCCTGATGGTGATTTTGTGGAGCATTTATCCAAGTGACTTTCAAACCACACAAAACCAAATCACCACGTGGGCTACAAGACCAAACCCCTGGGGGCTTGGCTTGCCAGGGACTTGATACATGCAGCTTGGATGATCTTTGAAACCATCCACCTCTGCCAGGAAAAGTTCTCTACAACACCTCCTCTGCCCCAGCTCTAGGGAGGTCTCCTTACTGATCTTGAATCCTGTCAGCCTGGACCACCAGGAACTGTCCTGTATCGAGAGGTGGACCAAGCCCTGCCAGACATCCAGCCAGAGAGCTGTGCTTGCTGTGCTGGTTTCAGGAACACACCTCCTGAAACCATCAGCTTTACATCTTGAACCCCCCAGGCTCCCACAGGGTAACTCCACTCTTCTGTCTAAATGTCAACTCTCTGCAAGAGATTTGCTCCCAAAATGTTAACAAACCTAAAAACCTCCAACCCCCCTCAACCAAAACCTGAGGGAAAAGGACCTCAAGCCCACAAAGAGCCAACATCAAACTGCACACAAACATGCCCAGGGCAGGGGAGATGGAACTAGACAATCTTTAAGGTCCCTTACAATCCAAACCATTCCATGAATCTATGCCAAGGAATCTCTTGGAGGTGTGCACCTGCATCTTTCCCTCACACCGTGTGCCTGCCACCCAAACCAAACCCAAAGCAGCAGCTCCAGGCAGGGGCCTGCTCCTGCCCTAGTGTTGGAATGTTTACTGCTCATGGTGGGGGTGGTTAAAATGCAGCTTTAAGCAAAAAGGGAACTTTTTGGTACAGCCCATGAGATGGGTTGATGTCTGTCAGCTGGTGACTCCCACATGAAGCCTACAGATCAGGCTGAGTGCTCCAGTAACAGTGAGGAACGGAACATCAGGGCCCATGCTTTTAGTCTGAGGTTGAGGAGCTTCATCTTCTGGCCTTTGCTGGTGCTTCTTCTGATCTAAAGCACTGCCAGAAAGACCTCTCTCACTTCTTTGAGGGCATGCTAGTGTCCAACATCACCTTTGGGAATTAAGTGACACTAATTCCATGCTAATAAATGAGGTTTAGGGTGCACCAACAGGTGCCATGCCACAGGGCTCTCACTCGGGAGCATTTTGAACCAGTGCTCCAGATTCCAGGCTCCCCCATACCCTACACAGACATTCTCTGAAGCAGCCTGAGGCTCAATTCCTTCACTCCAGCCCTCTGTGACCCTCCAAACCCCACCTGCAGGCTCCCTGCCTCAAGGAAAGGAATTTTTATTCGTGTGAGCTTCCAAAGGTTTAATCTGTGCGAAGCAGGTACAACTTTTACCACACCCCCCCTTCACCAAACACTGAGAGGGAAGGAACACCCTGAATGCAAACAGAAAACAGGTCTCACACATGGCAGAAAAGGCCAGCAAGAAAGTCCAGCTGAACACTGAGTGCCAGTGAAACAGGCTAACTGGCAGCAATACTTCCCTCTTCTCAAGCCTATAATAAGGGCTTGGCTGTTGTAAAGGACAGCTCAGGTGTGAGGGGCCACAGCCTCTGTCACATCTGATTCTGCATGCTGAAGAAGCCAAGAGTGGCACCAGCCTAGGACCTGAGCTCCCTGCTTATCTGGAAGGGGCTGTTCCCACAGAAGAGGTGGGACATCTGGGCAAGGTCATGGTCCCAAAGTAGGAAGGGTCTGCAGTGTGCTAAGGGTCTGAGCGCTCTCCAGCTTGATCTTCCACCCATACAGTGAGTTCTTCTAAGAGAATGAAGGAGTGAAATAGGGATGGGAAAGGGAGAGAACCCCAAAAGACACAGGAGGACAAAAAGGCTGAAAGAAGGGCTCAGGACAATGCTTCCAGAAGTAAACTTGAGGAACGTGGTGATTCCATCACAATCAGCAGGCTGCACTGTAGGGCTTGACACAGACAACTCCTCAGCTGAGGACCCTCCATCCTCAAACCAAAAGGGTGGCAGCAAGGAGCAGCACAGCACATCTATTCCAAACAGGTATTTCAGTCCAGGGGGGGGAAAAGACAGCGAGGAGCAGCCTTCATCACGAGATTTATGAAGGCTCAAGTCAACCAGATTCTGAGGCATGGGGGCCAACCTGGAACAGGATGAGAAATCTCTCTCCAAAACAACTAGTCCATCAGTACCAAAGAAGACAGAACTGAAGAGAGACAGTGAGGACTTAAGAGATGGCATTTCACCCTCTGCAGCACACGTTGTGGTGCTTGTGAGTGAGCGTGTCATCGAGCAGCAGCAACCTGATCACAGATTCTGCAGGGCAATGCCACCTTACCCTTCTTTTACACCATTTCCCCTCCAGGGCCAGATGAATCTGGAGACCTGTGAGACTCGGGAGGGAATTCACAGACACAGGACAGACTTACTGGCTACTACAAGCTGGACCCTGTGCTCGTGGTCAGTCTTGTTCAGCACCTCCTTGCAAGTGTAGTTGCCTTCGTCCTGCGAACGCAGCTCCGTGATGCGCAGGGAGCTGTTGTCAACCAGGGAGAAACGGACGTCTGGGGGAAAGGTGACCCTTGAGGAGAAGAGTGGGGGGAAAGAATGTGGATCCCCTTGAAACCAGACCACCTCGGTTGCTTCTTTGGAGACGTTACGGCACAAAAGCAGGATGCTTCCTCCGACCTTCCCAAAGACCACTTCCTCTGTTCCTGCAAACCAAGCCAGACGGCGTTAGTGAGGTAGGGAACCAGAAAAGCCCTCTTCTGTCAGCAAAAGACCTCGACATCTGATGTGTCTTGGCCCCCTGGGGCGCATGCTAGAGGGGCTTTTGTCAAAGGATCTCTGTGGTATGTTTGGTGACGAATGTTCAGCGCAGGCACAGGATCAGGAAGAGGGACGCAGCTTAAAAGGCTCAACAGGAAAGCAGGGACAGGCTGCTTCTGCCCCAGAGAGGAAGGCAACAAAGTGACCTGGAGGAGCTAGAGATGAGCGGTGTTAGAGCACTAACAGCACTGGGTCACAGCAGTGTCCATGCTCAGCCAACTCTTTGCTGGACCACCTGCCCAAGTGGCCTCATCCTTGTACGGCTCAGGGGAGCATGTGGTACCCAAAAGGGAAGCCAAACCTGCTCTGGTATCAGCAGCCCCCAAGGAAGAGGTCACAACTCTCCGTGTCCCCTATTTGCCTTGCCTACTCCCCCCTTCCACTGCCGAATGACACCAGGACCCGACGGCCAGCTCCGCAGGAGTCCCCCCTTCTACCAGCCCCCTCGGCCCCCTCAGCGTTTGCCTGGCTTCATTTCGGGGGGGGCTGTGGTTACATTCAGCACGCACGAAGTACTCTTTAACAAAGAAATCAACGTCAGGGCCAGCGGGGGAGCTCCCCTCAGGAGCACGGCAGACTACGCTAGAGCCGTACCAGACACCGTGGCCGCTCGGCTCCCCTTCCCCTCAGCCCCCGCTACCTGCGGCATCCCGGCGCGGCACCAGCCTCCAGATGCAAAGGGCCAAGAAGAACCGGGCTGGCGGTGTCCCCCCGGGCAGCCGCATCGCCGTGTGGCTCGGGGAGGCGGTGCTACCTGGCCTCCGCCCCGGCCGCCGGGCAGGTGAAGGCGGGCGGGACCGTCCGAGCCCGCCCGCCCGCCTTCCCCTGCTGCCCGGCGTTCGGGGCCCGTGAAGGGATCGTGTGTCACCCCCCGCCATCTTGGACGCCCGCCATCTTGGGGGCGCCCCCCGACCCCATCCGCCATCTTGGGCGGCCCCCCCTCCCCGCGCCCAGAGGCGCGACGCCGTTTTCCCTACGCGGGGAGCCCAGCGCCGGCCGACCTCGGGTGCAGGCCAAGGATCGGGAAGGTGTTAAAGCAAGGAGAAACAGCGTTAACGCGAGGAGGAATGCAGAGAGAAGTAACAGCGCTTCCAGAGAGCAAAGCCAAGCGAAGGTTGTGAGCAAAGCCACCTGCCCAGAGGATCTTCCATAGGTCAGCCCCTCCCCCCCTAAAAAGCTGTGGGAGCAGGAAAAACAGTGATAAATGACTGTGCCACAAAATGGGTGATTATTTGGTATGGGGGGAAAAAAAGGACCAAATAAAATTGGCAGGCAGCACCCTAAAACCAAAGCTGGAAAGCAGCAGAGCACCGATTGAAGATGGAGCGGGAGGAGAAAGCAGGTGGAAAGGCTTTCCCGAGAGGCGATTGATTAAAACACTCTTCAGTGACAAAGGTAAAGGATGAGCTTCTCCACAGCTGGAAGGGTCCCAGAGAAATCAGCCACAAAGAAAACAAAAGGTACTGATGTTTTCCACGTCTTTTAAAGGTGTCGCTCGGATCTCCCTGGGTGGCCGTGACAAAGCGCAGCCAGCCTGCTGTTGAATTTCAGCTGGAGAAGTCGTCCCAGTGTGACAGGGTTTTATTGCTGGCTGGTGCCGAGCGAACCCAAAGGTCCTGCACTGTCTGCTACTGTGGACAGCAACTTCCAGGCTGCTTTGTTCGATGTAGCAATACATGCATTGCGTAACCCTACAACAAGAGCTGTAAAGCACGTAGAGTCCTCAGGAATACTTCACCGCTTGGAGAAGGCAACCACACTGGCCAGCTCGCCAGTGGCTATTGCACACTGGGCTAAGGCATGCACAGAGCAAAGTACTGAGATCCGCAGGGCTACCCTCACTGGCCTCTGTCACATTAAATCATAACCTAATTAACGACAGGGCCAAAGCCGGGAGCAGCAGTCCTGCTCTAGGCAACCACGATGCCAGGGCGCGTCCTCTCCCACCGAGCGAAGATTGCAGCAGTGCCGCCGACCGGGGACGCCCGCAACAGCCCCGGATGCACTCGGCTGGGGGCGCTGTAACTGCTAGAGCGGGACAGAGGCTAGCGGCGCGCCGCCGCCAATGGGAGCGCAGCGTGGCTGCTCCTCGTCCAATGGGAGCGGCGGGGGCGGGCCTATCGCGGAGGTTATTGGGCGGAGATTGGGCGGCGCAGGCACAGTCCGCAGAGCGCAGACGGAGGCAGCTGTAGCCATGCCGGTAGACTTGGGGCAGTGGAACGGGCCGCTGAGCCTCACCGAGGTGGAGCAGAAGCCTGCGCAGCCGCTGCGGGTCAAGTACGGCTCCGTGGAGATCGACGAGCTGGGCAAGGTGCTCACTCCCACTCAGGTGAGCTTTTGGGGGTGTGTCGCACGGGGGCGCTGCAAAATGGCGGGAGGCGGCCAGGCCTCCGGCGCCTTCTTCCGGCAGCCCCTACTGAAGCCTTCCTGGGTACGGGGCGATGAGAGTGGTGCTGTGCTTCGCTGTCGACTGCTGTACGGGGGCGGAGCGGTCTGGGTGGCTCTGTGCAGCAGGCGAAATCTCGGCAGCTCTGGGAGGCGGGGTGCGAGCTGGCACGAGTGGACTCCAGGCCCTTGGGTGCTGCTTGGCAGCGCTGGGCACAGGGGGTCTCCGTGCGCAGTGCAGCCAGGGCTGGCTGCTCTTGCTGACGCTGTCATCCCTTCAGGTCCAGCATCGCCCCACCAGCATTGAATGGGATGGCTGTGATCCCGAGAAGCTTTACACTCTGGCTCTCATAGACCCAGATGCTCCCTGTAGGAAGGACCCAAAGTTCAGGTAAGGGGGCTGGGCAATTCCCTATCCTGCCTGGCAAAAAGGGAGCATCTCCCTTGGTCTGAGCAGAGGCTTAGAGGGAGGACAAGAACATGCTCTGCCTCAGGTGCAGCACCAAGTTGGTGGCTTAGGATAGAAAAGGTGCCCTTGCAGCTCTCCTTGAGGCAGGGACTGCATGGGGAGGAGCATCTGCATTTGCCAGGGGTGTTTGGAGGTCTGTTGTAGCTTTCAGAAGCAGAGCATCTGCTGCTTGTTCTCATTTGGCACATAATTGTGTTGGAATTGGGTCTGCCTGTGCTAGCAGTGGAGTCTTACACCTGGGACCAGCTCACTTTTCACGAGTCAGCCTCAGAAATACGTGGGGTCACAGACCTGGAAAGCCAAGATCCTTGCCCAGGAGGCAGTACCTGCTTTAGGGCTGGTGCTCTTTGAAATGTTTGGCAAACCAGGAGCAGCAGCTGTTAGCTTCAGTTACCTCTTGTTGACAGCCAGAAGGAAAAGCAGCAGCTTGGATGAAAGAAGGGTGGGAGCTGGGGCTGTGCTGCAGTCTGACTGTTCCTTGTCTTATCCTTTCAGGGAATGGCATCACTTCCTGGTGACCAACATGAAAGGCAACAATGTGGGGAGTGGAACTGTGCTGTCAGACTATATTGGCTCCGGCCCTCCCAAAGGCACAGGTTGGTACCTGGCTGCAGCAGTTCCAGCGCCCTAGGCATCCGGTGAGGTGGGCAGGACAGCGTGGGGTGGCTTGCAGGGAACTGCTTGTAGCTGTGCCCATTCTGGGCACATCTGGGCACTGTCCCTTTGCCTGGTGCCAGGCCTGTGCCGTGCTGCCTGCAGCCGGTGGGGAGAGCATGAGCCTCGGCAGGACAGCAGCTGTCTGAGCACACCTTGTGCCTCTCCTGTGAGCTCCTTTAGCTCTGTCCCGGCTGAGGCGCCTGCGAGCTCCTTTAGCTCTGTCCCGGCTGAGGCGCCTGTGAGCTCCTTTAGCTCTGTCCCGGCTGAGGCGCCTGCGAGCTCCTTTAGCTCTGTCCCGGCTGAGGCGCCTGCGAGCTCCTTTAGCTCTGTCCCGGCTGAGGCTCCTGTGAGCTCCTTTAGCTCTGTCCCGGCTGAGGCGCCTGCGAGCTCCTTTAGCTCTGTCCCGGCTGAGGCGCCTGCGAGCTCCTTTAGCTCTGTCCCGGCTGAGGCGCCTGCGAGCTCCTTTAGCTCTGTCCCGGCTGAGGCGCCTGCGAGCTCCTTTAGCTCTGTCCCGGCTGAGGCGCCTGCGAGCTCCTTTAGCTCTGTCCCGGCTGAGGCGCCTGCGAGCTCCTTTAGCTCTGTCCCGGCTGAGGCGCCTGCGAGCTCCTTTAGCTCTGTCCCGGCTGAGGCGCCTGCGAGCTCCTTTAGCTCTGTCCCGGCTGAGGCGCCTGCGAGCTCCTTTAGCTCTGTCCCGGCTGAGGCGCCTGCGAGCTCCTTTAGCTCTGTCCCGGCTGAGGCGCCTGCGAGCTCCTTTAGCTCTGTCCCGGCTGAGGCGCCTGCGAGCTCCTTTAGCTCTGTCCCGGCTGAGGCGCCTGCGAGCTCCTTTAGCTCTGTCCCGGCTGAGGCGCCTGCGAGCTCCTTTAGCTCTGTCCCGGCTGAGGCGCCTGCGAGCTCCTTTAGCTCTGTCCCGGCTGAGGCGCCTGCGAGCTCCTTTAGCTCTGTCCCGGCTGAGGCGCCTGCGAGCTCCTTTAGCTCTGTCCCGGCTGAGGCGCCTGCGAGCTCCTTTAGCTCTGTCCCGGCTGAGGCGCCTGCGAGCTCCTTTAGCTCTGTCCCGGCTGAGGCGCCTGCGAGCTCCTTTAGCTCTGTCCCGGCTGAGGCGCCTGCGAGCTCCTTTAGCTCTGTCCCGGCTGAGGCGCCTGCGAGCTCCTTTAGCTCTGTCCCGGCTGAGGCGCCTGCGAGCTCCTTTAGCTCTGTCCCGGCTGAGGCGCCTGCGAGCTCCTTTAGCTCTGTCCCGGCTGAGGCGCCTGCGAGCTCCTTTAGCTCTGTCCCGGCTGAGGCGCCTGCGAGCTCCTTTAGCTCTGTCCCGGCTGAGGCGCCTGCGAGCTCCTTTAGCTCTGTCCCGGCTGAGGCGCCTGCGAGCTCCTTTAGCTCTGTCCCGGCTGAGGCGCCTGCGAGCTCCTTTAGCTCTGTCCCGGCTGAGGCGCCTGCGAGCTCCTTTAGCTCTGTCCCGGCTGAGGCGCCTGCGAGCTCCTTTAGCTCTGTCCCGGCTGAGGCGCCTGCGAGCTCCTTTAGCTCTGTCCCGGCTGAGGCTCCTGTGAGCTCCTTTAGCTCTGTCCCGGCTGAGGCTCCTGTGAGCTCCTTTAGCTCTGTCCCGGCTGAGGCTCCTGCGAGCTCCTTTAGCTCTGTCCCGGCTGAGGCTCCTGCCCCCGGGGAGTGCAGGGGCCTGCCCTCTGGGGCGGTGACGGCCGGGGTGTCCTCCCGCAGGGCTGCACCGCTACGTGTGGCTGGTGTACGAGCAGCCGAGGGCGCTGGCCTGCAACGAGCCCATCCTCTCCAACCGCTCTGGGGACAAGAGAGGCAAGTTCAAGATGGCTTCCTTCCGCAACAAGTACCAGCTGGGGGTGCCGGTGGCCGGCACTTGCTACCAGGCGGAGTGGGATGACTACGTGCCGAAGCTCTACGAGCAGCTGTCCGGGAGGTAGGGTGAGGCGGCCTGGAGCAGCACTGTGAAGCACCCCCTGCGCCCCTGGAGACCAGGCTGGCCAGAGCACCTCGCTGTAGTTTTGTTTGCTTAGTGAGTTAAACCCACCCGCTCCTGTGCTGACTGCTGGAGCTGCCACCCTGTCACTGTCCCTGGCCTCAGCCTGCTTCCTTGTTCCAGGCCTATGCTGTGCTTTAGCTGACTGTAGGTGCAGGCCATCACTAGACAGAAGAGCTGCTGACAGGCTGTCCTGTAAGGGTCACCCCTCCAGGCTGACCTGCTTAAGGGAAACCAGAGCCTTTATGAGCTAGTGGCACTTTGGGGTGCCTCTGCTGTACTGAAAGGGTAGTGTGGGGCAGTGCTGTGGGTACAGAACCACTGTGGGTTGGTGCTGGCTGTTGGTCCTCCCCTTCCCAGGAGAGGAGATGGCAGTCTAAGGGCAACTCCACCCCTTTTGCTTTTTGATTTTAAGCCTCAGTGGGCCAGGCCAGTGCTGCACTTCACCAAGGTGAACCACTGGAGTAGTGAAGGTGTAGCTGGCAGGGGGCAAGACAGCTGGTTTATAACACTACCTTCTGTTCTCTGTTGCCACTCAAAGCTGAGACCACTTAATTTTTGTTTGTTCTGTTGTGACCTGATATTAACGTGCTGTTTGCTCACAGTGCAATTAAAAACCTGCCCAGGTGGATGGTGTGGTTATCTTCTTGGGGGTGCCACCAGCTTCCTTCTAGCAGGCAAAGGGAGGCTTCACTTTGCTGTGCTAAAGCAGTGCTGATGCTGGAGGACCACAGGCTTGAAGCACTGAGGTCTTTCTGTCCATACCTTGTGCAAATGTAAAGGTCTTCACCTTCAGGAGCCATCACAGCAAAGGTTCATGGCACACACACAGCTGTAGAGAGTCAGGATACTTCCTTCTCCAGGGTGTTTCTGAACCCACTCTCATTTTCAGCAGGGTCATTTACTCCCTGAAAGACTCCCAGCACTTGTTAGCAACCTCAGCACTCCCTGCAGCTGCTGGGACAGCCTCTGCTCAGGGCTGTCCCCTCCCTGGCCAGCTCTGGGCAAGCAGATCTGGCTGGTAAGGAGCTCTTCAACAGCCTCATGGGCACCCAGCACCTTTAGCTTATGCTTGGCAGCTGGAAGAGGAGCTGGTCCCTGCCTGTCTTGGGGCATCTCCCCCTTCTCCCTGGGGCCCTCAGTCATGCCAGCCTCACTCCAGCTGCAGTCTTAGCTCCTGGGAGAAGCACCACTGGTTTTACTGACCTGAAGCCGCTTCCCAGCCAAGCCACAGGTTGTTCTCTTGATCCTCCAGCAGCTTGCAGTGAGGTCTGGTGGTGTCTCCTAAGTGCTCAAAGCACCAAGTGACCCTTTGGTCCCATCTGACATCTTGACAAGGTTAAAAGAGATGAAGCCAATGTAATTCCCCCTGCATGGAAGCAGAAGGCTCCTGTTCCAAACTGCTTTCTGCAGGATCAGAAACCTCAGGGTGCTGCAGCAAGGCTGTGCAGCAAGCAGAGGGACTCCACAAGGAGGTGCTTTGGTTCTGCCCCAGGGCAGTTTTTCAGCCCAGCCATTAAGACACTGAAAGAGGTTTGATGGGTTTTCAGAAGACAACCCCAACTACTCCTCCCAAGGTCCACAAAACACATCAGGCAGGTGGAGACAGGCTTGAAGAGCTGCATTTCACCTTGCTCAGCAAGGGCTGGACCATCTTGGGACATCTCAAGCAGGACACACAGAAAAGCAGCCACAGAATTGTCAGGGTTGGAAAGGACCTCACGGATCATCCAGTTCCACCCCCACTGCTGTGGGCAGGAACACCTCGCACTAAATCAGGTTGCCCAGAGCCACATCCAGCCTGGCCTTAAACACCTCCAGGCTTCCACCACCTCTTTGGGCAACCTGTTCCACTGTCTCACCACCCTCATGGGGAAGAACTTCCTAACATCTAATCTAAATCTGCCCCCCTCCAGCTTGGATCCATTCCCCCTTAGTCCTGACACTACCCCACACCATAAAAAGTCCCTCAGCAGCTTTCGAATGCAGCCTACTATCTACTAGCCTAAACATCACCACTACCAAAGCAAGCAGGTTAGGAACCAAACCCCCAGAGCTTCCCCTAGGGCTGCAGGAGAGGCTGGGGGCAGCCTTCGGTTAAGGCTGGGGGCAGCCTTGGTGTTAAGCAAGGGCCGGTATCCTCCCCTTGACTTGAAAGGTAAATAGCTCCAGGGGAAAGAGCAGCTGTGAAGGTAAGATAATGGCTGGGGCTATTGTGGGCTCCAGGCAAGTGCTAGCTTAGGTTAGGATAGAATAGGATAGGACAGGATACGATAGGATAGACCAGACCAGGTCGGATAAGACCTTCAAGATCATCCAGTCCAACCTATCACCCAACACCATCTAATCAACTAAACCATGGCACCAAGCACCCCATCCAGTCTCTTCCTAAACACCTCCAGTGATGGTAACTCCACCACCTCCCTGGGCAGCACATTCCAATGACCAATCTTTCTATGAAGAACTTCCTAACATCCAGGCTGAACCTCCCCTGGCACAGCTTGAGACTGTGTCCTCTTGTTCTGGTGCTGGTTGCCTGGGAGAAGAGCCCAACCCCCACCTGGCTCCAACCTCCCTTCAGGGAGTTGGAGAGAGCAAGGTGGTCTCCCCTGAGCCTCCTCTTCTCCAGGCTGAGGACACAAGCTGTGCCAGGGGAGGTTCAGGCTGGAGGTGAGGAGAAAGCACTTCCCAGCAAGAGAGATTTGCCACTGGAATGTGCTGCCCAGGGAGGTGGTGGAGTCCCCATCCCTGGAGGTGTTCAAGAGGGGATTGGATGTGGCACTTGAAGCCATGGTCTAGTCAGTCAGGAGGTGTTGGGTGCCAGGTTGGACTTGATGATCTCTGAGGTCTTTTCCAACCTCATTGATTCTCTGATTCCAACACATGCTGTGGAGACCTCATGTTCGAGGAACAAAATGGATTTGGAGAGCCCTTCCAATGGCAAATCGCTCTATGAAGAGCTTCCTAACCTCCAACTCCACCACCTCCCTGGGCAGCACATCCCAATGGCCAATGGGGATGGGGACTCCACCACCTCCCTGGGCAGCACATCCCAATGGCCAATGGGGATGGGGACTCCACCACCTCCCTGGGCAGCACATCCCAATGGCCAATGGGGATGGGGACTCCACCACCTCCCTGGGCAGCACATCCCAATGGCCAATGGGGATGGGGACTCCACCACCTCCCTGGGCAGCACATCCCAATGGCCAATGGGGATGGGGACTCCACCACCTCCCTGGGCAGCACATCCCAATGGCCAATGGGGATGGGGACTCCACCACCTCCCTGGGCAGCACATCCCAATGGCCAATCCCTCTTGCTGGGAAGAACTTTCTCCTCATTTTGAGCCTAAACTTCTCCTGGCACAGCTTGAGACTGTGTCCTCTTCTTCTGGTGCTGGGTGCCTGGAAGAAGAGACCAACCCTCACCTGGCTACAGCCTCGCTTCAAGTAGCTGTAGAGAGCAAGAAGGTCTCCCCTGAGCCTCCTCTTCTGCAGGCTAAACCACCCCAGCTCCCTCAGCCTCTCCTCCCAGGGCTTGTACTGCAAACAAGGAAGGAAGAAAGCACTCAAGCTGCACTCACCGAAGCTGTTGCTGCAGCTCCGGGGGGTGGTGGGGGGTGGGGGGATGCCTGCGTGCCGTCCTCTCTGCCCTCCCGCCCCGGCCCTCGGCAGGGGGCCGCTGCTGGCCGGGCGCGGAGCGCTTCACCTCCCCTGCTCCCACAAGGAGACAGCCGAGGCCTCGTGATGAACACTTTTATTTACAAATATAATTAAAAGCTCTGACAGTTGCTCATGCTCTTCCTCGGAACCTGAAAAAGGTTGGTGGCTGGGGTTGGGGGTGGTTTGGTTTTGGTTTTTTTTTTTTCCTTTCCTTTTTTTTTTTTCCTCTTTTTTTATTTAAAACGATTTTTTTCCTCTTGGGTTTTTTTTTTTTGGGGGGGGGGGAGGGGTTGGGGTTTTTTTTTGTTGTTTTGTTTTTTTAAAGTGCATGCAAAAGAAGTAAAGCCTTGGTTTAAAATGTTTTTTGTTTTTTTTTTCTTTTTTAAACTCTTTTTTTTTGTTTGTTTGTTTGTTTATTGTAAGAAAATACACAGTTTGAAAGTGTGAATAATGCAATATTTTATGACCAAAAAATCATGGCGGGGGGAGGAAGGGGGGAAGGAGGAGTTTTGGGGAGGAGGAGGAAGGTTGGAAGAAGTGGGGGGAGGAAGGAAAAAAGAAAATTCACCCAAAGCAAAATGAAAAGAAAGAAAAGAAGGGGAAAAAAAAAACAATAGGAAAGAAAGAAAGGGGGGAAAAAAAAAAAAAGAAGGAAAAAAAAACCCCAAAACACTAAGAGGGAGCTGGGGATGGACCAAACAGTGCTGAAATCCAAGTATTGAACTGGAGAGTGGGGGCAAAGGGGGAGGGAGGGAGGGAGGGAAGGGGGCCTGGGGGCGGGGGGGATGTGTGGCTGGGAGCGGTGAGGGAGAAGGGAAGGCCAGAAGTAAAAAAATTCTTGATCAGAGAAAAAGAGTTAAAATACAATATGAAAATAAGTCAAAGCTCTCCTTAAATTCCTTCTATACACAAAATACACCATTTGACAAAGCCCAATTTGTGCTACTGGGATTTCCTGTGGGCTCCTTTGTTTTTGTTTTTTTTGTGTGTGTTTTTCAGTTTTTTTACTTTTTTTTAAATATTATTTTTTAAAAGTTTTTCTTTCTTTTTTCCTTTTTTTTCCTTTTTTAAAATTATTTTCTTTATTTTTCTGTTTTTTTTTATTTTAAAAAATTTTTTCTTTCTTTTTTCTTTCTTTTTTCTCTTTTTAATTATTTTTAGTTTTTTTCTTTATTTTTTCTTATTATTTCTTTTTATTTATTTTTTCTTTTATATTATTTTTGCTTTCTTTTTTATATTTTTTTCTTCCTTTTTTCTTCCTTTTTTTCTTTCTTTTTTTATTCCTTTTTTCTTTCTTTTTTATATTCTTTTTCTTCCCTTTTTTCTTTATTTCTTTTTTATTCCTTTTTTCTTTCTTTTTTATATTCTTTTTCTTCCCTTTTTTCTTTATTTCTTTTTTATTCCTTTTTTCTTTCTTTTTTATATTCTTTTTTCTTCCTTTTTTCTATCTTTATTTTTTCCTTTCTATTATTTATTCTTTGTTCTTCATTCTTTTTTATTCTTTTTTCCTTTCTTTTTTATTTTTTTTCCCTTTTTTATTATTTTTCCTTTCTTTTTTTATTCTTTCTTTCTTTTTTCCTTTTTTATTCTTTTTTCCTTTCTTTTTTCTTTCTTTTTTCCTTTCTTTTTTATTCTTCCTTTCTTTTTTCCTTTTTATTCTTCCTTTCTTTTTTCCTTTCCTTTTTATTCTTCCTTTCTTTTTTCCTTTCCTTTTTATTCTTCCTTTCTTTTCCATCCTTCCTCTTTTTTTCTTATTTCTTTTAATTCTTATTATTTTTTAAAAAAATCATTATTTCCTTTTATTTCTTTTCATTATTATTTTTTTGGGGGGGTAGTTTTTTTCAAACTACACTTTTTTCTGCAGCGTCTTCCCGTTCTCTAACCCCAGCAGAAAAGGCTTTTGCTGTGTTTGCTCTTACGATACAATCACGAAGGACGCCAAGGCGCCGAGGTCGCCGCGGCCTCGCCGAACCCCCTTGGCGTGGTTTTGCGCCTTAAAAAACCCCCCCTCCCCCAAACCCCCCCTCCCACCCACCAAAATAAAACCCCAACAAAACAACCCCCAAAAGAAATCATCAAACCCCCACCACCACCCTCCCTCCCTCCCTAAACCACCCCCCTCCAAAACAAAAACCAAAGGAGAAAGAGCCCCAAAAAGTCCTCAACGTCACCACTGCTATGTACAGCGCGAGTCGCTCGCTTAGCTTTTGTGGTTTTTTTGTTGTTGCTGTTGTTTTTGTGGTTTTTTTTTCTATTTTCCTGTAAAATGTAGCAAATTCTATTTATTTTTATTTATTATTTTTTTTAAATCTTTAAGAAAAAAATTTTTTTTTTCATTATTATTATTATTATTAATTAATTCCTGATGAATAAATTACCAAAAAAAAAAATAAAATTAAAAGGAAACCAAAAGGAAAAGAACTAAAAGGAAGTTATGCAGCAGCTAAGTCAAGGTAAGGCTGCGGATTCCATCTCTCTCCCCCCCCTCCCCGGGTTCATTGTTCAGTTGTTTTGCCTTTGTCATTGAGCGAGATATTAAAGTTAGTTCTGTCTCTAGCTAGCTATTTTATAGGCTCTTTAGAGTTGCTCGGCTTTGTGTTGGGTTCTTCTTCGTTTAAAGGGTATTTCCAGTTCGGTTTTAAGGATATCATTTCTGTTTAAAGGAAATGTCTGTCTTGGTTTTGAGGAGATTGAGGTTAGGGGGTTTTAAATCTATTCTCTATCATTTTTGGGGTTTGGGATGTGAACTTTTTAGGAGATGAACTTTTAGGGATATTTACTTTTAGGATATTCATTTTTTGGGGGATAGTCACTTTTAGGATATTAATTTTTTGGGGATAGTCACTTTTAGGATATTAACTTTTTGGGGATAGTCACTTTTAGGATATTAAATTTTTGGGGATATGAACTTTTAGGATATTAAATTTTGGGGGGATAGTCACTTTCAGGATATTAAATTTTTGGGGGGATAGTCACTTTCAGGATATTTACTTTTTGGGGATATGAACTTTTTTGGGGTATTAACATTTTGGGGATATTCCCTTTTGGAGGTAATCACTTTTGGGATATTAAGTTTTTGGGATATTCCCTTTTAGGGGATATTCACTTTTTGGGGGATATTCACTTTTTTAGGATATTAACTTTTTTGGCATATTCACTTTTTGGATATTAACTTTTTGGGGGATATTAACTTTTTTGGGGATAGTCACTTTTGGGGATATTCACTTTCAGGATATTAACTTTTTTGGGATATTCACTTCTAGGATATTAAATTTTGGGGGGATATTCACTTTTAGGGATATTAACTTTTTGGGGATATTCATTTTTAGAATATTAACTT
Organism: Dryobates pubescens; assembly: GCF_014839835.1. Lineage (NCBI taxonomy): Eukaryota > Metazoa > Chordata > Aves > Piciformes > Picidae > Dryobates > Dryobates pubescens. The sequence goes on from NC_071636.1 coordinate 3,490,130, forward strand.
TTAGGGATATTAACTTCTTGGGGATATTCACTTTTAGGATATTAACTTTTAGGATATTAACTTTTTGGGGATATTCACTTTTAGGATATTCACTTTTTGGGGATATTCACTTTTTTGGGATATTCACTTTTAGAATATTAACTTTTAGGATATTAACTTTTAGGGATATTAACTTTTTGGGGATATTCACTTTTAGGATATTCACTTTTAGGATATTCACTTTTAGGATATTCACTTTTAGGATATTCACTTTTAGGATATTCACTTTTAGGATATTCACTTTTAGGATATTCACTTTTAGGATATTCACTTTTTGGGGATATTCACTTTTTTGGGACATTCACTTTTGGAGATCATCACTTTGGGGATATTCCCTTTTAGGATATTAACTTTTGGGGATATTTACCTTTTGGGGATATTCACTTTTAGGATATTAACTTTTTGGGGGATATTCCCTTTAGGGCTATTCCCTTTTCAGGACATTCCCTACTTCAAGATATTATTTTTAAGGATATTAACTTTTAAAGGATATTTCTATGTATTCTATGATTTCTTTTTTTAAAGGATATGAATTTTCCCTGCCCTAGGATATTCTTTAGGATATTCTTTAGTTCTTTCAGGATATTCACTTTTTAAGGATATTCACTTTTTAAAGGATATTCACTTTTTTAAAGGCTATTCATTTTTGTAAGGATATTATTTTGTTCAGGATATCACTTCTTAAGGATATTTTTAAGGCTCTGACTTTTTTTTTTTATAGGCTATTAATTTTGTAAAGATAATTTATTTTTAAGGATATTCCATTAATATTTTTTTTTTTCAGGATAATCTTTTAGGATATTCTTTATTTTATTTTAGGATATTGACTTTTTCAGGGGATTATTATTTAGGATATTCTTTTTTTTAGTTTATTTTTTGGTAGGATATTCATTTTTTTTAGGGTATTTATTTGGAGGACATTAATTTTTCAGGGGATTATTATTTAGGATATTCCTTTTTTTAGGGTATTTTTTGGTAGGATATTCATTTTTTTAGGGTATTTATTTGGAGGACATTAATTTTTCAGGGGATTATTATTTAGGATATTCCTTTTTTTAGGGTATTTTTTGGTAGGATATTCAATTTTTTAGGGTATTTTTTGGTAGGATATTCATTTTTTTAGGGTATTTTTTGGTAGGATATTCATTTTTTTTAGGGTATTTATTTGGAGGACATTAATTTTTCAGGGGATTAGTATTTAGGATATTAATTTTTTAGGGTATTTTTTGGTAGGATATTCATTTTTTTAGGGTATTTATTTGGAGGACATTAATTTTTCAGGGGATTATTATTTAGGATATTCATTTTTTAGGGTATTTTTTGGTAGGATATTCATTTTTTTAGGGTATTTATTTGGAGGACATTAATTTTTCAGGGGTTTATTATTTAGGATATTCCTTTTTTTAGGGTATTTTTTGGTAGGATATTCATTTTTTTAGGGTAATTTTTGGTAGGTTATTCATTTTTTTTAGGGTATTTATTTGGAGGACATTAATTTTTCAGGGGATTATTATTTAGGATATTCCTTTTTTTAGGGTATTTTTTTGGTAGGCTATTCATCTTTTCCAGGCCATTTCATTCTAGGATATTCATCTTTCCCAGGCTGTTTTATTCCAGGATATTCACTTTTCCAGGCCATTTCATTGTAGGATATTCATCTTTTCCAGGCTATTATTTTGTTTGTAGGATATTCTTATGTGGGTTTTTTTTTTCCCTCCCCCTCCCCCAATATTAATTCTGCAGTATATTAAGCTATTTTTTTTTTAAGGATATTATTTCTTTAGGAGGTTGTTTTGGATGTTACCTCTTCAGGAGAAGGCTTTTTTTTTTTGGTAGTATTTATTTAGGAGGATTTATTTTGGGGGGAGGGGGGAAAAGGATTTTTTTTAAAGGAATTTTGGGTGGATTTTTGGTGGATTTTTTTTTTGGCTATTATTTTTTAGGTTTTTTTAATATATTAGTTAGGATTTTTTTGGGGGGATATTATTTAGGAGATTTTATTTATATACTATTTATTTAGGAGTTTTTTAAGCTATTATTTATTTAGGATTTTTTTTTTTTTGGCATACTATTTAGGACTTTTTGAAGGATATTATTTATCCAGGATTTTTTTTTTTTTTGGGGGGGGGGGGAATATTATTTATCCAGGAATTTTTTTAGGACATTCAATTTTTAGGCCATTATTTTGCAAGATACTATTTTAGGGCATTTTTTAGGCTATTCATTTTCTTTTCCCCAGGATATTCTTTTTTTTTTCCCCAGGATACTCAAATTTTTAGGGATATTCAGTTTTCTTTAGGATATTCATTTTTCAGGACATTCCATATTTTAGGACATGAATTTTTCAGGACATTAAATTTTCCAGGACATTTCCCTTTCTTTTTTTTTTAAGGACATTTCCTTTTCTTGGCTATTTCCTTTCCCAGGACATTTCCTTTTCTTTTTTTTTAAGGACATTTCCTTTCCTTGGCCATTTCCTTTCCCAGGACATTTCCTTTCCTTTTTTTTAAGGACATTTCCTTTCCTTGGCCATTTCCTTTCCCAGGACATTTCCTTTCCTTTTTTTTAAGGACATTTCCTTTTCTTGGCTATTTCCTTTCCCAGGACATTTCCTTTCCTTTTTTTTAAGGACATTTCCTTTCCTTGGCCATTTCCTTTCCCAGGACATTTCCTTTTCTTTTTTTTAGGACATTCACTTTTGGGGTTATTGACTTTTTTGGGGACCTTTTTATTTAAGGACATCAATTATTTTTTTCCAGCCTCTTCCAGGCTATTCTTTTTCTCAGGCTATCATTTCATGTTCTGCTTGTCCTTTTTTCCTTGCTTGGCAAACCCAAATGCTTGCTCACAAGCAACAGCCATCCAGCTTCTTATTTTCCCTTGCCTTTTTGCTGTTTGATTTCCCTTTTTTGTTTACCCCCCCCCCCCTCCCCCCCCTTCCTCTATTCAGATTGCCTCCAAAGTTTGGTTTTTTGTGGTTTTCCACTGAAACATTTTTTGTTTTCCACTCGTGGCACAGAGACATCCAAGACTGTGACAAACTATGGAGCAGACCTCCTGCACCGGGACTGACACAGGGAGGGGAAGGGGGCCCCTGATGGAGTAAGAATATACAGGCACTGAGTCCGACACGATGTCAGCAAGAGAGACAGCAAGAGAGAGAGAGAGCACGCCCGGTGGTGCCGTGGGGAATGTTGGGTTTGCAAGTTTGATCAGTATCTGTGGCTGCTCTTTTTTGCCCTGTCTTGGGTTGGGTTTTGGTTGGGTTGTGGGGTTGGGGTTGGTTTTTTTTTGTGTGTGTGTGTGTTTTGCTTTGTTTGCTTTTTCCTGGTTTTATCTTTGTTGTTGTTAGGTTTTTGTTGTGTTTTGTTTTAAAATGGCAAAGAACTCTTAATCTCATCTATAGTCCTCCTTGGGGTATTCTAAGGTCACCAGGTTGCCGAAGCCCATCCGCAAGCTCTCCACGTCGAAGCTTTCGATCTCCCGCTCCTGCCTTTCCAACAGGAACTTGATCCTCTCGCTGCGTTCCTTCTGGAGGGCGGCAAGCTCCTCTTCGATCTGAAAGCAGCACAGGCAGCAGCCCCTCAGCACAGCGTCCCCACCCCGGCTACAGCAGCTCCCAGCCCCACAGCCAGCCCTGGATCACAGAATCAGCCAGGCTGGGAAAGACCTTGGAGATCAGCAAGTCCAACCTGTCACCCAGCACCTCCTGACAACTAAGCCATGGCTCCAAGTGCCACATCCAAGCCTTTGTTGGACACCTCCAGGGACAGTGGCTCCACCACCTCCCTGGGCAGCACATTCCAATGGCCAATCTCTCCTTCTATGAAGAACTTCCTAATATCCAGCCTAAACCTTCCCTGGTGCAGCTTGAGACTGTGTCTTCTTGTTCTGGTGCTGCTTGCCTGGGAGAAGAGACCAACCCCCACCTGGCTACAATCTCCCTTCAGGTAGTTGTAGAGAGCAAGGTGGTCTCCCCTGAGCCTCCTCTTCTCCAGGCTAAGCAACCCCAGCTCCCTCAGCCTCTCCTCACAGGGCTGTGCTCCAGAGCTCTCCCCAGCCTCATTGCCCTTCTCCGGACAAGTTCAAGTGTCTCAGTGTCCTTCTTAAATTGAGGAGCCCAGAACTGGACACAGTTGGAATCATTAAGGCTGGAAAAGACCTTTAAGATCATCAAGTCCAACTGTAACATAGCTACCATGACCACTGAGCCATATCCTGAACAACCACACCTACAGCTCCTTGAACACCTCCAGGGATGGTGACTCCACCACCTCCCTGGGCAGCCTGTTCCAGCACCTCACCATGCCCTCAGTGAAGAAGTTTTTCCTGATGTCCAACGCAGACCTCCCCCTGGCACATCTTCATCACAGAATGTTAGGGCTTGGAAAGGACCTCTAGAGATCATCTAGTCCAACCCCCCAGTCAAACAGGAGCTTAAGCCAAGTTCCTCTCACCCCTGGTTACTTGGGAGAAGAGACCAACACCAGCCCCACCACAGCCTCCTTTCAGGCAGCTGTGAAGAGCACTAAGGTCCCCCCTTAGCCTTCTCTTCAACAGCTGCAGCCCCCCAGCAGCCCACCCCACACCTACCTTTTGTTCAAGGTGTGCCCTGCGCAGTGACACCCGTTGCTCCAGCTTCTGGAGTTCTCTTTCATGCTGTGCTTCTGTCTGCATCTTGATTTTGCTCTGGTATGCATTGAGCAGCTCCATCTCCTGCTGGAGTTGCAGTCTCAGGGCTTGGCATTCTGCTTCTTGGGCCTCATCCAGCCGTAGCTGTAAGATCAGGGGAGGTTTAGGTTGGACATTGGGGGGGAAAAGGAAAGTCTTCACTAAAAGGGTTCTCAAGGCCTGAGGCAGGCTGCCCAGGGCAGTGGTGGAGTCCTCATCCCCTGGTTGAAAAGCCACAGGGATGTGGTGCTGAGGGACATGGTGCAGTGGTGACCTGGCAGTGCTGGGCTAACCACTGGATTTGATGATCTGAAAGGTCAAGTACCAGAATGATTCTGTGATCCATTTGGGAAAGAACATCCAAACCTCCACCAGGTAATCCTCTGCTCTGACACCAGAGGTACACTCACTGCTCTTCCTTCTCCAAGCCACTGCTGTGAGTGGCAGGATGAGAAGCATGAAGGGCTTCGCTCACAGCTGCTTCCCCACTCACACGGAGCTGGGAGCCTCAGGGAAGTCCAGCTCTCAAAAGCCCAGGACACAATGGGTAGCAGGGAAAGGATGCCAGATGCTTAGCACAAGAAGGGAAGCGCCTCCTGATGCATTAGTTCACAGAATAGCAGGTTGGAAGGAACCTCAAGCATCATCTGGTCCAACCTCTCCTGGCAAAAGCAAGGATGGCCCAGCCCCTATCCATCTGAATCCTAAACATCCTCACTGTTGGGGATGCCACCACCTCCCTGGGGAGACCTCTGCAATGTCTGACACTTCTCATAGTGAAACACCTGTCCTCTTGTGTCCAGGGGGAATCTCCCCAGGCGTAACTGGCACCCTCCTCACCTTTTCCATGGGACTCCTTGCTACAGGGGAGTCTGCACATGGTGCCAGTGGGTATGAACACAACTGCATTGCTCACCATCCAGCAGCTGGCACAGGAAGCAGCCAGAGAGCTGCAGGGACTGTACCCCAGCTCCACAGACCTGAGTCAGGGACCCCCCTCCCAGGCACCTACCGCCTGTGAGGCCATCATCTCGTTGATGCTCTGCTCATACTGCTCTGCCAGGATGGCGAGCTTCCTTGTCTGCTCGTCCTTCAGACTCTTCAAAATTGTCTTGTGCTCACTCTTTGGAGTTACTTCCAGCTGGTGATTCTTCAGTGCTTTGTACTGCTTAGTTTGCACTTTGCATGTGTCCTGGAACTGCTTTTTGATCTGCATTTCCATAGCCTGCCAAGGAAGGAACGATGTGAAGAGCACGAAGAGCTTTGGGAGTGGAGAGGCTATAGTACATCCAAATGGGTGGGTTGGAGAGACCATCACAGCTCCCCTGTGCTCTGTGCTGTCTCCTGCCCCTGCATCTGGGTGAACAGGGTATGCTCTACACACACAATGATCTAACCAGCAGCATCAGCCCAGGCCCTGACCGCAGGACTGGGCCAGGAACAGGATCCACTAAACCTGCAGCCCAGAGCATCTCCACTTCCTACCCCTGCTCCCTACAGCTCACCCAGACCATCACCCTACTGCTTGCCTCCCAAAAGGTGTGTCCTTAGTCAAGTGCTCCCATTTTGCTGCCAGCCCCACCTCAGCCATGCACTACCTGGGGCCTGCAAACCTAAGCACTGGCAAGGTGTGACCAAGTGGCTTCACAGCAACACACCTGTGTGGATGTTCAGGGGAGGAACAGAACACCCCCACAACTCCTCAGAGCTTCTGATCAACCTGCAGCTGAGCTGGGACAGAGCACAGTGCTCAGCACACCCAAGCTCTCTTTCTCTGCTGACTTTGAAAGAGAATCATAGAATTGTTAGGGTTGGAAGGGACTTCAAGGATCAGCCAGTTCCAACCCCCCTGCCATGGGCAGGGACACCTCACACTACAGCAGGTGGCTCACAGCCACATCCAACCTGGCCTTAAAAACCTCTAGGGATGAGGCTTCCCCCACCTCCCTGGGCAACCTGTTCCAGAGTCTCACCACCCTCCTGGGGAAGAACTTCTTCCTCACATCCAATCTGAATCTACCCATTGCTAGTTTTGTTCCATTTTGTTTCCCTTTTTGTTCCAGTACATATGATGTTGTAGACAGTACATCCTGTCAGCCCCAGGAACACCCTGTCTCACCCCCCTCCTGGTGCGAGTACCACCCAACCCCTTTCCACATCAAGGTTTACAGGCTGCCACCAGGCAGGACCTGCAGAAAGCCCAGCTCCTCAGAAGCAAACTGCCACCCTTCTGCTAGCCTGCTCTCACCCAGCAGCCTCCGTCAGCACAGCACTGGGAGAATCCTCAGGGAGCTCTTTGCCGTAGGAGCCCACAGGCTGCCGCCACCAGAGCAGCCCTGCACAAGGGGAAGGGACCCCAGGGAGAGCGCAGGGTCCTGCGGCATGGAGAAGGCGGCAAGCACAGAGGACAGAGGCTGGAGGAGGAGGAGGAGGAAGAGGAGGGAGGAGAGCTCCCAGCACCTTCAGGTTCTTTGGTTGCTGCCGGAGCTCCATGAAGTGCTTCCTGTGCAGCTCCCGCTCCCGCCGCTTGTTGTACTCCAGCTGGTTCTCCAGCTCAGTCTGGTGCTGCAGCCGGATCAGGTCCATGCGCAGCCTCTGCAGCGTGTGCAGCTGCCGGTACTCCAGCTCGCGCGTCGACTCGTCGTGCCGGATCAGCATGGCGTGCTCCATCTCCTTCTGCGTCCGCTTCTTGTTCAGCTCCTGCCCGGCACAGCACAGCACCCGCTCAGCGCCCGGCCCCGCTGCCCCCCGCCCACGGGGGAACGAAACCCAGCGGCGCTGGGCGGGATAAGGAAAGGGGACAACCAGCCTCCAGCCATCTCCCATCCCAGCCATCCAGTCCCTTTCATCCCATCCATCCTCCCATCCAATCCCATCCATCCATCCATCCTCCTATCCATCCAATCCCATCCATCCCATCCATCTATCTAATCCCATCCATCCTCCCATCCAATCCCATCCATCCTCCTATCCATCCAATCCCATCCATCCCATCCCATCCATCCATCTAATCCCATCCATCCTCCCATTCAATCCATCCAATCCATCCAACTCCTTCCATCCCATCCCCTACATCCATCTAATCCCATCCATCCTCCCATCCAATCCCATCCATCCATCCTCCTATCCATCCAATCCCATCCATCCCATCCATCTATCTAATCCCATCCATCCTCCCATCCAATCCCATCCATCCTCCTATCCATCCAATCCCATCCATCCCATCCCATCCATCCATCTAATCCCATCCATCCTCCCATTCAATCCATCCAATCCATCCAACTCCTTCCATCCCATCCCCTACATCCATCTAATCCCATCCATCCTCCCATCCAATCCCATCCATCCATCCTCCTATCCATCCAATCCCATCCATCCCATCCATCCATCTAATCCCATCCATCCTCCCATCCATCCATCCATCCTCCTATCCATCCAATCCCATCCATCCCATCCCATGCACCCATCTAATCCCATCCATCCTCCCATCCAATCCCATCCATCCATCCATCCTCCTATCCATCCAATCCCATCCATCCATCCATCCTCCTATCCATCCAATCCCATCCATCCCATCCCATGCACCCATCTAATCCCATCCATCCTCCCATTCAATCCATCCAATCCATCCAACCCCTTCCATCCCATCCCCTACATCCATCTAATCCCATCCATCCTCCCATCCAATCCCATCCATCCCATCCCATCCACCCATCTAATCCCATCCATCCTCCCATTCAATCCATCCAATCCCATCCAATCCATCCAATCCCATCCATACATTCATCTAATCCATCCATCCTCCCAATCCCATCCAATCCATCTAATCCCATCCCATCCAATCCCACCCATCCTCCTGGGGCCTGCTCCTCTGGCAGCTCCTGGCTCACTCAGGGAGTGTCCAGCAGGTGGCACTGGGACCCCACGCAAGCCCTGCTGGGACTCACTCCAGTCTTTATTACTAATACAGCCTGGGGTGCTCAGAGCTGGGCTGCCTGACGGGCAGAGCTGGCAGCTCTTCCTTGGTTTAAGTTACCCTGAGCCTCTGCCAGGCACTGGGAACTGAGGCTTGTCCCCTGCCACCCCTCTGGAATGGCCACAGCAGGGGTGAGCAGCTCCACCACACCACAGCAGGTGTGGGGAAGAATTTACCACTGTGGGCAGGTGGGTTTGGACCCCAGGCACAGCATGTGAGGGGACAGCCCAAGCCTCACACAACCTTGCACAGAGGAGGTCCTGCAGGTGGTGACCTGCAACCCAGGAAAACTTCCCCAAGTTCCAAGCCAAGGAAGAGGAAAGTGCCAGATTCTCCCCCTGATTACTGCTAATGTTTCTGTCTCAAGGTATCAGCAACCACCTGTGGAGCACGGAGCTGAATCCAGCTCAGCCAAGCAGCGAGTACAGCTGTACCCCTTGCTGATACCTGCTGACCTTCACAGATGGTCTGCTGGTTTCAGCTCCCAGCTTTACAAACCCATCACTGTGCTTCATGCTAGACCAAGATGGGCACAGCAGGGGCTGCCTGGCACCACGCACACACAGTGCCCAGCATGGGGAGGGCCCAGTGTTGGCTCAGTTTAAGGATTTTCTGCAGCAGAAGCATAATATTTAATCATTCTGAGGTGTTGCTGTCATAATCCTCAACAGCAGCCCCTGCAAGCAGGCACCTCAGCCCCTTTGGCTGCTGCAGCTGCAACAGGTTTAAGCCAGGAGGATGGGGAAGGACACAGGGCCAGGCCCTGCCTCTGCATTCTCTGCCATAAGGATGTTTTCACATTTAAGCAAAGCTTGCCCTCTGACAGCCAAACCCCAAAAGCTAGAGCTCCTGGAGTGCTGAAATCATTTCCCACTTGTGCCTGCACCCCAGGCAGGGGCAGCCAGCCTCTCCCCTGCCCCTTCCATGCCTGATTTCAGTTGACACAGAGTGAATAACCAAGAGGCACTCCACTTCCCACAAACAACTCCCTCAGGCACAAGGACCACCTCTGTGGTTACTGAAAACATCAAGAGAAGGAGAAAAAGATTCCTGAAGTGTTATTTACTTCAGGTGTCTGATCCAGTCAATTTGGTCTAGTTAGCAGGGATGTTCCTGTCAGGAGATAAAGAGATCATTCTGGAAGTGAGGTCTCTCCTACAGGCTCAACTGCAGGAGCTCAGAGGGGTGTTCCCTGCTTAGAACACCCTGCCAGGGAACCGAATTCTCTTCCCATCCCACAGAGCTTAGGTGGTAAGGGTGCCCAAATCTGGCTTTTCACAGCTCAGGGTGTCCAAATTGAGATGGACACCCTGAGAAAAGCAGCAGCTGAGCAGCCCCAGGCACCTCTGAAGTCAGGGGCTGCAAAGCTCTGAGGCAGGTACAGTGCAGGCAGTGTTAACTATGCCAGACAATGTGAGAGCAGCAGACTAAGTACCTGATTATTATTCATTTCTGAGCACTCCCTCTCAGCCTTCACTAAAACACTTTCTCATCTGATCCAGAGTCTTTATCCAAAAATAACATTCATGAAGAATTCAGGAACTCCAGTGAGTACCACAGAAGATCCTACAAGTGATAATTCTTTCTCCAAAGTGGTGTTTGACTGCAGGCAGCCTGCAAGACAAGGGGCTGATAACTAATGAGGAAAAGGGAGGCTGTGGAATAGCTTCTCCTTGACAAACCATCACCCTTCCTGTGCTCTCATTTGGGCAGAGCCCCACGGGAAAGCTACAGCTGAGCATCTGCAGACACCCAGAATGCAGACAGCAGGGGACTGAATTGTTGGGATGTCTTACATTGGAAGCGTTTCATTCTGCCACCTTCCTGTTGCTCTTTGAAGGTTATGGCTGCTTTATTGCACATGTTTCAGCTGTGGAAGTTTCCTTTAGCCAACAAGTACAACTCCTCCTGTGAGGCCCTTTCAGCCACTTGCCAGGTGGCCCTGGCACTTGGCGTGGCACAAACTGCCCTGTGCTGTCACAAAACCCAGCAGGATCCCCCCACATTTGATGCCCAGGATCTCAAGTGAAGCATCTGACCCAGAGTGGTGGCCTACACAGCATTTCAGCCTGCAAGTCAGCAATGCTTGGGACCCTCAAAGGTCATCTTGCCCAAGGTCCCTGCACTCAGCAAGGACACCTCCAACTAGGTCAGGCTGCCCAGGGCCACATCAAGGCTGATCTTGCATGTCTCCAGGGATGGGGCCTCAACCACACTGCTGGGCAACCTGTTCCAGCATTTCACCACTCTCTTTGTGCAGAACTTCCTCCTGATGTCCAACCTCAATCTCCCCTGCTCCAATTTCAAACCACTGTCCCTCATCCTATCACCACAGGGCCTTCTGAGCAGTCCCTCCCCAGCCTTCCTGGAGGCCCCCTTCAGCCTCCCTGGAGCCTTCCCTTCTCCAGGCTGAACACGCCTCAACTCTCCCAGCCACGAGAGGTGCTCCGAGCCCTCCGACCATCTTTGTGGCCCCTTCCTACGCTTAGCTCAGTTCTGTTCAGCAACCAGGAGCACACCAGGTGTAACCTCCCTCAGCACACTGTCTGACAGACAGGGAGCTGAGCCAAGCAAAGCAGGGCTGGGGGGAAGGAAGCGAAGGGTGCCATACTTCCCGAATGTTCTGCTGCTCCAACTCGTGCCTCTTGATCATCGTTTTCCTCTTGAAGAAGCGGCAGTTTTTGTCGTAGTAGAGTCTCTGCTGGCTGAGAAGATGGGCCTCCTCTTCAGCCTGTGTGTGCTGCAGGTTCTCTTTATGTTTGGATATTCTTTCTTGCTTCTCTTTCTTGGGCGTGCTGTGGTCCTCGTTCATTTCCTGCGTGCACACAGGGGCAGAAGGAGAGCCCTGAGCCTCACCGTGGCACACAGCTGGGAAGACCTTTGTTCCCTGCTGCTACTCTGCCATTCAGTTTGTGACAGGACACCAAAATCCTGACTATAGCCCCAGAGGGGTACCAGCAGAACCAGACCTGTCACTTGGCCGTGCCCAGCCCTTCCGCCTCTAGAGCTGCATTGCAGCCCATCGAGGGGAGGACGAAAAAGTGGCCAAACACAAACATCTCAGGGGCTAAAGAGAGCAGCAGTGGTAAGACACCAACACACCTCTGCAGGGGAGGCTCTGGCTGGCCAGGAAAGAGATGGGGTCAAACCCCTTGGCTCCCTTCCCAGCCTCACACCTCTGTTACAAAGGAGTCAAGCTTGGCCCTAAGGGCTCATGCTTGACTCTCTATCAAATCACACAGCTCAGAGTATAAAATCACACCTCAGAGGGCTCCTTGCTATTCATTTTCTCACCTCTGCATTTTTAACAGCAAAAGGCTCTTGTGATGTGGTGGGGACACAGCACTTTTGTGCTGTTTGGGCCAGGTTAAGCTCTGTACTAAGTTACTTCCTTTTCAGATCCACAGAAGTGGTCACAGAGCCTTTGGTCAAAGGGCATCTAAAAAAGCTACCCTGGTTAGTAACAGCTTAAGCCACAAAACACAAACCCAACCACCCCAAAACACACATGAGGAAAAAGAGGAAGAAGGATTCTCTGTGAAGTCCCAAACCTTGGCTCTAAAGATCCTGCTCCAGAGCAGAAGGAGAAGTCACCTCCAGCACCTTCACAGATGCTGCCAGCTGCTCTCACTTTATTTGCTGAGAATCTAAATTTGCTTCCAAGCCAGCAGTATCCTTTAAACCCCTGGGCTGGCCCAAGTTTATCAAAACCAAAGCCTAGCTGATGCTCACTCCACACCCCCTCAGCCTTAAAAAGTGATGGTTTCTTGCCTCTTTAATCTTCTCCTTGCAAAGCTTGTATTGTTTCTTCTGACTTTCTAAAAAGGTCGCCAGGTCTTTCTTCTGCTGAGCCAAAATCTGTTGCTGGAATTTCTTTTCATCTGCTGCAGCTGCCTTTGCCTGTGAGGCACAGAGAGAGAGAGAAGGAATAAACCCAAAGGGTGAGGGAGCAGGTACTGAATCCAGCACAAATCAGCCTTCTGTTGTACATTTCTTGGTCTGTCATTCCCCCACCACTGTGCTAGGAGCATTCAGCTTTGTGGAAGCTGCTTGCAATAAAAACCCCATAATGTCCACATGCATCTAAGAGTTTCCTGACCCTCTCCACCATAACCACCCCAGAGGCTAAAACCCCTCTGCACCGACCACATGGATCAACATGTTGATTCTGAACTAGACTGAGCAAGCAGCAAGCTTTGTCACCCCCTCAGCCAGGAGGTAGAAGCTCCCTCCAAAGTCTCCACAATTTGTCAGTCTCTTTTAGCCATCAGTGATGCACATCACAGAATGGCTTGAGTTGGAAGGGACCTTGAAGATCATCTGGTTCCAACCCCCCTGCCATGGGCAAGGGCACCTCCCACCAGACCAGGCTGCTCAAACCCTCATCCACCTGGGCTTAAAGGCCATGAGGATGTCCACAGCTTCTCTGGGCAACACATTCCACTGTCTTGCCATTCCCAGTGTAAAAAGACTCTTCCTAATGTCCAATCTAAATGTACCCTGCTCTAGTTCAAAACCATCACCCCTTGTCCTGTCACCACAGGCCTCATAAGCAGTCCCTCCCCAGCTCTCTTGTAGACACCTTCAGGTACTGGAAGGACACTAAAAGGTCCTCACTGGAACCTCCTCTTCTCCAGGCTGAAGAGACCCAGCTCCCTCGGCCTGACCTCACAGGAGAGGTGCTTCAACCCTTTGATCATCTTTGTGGACTCCTTGGACCCACTCCAACAGATCCAAGTCCTTGTGCTGGGGGCTCCAGAGCTGGATGCAATATTCCAAGTGGGGTCTCCCAAGAGCAGAGGGCCAGAATCACCTCCCTTGACCTCCATCAGGTTGGCTTGTAGCACCCAGTGTACTTAAGAGCAGGTGTTTGAAGCAGTACTTCCAACAGCCATCCCTTAGAGACCTGCTGCACACCTCTCCCTCCCTCCGATCTTCACGAACAGCTGGGGAGCCTGCAGCCCTGCTCACCTCTTTCTCTATCACAGCCACTTGCTTCTTGGCCAGCTTCTCCAGCTCAATGGACGAGTTGTTGGCGTGTGTCTCCACCTCCTTCTGCAGCTTGAGGCGGTGCTCGTCCATCTCGGCCTTCAACTTGTTCTCCAGGGCGATCAGCTGCTTCTGGTGCTGGCGCCGCATCCGCTTATATCCTGACATCTGTTCCCGCAACTCGTTCTCCTGCTCATGCTCATGGATCTGCCTTGTAACCTGATGGCAGGACAAGGGCAAGAGGTGCTTCGTGGCCCTCTCTGCAGGCAAGCTCTCCCCTGTTCACTTCTTGCCTGCAAACCAGACCCTGCTTCGCTGCACCCTTAGAAGCCACCTTCCGGGGGCAGCTCTGCCAGCTCTCAGAGGGAGCTGCTGCTCAGTGCCACCAATGAGGCCATCAAGTCTCCCTCTCCTGATGCTGACCTCCCCACCCCACTTCCTCCCCATCTCTCCCTGAGGGTTTGTGGTAGTTTTAGGCTATGCCTTTACAATTTAGCTGCAGATTTCCAGCAGAGAAGTAGAAAAACATAAACAAATCACTGTTGGGGGCAAAAAGGAGAACAGAAGATTACTCTACACAAATTCACTGGCTAAGTGTCTGGGATAAGAGAAGCTGGATCATAACAATCCTTCACATTTTCAGTCCCATTCCTTTTCTCTCCCCTTCTGATCTTGGCTGTGATTGCTTCACTCAGGAGATGATCTGCTTCTGGCTGACCCTGGGATAAGACTAACCCACTGCTCTTCCTCTCAACTCCCTTCTCTCACTTGGGACAGGGGGATTTGGGGGGACAGTGGAACAGACTTCTCTGGTCTTTTGACCAGGGGGTTTTCCTGCTGTTTGCTAATTGTAAATCTCTAACTCCTGTACATTCTTGTTCATATTCATTGCATTCCACTGTAGAGTGTAGGTTTTGCTTGTAAATACAGCTTCACTTGCTTCTAACCGAGTTGGGTCTGGCTTAAAGTTAACGCTGGGGGCAAACTTCAACCCACCACAGGGTTTCATGTAGGTGTGCAGTAACAGCACCCCGTGCCACATGACAAATAAAACCAACAGCAGCTTACTAAGTGCTGCAGGAAACACTAGAGGAGATGTGGATGCAAAGGTGGCTGCTGGAGAACCTTCTTCAGGACTCAAATCCCAGAATGCCAGGCTGGAAGGGACCCCAGGGATCATCTTGTCCAACCTTTCCAGGGGATGGTGGAGCTGAAGCGAAATGCCCCAGCACCCTGTCAAGCTGAGTCTTCAAACTGTCCAATGTAGAGGAATCCACTGCTCCCCTTGGGAGATGATTCTAATCTGACTGTTCTCACAGGGAAACATTTCCTTCTGGAGCCAATGGGAATCTCCCCAGCAGTAACTTGCAGCCATCACCCCCTGTCCTTTCCATGGGACTCCTTGTAGAGAGGGTGTCTCCATCCTCCTGGCAGACACCCTTTATATACTGCTACATGGAATCCTGAGGGTGACATGGACTTAGAAGACAGCATCCATTTTAATAACCTCCCTCCCCAACCCACCCATTCTTTCCTTCCTCCTCAAGTCACCACAGTTCCAGTTCCATCCTTTCATCTCCTGCAACGAGCAGGAGATAAATTCCTCCTTAAGATGCAGGAGGCTGGCAGACTGAGCTCAGCTCCTACCAGGGCTGAAAGTTTTCTAACACTGCTCTGGAACTGTGTGCTCTTAACAGGATTGATCAGGTGGTCTGAGCAGACTCTAAACCCCGCTCGGCTGAAACAAGCTCGCAGGTCCCACATTCATTTTCATGCCCAAGTGTGCCCATGTGAAAGGAAGAAAAAAAGAAACCCCAAACCCCCCCCAAAAACCCCAGTAAGTTGTGCCAAAAACATTGTCAGAAGAAGAGGCATAATGGAAATGCCTCCATTTGGAAAGGAGAAAAGTGCCCAGGGCTGAGTGAGCGATTTCAACACACCCCAGGAACTTCACACATGAAGATCTGCTGAGCTTTTTCCTATGACAGTCCTTGGAGCCAAAGGCTGGGGCCCTTGGTGCACATTCAGAGCTGCAGTCTCTGACTCTGATTGAGGGAACCTCTCCTTTCACACTTAAGCACAAAGCCAAGAGCTCAGCCCGTTGAAGGTGACCAGTGAAGCTCCTTGCTGCAGGCTGCAGGAGCCCAGCCTTGCTGATTAACTCCTCCACAGCAGCCAGCAGAAAGAACTGGCACCCACCACACTACCGCTGTCAGCTGAAGGCCATTTCTCAAATTAAGTTCAGACACAGGATGGGAAGCACCTAAGGACCTGAGAAGGCTCAAATTCAAGGGAAGAGGAGCAGCAAACCAAACCCACTGGCTACAGCCCCGTGCTTCAGGACTAGTGGCCATTAGGAAGCAGTGTGGAAGTAAGAGCTCCAAAATCAACGAGCAAGGTTCACCACAACTGATGCGTCACCTGAGGCAGACAGCATGCTGCCACCTGTCCCAGCTCAAACGACTCCCAGCACACAGGAGGAGTGGGAAGAAGAGGTCAGGAAGAATCTTCACCTTGGAATGGATTACTAACAACTTACAACAACAAGTAAATGACAGCCAGAGGCTCAGCACAGAAACATGACACAAAAGGATGAAGCTGCTGAAGGGGACAGCCCCTGCCTTCACCCCATCCCTTTCAGAAACAACTCCAGAGAGAAAAGGAAACAGACTGCAAAGAAAACAAAGTCCCAGCCTGGCTAGTGTCAGACTGCATGACCAGGATGTGGTGAGGGTGGGTTCAGCAGGGTAGTGACATCAAACATCACCTATGTGGGGCAGTGATGCTAAGTGATGGTAGTGAGGCAAGTGGCGATGCCTACATCACATCCTCCTTGGACAAGGAATTTTGGGCTGTCAGTTTGAAGCTGACTAAGTTAAAGATACAGTTACATCTCAGCAGCCCTCAAATGCTGTAGAGCAGGTAATGAAACAGACCTGAGACAGATCCCAGGGGCACCTGAGATCGTAGGAATGAGCAGAGAAACTACAGGAAGGACTCTGCACAAGGTAAGCATTTGGTGGAACCTTTGCTCAAGCTCAGCAAGAACAAGAAAGAGGAATTGGCCATTGGAATGTGCTGCCCAGAGAGGTGGTGGAGTCACCGTCCCTGGAGCTGTTCAAAAAGGAACTGGATGTGGCACTTGAGCCATGGTTTACTTAGTCAGGAGGTGTTGGGTGATAGGTTGGACTTGATCATCCCTGAGGTCTTTTCCAACCTTATTGATTCTATGATTCCAAGACCTTTGACAGAAGCTTCCAGGTAAGGAGAGCCGCTCTGAGAAGTCCTCCAAGTTAACCACAGGAGGGAGATGCCAGGTGAGACAGGCAAACCCCCAGCACTCCACATGTGGTGCTGCCTAGGTAAGAGGAGCCCTGGAGAGCTCAGCCTCGGCCAGGGGCTGGCTGGGGCTGGCAGCTCCCCGAGCGCCACGCAGCAGTACAAGATCTTCCCGGCTGTGCTATTTTTGAGGCCCAGGCTTTCTGCGAGCTGGGGGACGCTCTGCACGGCACACTCCGTTCCAAGAGGTTGGCAGAACAGAGCAAACAGCAAGAGCAAAAGGGGGAAAGAAGGGGATCTAAGAATCTGCTGCAACTTTGCCAGTCTCCCTTTTGGTCTGATCCCTAATGAGCTTCAGGAAGTGCACTTGGTTTATTGACAGCAAAAATCATTACGCCTTTATCCTTCTAAAAATGATCACAACAACAACAACTATTATTATTATTACTAATTATTATTAGCTGCTCCTCTGCACACTCCATTTTCAGGTTGTTTCCCTTTTTCCCCCCCTCTCCTCAGCTTGTCTCTCTCTCTCTCTCGTGACAGGAATTCCACCTTTGAAAGATTTCATGTTGAGTCTGGGATGTTTATCCCCAAGAACAGGATGCAATTACTAATCAGAACAGTAGCTGATAAAGCCTTCCAGTCCCAGCAGAAGATGAGACATTGAAGAGTCAGAGGGAAACAAAAGGAGCATTTCATTCCTCAAGACAAGAGAGGAGGAGAACAGCAGACTTGGTGGACATCTCATAGATTCCATGGCTGCATTCAGCATGCCCATGCTGAAGACCTAATTTATCACCATAATCTCTAATCAAGGCCAACACTCTTCAGAGCTCCATCTTCAAAGACAAGGTCTCCAAATGGTGATCTCGGGGCACGGGTGAAATGGGAAGAAATTAACATCAGTTCAGTACCAGAGAAGTACCTCAGACTAATCATGAATGAATAAAGGATTAGGGGTTTAAAGACTAAGCCCCTAATGAATGAACAGCTTGAGCAACCATTTTCAGCAGAACATTTGGGCAAGTTCCAGTAAGCACCTTTCTGGTGTTCTCAGACAAAGGCACTTGGAACTTCACAAAGTACTTCAACAAACTTAATCCCAGAGATTAATGATGGGAAAGGAGATGACAACTGAACTGCTCGCTGCAAAAGTTCCTTCTCCAAACAACCAGAAAATGTCAGGATCCTTCAAAGCAGAAAGCTGCAGTTTCCTGGAGCTCTATCTGCAGCATGCAATAATCAAGCAGGTCATCAGCAGAGCCAGAAAGCTCACAGAGAACAGAACAGCTTTTATCAAGGTATGACATTTTCTCAGCTCCTTATCTCTCTGCATCTCTGGCACACACAGAACTGAGAAGGGAGATGTCTTTTCCAACCTACTCCTACAGGCAGTTCACTTACCACAAAACCCAAACTTTCTCCAAGATTTTGGCTTTACATAAGGAAGTTGGGCTCCCAACTCCTCCTCCAAACCAGCAGCTCTTCAGAGTTCCTTTTCCTCCCCTATTTAACCAAGACACTGAACACTTTCCTAAAGCACAGTTATTGTCACCGCTGGAGAACAAAACACTGAGCTTCCCCCTTGCTGCACTCGGCAGAGTACTGAGCAAGGTGCTGCCAGCAGCCTCTCACAGCAAGAGGAGAGCTTTGAGATGAGGAAGGACAAGTTCAGTCTGTTTAGGGCAAAGATCTGTGAAGGCAGCAGCTGGATGAGTCCGTCAGGGGCAACTCAGCCAGCTGAAATAAAACACTGCTTCAGCAGGAGAGGGTGCAGTGGAACAGCCATGCTGTGAACGCTCCTGGTTTGGAGTCAGGCCACCCTGCTGTCACTGGAGTGGCCACAGCCAGAGGAGCCTGCTTACACCTACCTAGACATTTGGCTTTGCAGAGCTGGGATGAGATCACATCATCCTTTTGCTGGCATTTGGATTTCAAAGGGAATGCCAAGGCCTTCAATAGAATCCACACTGTCTGATCTTGCTGTGAAATTTGGACTAAACATTTCATTTGGAGGCTGTAACAGCAGCTCTGGAGGCAGTTGGGGAGCTAAGGGGTCAAGCATGAAAGACACCCAGAAACACAGATCAATGCACCTCTGCACATGCTTAAAAGACACCCCTCACTTGCAAATGTTGAGAGAGGTGTAGTCTTATCCCATGCAGAACCTCTGCTCTTCAAACAACAGCTTCCTGAGCTTCAAGGCTCAGATTTCTACTTGTATTTTTTTAATTCATGGATCAGAGAGCCTGCAAAAGAACATGGAGATGTGGTAGGTGCCTGATCTCCATTCAGATGGTAACTTCCACTGCCAGAGCAGAAACATGCAGCCTGATTTCCACCACTGGTCTAAGTGAATGATGGCTGCTGTGCCACAGGAGTGTCTTGCAAAAATCAAACCAAACCAACCCCCCCCCCCCCCCCCAACAGCTAAAAACCTCCTGCTCCCCACCCCCCAATAAATCAATAAGATAATCAAGAGGTGGCAAGATTGGGCTACACAATGGCCAAAGAGAAACAGGGTCCAGGACAGAATGATTATTGAAGATGGTGCTTGAATGATGACCAAAGCTCCTTCAGCTTTCTTACTCACATTAGTGCATCCTATTCTGCAACCTGAGCAATACCAAAGCATCACTCAAAGGTGTATTCCCTGCTTCTCTGTGGATAGCCTACTTCCCTGTTTTATCTGGAAGTCTGTCCAGTTTCCTTCTTGTTCATGGGAGGCTTTTCCAGAGCAACAAGGCAGGGAAACCATGCTTAAAACCACCGGGCCACCTGGAGTGTAGAGTTGTCTCTGTAGTTCTCCCGTGAGCCCTGCGCTCACAGAAAGCACTGGAGCTTGGTTTTGGGAAGAGATCCAGCCTCCAAGTTGGCAGCACCCTTTGAGAAATGCCAGCTTTCCCCCATTGGCCAGATCCTGACTTATGGGTAAACAACAAGGACCTGAGGACCCAAGATCCTGGGCTCCACCAGCAGCAACAGCTGTGAAGAGGCATGCACAGCCCCTGGCCCAGATCCAGTGCTGCTCTTCTCTAACACTGCCCTGCTCTCATGTTGAGGGGTGGTGGTCAGCAAATGCCACAACACCCCCCAAATATCATCCCATCTGAGTCAGAACTCCCATTTTCTGAGTCTCTGCAACACAAGCCACCTGATGCTCTCAACCTGATTATTGTGGTTCAGGCCCACAGGAGGTGTCCCTGCCCACAGAGAGGAAAGATTGGAACTAGATCGTCTTTAAGGCCACTTTCCAACCCACCTCACTCTATTCTATTGTGTGCAGCCCTTCTGTGCCCAGGAAGTGGTACCCAGCTGCTGAGAAGCCAACTGCTGGTCAGCAGCAACGATGCAAGGAAGCATCAAAGCAGGCTGGTTGGGTGAGTTTTGAACACTGGGGGGGCCTTGAGCATCCATTCACACCGGATTGGCTTTTTCAAGACACCACTGAAGAGTAAATTAACACAGAGAGAGGGAAGGAATCTGAATTTCTGCTTTCCCACTGCAAAATCCAGATGTGTTCAGGATAGCAGCTATGTGGCTGACCTTGCCCTCCTTGCATATATTTAAGCAGGAGACAGGGGGGCAGGAACAAGATTAGTTTTCCCTTGGCCAGAAGAGCAGCACCACTTGACACCATCCAGCCACTGAACAGTGACAGGGTGCATGGTGATAAAGAAAAGTGTGTGCTGACAGCCCTCTTGGCACTGCCAGCCCAACACCTGTGCTGCTGCTGTACTGTAAAACAGGTTCCAACTTAAGCCTTCCTTCCCCTCTAGATTTCCTTGTTGGAAGATGAAGAGGTGGGAGTGGAAGATTGCTAAAGGGAAAGGCCAGCACAAGGTTAGCTGAGATAAGAGACTTCTGTTGTCAACTTGGGGGAACTTCTTCCCCCATCACCTCGGAACCTAAGGACACAGTGAGACCTCCTGCAGTCCCGAAGTGGTGCTTTGGGAGCCTGGCTCTATACCGGGAAGGGAATCCCTGTACCTATGAGTAGGACAAGAAAGCTTTTGCAGGGCACACTCTACCACGTGCTTTTCCAAAGGCCTGATGGCTAACAGAGAGAGCTAGCAAGTGGGATTTCCCTCTTCTCCAGGAGATGCTGGGCAGGAAATGTTCACCTTCAGCGTGTACCTGGCATGAGTCCAGCCGTGCTCCACGTCACAGCATGTCCCACAGCACACCAAAAAGAGAGAAGTTCTCCAAAAAGCCTGCCAGCTTTCCCAGCCACTGCTCACTGAATCTTTACCCTCATGTGGTCACTGAAGCAGAGAGATCCAGCAAATCCAAGTGACTAAGGAATTAAGGTAGCCAGTCCCAGCCCCCCAGGAGGCTGCCATGGGATTTAGGAGTGACCTTGGGACATGAGCTGTCTCCTGCTGAGCCCAGAGGTCTGAGAAGACCTCACAGCCCACACCTTGACACCAGCACCCTTCATCAGCTCCTAGAGGGACCTTGCCATGCAGTGCCTCCACCAAACTAAACAAGTAGCCCAGGGCTCACACATTCAAGAAGACAGGAGTTACAGACTGCTGCTGAAGGAGGACAGAAAGTACAGAAGCCTTCCACAGGGAGTAGAAGAATATGAATATATTCAACACAGATCTATTTATCAAGTTGTATCTGTGTTTGGAGTATGATCAAGTCATCCATCATTTCTTCCCTCCAGCCAACCTAACTGGATCCTACTTGTATTTGTTCAGTGCAGGCAATAGTGCTGGCACTATACTGGGTGCATGAACATACACACCCCTACAGAAGAGGAAAATGCACAAGGCAGAGGGTCTCCAGGAGACCAGAGAGCCTGCCTGTGGCAAGTGTGCTACATGGAGTCCTCTAATGCACCCATTTCTAGGTCACTCTTCCAACTAGGGGAGAGGAAGGAGGGAAGGAGGAGCAGGGGACACTGACCTGAGAAGCACTCATAGTATGGCTACCCAGAAGTGCACCTGCTCAGATGCTCCCCTCAAATGTCAGCACATGAAACAACCTGGTCAGAAGTCTGAATGCCACAGCAGCCTCTCAGATTTTAACAGCAGCAGCTGCCACAAGCACACAGAAAAAACACTGGCTGCTGGCACTGCTGCTGCTTCTGCCTTCCACTCACAACCTTCCACTCTGGTCACACACACACACAGAGAGCCTTGTGCATGTGGAAATGGGAAGGGATTCGGGGGGGATCGAGAAATGGTGGTAGAGGAGGGAAAAAAACCCCACCGTTCAGGCAGGGTAAAACAAGAAGGGGAGGGCTCACTGGTGTAATTTCGGGGTTGGTCCAAGATGATGTCATAGCACTGAGCAAGTGCCATGGCCAAACAGTGGGTACTTTCTAACGCTCCCCATCCATCTGACCTCTACTAGCATCGAGCTGAAATATTGTGGATGACATTCCTTTCAGCTTTCAAAGGCCATTTTTCACCCCTCTCCCTCCGAAAGGGGCTGCTGCCGACCGCAGCCCGGGCGGATGCAAGGTGGGGGAGGCGGCACGGCAACTAACTCTTCCGGCACACACCCCTTTCCCTACTACAAAGGCATCCACGGCAATCACATTTGCAAGAGTACAAATCTTGATGGATTCATCCCCTCCCCCTCCCTCTTTGTAAGCCCACAGCCCCCGCTGTAAGCCCTCTCCGTTATCGCAGCCCAGCAATCCTCGCTTAGGGATCAAGCTGGAAGATGCAGCCACGGCAGGGCTGCTCGAAGGAAATGAATGAATGAATGAATGGATGGAGCGGGGTGGGGGGGGAGGAATCCAACCACAAAAAAATCCCCCCAAAAAAAGCCAACCACACAGCACCCAAAAAATCCCCCCCAAAACCCCCCAAAAAACCCACCCCAGCCAGCAGCTCGGCTGGGAAGCAGCAAGCTTATTGTTTCAAACCCCGTCTGCAGCTGCACCTCCAAGGCATTTCAGCACATTTCCCACGAGCACACATCCACACTTTATGCACAGGCAAACAAATAGATTAACAAAAGATCAGTGGCGAGGAGGGGTGGGGGGAAACAAGGAGAGGGGAGGGAAAAATAAAGGGAGGGGGGAGGCTATCTGAGATGGTATTAACTTCACCCTGCAAGGTGGCTTCTCTCACAGAGACTGGAAATACAGCGAGAAATTAGATCTAGGACCACAGAATGAGAGGGGTTGGAAGGGACCTCATGAGAAGGGTCGGAAGGGACCTCTGGAGCCCATCTAGTCCAACCTCCCCCTCTCCCTACCCCACACCCCCCCCAAAAAAAAAAAAATATATATATAAATGCTTGAGATCTCACACACAGGGAGCTAAAATATCTTGCAGTGCGATATCCAGTTGCTATGCCAACAACAACAACAACAAAATAATTAGGAGGGGTTGGGGGAGGGGGGGGGGGAAGGGGAATGAATGTTAAAGGGAAAAAAAAAATAATAAGCAAAATAAATCACCCCACAACCAAGCAACCCCCACCAACCCACAGAGGAATCCCTGAGCCCTCGGTGGAGGGCGAGGGGGGGGAAGAGGGGAGGTGGGGTGGGGTGGCCGCTTACCAAAGATGCTGATTTGATTGTGGCAAAGCGCTCTCGGTTCCGGTAGTGGAGGGCCTGATTCTGCACTGACTGGGTAGGCCGCACCTCAGGCCTGCGATCCCTGTGGCCCACCTCATCCCTTATAAATACATGATCCTGCAGAAACGGATAAAAAGAAGGAGAAAGTCCGGCTGTGCTCTTCCCGCGGCGGCTGCCTGGCTCTCAGCCCTCTGTCTGCACAAGCGCCGCTGTTGGAGAGGCATAGTTCAGCTGGCTGCTAGCCCCGGCAGCTCCCACCGTACAAAATGAATAAGCAACACATTGCAGGCTGGGGTTCGGCGTCAGCTGATCGCTAGCGGGATGCCTTTCGAATCCCTGGCTCCACTTCTCTCTCTCTCTCTCTCTCCTCTTTTTTCCCCCCTCTCCTTTTCTTTCTTTCTCTGTGTGTGTGGGGTGGTTTTTTTTGTCTCCTTTCTTCCCTTCCCCCTTTTTTTCTGCCTTTAACCCTTCAGCGTTACAGAGGTGCCACAAAGAGCCAGCCTCAACGGCACAACGCGATGCAGAGCGGTCGGACTCCTCGGGAAGGTCGGCTTCAAGCACCGCAAGCCAGCAGCAATCCCCCGGAAAACGTGATTTCCATCTCTAGCCAGGAAGGTGCTGTCCCCTTTTAACACCAGAGCAACATTTTGCCTCATTCCCTTTGCTGAGTGGTTTGGTCCTCGGTAGGGTTTCTTTGTCTCCTGCTTGCTATCTGCCGTGGAGGGCGAGCATCCTGGCTTAAAACCACGGCAGGCAGGAGAGGACCGGGAAAGCCTCCGTGACCATTCAGGGATCCTGCTTTCCAGTCATGATCCTGCCTGGTTCTAGCACTTTCTCTCCACAGCCCACAAAGGATTTTTTTAATTATTTTTTTATTTTTTTTTGCCTCCCTTTTAAAGCAACAGCTCCCAGCTTTCAGCAGGGACGGCTCCGGCGCTCGCCGGCAAGGCTTCGCGCGGCGCGGTGCTGCCGAACGCCGCCCGCCGCCTTCGCCCCGGAACCCGGCTCTGGAGCAGAGACCCCCCCTCAGCAAGAAAAGCTGCTGAGGAAAAGAATAAATGCCACCACAATCCTGCTAATGGAAGTGGTGACTGCCAAAAGGTGGTGTATAGAACGGAGCAGAATAGAATAAACCAGGTTGGAAGAGACCTTCCAGATCATCGCGCCCAACCTATCGTCCAACACCACCTAATCGACTAAACCACGGCACCAAGCACCCTGTCAAGTCTCCTCCTGAACACCTCCAGTGATGGTGACTCCACCACCTCTCCAGGCAGCCCATTCCAATGGGCAATCACTCTCTCTATGAAGAATTTCTTCCTAACATCCAGTCTGAACCTCTCCTGGCGCAGCTTCAGAGTACCCACAGGCTATACCCTCAGGATGGAGCAGCCTTTGGACACCAGGCACTGCCTCACCCCGCAGCGTGCCCCAGCGGCGTTGGGCTCCGCTGGGCAGCGATGATGGTGTCTGGTGCTGGTACATCTGCCACGCTGCCATCTACCACTCTTTTGGGACTCCCATCCTCAAGCTCCAGCTCCTAAGAACTCGAAGGAAATCCAAGGCTCTTCCTGAATTAAATCATAGAATTGTTTTGGCTGGAAGAGACCTCCTAAGATCAAGTCCAACCATCAACCTAACTCCAACACGGCCCTTAAAGCATGTCCTGAAGTGCCACGAGCTGTCAGGGGCGCAAAGTAAAGGCTATAAACATGAGTAAACACCACACAAAAGGCTCCAACCCTCGCAGAGAACAGCCAGATCCATCTGTGACTCACTGCCTCCATGCAACAGGTGTTTGCAGGCAAGCAGAGGCAGCTTTGTCACCCTGCCGTAGCAGAGCAGACACCTGTAAGGTCAGAAAGCCAATATGGAGCAGCACCTCCACCACGCTGACTGCTGTCATGCTGATGCTCCTTCCCCCACTCTGCAGACACTTGTTTTCCTCTCTGATGTCCTCAGTTTCTAGCTGTGATTGGACAACCTGGTCTAGTGCAAGTTGTCCCTGCCCATGGCAGGGGGTTGGAACTAGATGATCCTGAATGTCCCTTCCCACCCAAACAAGTCTATGAATCTGTGAGAAGGCAGAACGGTTTGAAGCTGAGGGAGAGCAGGTTTAGACTAGACCTTAGGAAGAAGTTCTTCAGTATGAGGGTGGAAGGACTCTGGAACATGCTGCCCAGGGAGGCTGTGGATGCTTCTTCCCTGGGGTTAGTTAAGGTCAGGTTGGATGAGGCCTTGGGCAACCAAGTCTAGTTGAGAGGTGTCCCTGCCCAAGGTGGGAAGGTTGTAGTCGGTGATCTCTAAGGTCCCTTCCAACTTAATCCATGCTCTGATTCTGTGATTCTATTTCATTTTCTTCTCCCAAAAGCTTGCTCAGTGACTCTGCAATTGTACCTCCTTCCAGGGGCTGGCACAAATCAGGAAGTTGGTTTTGAAACTTTTAGCTCCAGCTCTGTCAGAAAGAGATGCAAAACTGGGACCGTGGCTCAGGTTACTCATCAAGTAAAATCTGATGGAAAGCACCTCAGAAAGTCATCACTTTTGGGTCAGGGTTTTCTCCTCAGCCCTAAATCTGCACTTCAAACACTGGTTTGTTGTTAAAGCCATGTATCTTCTGTGTACACCTCACTTTCCATCTCTTTCCTGTGTTCACTGCAATACAACTTCAGCCATTCTCAGATTACAGCTCACATGGAACCATCAAAATCCTTCTATTTAGGGTCAACCATCTAGAACCTCCAACTTCCTGCTAAAGCAGTAATTTGTTCTTCTGGCTGTACCATCTGCTGCATGAAGAGTTTTCAAGCTGATAACCCCTCAATGGGGGTATTTGGCTGGATGTTGGCTTTGAAATCATAGAATAGCAGTAGTGGGATGGGACCTCTAGAGATCATCTAGTCCAACCCCCTTGCCAAAACAGGATCACCTGGAGCAGGTCACACAGGAACACATCCTTGACCACACATGGGTCTTGAAAAGTCTCCAGAGAAGACAACTCCACAACCTGTTCCAGAGCTCCAGCACCCTCACAGTGAAGTAGAACTTTCTGGGTTCCAGTTTATGCCCACTGCCCCTCATCCTATCACTGGGCACCACTGAAAAGAGCCAGGCCCCTTCTTCTTGACACCTGTTCCTCAGATAATTCTAAACATTAATAAGATGTCCTGTCAGTCTTCTCTTCTCCAGGCCAAACAGCCCCAGGTCTCTCAGCCTCTCCTCCTCAGACACACAGATGTTCCAGTCCCCTCATCACCCTTATAGCCTCTGCTGGACACTCTCTAGTATACCTCTGTCCCTCTGGGGAGCCCAGAACTGGACGTGTTACTTCAGAGGATCCCACACTAGGACAGAGTAGAGGGCAGGGAGAACCTCCCTTGACCTGCTGGCCACACTCTTCTTAAAGCACCATATTTGTGGAGGTTAATCTCTGGATAAAGAGAAATGCAACAGTCAGAACATTTGTTCATACACACATTGATGCACCTGTACCACGATGCACAGTGACACCAGCTGGGTATCTAAATGGTTACCACTGGTATGCTGTCTGAGCATCCTAAGAGTGCCCATGGGTTTCTCCTCAGTGATGAGTCTTGCCCAAGGTCACCTGATAGTAAGAACCTGAGTTTTGCTCTCCAGTCCCCAAGCCAGTTCAACCACATGATGTCTTTTTGGTCCTCCTCACCTGCCCCCAACACCAGCACAACATTGCACCAACAGCTGCTTAGCACCACTGCCATGCATTTTAAAGAGCAACACTAACAGCATCTTCCTCTTATGTCCCAGATATTCTGGCTAGACCCCTGCCTGATAACACTTGATAATTACACTGAGCAGATAATTTTTGCTGTGTTTTTAGACAAAGATGGAGCTTGTTCCAAGAAGCACTAGGGGAAAACCACCAAACACACACTGCTGCAACAAAACTTCTTAGCAGAATAAAATACCTGCTCAGGAGACAACTGGAACATGCAAGCTGGAGAAGCAAACAGAAAACAACTCAATAGGTAGGTAGGAGCTGGGTTTATTCCTGCAGAAAGGAAAATTTTGCCTCAAAATTTAATCACAGCAAAGCCAGGCAGAAAGATCTATAAATCTGATTTGCTGTTTACAGCTTTTTCAGAAGACAATGCTGGCATGTGGCTGAAGCAACCCTTGGAATCACATAATGGCTTTGGTTGCAATAGCCCTCTAAAACCCTCCAGTCCAACTGTCAGTCCACCACCACCATCACCACTAAGCCATGTCCCAAAGTGCCATGGCCACAGGTTTCTTGAACAGCTCCAGGGATGGTGACTCCACCATTTCCCTGGGCAGCCTCCTCCAATGCCTGACCACTCTTGCAGCAAAGAAGTTTCTCCTAATGTCCAACCTGAACTTTCCCTGGCACAATTTTAGGCCATTTCCTCTCAGCTGGTACTAAGGAAAAGAGACCAACCCCCACCTCACTACAGCCCTTGCACTAACACAGCACCAAACACATGAATTAACAAAGTACAACCACAAAAACAAGTCCCATCACCTTCAACAGCTGACTGGAAACCAACACAGACCCAGACTGCAACCTCAGGTCGCTCTGCACTACCCTAAAGCTGAAAAATCCAAACTTTCAACTCCAAAGGAACATTCACAGAATCACAGAGTGTCAGGCTTTGGAAGGCACCTTCAATGCCTGTTGAGTCCAACCCCTACTGCCCATAGCAGGATCACCTAGGGCAGGCCACACAGGAACACATCCCAGGTGGATTTTGAATGTCTCCAGTGAATGAGACTCCAGAAGCTCTCTGGGCAGCCTGCTCCAGGGGCTCTGTCACCCTCACATTGAAAAACTTTCTCCTTATGTTGCCATGGAACCTCCTATGCTTGCACCCATTGCTCCTTGTCCTGTTATTGGACATCACTGAGCAGAGCCTGGCTGTGTCCTCCTGACATTGCCTTTCACATCTTTATAAACATGAATGAGGTCACCCCTCAGGCTCCTCTTCTCCCAGCTAGAGAGACCCAGCTCCCTCAGCCTTTCCTCACAAGGAAGACGTTCCACTCCCTCCCCATCATCTTTGTGGCTCTTGCCCACTGCAAACCAAACCAAAGCCTTCACAGGCACTGTTTACACAGGAGGATTCACTCACTGGAAGGCCTGCCAGCCTCCCTGACAAACAGGAGAGGCAATTTCTGAGCCGTAGTAAGGGCCTGAATAGAACGGCAGCGACTCCCTTCTAAGAATTTAAAGAGCCCAGGAAAACAAGAGTGTGCCATCATTTGTTTTCATACAGGGGCACTAAATGCCTCAATGATCTACAGAGAGGTTTAAGTATCAGCAGTCTTTCAAGAAAAGCCTTCATGTCACCAACCTGCTTGACATGATTCCAGGAGGTCCACGAGGGGTCACGGCTGCCAGCACACGCAAGCCAAAACTCAGTAAGTCATTACCTAAATAGCCTTTACATCTCATAAAGCCAACATCTTTTCCAAGTATGACTCATAAATCTTGATATGTAGGAAAACAGCCTCAGCTGGAACTCATGTGGAGCTGCCATGCCAGAGCTCTCCCCAGCCAGAGAATCCAGCAGGAACGCTGCACATTAATCAGCGGCAGCGATAGTTGGTTTTTAATGGCTTTGGAAAGTCACTCAGGTTGCAGCAGTTATTACAGAATTACCTTTTTATTGCAGACATTGGGCAAGAATTTTGTGATTGTCAACCACAAGCATCCTCTTTTCATCCTTCTGCTAGAAGCCAGATTTTAATGAGATCTCCCTGCCATTTTCACTGCCCAAGTGGCAGCTCCAGAAGTACTGGCGACGTTAAGGGTCGAGCAAGTAACAGCGACAACTCCGTATTGCCTCTTACACGTCACCCCCAGGCTCTTCCATCCTGCATTTTACAACACAGGAAGAACCTGGACCTTATGGAGTAGGTCCAGAGGAGGGCCATGAAGATTATCAGGGGGCTGGAACACCTCTGCTAACAAGGACAGGCTGAGGGAGCTGGGGTTGTTTAGCCTGGAGAAGAGAAGGCTCCAGGGAGACCTACTAGTGGCCTTCCAATACCTGAAGGGGGCTACAAGAAGGCTGCAGGAGGACTGTTTACAGAGGCCTGGAGTGAGGGGCAATGGTTTGAAATTAGAGAAGGGGAGATTTAAATTGGATGTTAGGAACAAGTTCTTTACCCCCCTGAAGGGTCCTGTTCCAATTCCACAGGTGTTAATAGATACATACACATATATGTATTAATAGACATATATGCAAAGCAGCTTCCCCTTTAAAATTGCATTTCCCTACCTGAAAGGAGGAGTTGAAAGGTGGTATTTCCCTACCTGAAAGGCAGTTGATCTCTTCTCCCAGGCAACCAGCACCAGAACAAGAGCACACAGTCTCAAGCTGTGCCAGGGGAAGTTTAGGCTGGAGGTGAGGAGAAAGTTCTTCCCAGATAGAGGAACTGGCCACTGGAATGTGCTGCCCAGGGAGGTGGTGGAGTCCCCCTCCCTAGAGGATTGGATGTGGCACTTGAAGCCATGGTTTAGTTAGTCAGGAGGTGTTGGGTGACAGGTTGGACTTGCTGATCTCTGAGGTCTTTTCCAACCTTATTGATTCTCTGATTCCCAAAGTAACAAAGAAGAATAATGTTAAAAATAATCATCCTGCACTGGACTAAACCAACAGTGTTGCACCCTGGAATACATCCTGCTACACAGTCTAAATTTGCCTGCTGCCTACATACAACAGAAGGTAACATTTGCCAGTTGAGAAGGTACCTACCCACTGAAAGAAGCAGTAATCACTGCCAGTTGTTAATTATTTTGTGGAGTCCTGGGGTCTGTGCTTCCAAAATCACCCCAAACCACCTGTGTTAAGTGATCTGCAGGTGATCTCTTTTGCAATTACCTCAGGGAAAAGTCTGCATCAGACCCTGGTTTTAAAAGAGCCCAAACAGGTAACAAATCTTCCATGCACTGTCATGTTTATGGATTCTACTCAGCTGAATGCCTTCACCTCAGGAAAACAACCACACAGAAGCCCAAGAGGACTGAATTCACAGCATCAGAATCCTCCTGTGTTTCTACTTCAGGAGTGTCCCACCATCACTATAAACCAAAACACCATTCTTCAGCTAAGCAGGAACTCTGCTGCTTTCACAAGTGAAGTTCATGTCTGATGAGAGGGGCTCACATTTTGTTTTCCTCAGCTGTAATGACACTCAGCAGTCAGCCAAACTGTGACTGCTGTGCAAATCAGCCCCTCAAAACCTTCTGTTTTCATGCAATGCACAAGTGCATGCCTGGATAAATGCTGAATGATGCAGAACTGAAGTTACCACACACTCCTGAAACCTACACAACATGAGAAAGGAGAGCCAAGTATAATCACCCACAGCCTACAATCAGTTGTGCCTCTCTCCATCCAATGTGACTCTTTGGGCTGGTATTTTGCACCTACCACTGTTTTCAGCAAGTTGAAAATGAAACCACTTCTAAATGTGCTGTTGCAGAAAGATGTAAACCCTTGAAACCTATGCAACTTACCTGCCAGCATCTCTAAATGGATCAGGTTGGAAGGGACCTCAGAGGTCATCTACTCCAATCC
Organism: Dryobates pubescens; assembly: GCF_014839835.1. Classification (NCBI taxonomy): domain Eukaryota; kingdom Metazoa; phylum Chordata; class Aves; order Piciformes; family Picidae; genus Dryobates; species Dryobates pubescens. The sequence continues at coordinate 3,521,214 of NC_071636.1, forward strand.
CCCCTGCCATGGACAGGGACACCTCTCGACGTGGTTGCTCAAGGCCTCCTCTAACCTGGCATTGAACACCTCCAGAGAAGAGGCAAACATAACCTCCCTGGACAGCTTGTTCCAGAGTCTCACCACCCTCCTACTGAGGACCTTCTTCCTAAGATCCAGTCTAAACCTATTCTCCCTCAGCTTCAAACCATTCCTCCTTGTCCTGTCACTAGACACCCTTATGAAAAGTCCCTCTCCCACCTTCCTGCAGGTTCCCTTCAGGTATTGGAAGGCACAGAGAAGGTACCCCTGGAGCCTTCTCTTCTCCAGACTGAACAACCCCAGCTCCCTCAGCCCACCCTCATAGCAAAGGTGCTCCAGCCCTTGGATCATCCTTGTGGCCATCCTCTGGACTCACTCCAATAGCTCTGCGTCTTTCTTATAATAGGGACAGCAGAACTGGATGCAGTATTCAAGGTGGGGTCTCACAAGAGCAGACTAAAGGGGCAGAATCCCCTCTCTTGCCCTGCTGGCCACACTCCCAGCACAAAATCTGCCTTCTGGGCTGCACAAACACACTGCTGGCTCATGAGGAGCTTCTCAGCAATCAACACCTCCAAGCCTTTTTCTTCAGAGCTCTCAACCCACTCTGCCCCAAGCCTATATTTGATGCCAAGGGCTGGCCTGACCCAGATGCAAGACCTGGCACTTGGACTTGCTGAGCTTCATGCAGTTTGCACTGGTCCACTTCTCAAGCCTGTCTTGACTGCTCTGGATGGATCCCTTCCCTCAAGCAAGTCCAGTGCACCACACAGCTTGGTGTCACCAGCAAACTTGCTGTGGGTGCACTCAATGCCACTGTCCATGCCACTGACAAAGATATTAAACAGCACTGGAACCAGGGGAGACCCCTGAGGAACTCCACTTGTCCCTGGTCTCCACCTGGACACTGAGCCATTAATCACATCTCTTTGAGTGTAACCCTCCAGCCAGCTCCTTATCCACTGAGCGGTCCAACCACCAAGTCCACATCTCTCCATCTTAGAGCAATCTTTTGTTGAAGACAAGCTTTCTTGAGAGCTCCCTTTCCCAAGTGCTTCAACACTCAATGACACACCACTATTTCAGGAGGAAAAACTGCTCACAAGTATTTAGTTAGTTAAAACTCCAGGCTTTGCTGTGACCTTACACAATGAGAGACGCAGACTTTTCATGCTGCTGGGATGTTTTAGCTCCTCTGGCAAAATCAAGCACAGATACACTTTGAAGCTCTCTGCACATACAAACAACCTACATGTTACTGCCCACTAGCAAACAACACTGCTAAGGCAAAGCCCAAACTATTGTAGTGAGATGATCTTAAGATTAGGTGCTGGTTTGCAGCCAGACGACTTGAGCCTGACATTCAGTGCTAAGACAACGAAAGGCAAACAGATCACAACATGCAGCAAAAGAGCAGAAAAGCACTGAGTGGAAGTTGAATCACAACATACCTCGTGGGAAGGGTCCAAGGTTCACTTTCACTTCTCATGAGGGAAATCCAAGTGCAAGCAGCAGGTTTTAATCATACACTGTGACTGGTAATTGGTTAGCTTGGCTGCTACAACCACTTGTCACCACACTGGACAAGACAGTACAACCATTCACAAGGGAAACAAGGACTGATGGTCCAAGCAGAGATGAAGAAGTGCACATGCAGGGCTGGCTAAGGAGGCATGCAGTAAGTCTGTGTGAACCCTACCTAGCCAGTGACAGTTCTACCTCTCATCAGTGGCCTCTCTTGACTTCCAGAGGTTATTCAAATGCAGTTTAGCTTTTAAAGAGAACAAAAAAGACCCCCAACAAACAGAACTCGATTCTGGCAAGCCCAACACCAGCTCCTGCTCTCAGCAGATGGCTCAGCACAAGAGCACAGCACACTGGGGGGGTCAGCCAACGTGAGCAATAGCAGGGACTGCAGGAAGCTATGGAGAGCACCAGGGAACATACCTTCTTATGGACAACGGAGGAAGTGGAATTAATTGTGCTCTCGTCACTATGCATCATGACCAGTTCAGGGCTGCTCTCATCCAGGACCTCCTGCATGCTGCTCACACTGCTGCTCTGACTGCCTGTGCTCACAGACATGCTTGGGATGGAATGGTTGCTGCCCAGACTGTCCATCTTCCTACTCAGGTTTGATCCATGCTCACTGTCCTATAAAACAAGGGGCATCAGTTACAAACACTGCAGGAGATCACCTGCCCAGCATTGTGCCTGCAGTGCCCAGAGGTTGTTTTAAAGGGCAGCTCTGCAGAGGTAAAGGTTCTTTGCTCATTATTTTGGCAGCTGTGTTTCTCAGGGCTGCTTGGGTGGTGAAACATTCTCTATGGGGCAGTTAGCTTTTGTCTTTTCCCCTGCAATCTTACGCTATTAGGCTTCAAGGCAGGGTGTTGGTTTTGTGTTTGGTTTGGTTTTTTTTCTCCCCCCACATATCAGTAAGTCTGAGCATGGCTTAAACAGCAGACATCCAGGAATACTGGATGGCTGGTGGAAGGAGTCTCACCATTAAATGGAGTGATCAGTGCTCCAAGTTAGGATATGCTGCAGCACATTTTGTGAGTCAGAAGGCTGCAAGGCAATGAACTCATTTGTTTACTGCTTGACAAACATCAAATGGTGCTTAACAGGTGTCAAGGTTTTACCTTCCATGTCCCAAGCAGGCAGCAACTGCATTTTGTCAAGCTAAAAACCCCTTTAACCTTGTGTTTTCAGCCAAGATGAATTCTTCATTCACCTTTAAGCATCTGACTCAAAAGAGCCTGAATTATTACAGTGATTGAACCTGTTGTAATCCATTTAGGCATACAGAAAGAAATATTCCTTGCACAGGCCTTATTGTGGACTCTACAGAAAAATATCAGAAGTTGGAAGCCTTTTTTTCTTCTTGCATCCTCATCAGCAGCACTGTGATCCTGGAGTATGTGCTTAAACTTGGAGTGATCTAGGGAATTTCTGGAGTCCTTTGTAAGGAACCAGTGGCATCGAAGAGGTTAGCAAGGAGTTCACAGTGAGGACTGAGGACTCCAAACACCCTTCAGCTCCTGGTCTGAAATAAGTCTTGACTGGCCAAAATGAATGGCTTTGTTACTGCACCCAGCTTGTCCTGGCCTCCAGAGTGAGCTTGAGGAGAATTACATTGGAAATCAATTAAGAGGGTACTCATTTTGTTAGGGAAACAACAGAAAAGAATCAAACTGACAGACTTGACAGATTTGTATGTGATTGTGGGATTATTTCTTTTAAGCAATCAGCAGATCATTGAGAGCCTGTTGGGAGAGCCCTTAAAATCCAAACTAATGGTGTTCTATGGAAGACTTGTGCCCATGGGAGTGAAAATGTCTTCAGAATGCTTGGAGAAAGTTGCAGAAGAAGTAACACCATGAAGCATCTGAGATGCTGGTATGGCAGTGTCATTAACAAGTAACTCTCTGCACAAAGGACAGAGGTGGGACTGCAAATGCAACCCCAGCATGGACTTCCTGCCTCAGATACTTCCTAGATTCCTGCTCTGAGAAAGGCATTAGTAAAAATTTGAGGGTTAAAGATTTGCAATGCTCCTCTTCCAGCTGAGGTCTGTGGTAGAAAAAAGGAACCATCTTGTGGCCTTCACAGTTGAGCAGCTCCTGTTAGGCAGCTGAGTAGTAACTGAAGCACATGTTATGTTTTCCTTTCCCTGCCAAGTTAGTGATGCACACGAGCAGCACGCTCTCCTCCTGTGCTGCACGAGCTCGGTGGTAAAAGGCAGTGCAGAGCATGCTGTGCACATGCAGAGTGTGAGCTTCATTTGACTGTTAATTCCTAGAGATACAATAGTGGGTTTTATCCCCCACCCCCCACCCCCCTTTACAAGTGGAACAGAAGATACATCTTGGAGCCAGGTACTACCACATTTCTCCTACTTGGCTGCTGAGCTTGGACCTGCTGAACAGCCAAGTGGGAAACATCTTCCCTTGTGCTTTCCTACCCTGTCACTCTCCTAACAGCTTTTCAGAGAAAGCTTGAAGGTTTCAGTGCATGACTCTAACAGTCTGACCACCCCTCAACTAAGCTGGAGGTTTAGACCTTGGCTAGCTGAGAGGTTAGAACAGAACCACTGTGCAGCTTTAATCACACTGGTTGCTGCTCTTGCTCCTTTTGTGCATCTCCTTCAAAGCGAAGGACACTGCTAAGTACCAGTCCCCTCCTCCTGTGTGCTCTCCTACCTGACCCCCAGGCTCACCCATTCCTTAAATCAGAGCTCTAATTTAGCTGTAAAGGAACATGACATATATAAACCTCAAACCCAAGCCCTTGAATGTATCCTGAGCTTGGGCATCTCACTGTGTATTATCTGGCTACACCGCAGCAAAAAAAGGAATACAAAGCTCAATTGACCTGCCAATTCTCTTTGCTGAGAACCAGGCATTGAGTTATTTATTCAATGTGCCTGCATTATATGAAATTCATTTCTATCTAGCCTCATCAATTGAAAGCTGCCTGGTTGCCTTCTCTAAGCCACAGTTAGTGTCAATTATCATGCACTGATTAACTGGGCTGTTTATTGCAAGATTCAAACCGAAGCTGAATTTTGTCTTCAACCTCTTTCTTCTTTAACACTGAAGGGTTTAAAAACCCCAAATCTTACTAATTTGGTGGTCTGCTTTTCAGCTTATGATAGGCAAATTAGAGTTATGGTAATTGGGAAAAAAAAAGCAACATTTACCAAGTGGTTTTGACTCTGCTTACGAGAAAGAAAAAGCTTGGACTGTCAACAGACCCTCCTTCCCTCAACACAGGCTGTGAGCCACTTTCTTCTCACAGAGAATCTCCTTCCAAACAAGCTTCTTCCCTAAAGCTCTCAGAAGGCCACCACTTGTAAAAGATCCCCAGTTTTAAAGGTGGCAATAAATGCACACCTCACAAGGCACATCTCACACTGAGCAAGGACTGCTACTGCTGGTTATCCTCTCCTGTCGCTCTGCTGACCCACGCCATACTCCAACAACACGGATTGCATCCTCACCTAGGCTCCGCTTGCTCTGCCCCTGAAGGGCAAGAGCAGCTCACTCCCCCTGAAGTTATGTACTCTGCTGGTGCAAATGAGGTAAAGACAAGAGAAGTACCTCCTCCTCTTCCTGAGACTCGGTGAGGGGGCCGTTCCGCGTCTCCTGGAAGAGGATTTTCTTCATCTTCCGGTACTGCAGGTTGTCCAACTCCCGCACCGCATCCTTGGTCCTCTGGATGAGGTCTATCAGTACCCTTGGGGGCCGGTCTCGGCGAACAAAGTCGTGCTAGAGGAAAACAAAACCCAGGGTTTCAGCCACGACAGGAGGGTGCTTGATGGGTGGGTTGGACAAGGTGACCTTTGAGGGTCCCTTCCAACCCAGCGCAGTCTGTGGATGTACAAACAGGGAGAGGGTGACTGCCGAGACACCTGACATGACACTAATTGGTCTGGTCCTATTTCCATAATTAGCAATACCCATTATGAAAGATTCCAAACACATTGGCCACTGAATACACTGTGCTCATCACCACATGAGTTTTGAAAGGGCAGGCTGCAAACCCTTTGGTTCGGGAGTCAGAGGACCTGCTCAAGCTCTGCACTCAATCGAACGCAGAGTATCAGAAGCAAAGCAAAACCACTTTGCTACCTGAAACTCTCCTCTGTGTGTGTGCCAAGCAAACACCAGCAGCAGGAGAAGCTGGGCAGTGGGTGGAAAGGTGTGAGCTCTGGCTGACCCCTCACGAGCTCACTTTAACCTTGACTCTCCCATTCACTTTTCTGCCTGCACTCAAACAGTTTGGACCAGGGTGAGGTTTTCTGAGCTCTCCAGGCTAACCCTTCCTGAGGGCCTTCCTTCCTGCACTCACTTGAAGCATTCTAAGTACAAGATGATGCCACTTCAAACCTCACAAAAGCACAGGACTTGAGAATGAACAAAATGCATGAAGGACAAAGCAGAACCAGCCCTGAATGTGCAAGGCTACCTATCTAAGCTCACCTATCTATTCCAAGTCACAAAATCAGTAAGAAGGCTGTGAAGCTCTTTTACACCCAAGGCATTTGTAGCTGAAGTCAAATCACATTCTTACCAGCTCCTGCTAAGGGCATTCTAGAAGTGCAGCTTTGAAGGGCAGGCTTCACAATCAATTCTTCAATGGTATTTAAGTATATGATTAAAAGCTCTTCTCTGACTTAACAGCTATGTTCTCCTGAGCTGTACAACCAGCAGAGGAGCATGAAAGCCTTGCTGCTTTCCCATGCAACCTCTGACTAAAGTAGACAGCCCAAGCACACACTTGCCAATATCCTGTTTGGGATCACTACAGTTGGTTGTGTTGATGAGGATGTACCACAGGAGATGTCCTGAAGGCACAAACATCTTCTACACCTTTGTAGAAGCATCAACAATGAAAGAGAGAAATGGGAATAAAGTTGCTGTCTACCCTGTATTCCAAATGCCACAAGGGCCTTTTGGTAGAGAGCTGCAACAGCTGGATCCCATCTGCATGAATCCTCAAGTTCAGGAAAGATGTTAGAATAGAATAGAATAGAATTCTATGTTGAGTTGCTGGAAGGTGTCCAGAGAAGGGCAACAAAGCTGGGGAGGGGTTTGGAGCACAGCCCTATGAAGAGAGGCTGAGGGAGCTGGGGTTGCTTATCCTGGAGAGGCTCAGAGGAGACCTTATTGCCCTCTACAGCTACCTGAAGGGAGGTTGGAGCCAGCTGGGGGTTGATCTCTTCTCCCAAGCAACCAGCACCAGAACAAGAGAACACAGTCTCAAGCTGCACCAGGGGAGGTTTAGGCTGGATATTAGGAAGAAGTTCTTCCCCAGCAAGAGAGATTCCCCATTGGAATGTGCTGCCCAGGGAGGTGGTAGAGTCACCATCACTGGAGGTGTTTAGGAAGAGACTGGATGGGGTGCTGGGTGCCATGGTTTAGTTGATTAGATGGTGTTGGATGATAGGTTGGACTGGATGATCTCAAAGGTCTCTTCCAACCTGGTTAATTCTATTCTATTCTATTCTACTCAAGAGGGTCCCCATGGGACAGGGCCCTGTGGGACAGGGAGAAGCATGTCTACCCTAGATGTGCTGCCATTCCTCAAGCTCAAGAAGCAGCACCTGTGGCTGGAGCACCTGTGGGCACCTGTGGCTGGAGCAAGAGACACACAGAAACCCTGCCCTCCTTAAAACGAGAGTCATCGTGCGAGAGAGTTGAGAGGATGAGCTGCTCTTCTCTTAATGACTTGTAAATAAACACGGACAGTATCATGCCACAGGCTCATTTCTTGCTTTTAACTGAATTCAAACTGCTGTGCAGTTGAGTTTTGCTACTGGGGACAGCCAGTCATTTCCCTAGCAGGTTGGGTTTTGTTGCTGGTGGTAGTGGTGCTTTGTGTTCTGAATTGCAGCAAAAAGTTCAAACCATCATTTCACACAGAAGCAAACCGAATCATTTCTGCTCCTCAACACAGATAACCACTATTTATTTCTCTGTGCACAGCAACAATCTGCAGCTTATCTATGATTATGGAAGAGAAAAAAGGCAAAAAAAAAAAAAAAAAAAAAGGGTAACCATTTTTATCTTACTGTAGATAATGCTTAGAAAGCAGTAATGCATTTGGAATGATGCTGCTGAACGGAAATCATAGTCACAGAATCAGCCAGGTTGGAAAAGACCTCAGAGGTCATCAAGTCCAATCTATTACCTAATACCTAACACCTCGTGACAACTAAACCATGGCTCCAAGTGCCACATCCAAGCCTTTTCTGAACACCTCCAGGGATGGGGACTCCACCACCTCCCTGGGCTGCACATCCCAATGGCAAATTCCTCTTGCTGGGAAGAACTTTCTCCTCATTTTGAGCCTAAACTTCCCCTGGCACAGCTTGAGACTGTGCCCTCTTCTTCTGGTGCTGGGTGCCTGGAAGAAGAGACCAACCCCCACCTGGCTACAGCCTCGCTTCAAGTAGCTGTAGAGAGCAAGAAGGTCTCCCCTGAGCCTCCTCTTCTCCAGGCTAAGCAACCCCAGCTCCCTCAGCCTCTCCTCACAGGGCTGTGCTCCAGACCCCTCCCCAGCTTTGTTGCCCTTCTCTGGACACCTTCCAGCAACTCAACATCTTTCCTAAACTGAGGAGCCCAGAACTGGACACAGGACTCAAGGTGTGGCCTAACCAGTGCTGAGCACAGGGCAGAATGAGCTCCCTGCTTCTTCTGGCCACACTGTTCCTGATACAGGCCAGGATGCCATTGGCCCTCCTGGGCACACTGCTGGCTCATGTTCAGCCAGCTGTCAACCACTACCCCCAGGTCCCTTTCTGCCTGGCTGCTCTCAGCCACTCTGACCCCAGCCTGTAGCACTGCCTGGGGTTGTTGTGGCCCACGTGCAGCACCCAGCACTGGGACTCGTAAAATGCCAACCCATCCTGTATGTCCAGTTTCTATTTGTTTGCACCCATTCTTTAGCAGTGCAAATACTCACTTCAGGGGAAAGACTGTGCTTTGTATTCCAGGGCTACTCAAATTTCAGAGTGGGACCACAGGGAAGCTGTAGGGCAGATGCACCAAAGGCTCTTGTGTAACTAGAGCACAACTCTGCTCGCTTGCATTTATCTCATTGTCTACATTGCGCTTACAAGGTATAGGCAGCCCTACAGGCTAGGCTCTGTGCAACTAAGAAATGATGGCTGAAAGGATTTGTCTACTTTCCCTCAACTGAGAAGGGGGGGTGGAATAAAAAAGCCACAAGCAAACAACAAACTCAAACTAGACACAAAGGGAGGAGGAGGTTAGTTTAAAGGCATGAACTGAGCTGGCTGGAAGAGTGACTAACAGAACTCAAGTCTCCTGGGGACGTCACACTAGCTGAGCAAAACAGGGGGGGGAAGTGCTTAAAATAAATATTAGAATTGCTTTTAAGAGGGAGAAGAACTAGTGAGATATTAAAATGCAGTTGAAACTACCACTATAGTCACTTGGCTATTTTTATCTGTGGTGGTGAATGGAAACTCAACTCCTCCTCAAAGACCTCTTTGGAAATTCAGTTCTCTAAGAAGATGTGGCCACGAAAAAAAGTAGTAATTTGCTCTGTCCCTGTCTACCAAACAGAAGTGAAACCCCCTCAAAAGATAAACAGGTCTTCAGACTTGTCATCTAACAAGCTTTAGGGGAGAGCTACTGCAGGAGAGAACATCTAGGGTCCCATTCTGAAAGTCTAAACCCAAATAAAAAGGCTGAGCAGATGTGACTTAAGAATGATAGCTCAGCTCCAATTGTTTGCACAGACTCCAACTTAAGGTACTCATGAAATCATTTCCTTCAATGAACTTACACTATTCCTAGAGAGCAGAAAGGCTGCCAATCCACATGAATGAATCATTCTGAAGCCCACAGCATAAACCTATTAGCTGGGCAAAGGATTGTCGGGGTGCTGCAAGCAGAACCAGAGAACAAAACGCTGGTTATGTGCCACAGCACAAACCTATCACAGGGAAGGAAAAAAACCCTAACAGACCAGCACTGAAGAGAGGACAAACAAGCTCATTCATCAGCCTTTACCTGCAGAGTGGAGGCATGAGAGTTAAAGACACTGTGTGGTCTGTGGTCCAGGCTTAAAGCAAGGATGGGAGCAAGCCCAAAGCTAGCTTCAGTAAAGAGCACAGGGTTGTGGTTTCTCTTCAAGAACCCAAGAGGCACAAAAGCCTCTGTGAAAATGCATTTTACTGAGCTGAAAGAGCAACAAGAGAAGCCACAAAACAAAGGCTGAATGGTAGCCCTAGAACAAAACCCAGCATGAAAAGTCTGTCAGGTAGCCACAGAGCAGCAATCTAACCTGCTGTGGAAATGAAGCAAAGCACTCAGTGGAGCCAGCAGCAACTCTGCTCAGAGATTTAAGGAAGAACCGAGTCCCGTTTACCTGGAGTGGAAGAGCAGCATGCCATGCAATTCTCACCAGCAGCAACCAGAAGAATAGCAGGGCCACTAATCAGCTTTAAAGAAAGGAAGGATTTCAAACATCCCTACCTTCCAATGGAAAGCTGCCCCTGAACTTCCCAAAGCCTCCAGGTGTATAAGCAGTTCCTTCACCTCTTAGGTAAAGCAAACCCCAGCAACTAAAACTGAAACTGATTTATGACTCACTGACAGCACTCTGGCAAACCCTGGGCTCATCACTGCCAGCACAGGCCTCAAACTCTTGACAATTATGAACCCATACAAAGCCCTTTCCAAAATGAAACACATCCAAAGCCAGTTCTAATTAATGGGGTTCAGCATAGGAACTATTAAAGGGATAGAAACACCTTCTGATATCGGTAGTTTAAGGGAAGAAGCTAACCTAGGCCCATCCTGTTAGTCCTATTTTTAACAGCTAAGCATGATGCATGAATATAGAATAGAAGCAAACACATTACAAGACATTAATGAATCAGGAGGAATGGCTCAAAAGCCTTCTAGAACAGAGAAATGATTGGAAAGTGGCCATTAGAAACAGAGGCAGAAATACAACACTGCATGATTAGAAAGAAGTTGAAAAGAAGTAGCATGGAAATGCACAAGAAAAGGGGAAAAAAAATAAGCAGATGCAGAGCATGTTTAGTATGTAACAATATGAGGAGGGATTTACAGGTGACACTAAATTCATCAGGACTTTTGCACCAGATTGCATCCTACTGAAACACCACAGAGCTCAGGCAGCCTTTTCCAGCTCCCAAGAAACCACACCTGGAGTAACATCTCATGACATGTGTGTCAGTGCCAGAAAAACAACCCCAAAAGTGAATCATCCAAGGCCCAAATGACTGATTTACGAGGATGGAGCAAACCCAAGAGCTGAACTCAAGACCAGGCAGATAGATCACGAAGAGATACATATTCAAAAGGCATGAGCAGATAGAGAATTCATCATGCTCACATTAGCATCACTAAAGAAAAAACAAAGGTCAAGACAACCTTCCTGAACTCCATTTGCATCTGTCCAAAAAAAGACAAGACAGGACAGTCCAGGGTACCCTACACAGAACAATCCTGCTCTGACCAGGAGATAAATCTAAGTCATTCAGTCTCTTTCCATCTCTAATACCCATGTTCCTTTACATAATCAGCCACTATCTGTAAATCTTCATTAAGAGCTCAATCCTCTGATCATGTGGAGCATAATTCTCAAAGTACTACTAGCTCTGCATAAGATTTGCTCTTGCCTATGCATCTTAGGAAGATTGCTTAAGCCTAGGTTTTGAGTAGCAATTAAAATGGCTTTTTAGATTTCCCTATCACTTCCAGAGAGAAAGCCTGCAGCACATGGTGAGCCTTAAATCTCACTGACATTGCAGAGAAGTTTGGAAGCAAGAAGTGCTTACTGCACAACAGAAAAATATTACTTTTCCTTACTGGAGAAGGTGAGCAGGAAAAGAACACACAAAAGAGAAGGAGCAAGTTAACAGTTACAAAGTGCATAACTGCTCCAAAAAGGTCTTGGCTTTCACACAAGCTGCACCAATTTATAGCTTCCCCTTTCTCTCTGCTCCCACTTACAGGGCAAAGAAGGTTGCTCCCAGTTTCCTCCCTCATTTTTGCCTGCTCTTTCAGAGACCACAGTGCAGCATGGTCACACCTCAGAGCATCCTACTGACAGCAAAGAGGCTGGTGAAAATTCCTTCTTCATCAAAGCAGGAGGAAACACTCCTAAGTCTTGCCCACACAGGAAATTCTTGGTTGGAAGTCACTTCTGCAGCACAGATCTGTTTGTCCTTGGTGATACTTGGAGTTAAAGTACACACAGCATTGTCTTGGGATAAAAATTACTAAAAGATAGAAATCAAGATTAAATCCTTCTATCCTCCTCCTGACAGGTCCTTCCTTCAGCTAAAACCCCTGTTACTCACCCTACTATTTCAAGAGGCCTTCAAGTTCTCTACACAGATGTAAGCTCTGCAGAGCTCTGGGCTGTAAGAGGAGCAGGGTGCAGGGCTGCTCCCACAGATAACTCCTCACTCATCAGTAGAACTGTTTCAGCACACAGCCTACCTCTGCTTTTCTTCAGTAGGTCAACTGGTGAGCATCATGTTATGAAAAGAATTGTCACTGACACAACAGGCAAAGTCAGGAAACAAAGTGAGGCAGCCTAAAAAAATACTCTTTAGAACACCTCAGAACTCTATTGGAATAGAATTAACCAGGTTGAGAAAGACCTTCGAGATCATCCAGTCCAACCTATCATCCAACACCATCTAATCAACTAAACCATGGCACCAAGGGCCTCATCCAGGCTCTTTTTAAACACCTCCAGAGATGGTGACTCCACCACCTCCCTGGGCAGCACATTCCAATGGCCAATCTCTCTTGATGGGAAGAATTTCTTCCTAACATCCAGCCTACACCTCCCCTGGTGCAGCTTGAGACTGTGTCCTCTTGTTCTGGTGCTGCTTGCCTGGGAGAAGAGACCAACCCCCACCTGGCTACAACCTCCCTTCAGGGAGTTGGAGAGAGCAAGGAGGTCTCTCCTGAGCCTCCTCTTCTCCAGGCTAAGCAACCCCAGCTCCCTCAGCTTCTCCTCACAGGGCTGTGCTCCAGACCTCTCCCCAGCCTCATTGCCCTTCTCTGGACATGTTAAAGTGTCTCAATGTCCTTCTTGAATTGAGGAGCCCAGAACTGGACACAGGACTCAAGGTGTGGCCTAACCAGCGCTGAGCACAGGGCAGAATGACTTCCCTGCTCCTGCTGCCCTTGGCCTTCTTGGCCACCTGGGCACACTAATTGATTCAGATGAGAGCAAACCCAACACTTTTTAATTATTATTTTTTTTTTCCCTTTTTAAGGGCAAATATTTGTTCACAATCTCCAGAATCATTTTGGCAGACAAAAGGATTTCCCCCTTAAATTTCTGGAAAAGCTTTGAAAAATTACCCGTAACAGATCTGCTGAGGACGGCCTTTCCTGAGGTATTTTCTGTAAGCAGTAATCAACAAAGCCCCTAAAGGAGTCTGACCTGTGAATCAAAACACACACACACAAAAAAAACAACAACACAGTTCTAAATGAAAAAGCAGCTCAGGAACTGGCATACACACAGACTGATCAGCATAAAGCAAAAGAAAGCCTCTGAGTGATTTGTTCTTCAGTTCTAGAGCAGAGCAACAATCTGGACTTCTCCCAGCTCTGAGGAACTTGATCCCATCAGTTCCCCTTCAATAGTTTAAGGCAGTTGGACACACAGTTATCCCCAACCCCTACCTGGAAGCCAAGCATGAACTATGTGGACCAGCCACTAGTTTCAGTTTTGCTTCAGCTGCAAAAAGGAAATTACTGGTCCCCCCCAGAAATGCCCTCATTAAATGAGCTGATGGAAGTAGAGCTCTACCCCTCTAGAAGTTTCTTACCACTTGTACTGAGTCAGTGTTAAAGCTCCTTGATATAATCATAGAATCACAGGATGGTTTGGGTTGGAAAAGACCTTCAAGTTATCATCTACTTCCAACCCCCCTGCCACAGGCAGGGACACCTTGCACTAAACCAGGTTGCTCAAGGCCCTGTCCAGCCTGGCCTCAAACACTTCCACGCTGGGAGCCTCCACCACCTCTTTGGGTATTCTGTTCCACTGCCTCACCACCCTCAAGGGGAAGAATCTTCTCCTAGTGTCTAAGCTAAATCCAGCTTCTTCCAGTTTGAAGCCATTACCCCTCATCCTATCACTCACTACATACACCTTTGCAAAAAGTCCCTCTCCAGCTCTCTAAGCAATGCTCAGCTCAACAAAACCTTGGCTATATGAGGCTGTATCACAACTAGAAAGAAGAAAACTCATCTTCTAGGTGCCACTGAACTTGAAAGCAGCATAAAAGGCATCTTGCTTACTCCCTGTGTTCTCAAAGCTCCAGAGAGCAAACAGGTGAGTCTAAACAAAGTGCTTGTCATCAAAAGCATTGATTCCTAGGCTGTCTTCACAAGTTGTCTCTACTCTGCATTGCAAATTCTGCACAGAACATGGGTACTGGTGTGTGCAGATATGAGGCAAACTCATTTGAATCTTAAAACACAGACAAAGCAGAGAAGATGAAATAAGGAAACTGGGGTGGAGTGGTTCTGATAAAATGATCAGCAATGAAACCATGAAGGTGCTTTGACATCTAGCAGAGTAACTGGGGGAACTTCCCACCTCTCCAGGAGCTGCTGCTTTGAGCCATCTGCAGGCTCTGCCAAGCACCCTGTGATAGCTGCATCTCAGCCTTGGGTAAGGGGAACAGGAGATGGGGTAGCATCTCACTCCCACAGAACAGCAAAGCATTCTTGGGGCAAAGCTCAGATTCTGCAACAAGCCTGTAAGCATGGGGTCTACTGACTGGCCTCGGAGCTCTGACGACTTTGGAAGCCCCTGACTGAGGAAATCTAACTACCTCTGTATTCTGTGTGCCTCTGCCTTCCCTTCCTCCACAGTTCAGCTGCACTACAATGCTAACAATTCTTCTGTCAAGGTTCTTTTGCAGCTGGAAACTTTGCTGATGCTGAGTTACAGCGGGCTTAATGCATCCAAGGATATTTTAATTCCTACGGCATCTACAGCCCCATAATTAACACCTCCACATTCAGATTGTAACACAGCCCAAGTGACAGAAGGTCAAAATTGAGCCTGCCTACACAGGAGCACTATTTGAGAAGGCAGTAAAATCACTATGCTGCAACAAATACTTTTCTTGTCAGACTTTAACCATGCAGAGCATTTCCAGGGAAACAAAGGCAGTCTCTTACCATTCATTTGACTGTAACGTAGGGGAGTCGTTCTGGGCTATGTGATATAAGGCACTCATTGCATTCATGTTGAAAAGAGGAGGCTTCCTTTCAGCTGGAAAGAGAAGAGAAAGGTGTGATAAGGCAGTCTGGAAAGAAAAGGAGAAAGACATGCAAAGTATGAGCAGGGTATCACTGCTAATAGATTCTGGCTGTCATCAGTGCATTTAAGCTCATCATTTCACTATCCCAGGTTAGACTAGGACAACCACTCAAGGAAAGCTGCTACTCACTTGAAGGGGGGAGGATGGAATCCAAAAAGAGAACAGGATGCAAATGAGAAGGAAAGGTTTCCAGTACATTTTACCTTGGCTGCAGCATTTCACACCTGACCTGCTATGGTAAAACTCAGCAGCAGCAGCAGAGCACACAGCACGGCAGGGCTAGGAAATTCATGTGTCAATCCCCTGCAGATCTTTCAGGCACTGCTGTAGCACCTCCACTAAGGGAAAAGAGCAACTGCCTCTTCAACTTGGCACTCACCTGCAAGCAGGACCTGCTGCCAAATTCCCTTGCCAGACTTATCATTAACTCCCCCTAACTCAAATTCCTCCTAGTCCCTGCAAGAAGAGGACACCTACCTACCAGCCCCTGGCCTTTCGGGAGCGCAGCAGCTCTCACACAGATCGGGGCAGGCTACTTCTCACCGCCAACTAAGGTCAGCCATGCCAATCAGCCCAGGATGCCAGGATTTGGGAGTTCATGTCAGGTCAGAGCAATCACTTGTCCTTGACATGCAGCATGCACGCAAACCACCCCATTTTCTTTCCCTTAAACACTATTTACTTTCATCAGCCACACAAGAAATTAAGACATCAGCGTTCAAGGCAAGCCAAGCGCTGCTCAGCGAGAGATCTCCTCCCACTGCTAGCTGACCCCGTGTCCAGACACAGAATCATGCACAGGCAAAGTTCAAAGGTGGTGTTTGTTTATTTTTAAGAGAAAGTTTCATACTTCTCAAAAGGGCAATATTAAAAATAACAAAAAAGGCAAACCCAGGGACTATGTAAAATGGCTTTGAGATTCTTGACTGAAAAAAATCTCTATAGAAACTCTAGACTCAGCTCCTGTGCAGGGTAGCACAAAGCCTGCTGTGCTCCTTGAGAGGCTGTAACACACCTGAACTCCACACAAACTGAATAGGTGGCCATGTGGAAGAAAATGCTCCTGAAACTCCCAATGGTGGCAATTCTTCACACCAAAGTACAGGCTGTGTCAGCAGGGTGTTAGTGCTGGCACATCGAATACAGCACTGGATGTTATGAGTCAGCTACACCATTACCAGATCTGTGCTGGAGTCAATGTTTCCACCCATTTTGTACAGCCCCTTGTTTGCATCTCATAGATTCACAGAACAGTTTGGGTTGGAAGGGACCTTAATGATCATCTAGTTCCAACCCTCTGCAATGGGCAGAGACACCTTCCACTAGACCAGGCTGCTCGAGGTCTCATCCAGCCTGGCCTTAAACAGCTCCAAGGAGGGGGCATCCACAGCCTCCCTGGGCAAACTGTTCCAGTGCCTCACCACCCTCACTGGAAAGGATTTCTTCTTAATCTCCAGTCTAAATCTTCTCACTCAAGCTTCAATCCATTCCCTCATCCTAACACTAACAAGCCCCTCCCCAGCTCTCCCACAGCCCCCTTCAGGTACTGGAAGGCTGCTCTAAGGTCTCCCCAGAGCCTTCTCTTCCTCAGGCTGAAAAGCCCCAGCTTCCCTCAGCCTGTCCCCATAAGGCAGGTGGCTCCAGCTCTCTGCTCAGCTTTGTGGTCATCCTCTGGACCTGCTCCAGCAGCTCCATGTCCTTCTCATGTTGGGGGCACCAGAACTGGGCACAGTTCTCTCATGTGTGGCTGCTGATTATACATTTATAAACAATACTCTTAGTGAAGGTGCCCTCACAGTAAGTTCTTGATGTACTGTTAAGGCAAATCCAATCCATATCAAGACTATCTTTGAAAACAATGCACTCAGCACATGCAATGTCAGTCTTCAAACTTAAAGTGCACACATCTGCTCTGTATACCTGCTACCACATCCACATCTGCTTCAGCTTGTGTGGATGTGTGCCATTTGCCCTTTGCAGGGCAAGCCCTTTTCTTCTCTTGTAAAGGACCTGTCCACGTTGATCCCTGTCACAAACCTTCAGCTGAGACTGAAGATGTTTTGCTTCAGAGAGTGGGGAAGTAAGAAGAATTGAGAATTAAATGCAGGTCCCTGCTGACACACAGCTCCTAGGACACCAGTTCACTTGGCAACAGCTGGAACAACTCTCTCAAGACCCAGCTTGAAAAAAATAGAGTCTCCAAGTCACAGTTTCCTCTCAGTGAGTGGAGGATTTGAGTCTTGTATCAGGGAGGAACTGAGCACACCAGATTAACATTAAAGCACAGCAGCATTAGTGGCTTGCTCTTGATTTGCCAGGGAGTAAAAAGATTTAACTCAACTGTCAGTGCTTTCAAAGCCAGGCTTTTAAAAAGAATTAAAAACAACTTCTGAGGAGTAAGAATCTTCCATATTTTCTTTTTTCCCAGGACTTCCCAATAAATATTGCAGACAGTTCATTATTCATCTCATCTGCCAAGCATTTACTCACCTAACTCAATACACGTGATCCCAAGAGACCAGACATCCACCTTCCCATCATACTGTCCCTCGTCCATAGCAAGGATCACCTCTGGTGCCATCCTACCAACCACAGTGCAAAACATGCAGGTTAGGGGATACACATCATGACTCCCAGCACAGAGCTTAAAAGTGAGATGGCTTTCATCATCTTCAGCAGCGCAGCAGACCAGAACTCAAAGAGCCAGCGTGGAGCTGAGTAAAGCCATGCTGAAATGAAACAATGCTTGCCTGCATTAGCAGCCCTTCCAAGAGGGAGTTTAAGAAAGGAAAGTAAATAAGAGGCCAGCCTGCTCATCTTGCTGTTAGCACAACATGCTGGCACATGGGAGACCCACACCCATCTCCAAGGCATTGTACCTGCAGGCAGACAGCAAGGGCTGGGAGAGTCCTAAAGGCATCACTTGCACTCTCACCAGAGATGGTGACTTTTCCACTGGCACACCAGGATAATTTTCCAGCAGATATATGCAGCCTGTGAGTGTAGCTATGAAAGGAATAAGGAAATCCAGAACAGTGCAGAAATATGATGGTTCAGGAGCAGGGGATAAACAGTAGATGAAAGCAGCAGCAGGCCCTGGCCTGCAAAAATTCAGCCTCTTAACACTTGCTCTTCAAGGATGAAGCAGGCTTCCTGCCAAATGGACTTGTTCAGAGGCTGGGCAATAGGTGACCTCCCACCAATGCCTGGGGCATCTGCCACAAAATAAGTGGAGCATAAAGCTATGCCGGTCCACTCCATGAGGAATGCCAAGCAACTCAAGTGACCCTTGAGGAAGTTTCTTCAAAACAGAATTTAAGCAGCTGTGTGACTCCCAGCCTGCATGGCCAGATGACCAGGATTCCCTTGCTCCATGTGGTTCTCAGAGCTCCATTACCTATGGCAAGTGTTAATCACTTCTAAGCCACTGGCAGTGCACCAGTCAAAACGTGAACTGGTGCCGTTGCACAGGGCTGCACTGCCTGCCTCTGCTCCTGGGCACCGAGGATGAGCACATTTCCTGGAGAGCTGGACACAGGGGTTTAAAAGAAAACTGCCTGGTTAAGAAAGTCTCTATGCCAGAAATTATTTTCAGACTGTAAAATGCTGAAAATGGAAGAGAAGAATCTTAAAAGAGGACCAAAGTACTGAAGGCTTCACTCACCAGTAAGGCGTTCCCACAAAAGAATTGGCAGGGGAAACTATAGATGCAGACCCAAAATCAGCTAGTTTCACTTGACCTGGTTCTGTTAGAAGAATATTTCCAGCTTTAATATCCCTTGAAAAGAAAAGAAAGAAAAACACACACAGACTCAAAGTATGGTTCTGGTTACAGTACAGTAACAACACACAGAACTCCACTAACTTTTTATCAGTTAAGCATTCCAAGTCCAGTATTACAGAAAGCTAGAGATACATGGGGGGCTGGGCTGGAGAACCAAAACCTGTCTGTACCCAAAATGGCAAAGGGTGAGGGAAGAAGGGTGGTGAGACACTGGAACACCTTGCCCAGGGAGGTCGTGGATGCACCGTTGATGGAGATGTTCAAAGCCAGGCTTTGAGCAACCTGTTCTAGTGGAGGCTGTCTCTGCCCATGGCAGGGGTTTGGAACTAGATGATCTTGAAGGTCCCAAACCACTGTATGAATGTATGAAGAAGAGATGAGCCATGGTTGCAAGGTTGAGATCCCAAACTAAGATCTAGGAGGTATCCTACCACCCAGCTGTGACACCCTTAGGCAATATCAGCCATGTTGTTTTCATCCTTTGCATGCCCTAGGGCTCTCTTTTCTCATCCCTCCTCCAGTTCTCAATGACCTTTCAGGTGCCCTCCAGCTCAAGCCATTCCATGATTCTGTGAATTCAAACATTTAAGAGATCAACCATCATGACATCAATGGCACACAAAAGGCCCAAGATATATTCAACACCTTTGGCACTGTTTCTGAACTCCAGCAGTACGTGGGGTAACTTCAACTTGAGTGCCCATGAAAGCCTAAAAAGGTTGCCTCCATTTGCCTGCCTTCCAAGACACCTGGCAATGATCCTATTCAAGGTTTGAGACAGAGCTGAAATATTTCTTTTCTTTCACCCATCCCATGAAAGGAGGAGGATGCCACTTGGTGGGTGCCAGGAGGATGGGGCCAATGTTTTTTCAGTGGTGCCCAGTGGCAGGACAAGAGGTAATGGGCACAGACTTGAACATAGGAAGTTCCATCTTAGCTGTTCAAGAGGAGATTGGATGTGGCACTTGGTGCCATGATTTAGTAGTCATGAGGTCTTGGGTGACAGGTTGGACTTGATGATCTTTGAGGTCTCTTCCAACCTTATTGATTCTATGATTCTGAACATGAGGAAGAACTTCACACTGAGGGCTGTAGAGCACTGGAACAGGCTGCCCTGAGAGGTGGTGGAGTCTGTCTCTGGAGTCATTCAAAACCTGCCTGGACACTCTCCTGTGCAACCTGCTCTAGGTTGCACCTGTTTTGGCAGGGGAGTTGCACTTAGATGACCTCCAGAGGTCCTTTCCAACCCCTATCATTCTGTGATTCTGTGAATGCTTGCAGAAATTCAAGTCTCTTTAACACACCACCAGCTGAAAAATCACAACACAGTGCAAGCTGCTTAAACCCCTGATAGAGCACTCCAGTAATGAAGGGAAAACTACACACTAGGTATGCCACAGATGCCTTTAGATGGGCAAAGCTATTTGATTGTGCAAAAGCACAGCCTCAGGGTAAATGGAATCAGTGTAAGGGATCCCTGGCAGCCAGGCTGCACACACCATAGGGGCTGCAATGTCTCTTTGCCATCTCTTTCAAACACTTTAATGTATCTTCATTTAAAAACAAGGCATCAAGAACAATAAATAATAATTTTAAAAAATCAGCTTTCCTTATCTGGTGTCCAACTGAAACACCAAAGCCACTTATCAATGGTAGTAGAGCTCCAACACAAACAAGCTGCTGTGTATTGCCAGACACACTCTCACTCTGACCCTGTGAAAAGCAAGCTAATGAGATAAATGAGGAAGGAAGCAAAGCGGTCTTGTATGTGCTGCAGAGGAAGAGCACACACATGCAACACTCAAAGCATAATGATGGGTGCATCAAACACAAACCCAGGATCACTGTAGCCCCAGTTAAGCTGAAAGACTCTTTAAATTTAGCATGGAGCAAAGTCTGGTGAGATGCTTTTGTCTCCAAAGGGCAGCACACAGGGCAAGGCAAAGCTGGGATAAAAAGAGCCACAGAGAGAGGAATTTACCCCCAGAATTTCACAGCAGCAAAGCCACAGCTCTGCTCCTCTATTCCCCCATTCCCAGGGCAGTATCACCTTAAAACTGATATTACAGAGGTTTTCACACATGTGCTACTCAAATACATCCTGAGCTGTTTTGGGTCTGTGCATCTGTCACTTCTGCTGGGGGACAAGCACTAAAGGTGTCTTGTATGTGCAAGAATGAACACCTCAAGAGCACAGGAGAGGCAGCACAGGCTGTCCTCTGTGCTGTCATCTCCACTGCTACCTTCACTGTACAACGACCAACAGAGGACTCAGCAGCCACGTTCGGTACCAGCACACAGATTCACTACCTTAGGTTTGCTTTGTGCCTGCAGTTAAACAGAAACTAATCTCATCTTCTGCCATCCCACAACGGGGCACTGGAACGAGCTGGCAGCAGAGATGCTCCGGGAGCCGGAGGGGAGGCTGGAGCCTTGCTCTGTTGGTGCATCTCCACAAGGTGTCCCTCCATCCCAGGGCACGCTCCTTCGCCTGCCTTGCTGTGGGGCAGGGAAAGCACTGCTCTCCCACCTGCCAGCCTCGGTGCCAGCTTTGGCTCCTTCTCATGCAGCCTTTGCTTCATTTGCTCAGTGCTGCTGGGATTTGGCACAGCAGAGGGGAGCAGGGTTGTTTTCCTCCCGGCGAGCAGTTCCCCTTTAGCTGTGCCCAGCACACTGCACCGCTCATTGCTGAGCAATGAAGCTAGGAGCTGCCTCTCCTCTTCAAGATGCTACTTCCATCAGAAAGCTTTAAATCTCTTTTCTCACAGAGAGAAGACTTGCCTGCCCATCTCAGAAGTTAAATGCAGAATACCCCTGGGAAGAAAACCAGCTAGATAGGGAAGACCTGCCTGGTCTTTATAGCAGTAACTCTCTTTAGGGATGTGACAGCAAAGTCATTCCTTCAGGTTTGAAAGAGAAATAACTTCAGCATTCTTCCTGATATGCAAAATAAGCAGCCTAGTGGAAAAGTCCACACAGAGTAGCTAGTATCCAGCATGTGAGATTGCTGAATTTATAGCACACTAATTGCACTATGATAGAAAGTCCTGATGAGCATTGAGAGAAACTCATTCTCAATAGTGTACATACAGGAACATAGTTATTGTGAAGAATTTCTTCCTAACATCCAGCTTGAACCTCCCCTGGCACAGCTTGAGACTGTGTCCTCTTGTTCTGGTGCTGGTTACCTGGGAGAAGACAGCAACCCCCACCTGGCTACAATCTCCCTTCAGGGAGTTGGAGAGAGCAAGAAGGTCTCCCCCGAGCCTCCTCTTCTCCAGGCTAAGCAACCCCAGCTCCCTCAGCCTCTCCTCCCAGGGCTGTGCTCCAGACCCCTCCCCAGCTTTGTTGCCCTTCTCTGGACACCTTCCAGCAACTCAACATCTTTCCTAAACTGAGGGCCCCTGAATTGGACACAGGACTCAAGGTGTGGCCTAACCAGTGCTGAGTAGAGGGCAGGATGACCTCCCTGCTCGTGCTGGCCACACTATTCCTGCTGCATGCCAGGATGCCATTGGCCTTCTTGGCCACCTGGGCACACTGCTGGCTCATGTTCAGCCTACTATCAACCACTACCCCCAGGTCTCTTTCTACCTGGGTGCTCTCCAGCCACTCTGACCCCAGCCTCACCCATTTCACAAATCCCTGACATGTATCACTAGTATCCAAAACTGAACACACACACACACACACAAGAAAAACCTAAAATGAGAACATGCAAGCTTGTTGGCAAACAGCTAAAAAAAAACCCCAACAAAGCAATAAAAATCCAAGCTCTTGAAAACTACCACATCAAGACAGACAGATGCAGAAGCAGCATCCACGAGCTGCCTGTTAGCAACTTTTGCCTCAGCCTGCTCTGGTTACTCCTGAGGTAGTTTTACCTTTGGCTTGCATGTTGGTCAGCTGATTTCTGAAAGCATGAAGTTTTATTTACTCAGATGTAAAAAAACCAACAACTAAAAAGCTAGTCTTAAAACCAGCCTGGCTCTATCAGTGCCCTCACTTGGCAAATTTAGGGGGATATTTCCCTCTCAGTGTGTACTGCCCACGTTCAGGGGTGTTCTGTTACCAGGGTCTGCAGAGAAAAACTGCTAATGTGGCAGAGAATTCAGCCCAGGATGAAATTCAGCCAGGTGAAATGATTTCACCCAAGAAAAATCACTGAATGTTAGGGCTTGGAAGGGACCTCCAGAGATCACTGAGTTCAAGCCCCCTGCCAAAGCAGGACCACCTAGGGCAGGTCACACACGAACACATCCAGGCAGGTTTGGAAAGACTCCAGAGAAGACTCCACAACCCCTCTGGGCAGCCTGCTCCAGGGCTCCAGCACCCTCACAGTAAACAAGTTTCTCCTGATGTGGAGGTGGAACCTCCTGTGTTCTAGCTCTTATCCACTGGGCACCACTGAAAAGAGCCTGGCAGCCTCATCTAGACACCCACCCCTCAGATATTTATAGACCATGACAAGATTCCCTCTCAGCCTTCTCAGGACTACAGTGCACTCCTCCCCAGCCAACAGCTTCTATTTACACATCTACCCTGGCATTAGGAGCACTGACAGTTCCATTGGGAGAAAATTTTGGTACAACAGCCTTTACCAAAGTTGCTTAAAGACAGCAAAGCAGTCCTCAGACTCCAGCGAGTGGGAGATGAAGGCCATCCAGCAGCACTGAGCTCCAGCCTTACCTATGAATCTTACAGTGAGAGTGCAGGTAGGCCAGCCCCTGCAAGGCACCATGGGTGATGGCAGCAATCTCCACTTCCTGAAGTGGTTTCTTGTGAACTACAGAAGAAAAAACAACACAAAACACCAAAAACACAACAAAATAAAACACCAAGATAAAAACATAAGAAGGTAAGTGTGGTGTCATCCTCAGACAGTGCCTTCAAAGAGCAGCAACCCCACTGATATTGCCAGCTCTCAGGTGTACACCATCAGATGAACCTGATGATCTCCAAAGTCTCTTCCAACCTCAACACAGTTCTGTGGTTCTATCATCTTCATCCCACTGCCTTCCTAAGGCCTAGTGGCCATTAGCAGCCCTGAGTTCATGCACAGCCTGGGCATGTATCTCCACATCATGGGAAAACACAGTTTTCTTCACAGTCCTGCTAGGGCCAACAGCTACTGTTAACACCAGGAGGTATGTCTGAGTGCAGCTTGCCAGATGGATTTGAACTGCTTCTTTGGTCCTTACCAAGGATAGATTCCCACTTTCCCCCTCCCCAGGAAAATCAGGAAGAGCAACTACAAAAAGATGCCCCAAAGCACTTTCCCCATATCCCTAAATATGGCCAGCACCTGCCTTTGGCTGTGTCTCAGAGACAGAACATGTGGCCCACAGAGAGTAGAGTGTTTTGAAACCTTGGCTCACATTCCCTAGTCCTTTGCAGGTGCTGCTGTTCTACTTTCAAGGTCATATCAGCCTCTTGTTCTATAACACCATCTGTAACCACCCCACCAAACTGCCAGGCAAGGACAGAGGTGATCTCTGCAGGGTTTTGTCATGGACACTCAGAAAACAGGCAGTCTGCTGCAGTCACCAAGAAGGCACAAATTACAGGCACACAGCTACATGCTTCTACAGCTCCATTTTCCCCCATGTAAATGTTCATGCCAGCTCTACATAGCACTGGCCTCCTGGGACAGTCTCAGCTTCCCCTTGCTATCACAAACACAGGTATTACAGGTGCAGAATGGAGTAGCCCAGCCAGACTGCCTCTATCATCTGTGAAACAGCAATCTGTGAGGAGACAGACTCCCACTACACTCAGGAGGGGCACAAAGAAAATCAAAGCCTGTGTCAAAACCACTTACCCTCTAGCAAATCTGAAGCTGATCCTAAACAGTATTCCATAACCAACTGCAAGAAAAAAAGCATGCTTTTAAACATCAGCAGACACTTCCCCACAAGCAGGTACTACTTAAATGGCTGCCAAACAGATACTACTTAAATGGCTGACAAAACAGCAGAAGCAATTAAAGCCTGAAGCTGCAAGAAATGCAGTAAACTATGAGCAAAATAAAATGCTTCAAACATTCCAGCAGTGTCAAGGCATCTTTTATTGCAGTAAAGAAGCTTTAGACAAGGAAATATCTGGGGGGAGACACTGTAGAGGAAGTTCCATAATAATGGTTTGATCTGCCTGCACACACAGAGGCTTGCCTCAGAGCAGCAGAGAGTTGTTCCAATATCCCACATACCTCTCCCTTGAAGCTACCTGGAAGTTTCTTCAGGTGAAAGGGCTTACAGGCAGCATGGGATGAACACTGCTGCACATAAAGACACTGTGTGTGTGTGCTCAGTGTTTGCTGTAGTGGACGTTTCCTGCTCACTGGAGACCTGGAAATGCCACATCACACACTCACCCATGCTGTATGCTCTTTCAGGTAACAGCCCTTATACTCTATGGTGTTGGGGTGCTTCAGCTGTTGGAGAAACTTGACTTCTTTGATGATATCCTGCCATTTCTAATTAAACAAACAAACAGGCAAAAAAAAAAGAGAGAAATAAATCTGTTAATCTCTCACACTCTCATACACCACACACTGCAGCACAGTCTGAAAAGCAAGCACAAAACTGTTTTACAAAGGGAAGGTGGCAAAAGTCATGACTGCAAGAGCACAACTGCCCATCAGTTGTCTGGATCCCTATGGCACTGAGGCCCAGACTTCCACCCAACATATTTAAGCAGTTGGAGGATTGCAAAGTACTTTTTCCTCCTTTTGATGGCCATACATTTTACTTCAAGCATTGCCACTGCTCTGCACATTGAACTGTTCAGTGGCCTCAAACTCCAGCTGCCCCAAAAGACACCACCGCCTCCATGTGACAGAGGTATTAAGGGTTAGCTGTTTGCTTCCTTCTGCTACACAGCACAAATCCATTGGCATTTAAAAGACCTCAGCACAGTTAGGAGACCAAGAGGTAGGCAAGCCACAAAAATAAGTTTGAAACATGGAATGGCCCAGGTTGGAAAGGACCTTAGAGATGATTTGCTCCAACCTCCCCACCATGGGCAGGGTCACCTCTCAACTAGACTCAGCTGCTCAAGGCCTTATCCAACCTAGCCTTCAACATCCCCAGAGAGGAGGCACCCACAACCTCACTGGAAAACCTATTCCAGAGTCTCATCACCCTCCTACTGAAGAGCTTCTTCCTAAGGTCCAGTCTAAGCCTACTCTCCCTCAGCTTCAAACCATTCCTCCTTGTCCTGTCTCTACACACCCTTATGAAAAGTCCCTCTCCAGCCTTCCTGTAGGATCCCTTCAGGTATCAGAAGGCAGCTCTAAGGTCATGTCAATGCACCAACCCATCAGAGTCAACCCCATTTCAAAGTAGAAAAATAAGAAGAGCCACTACCAAGCAACAACTGAAGTGAGTCTGATATTCTTGCAGGGAGGCTGGCACTCTGAACACAAGGTGTATGCAGTTTTAGGTTAGAGCTCCTAAAAATGGTTATAAAGTCAGCTGTGCCTTTCAGCTGACACCTCTGAGAGCCATGTTGATGGCTCCAGTAGCTCTCCATGCATTTATTATTGAAATCACCCCTGAACTAGCCACCAGACAAGCAGGCTCCATTCCCATTCACCTCCTTAAACCCAACTACTTGTCAAAATCAGCATAAGCTGCTCATTTTCCCACCACAAACCTCCATGCTTCCTTTGGAAGTGAGCAAGAGCTGCCCCATTAAAAAGCTGATCTGCTAGGGTCAGATGAAATATTGCAGCTAATTTCACTCCTCAGCTTCCCATTATGGTTGCAACAGCTGCTGCATGCAGGATTGGCTTTCTTCTTCTTACCTCATTCGTTTGCTTTCCACTATAGGACATTTTCTTGACTGCCACCACCTCATTAGTGTGGGAATTTGTAGCCTGGAGTAAGGAAAAAGAAACAGATTGAAATAAGTGTGATTCTGGGTTTTTTTGCCTCCCCATGGAGTGTGTTGTGCCTGTAGCAAATGCAGGCTTTTTTCCTCCTCTAGCACATCCTTGCAAGCTCCTACACTTCAGAGACATCTTCCTTGTGATACGAGCTACCACACAACTACTACGACACTTTTCCCTTGCTTTAGCTGTCAATATTCACCTCCAACAGGTCTAGGGAGGTTCTTCTCCCTCTCTACTCTGCCCTAGTGAGACCACATCTGAACTACTGTATCCAGTTTTGGGCTCCCCAGTTCAAGAGAGATGGGGATCTGCTAGAGAGAGTCCAATGGAGAGCTACAAGGATGATTTGAGTACTTGAAATCTTTCCTAGGAAGAAAGACCTGGGGCTGCTTACTCTTGAGAAGGCTGAGAGGGGATCTATCAATGTCCATAAACATCTGAGGGGTGGGGGTCAAGATGAAGGTGCCAGGCTCTTTTTGGTGGTGCCCAGTGACAGGACCAGGAGCAGTGGGTAAGAGCTAGAACACAGGAGTCATTTTTACAGTGAGAGTGACAGAGCACTGGAGCAGGCTGCCCAGAGAAGTTGTGGAGTCTCCTGTGGAGACTTTCAAAACCTGCCTGGATGTGTTCCTGCATGACCTGCCCTAGGTGATCCTGCCTGGGCAGGGGGGTTGGATTCAATGGTCTCTAGAGGTCCCTTCCACCCCCTAACATTCTGTGATTCTGTTCCTCCCTTGGCCCAATCTTGCACCCACTGCCAACATGCAAGTCACAGTTGTACTGGAACTGCAGGAAAACAGTTTTAGGTCAACCTCTGGAAAAATCTTTTCCTAAGAAACCAATGAACACATTGTTCAACAGCTATTGCAATTTCCACTTTCATGACCATGCTTCATTCTGGAAGCTACCCCAACCCAAAAAGCAACCTTCCTTTCGCCACACCAGAGCTGCTTTGCTAGGCATATTACTCAGTCATCAAAAATTCAGCTTTTCTGCAGCCTGTGTGACACAGGGGTGACGCTTAGAGACTGAAAACTCAGTTTCAGAGAGAGCTCTACTTGACTGGATTGGCACTGCCCTCGTTTCTGCGTGCTCGGGACAGAGAACTTGAAGGTTGCAGTCTTAAAAGGAGCTGTTGAAATCCCTGGGCCTCCAAGCATTTACCATTTGGGGGACAAAAAACTGGTGACAGTTAAAAGCTTCAAATACAATAGAAGCTAAACGTGGTAAATCCTTCTTTCAGCTGCCTGAGAGGATGAGTGTTACACTTTCAAGTGATGTATTAGTGAAAGACGTTTCCTGATGCATCAGGGACTTCAAAGGGAAAATGACACTGGCTCAAGCAAGAGAGCACAGGAATTACTCAAGTGAGCTGACACACCCCAGACCCTTCACAGCACACACTCCTCAAATGAGCTGGAGAAAGCTGCAAACAAAGAACTTCTGGAGAAGGCAAAATCCTTCCTAACCACCCACCAGCCTGACTTGGCAACTCAAAGATCACGAGTATTTCACTCAAAGAGAGGAATTAATGCTGGTGTATTTCTGGTACATTAATTCCAGGTACCTTCACGGGAGCCTGGTATCTCTCATTCCAGCCATACCTCTTAGCTGCATGGCACACTGCCATGTTCTCAGAGCTGTGGGTGAAGCTCTTGCTGTACCAAGTGCCTAGGATCCTTCTGACTGAACTAACTTAAAGGGCTGTACAAGCACACTTGACAGAAATAGCCACTTGCTGAAGTGGTTTTGGCTCTATTTGCAGATCTTCAACGAAAAGCTTGGCAGAAACCAAGCCCTTTTTGCTTGCAAAACCTCCTTCTGCACTGCTCTCACCTGCTTTAGCACCTTTCCCTGTTTTTAAGGTGGATAGAAGTAGGTTGTTTCAGATGAAAACTAGTCTTCTGAAGCTTGAAGTCAACTTAGTTGGTTTCAAGCCAAGTCAGAATCAACTTTAAAACCTTGTGAGAAGTGATATATTTCTTCTTAGCTTTCTGATATGTGAAGTTATCATTTCTTTCAAGCAAAAAAACAACCCACAAAACCCCAGAAATTTAAAATTATCCTGCCAAGCCTTGGCAATAGCAGACTGGAAAGCAAAACAGCTTGCAAAAACTGAGCTCAGATGGAAGTTTACACCAGGATAATCACATTAATTCACCACAACAACAGTGACAAGATACAGACCAAGGTACCTGCTGTTTGTAGTAGCGTCAGTTATGTACCAACAGCATCACAATCCACACCCTGCTCCTTTTGTCTGAGGTACCTAAAGTCTCTTTCCCATTCTTTTGGATTCTCTAGAAAGCCCCTTCAAAGGTTTTTTTGACCTATTCTCCTCTTTTGCTACCAGGATCCTTGGAATCTTGCTATGATGATCCAAGATCTTAGCTCTTCTCTCCCTCCAACATGCATAAGAATCAAGGTGTAAGACAGGCTATGAAAGCTTTTAAGAAGGAGGAAAACCAAAACAAAGATGTATGACATGCCCTGCATGGCAGGGAGAAGCTCTGGCCTGATCCATACAAAGCAGGGTACAGCTAGAGATCTTCTGCAGGTGACTGGATGGATCTCAGGCTACTGTGCACTGAAAACTGCACACAGGTTGGGTTCCTGCTTGTGACTTAACTACAGAGCAGGAGAGGGCAAAGACTCCAAAGAACAACCTAGTGGATGCCAAGTGCTTTATGCAACAGGAAGGAATGCTCAAGTTTCAAACAGTGGCCAAGAAGTGTGCCTGCACCACAGTGAAGTGGTGATGCATCTAATTACCATGTTACTGCAGCAATATTACTACAGGCATGACTGTAATCACCCATCAGGCTGGGAGGATGTGGCTGCTGCCAGGACACTGCAAGAAGCTGCAGTCTGGCTGAACTCTGTCATGGTTTTAAAGCACAGCCCAGTTCACTGAAGCATGCAGGGGAAGAGAGGCATCAGGGAATCACAACTCTTTTACCTAGCCTTAGTGGCATCTCAGTTGTAGGCCTGCTTGGTAGACATGACCTCTAATACTCCTCATGCTCTTCCAAGGAACTTCTGGACACCAGAGCTGAATGATAAAAGGTGGCTCCTTCACTACTTCATCTTTACCCTAAATCATACCATGCAGCCTTTCCCTCTGGTTTTGAAAAGCACTGGCTAGGTCCTCCCTGCTCCCATCTGAATAAACCTCCTTCTCATGGAGTGAATCAGCACATGCTGTGAGTTTGAGAGCCCCATCCTCTTACACATGCAGTACAGTTAACATTAGGTGTTCACCAACCTGTCTCTTAAACTCCACCATCTAAGTTCCTGTTCTACCTCTGACAATCCCCATGGTAGAACCCCCTCTGCATCACAGCTACCAGGTTAAACACTGAGGAATTAGGTAATTATCCCCCAAAGCCAAGAGGCACTGCTTATCTGACACAAAACATCAGGCTCCTCTCCCATTCTAGCAACAGTTCCACCAACACCTCCATCACTTCACACAGCTATGAAGACTGAGTTAGAGTGTTTACAATTAACTCATGCTAGCTACTGCCAGCTTCTGGAGCTGCAGGTGTAAGGATACCCATTCTAAACAGTTTAATGTCTGGTATTTAGAAACCCCAGTTCTAGTGAGCCTGATCTCCTGGAGTGGCTGGCCTTGCTGTCAAGCAGCTTTCATTTGCCTGTTTTTCCTACTGAATCCTATTTTAGCTTCATCAGTAGCAATTAGGTTTGAATTCTTTCTAAATACAGTGGTTTGGATTTGGCTCTGTTTGATACTAACTGTATGAACACTATTCTTCTCCCTTGCCAGGTTCAGTTCTCTTGACTGCTGCAATTAACACAATCCTTCCTTCCTGCTGGAATTCTCATTCCTTTCAGGACTTTCTCTTTCCTTTTGCCATGCAAACATTTGCTATTGAAGACAGCCTGTTATGAGATGAACATGGGGACAAGGAAAGCAGCAAACCAAAATGACCTTTCAAAGCTATCTCCAGGAAGGAACCCTCAAAGGTCATCTCATCCAACATCACTGCAGACAGCAGAGACATCTCTGGCTAGATCAGGCTGACCAGGACCACATCAAGTCTGATCTTGAATGTCTCCAGGAACAGGGCCCCAACCACATCCCTGGGCAACCTGTTCCAGTATTTCACCACCCTCACTGTGAAGAATTTCCTCCTGACATCCAACCTAAATCTCCCCTGCTCCAGTTTCAAACCACTGTCCCTTGTCCTATCACCCACAAGCCCTTCTGAACAGTCCCTCCCCAGCATCTTCCTGTAGGTCCCCCCTTCAGATACTGAAATGTAGCTATAAGGTCTGCCTGGAGCCTTCTCTCCAGGCTGAACTCAGTTATTCATAGGAAAGGTTCTCCAGCCCTCCTCTAGACCCACTTTGTGGCCCATCTTTGTGGCCCTCCTCTAGACCCACTCCAGCAGGTCCATGTCTCTCCTGTGTTGGGGCTGCTGGAGCTGGACACAGTACCTGCAGGTGAGGTCTCACCAGAGCAAAGTGGCAGAATCATCTCTCTTGACCTGCTGGGCCACACTTCTTCTGGTGCAGCCTCCACTACCAGAGCAGCAGAGTAATCATTCAAAAGCCTGAGTGCAATCTGGAGTGACTGCCATGGTATCTTTACCCAAGCAGCCACAACATCAATTCATTACCAAAAGCAGCTTTTAACTCCAAACACATTTTGAATCATTAACTCACTAGATCTATTAATTTGCACTGGTTCACAGGCATATGAGCACCAAGTAGAGCATCTTGAAATTCCAGTTTGGCAAATAAATCTCCAACTGTTTAAATTCAACTTTCAGCATCAGATAGCACAAGATACCATATACTTAACCTGAATCACAGGATGTCACAGGGGTTGGAAGGGACCCAAAGAGATCCTCGAGTCCAACCCCCTCTGCCAGAGCAGGACCATGGAATCTAGCTCAGGTCACAGAGGAATGCATCCAGACAGGCCTTGAAAGTCTCCAGAGAAGGAGACTCCACAACCTCTCTGGGGAGCCTGTTTCAGTGGTCTGTGACCCTCACAGTGAAGAAGTTCCCCCTTGTGTTGAGGTGGAATCTCCTGTGCTGCAGCTTACATCCATTGCCCCTTGTCCTGTCACAGGGAGCAAGTAAGCAGAGCCTGTCCCCTCCCTTCTGACCCCCAGAGATTTATAAACTTTCATTAAATCCCCTCTCAGTCTTCTCTTCTCCAGACTAAAAAGCCCCAGCTCCCTCAGCCTCTCCTCCCAGGGCAGTGCTCCAGTCCCCTTCTCATCCTCGTAGCCCTCTGCTGGACCCACTCCAGCAGCTCCCTGCCCCTCTTGAACTGGGGAGCCCAAAAGTGAATGCAGTGGGTGCACTATTAAAACTGTAGTCAGCTGCTACTATAACTAACATCTGTAACAGTGAAGAGCTCAGGAGTGCTCTGGAACACTTCTGGCGACGTGTGTGAGGAAAGCTAACACAAACAAACCGCTCGGAGCTCAAAGGAGGCTGAAAACCTCGGCGAGCTCTCCTCACATGGTTTTGTCTCCCACGAAAGGAGGCAAAACCTGTACTTACAAAGTACACTGCTCCAAAGCTTCCATGTCCAATTTCATGCAAGCCCACAAATATTTCTTCAGGATCATCTTTGTAGAACAGGTCAGCTATCTCTGGGTCCTTTGGCACCCCTTTGCGCATGTTGAAGTATTAGGAACTAGTTTGTGCTTTCGACTTCCCAAGCGGTTTCTTCCTTCATCGACAAAGTGGTTTGTAGCTAGCATTCAGCACCTGGTGGGGAAAGAAACATAGGATCATAGAAGTGTTAGGGTTGGAAGGGACCTCAAGGATGATCCAGCTCCAACCCCCCTGCCATGGACAGGGACACCTCACACTACAGCAGGTTGCTCAGAGCTACATGCAGCCTGGACTTAAAAACCTCCAGGGATGAGGCTTCCGTCACCTCCCTGGGCAACCTGTGCCAGTGTCTCACCACCCTCATGAGGAAGAACTTCTCCCTACCATCCAATCTGAATCTACCCATTTCTAGTGTAGCTCCATTCCCCCCAGTCCTATCATTACCTGACACCCTAAAAAGATCCTCCCCAGCTTTCCTGTAGCCTCCTTCAGACACTGGAAGGCCACAATTAGGTCTCCTCACAGCCTTCTCTTCTCCAGACTGAACAGCCCCAACTCCCTCAGTCTATCCTCATAGCAGAGCAGCTCCAGCCCTCTGCTCATCCTCATGGCCCTGGATGATCTTGAAGGTCTCTTCCAACCTGGTTTATTCTATTCTATTCTTTGGACACCTTCCAGCACCTCCAGATCCTTCCTGTAATAGGGGCTCCAGAACTGGATGAAGTACTTCAGATGGGGTCTCCCCAGAGCAGAGCAGAGGGGGAGAATCACCTCCCTCGACCTGCCGGCTATGTGTGTTTCATCCGTTTCCCTTCACACACATTTCTGCTCCCCCCCTCCTCCAGCAGCAAAATCAGAGGAAACCCTTTCAGGAGCAATAGACTTCACTATTGTTTCCTTCAGCTAATTATTTTTTAATTATTAGTCCAATTTAGATAGAGAGATTAAAAGACATTCAGAGCAAACCAGCTCTTTATCTCCTACAGGAAGCAAGTGCTGCACTTAACACTAAGGTCCACTTGAAGCAAGTCCTGTTGCTACGCAAAGACATCCTGTGATACGAGTTTGTTACTCCTCATGCTGGTCTCCTAGTGTGTCAGTTTTCAGACTGCCACCATTATCCCTCCTCCTTT
Organism: Dryobates pubescens; assembly: GCF_014839835.1. Lineage (NCBI taxonomy): Eukaryota > Metazoa > Chordata > Aves > Piciformes > Picidae > Dryobates > Dryobates pubescens. The sequence goes on from NC_071636.1 coordinate 3,554,516, forward strand.
TCCTCTGCTGTTTGTTTGCTTTATTTCTCTACTCCCACTTGCCAGCTGGTGCTAGTAGAAAAGTCAGCTTCTATCCTACAGAGACCCCCCACAATCATATGATTTTCCATGTATTGATTTATTTTCCAGAGCTAAAAAAGTGCTGTTGGGCAGTGATGGCTACCAGCTCACAGAACTGCTCTGGAAAGCTCCTAGACCCTCACCACAGAGGGCAGAGCTTCACCTCCTTCACACCTTTCTGTAGTATAAGAGAGCACAGAACTGAGCTGTGCTTAAATGAACATCTTTAATATCCATCCCTAAAATGTCATGTATGTGGAAAAACCAACCCCAAACATCAGAAAGTGTCACACTTCCTATCAAAACACCCTGAAAAGTCTGCATTGGCTCAGTAAACCCTGGACAGGTGCCTCTACCCATCTGCTTCTGGCTTCTGCAACCCAGCAGGTTATCTGCAGGTGAGGCCACTGGATCAGTTTCTAACACCCTGGAGTAAATCTCAGAACTACTTGCAGGTATGTAGTTCAGCACCTCTTTTATTGAGGCCACATCTTCTCTGTGTTTACAAGTACAGAAACTTGTGAAAGCATGCATTGAAAGGTTCACCCTACCTCATGACAGCAAGAGACAGGCAAGAGAGAGCAGCTGAAATTTAGCAAGCTGGTAAAATTAAAACTAGAACACAGGAAGAAGGCTTCAGAAGGTTGCAGGCTGTAAGTGTCATCCAGATGGAAGGATGAAAGCACAGCCTAATTTTGGCCTGGGGCTGAGACAGTTCCCCTGGCTCAGGATGACAAGTGATGGAGCCACAAGCCCCTCGAAGCATGGGTCAGCAGAGGTGCAGGGAAGTGCTCTGCTGCAGCATACCTGGGTAACTGTGGCACAACACATGCTCTGTGGCTCAGATTCCTTTCAGCAGCATTGTCCTGTGCTCTCGTCCTCCCAGCCCCTATTCTGCAAAGGAAAACAAATGTCAGTGCTGGGAAAAGGTATTTCAAGCTTTATACCTGCTGCTAGTCCACAAAAACACTACATCTGAAAAGACCATGGACCATCAAGGCACCATCTGAACATTCAGCTAAAGGAGCACTGGCTGGGAATGCTGATGGGCTCTCCTCCTGCACTTCTGTGTCTTCCAGCCCTTGAGCTATCAGTGAAAGACAGGAAACCAGGCAAAGAGATGAAATGCCAAGTTCTTTGGCTTTTATAAAGACACTTCAGCTTGCTGGGGCATAGGAGGAGCATGGAAGTCTGCTCTCAGACTGCACTGATCAAGTTGCCTATAAAAAGGCTGAAGCTCTCACAGCTGAGCATTATTTTGCTCAGGATGTTGCACCCAATGACATGCAAGACTTCAAAGAAAGTCCTAGGCATTAGTAAGTCAAATGCTGTTGGATTCCACTGAGGAGAGAATGAGCAATGAAAAGATGAAAAAGGAGGGCAACCAGTCAGAGCCATCAGCTGAAATCAGGGCTGGATTGCTCATGGTTAAGGATACAGCTCACTGCAGTCACCCATGCCTACTGGTGTAGCAATGCCCCCAAAAGAGCCACAGTCATCCTCTCCTTGCAATCAAACACAGCCAGAGCTTGGAATTAGCTTGCCCTTACAGCAAAGGTTATCACACAGACACATCCACAGCAGAAACACTTCCAAGTAAAGCACACTGCAGTAATTACACTGTCAAAACCTGAATTAATGTCCACATGAAGTCATACCCAACAAGCAACTCATCTTCCCATTTGTTGGGAAGAAATACACCAGCAGAAGCCTTCCTGCTGGTAGCTACAGCACCCAAAGGCAGCTATTTCTGTCTCCTGTTCTCAGCAGAGGGCAATACTATTGAGCTGTTCAAAAGCTATTTGTGGAGCAGCAGGGGAAAAAAAAAAAAGGCTCTGCCATGTTCAGTTGAAAATAAAAGCAAATTCTCCAGAATAAACAGATGACAAAAGCCAGCTGAATGAGATGATTATTCACTCTCAGCTGATTGGCCTCACCCAAAGGTGCTATATTTACTCCATGCCTGCAGACAGGGGCAAAGAATGCTGAATTTCAGGTCTGGCATTTGTCAGCCAAGTGAAAAAAAAAAAGAAGCAGCCATTTGGCTTCAGAACAACAAAAACAAAGTGGTGAAGAAAACAATTTAGCCATCTCTAGTCAAACCAACTTCTCTGGCCACAAACAAACTCTCTGCAGCAGCAGCTTGGATATTCAAGGGTGGATTGGGAAACTAAATGTCAAGGCTTGAAGTCCTAAGCAGCAATGTCATTCTCCACTTAGGACAGACACAGAGCAAGGCTGTGCAACAAGGCCTTCTCAGCAGGATTAGTATGTTCAGGGAATCATTCAGGTTGGAAAAGACCTTCAAGATCAGAGTCCAGCAATAGACTCAGTTCTACCAAGTCCACCACTAAGCCATATCCCCACATCCACACAGCTTTTAAACACACAGCATCATAGAATGGTTTGGGCTGGAAGGGGCCTCCAAAGGTCATCTAGTCCAGCCCCCCTGCAGTCAGCAGGGATACCCTCCACTAGCTCAGCTTGCTCAGAGCCTTGTCCAGCCTCACCTTGAATATCCCCAGAGAGATGGAGCCTCAACTACCTCCCTGAGCGACCTGTCCCAGTGTTCCACCACCCTCATGCTGCAGAACTCATTCCTAACATCCAAGCTAAATCTCCTCTCATTTCAAACCACTGTCCCTTCCTATCACTGCAGGCCTTTGTAAACAGTCCCTCTGCAGCCTTCTTGTAGGCTCCCTTCAGGTAATGCAGTCCCCAAGGATGGGGACTCAATCCCCCCCCGGGCAGCCTGCTCTAATGCCTGACCACCCTTTTAGGAGAAAAGTTTCTCCTGACATCCAACCTAAACCTTCCCTGGCACAATTTGAGACCATTTCCTCTCCTTCTATCACCGGATAGTAGGGAGAAGCAGCTTGATTTCTACTCTTCAGCCTTCAACAAGCACACCTAAAGCAGCATTTGAGACTCTGCATGTTCTGAACGCCTCAAATGAAAACAGCATTCATCACACTGGCAGTGACTTAGGGAAGTGACTCAAGAGTTTCACAGTTTGTGAGCTCAGCATTTTGTTCAGACAAGGCCCTTTGGAGATGCCTCAACCTGCCTACCTAGAAATGAAAGCTCTCTTTCAACAGTCACCAGTGAAAAATGCCTGCCTTGGAGGACAAACTGCTTGTGCATCACTCCAAGGGGCTAGAAAAATGAGGTGAATTCTGGAGAGTCCATCCAGCACCAGAAATTGTCTCAAGAGGAGCATGTCAAATGTTACCTGTGGAAAAAACTTCCCTAGTGACAATTACAGAGCAGATTGTGACAAGAATATTGTGTGTCCAACAGTGTGATGCTGGACACATCCACACAGCAATGTCTCCATCCATTTGCCACTAGTGTCACAACCAAAGAAAAGCAAAGTAAGCAATCACCTGCAAATCCAGCTCTTGATGGGAACCACCAGGCCCTCTGTGACCTGCCCAGTGCACAATAGCCCAAAGCAAGAGTGAAAGGCTGAAGAACTTCACTGAAAGCTACAAGTGCAAAACATTTGTGTTCTTCTAGAATCACAGGATCATTAAGGTTGGAAAAGACTTTTAAGATCACTGAGTCCAACTGTAAACTATCTACTATGACCACTTAACCATACCCTGAAGCACCACATCTACAGATTCTTGAACAGCTGCAGGGATGGGGACTCCATCACCTCCCAATCCCTGACCACTCTTGCAGCAAAGAAATTCTTCTTAATATCCTAAACCTCCCCTGGCACAACTTCAGCCCATGAAGCAAATCTGTTTAGAGCAGTTTGCTGTGCTGCTTCCATCCTCTGCCACCCTTCAAACACAGCACCCCAGGAATGCAATTCACCCTCTAAATGGAGCAGGTAGCTCTTGCTGGAGTTCTGGCCCTTTGTTGTCTCATCACAGGGGTTCAAGGATTCTCTACTCCTTACTTACACTAAACAGCACAGTAACCTGGTGCTTCTAATCACTGAGGCAGGAGGACAGCAGGTCTCACCATGGAGTTCCAGCAGAAAATGATGGTAGAGAATAAAGGAACAGTTAGGAGCAATTAGGAGCATGCTATTGATATGAACAAGGCATGACCACAGAACCCCAAAATGGTAGGGGTTGGAAGGGACCTCCAGAGAGCATCAAGTCCAACCCTCTGCCAAAGCAGGATCACTTTGGGCAGGTCACACAGGAACACACCCAGGCAAGTTGTGAAAGTCCCCAGAGAAGGAGACCAGTGACTGCAAACTACTCACAGTCTGGACCATCAACAATGCTGTCAACAAGCTTTGTCAACAGCAAACAAGTGGGTTTTCCCCCACCAGTTTAAGGAGAACCAAAGTGTCTTCAATCAGAAGCAAGCCTAACACTCACATAGTGTGCATTGTGGCTTTTGCTGCCTATCACACGCTCCCAGCAAAGTGGGCAGTGGAAAGGACCCCTGGGGATCCTCTGGTCCCTAAAAAGCAGGGTCACCCACAACTGGCTGGCCAGGGCTGTGCTCAGGTTGTTTGGGAATCTTTCCAGAGGAGAGGGCTCCACCATCTCTCCAGGCAGCTTAGTCCAGTGCTCTGTCACCCTCCAAGTGAAGAATTTTTCCCTTATGTTTAGGTGGAACCTCCTGTGTTCATGTTTGCATCTGATGACCCTGGATTTGTTGCTGAGCACCACTGAAGAGTCTGACCCTTGCCCCTTGGATATTGATAAGATCCTCAATCAGTTTTATATTTACACTAAAACCTTCTTGCTACCATTTATGACCTCCAGGAATAACAACAGGAAAGAGCTTGACCTGAATGTAAAGCAAGCAACACAACACAACGCAACTGGAAGAGCCTTTAAGAAGAGCTAAGTATCCACATTCCCAAACATCCCATGGATCTAAACCTACATTTGTGCCCAAGAGAACAGTTACACATGGCCACTCAACTTCTGTAGATGTCTGCACAGAGCATGGTGTCAGAAGAGTTGAGATACTTGGTTCTTTTCTTTCTCTAGTTCCACATGACATCCTGACCTCTACACTACAAGAAACATGGACTCGAGGGATGGACCACTTGCTGGATAAGCACTTGGCTGGATGGTCCTAGTCAATGGTTCAATGTCCAAATGGAGATCAGTGACAAGAGGTGCCCCTCAAGGGTCTGCCCTGGGTCCAGTGGTGTTTAACACCTTTGCCAGTGATATGGACAGTGGCATTGAGTGCACCCTCAGCACGTTTGCAGATGCCACCAAGCTGTGTGGCGCAGCTGACACGTTGGAGGGACCTGGACAGGTTTGAGAGGTGGGCCCATGCCAACCTCATGAAGCTCAACAAGGCCAAGCGCAAGGTCCTGCAACTGGGGTAGGGCAATCCCAAGCACAAATAGGAACTGGATGATCATTAAGGCCCCTTCCACCCCAAACCATTCTGTGTTTCTATGAAGCTGACTAACGACCAGCACTCTGCCCAGCATCCTTCACTCACAGCACACAGCAACATCTCCACACCCCACAAGCACCCCAGCTTCACCCTACTCAGTGCAAATGTGTAAACCAGCGTGAACTGCATCTCACACCACCATGGGCCCCTTCCAAATGCACACAGGAATACATAAAGTTACTTTTAGTTCCCAGTTACACCACAGGACTTCCCAAAACACGGACAAAGTTTTCCACTTCAAGCAGAAAAACAAACTACAGGAAACAGGGTGGAACAGCAGCAGATTCCACTCATAGGAGGAGCAACATGACATGGCTCATGCATTCATTTTTAGATATTTGGGGGGGAGATAATTTTATACCAGAACTGTTTTTTTCCCCCCCCCAAGAATTCCAAACACAGAGTCTCCTTTCTTCACTGTGGCCTCTACCTCATCTCCACAACTCTGCAAGACAACATGAAGGAGGGAATTCTCAGATAAACTCAGCTGATAGAAACTGGCCCAAGTAAGAAACCTTTGGAGTTCCAAAAGGTGCTCAAGTCCCACCACAGTCATAGATCCATGGAATGGTTTGGGCTGGAAAGGACCTTAAAGATCATCTAGTTCCAACCCCCCTGATATAGGCAGGGATACTTCACACTAGACCAGATGGCTCAAGGCCTCATCCAACCTGGCCTTGAGCACACAGGGAGGAGGCATCCACAGCTTCCCTGGGCAACCTGTTCCAGTGTCTCACCCCCCTCACTGGAAAGAATTTCTTCCTCATCTGCAGACTAAATCTGCCCTCCTCACATAGAAATTTAAGTCAGTTACATATTTTGATGATCTTTGAGGTCTTTTCCAACCTTATTCATTCTATGATTCTATTATAAACTTCCTTTAATCAGCACATGGCTCCCTACAAGGCCACAGACAAACACTTCACCCAGTGCTTTCCACACCTAGCTCCCCTCCATGCAGACCCCAGTCTGGGATGGACAGTCCATTCAGCCCATCAGCTCACAGCAGCAGGTGATTTGGCTTTCTGAGAAAGACTCTTGAAGATATTTTAAGCTTTTCAGTGTCAATTTCTTGCATGAAAGAGTGGTGAGGTGTTGGAACACACAGCCCAGAGAGGTGGTGGAGTTGTCATCCCTGGAGGTGTTCAAGAGGTGTGTAGATCTGGTGCTTCAGAAGAATAGTCCAGTGGTCATGGCAGCTGGGTTATGGTTGGACTCTTTGATCTTGAGGGTCTTTTCCAACCTTAATGACTGTATGATTTGTCCAGGGAGGTTTTCAATGTCCCTCCCCAGAGGTGTTCCAAGGCCAGATTGGACAAGGTCTTGAGCAACCTGGTCTAGTGGAAGGTGTCCTTGCCCATGAAGGGAGGGTTGGAAGCAGATGATCTTGAAGGTCCCTTCCAACCCAAACCATTCTAGAATTCTGTGATTTCTTTGATCATGAAGAATTCTTTTTCTAGCAAACATTATGTACCTGATAACAACCACCATGGGTGTTCCTAGTACCTAATTTTAACTCTCTGACCAGTCAGAAACGCAGAACCAGTATCACAGAATATTATGGTTTGGAAGGGACCTCTAGAGATCATCAAACCAAACCCCCCTGCCAAAGCAGCAGCACCTAGGGCAGACTGCAGAGGAACATGTCCAGGTGGGTTTTGAAAGCCTCCAGAGAAGGAGACTCCACAAGCTCTGTGGGCAGCCTGCTGGAGTGCTCTGTCACCCACATACCTGGTACATCAATTCAACTCTGGTACCTACACTCAAGCTAATTCCAAGTTTGCTGTCAGTGGATACAAAAAGCAACTGCACAAGAGCCTTTGTTTGTTTAAATGAATCACTGCTTCCAAGATCCTCAGGAGAGATTTCACTTGGGTCTAGAAGCAGCAAGTCCTCTCACATTCTTTCTGCAAATCTCTAAGAAGCAAAATTTGCAGGTAACAGAAATGGGAAGTACCCAGTGACCTTCAGGAGCTAGGAACAAGATTTTTGCAGGGCATTTGAAAATGCTCTGCAGATACCAGGAGAGTGTTCCCTAAGGGTATGCAGTGGGGGGATCAGGTTGAAGAAATCAGGACACAATCTGCTAGGAAAGCTGGATAGAACACAAGCACAAAAGGTGTCTGGTCATATAGTTAGGAGCTGAGACTCATGTGCTGGTTCCTCACATGCTCCTTCTGTCTGCTTTTCAAAGAACATCCCCCAGCATCACAGAATACACTTGATTAGAAGAGACCTTCAAGCCCCTTCAGCCCTGTACTGAAGGGATGTGGTTTAGTGTGGACCCTAAGTACCAGGTCCATTCACCACTCAGACACCCCCAGGGATGGTGACTCCAGCACCGCCCTAAGCAGACAATTCCAATGTTAGAGAACCCTTGCAGTGAAGAAGTATTTCATACCATCCACTCTAAACCTCCCCTGGCACAGCTTGTAACCACTTCCTCTAGTCCCGTTGCTTGCCACCAGGGAGAAGAGGCTGGCCCCATCCAACTCCATCACCCCATTTGCATACTAGTTGGATGCAATCACAGCTCTTCACTGCTTCCACTTCTACAGAGAAGTGTGAGCATTTTCCTTTGCCAGGGTTCATTTGAACACCAGCCTGGCCCACACTTCCTTGATTCAGCATTCTCCAGTGCTCACCATCAGGTCATTCCGATTACTCACGCTAATAAAACCCCCTGAATCAGAGCTTCCCTGACTAAGGTGATCCCTGTGCACTGTGCCCCTGGGGTATGGAACTGAACTCCTAACTTGCAGGTCTCACTGAAGCAACATTTTTTTCCCCCTGAGTAGCAGCACTGATTGGTCTCTTCTCCCAGGCAACCAGCACCAGAACAAGAGGACACAGTCTCAAGCTGTGCCAGGGGAGGTTTAGGCTGGAGGTTAGGAAGAAGTTCTACACAGAGAGAGTGATTGCCCATTGGAATGGGCTGCCCGGGGAGGTGGTGGAGTCACCATCACTGGAGGTGTTCAGGAGGAGACTTGATAGGATGCTTGGTGCCATGGGTTAGTTGATTAGGTGATGTTGCATGATGGGTTGGACACGATGACCTTGAAGGTCTCTTCCAACCTGGTTTATTCTATTCAATGCTTGGAAAGGAAGTGCTCCATTTGTAATTTCTCTGCATGTCACGAATAAGACAACATCAACTTACAGAAGTTGTGCCAGGGGAGGTTTAGGTTGGATGTTAAGAAGAATTTCTTTGCTGCAAGAGTGGTCAGGGATTGGAAGAGGCTGCCCAGGGAGGTGGTGGAGTCCCCATCCCTGGAGCTGTTCAAGAAACCTGTGGCCACGGCACTTGGGGACATGGCTTGATGGCCATGGTGGTGTTGGGTTGATGGTTGGACTCAATCTTACCAGAGGCCTTTTCCAGCTGAAATAACTCCATGGTTCCATAAAACCTGGAGGGGTTTCATAGGTTTATTTGATAGGAATGAAAAAAAAAACCCACAACCCTTTGAGTCACTACGTAAACCTTGAGTAGTTCAAAAAAAAAAAAAAGGAAGGAAAAAGGCTTCTTGCTCTGAAAAACAACATTTCATGGGATTTCATCATGGCACACTTGAAATAATTCAACAGCACATCTGGCAGGGAGGAAACACACATGAATCATTTTAAAGCCTGATGTACATAAGCCCAAGCAGCACCACACCGAGAAACACAAAGTTCCTCAGATCTTCTCCTCCGAGCAGCTCGTGTGGGGCAGGAAATTGAGGAAATTGCCTTCCTCCTTCCAGCAGAATTTTCTTCTCCACCATGCTGCTTACAAAAGGCAGTGAACTCCAGACAATTACAAATTCATGAGCATTACCCTGTGTGCTCCTCAAGAGGCAAAAAAGAAGCCATTGAATTTGTTTATGAAAGCCTGAAGAGACACCAGCAGCACGCTCAGACTTTCCTACCTATTAATGTCACAGCTTCCAAAGAGCTGAAGCCATTTTGTGCTTTTAAGCTATTTTTAGGTGTGTTTTTTTTTTAAAGAGTTCCTATTTTGACCATCACATAATCAAACAGCAGCAACAACAGGCAGCAACTGGATAGATCTGTTCCTACAGTTCTCCAGGCGGACGCTGCAGGGAGAGCCAACCTACTTCTGCTCACCTGCAGTTCAGGACTGGAGGATCAGCCCAGGTGACACTGAAGCCATCATGGTGGCCACCAGATGTACATGCCAGCAGATCATTGACATCCTAAACATGAAGTAAGACTTCAAGCATATCTGCATTTGCATCACTCTTTCAGCAGACTCCACCTTGAATACTGTGTCCAGTTCTGGTGTCCCCATCGCAAGAAGGGCATAGAACTGTTGAAGCAAGTCCAGAGGAGGGCCAAAGGATGATCCAAGGGCTGGAGCACCTCTGCTATGAGGATAGGGTGAGGGAGCTGGGGTTGTTCAGCCTGGAAAAGAGAAGACTGCAGGGGGACCTTAGAGCAGCCTTCCAATAGCTGAAGGGAACCTGCAGGAAGGCTGGAGGATGACTTTTCCCGAGGGTGTCTAGTGACAGGACAAGGGGGAATGGTTTGAAGTTGAGGGAGGGCAGGGTTAGACTGGAGCTTAAGAAGAAGTTCTTCAGTAGGAGGGTGGTGAGTCTCTGGAATAGGTTTTCCAGAGAGGCTGTGAAAGCCCCCTCCCTGGAGGTATCCAAGGCCAGGTCTTAGGCAGCCAAGTCTAGCTGAGAGGCATCCTTGCCCATGGCAGGAGGGTTGGAGTAGATCAAGTCTGAGGTCCCTTCCAATCTGGGCCATTATGTGATTCTATGACTGCTAAGATTGTGGCAGTTTTAGGCTATGCCTGAATCTCCTTCCAACTGAGTTAGTCCTGCTTAGTTAGAGTGAATGGGAAGCTTCAACCCAGCACGTAAGATAACCTGAACATTAACAAATTCTATGAGTTTTCCAGTTTTAGCTTAGATGACATGACTTTGAGGAGCCCCTTGGAGGAAACCAGATTTAAGTGAGGTTAATGTATAATGCTACTGAAGAGGTACTTTGGACTAGCCGGGGGAAAGGTGTGTTGTAGGGGAAGGAGGTGAAAACCCTTGGATCTCATCTGGGGCAAGAAGTGATCTCGTTGGGTAAGTACAAGACAATAAGGAAGAGCCTTTACCATAGCAATGTGCTAGTGCAGCTCTGTAGCTGCTGTTGTAGCACTGCTTGACTGTGTGTGTTGGGGGGGAAGGTTTCTATTTTAAAACCTGTTTATCCTCCTTTTGCAAGAAAAATTAACTCAGATAACCAATTTGCTGGAAGCTAGGTCACAGCACAACTGGCCAGAAAGAGAGTCCTGCAGTAGGTCCTTAACACAAAAGCCAAACCAACCAACCAACCTCCCCCCAAAAGAAACCACAAAAACCCCCCAAAGAATTAAAGCAAACCCCAAACCAGAAGCAGACTGCACAAAGAGGGAGGGAGGGGAAAAAAATATCAGTAAGGTATTCTTTTGTCAGGGAGAGTCAGAACAGCTCTCAAAACAAACCACATTGTGATTTATGGCTTGGGGTTTTTTTCCCCTTCTGTTTGATGAGGCAGGAGAAGGCAAGTGTGAAATATGGTCTGGATGATTCTAAGGAAATCCAAGGATCTTCAACAGCCTGGAGAAGAGAAGGTTCCTGGCAGGCCTTAGAGTGGCCGTCCAGTACCTGAACAGGGCTAGAGGGAGGCTAGGGAGGGACTTTGGACAAGGGCTTGTAGGGCTAGGGTGAGAGGGAATGGATTGAAGCTTGATGAAGGCAGATTTAGGCTGGAGATTAGGAAGATATTCTTTCCACTGAGGGTGGGGAGACACTGGAACAGGTTGCCCACTCCCTGGAGGTGTTCAAGGCCAGGCTGGATGAGGTCTTGAGCAAGCTGGCCCAGTGGAAGGTGCCTCTGCATGGGACAGGGATTGGAACTGGATGATCTCTACGGTCTCTCCCAACCCAAACCATTCTAGGATTCCATGATTATCAGCTTTCTATTCATAACCCACTCCCAAACTCTCCATTTCTACAGACAGAGTTACACCAAGCAGCCTATGTTGATAATTCTCCCCTGTGATGAGGTTTAGAAGGGCTGCTGAGTGCTAACCTTGTGCCCCTGCTGGTTTCAGCAGCAGCCCAGAAAGCTCCAAGCACTCCACTGCATTTCCCCCACCACACCCACACTCTGCTGCCTTACCCCTCTGGCTGCCCCATGAATCTCTCCCTGCCACACACTTCTCCTTTTATAGCTCTCCTTCCTTCCTGCCTCCCCTGTGCCAGCCAGAGATAACACTTTAAGAAGCTGCCTATTTGACTCATTGGCTTTATCATTTTAACTGGCTCTGCCCTCAGTGACTCCAACACATCCAGCTCTCCTCCTGACCTATTTACAGGCACGCCTGTAACCATGAACATACAGAACAGGCCTTTTTTTCTCCCCCACACTCATATCATTAAATGGCTTCATTCAGGTGTTCAAAGTCTGCTTCAGGAGTGGAATTCAGGCTGCTGTTGAAAAAGCCACCACAATTCAGTTTCACGTGGGATTACTGTTACTAAAAGATAACCTCAGCCAAGACACAATCAGTCACTAAACTACACCACCTCAGCCACTGGCTTTCCATTCCTCATTGCTCTTTACAGCTCCCTGAAAGAAGGCTGCAGGGAGGTGGGGGTTGGATTCCTCTCCCGAGTATCAGGCGACAGGAGGAGAGGAAATGGCCTGAAATTGTAGCAGGGGAGGTTTAGGTTGGAGATCAGGAAAAAATTCTTTGCTGCAAGAGTGGTCAGGGATTGGAAGAGGCTGCCCAGGGAAGGGGTGGAATCACCATCCCTGGAGGTGTTTGAGATGTGTGGACCCGGCACACTGTGACGTGGTTTGATGGCTGTGGTGGTGTTGGGTTGCTGGTTGGACTCTATGACCTTAGAAGGCTTTTCCAGCCAAAACAATTCACTGATTCTCTTTCAATAGGCTTTTACTCCTCCTCTTGCCCTACTCTGGAGTACTCCCACAGAGCACAGGACCCAAACTGGTGCTTGGTTGCATGGTTTAGTTGATTAGGTGGTGTTGGAGGATAGGTTGGACATGAAGATCTTGAAGGTCTCTTCCAACCTGGTCTGGTCTATTCTATTCTATTCCAGCACAATCTATTGGATGCCTTTTCCATCACTGCTGATCCATTTTCTCCTTAGTGCATTTATCCCATGACAGTTCCAGACCTCCAGGGATATTTATATTTTCTCTTCCACAAGTTCTTCTGTTTTAGGAAGAAATCTACAGGCACAAGTTTCCTCCACCTTCTTCCAAGTTCACTTGAGGAAAAAAGCACAAACACTGCCACTACCCTCACAGCTTGGGTTGGGCACTTGTGCTTTAGAGAGAGCTGGGTCACAAATACAATTAATATGCTTGGAGGAGCATTTCTCTTTAATAGGGTCACATTCATATTTGCATCCCTCATGGCACCTCCAGAGGCTCTCTTCTGAATGCAGTTTAACACAGGAGAAAAATATGCTCCATTTTACACACAGATGGACAAATTCACTTGCTAACACTGAATTAGAAAGAGAAAAATTGCAGCACTTGAGGAGGGGTTGGAAAGAATTTCATCTGGTTCAGCCCCTCCCTCGAGAACTCCACTAAAAAAGGCACAGAGGTAATTCAGGATTCGGATGGACAGAAGGCAGGGGATGGTGTTTCACTTCCTCACTTCCACTTTTACTTGTTCTCAGGACACCACACACTCCTCCCACCAGCTGAAGAGCTTTAGGAAATGCTTCATATTTGGCCTATATTCTTTAAAAAGCAGCCATGAGGGTAACAGCTCAGAGAAGAAACAGAGAGTCTGTCTAATGAGCTGATGCTTAGTACTTTAAGTGACAATGTTAGCACGAAGTAAATTCACTGCATGCAGCATGCTTCACCTGGAACATCCGTGCCACCCCTTCAAAAAGAAAAGAATCAGGCACTGTTACCCAGATTATGTCAAGAAGGGGCAGGAATAAAGTGCAACACTGACTGGATGGAGAATCAGACACGGTTCTGGGTGCAGGAGGCTGTCCTCATTTCCTTCCACTCTTTTTCAGGGCTGCAAGATGCCACAGAAGCTGTTTCCACTGCCCTTTCATTATGCAGGGAGTGTGCTAATATGCATATTAATCCAGACCAGAGGCACCCTGCATCACTAATGCATGTTTCTGACCACCACTTCCCCCCTGCCTTGCCTGAAACCTCCTGCAAACCTGGCAAGCATCACCACATCAGATTATTCCAGCACTCTGGAGTTACATTTTGCTATGGCCTCAGGAGTTCCTATACTTAGACTTCCCAAACTGAAATTTGGGATTCTGGAGTACAGCTCTGCAGCAGCTTGAGCAGTCCTGACTAATTTGGATCCAACTTAACTTGTAACTAAACTGCATTATACACCCCTGCTGCCTTTGCTGCTTTGGATAACTCCATCTTAATTTAGCAAGGCACAAAGAAACCATCCCAGACTTCCAAAGACAATTTCTATCTGCATTTAATGAACTGCTCTCAGCAGCCACCTCCTTCTCCATCATGCTAACACAGCCCCTTGTACAGCCCCACGCTCAATCAACAAAACCAGGTCATTTTCCATCCAGATTTGTTCCCCAGCCCCACATCTAGCCATGCAAGCAGGAGTGAATAGCCAGAGGCAGGAACTGCTGCTGCCTTCAAAAACCCTCCAGTGAGGCTACCAGAACACCTCAGGCACTATGACTTCAAAGAGAAGTGGTACTTTAGGGCCAGCCATTTGTCAAAACAGAATGAATTTAGTACCTGATTCTGACATCTACACACTTTCTCCCCATGAAGAGGCTCATAGGATCAGAGAATTGTTTTGGCTGGAAAAGACCTCTAGGATCATCAAGTCCAACCATCGATGCAGCGTGACCATGGCTGTTAAACCGTGTTCCAAAGCACCACAGCCACAGGTTTCCTGAACACCTCCAGGGATGGGGACTCCACCACCTCCCTGGGCAGCCTCTTCCAATCCCTGATGACTCTTGCAGCAAAGAAATTGTTCCTCATCTCCAACCTAACCCTCCCCTGGCACAATTTCAGGCCATTTCCTCTTGTCTTACACTTGATAATAGGAAGAAGAGATCAACCAAAACCTCACTCCAACCTCTTTTCAGGCAGTTCTAGAGAGTCACAAAGTCTGCCTCAGCCTTCTTTTCTCCAGGCTGAAAAACTCCAGTTTCCACAGCTGCTTCCTCACCAGACCTGTTCTCTAGAGCCTTCACCAGCTTTGTTGCCCTTCTTTGCACATGATCCTGCTCCTCAATGGCCTTCTTAGAATGAGGTCCCAAAACTGAACTCAGTATTTGAGGCATGGCCTCACCAGTGTTGGGCATAGGGGGCACAATCACTGCCCTACTCCTGCTGGCCACACTATTGCTGATGCAGGCCAGGCTGCTGCTGGCCTGAAGCCTTCTTCATGCAAACACAGCTTTGGTTGCAACCAAAGGGAGATCAAAAGAAGGAAGGCAGTGGAGATGTAGCCACCTGGGCTGGGATATGCAACTGGCAAGTAGCTGACCCCTCAGCACCTTGAATCCCCCTCCAGTTTTAACCGGCAGTCACTCTCTCTTCAAATGATCTGCACTTAAAATTCATTTTTCCACTTGAAATTCAAAATGCAAGCCTCAGCTCCCCATCCTCACACAGAGGCATATCCTCTGATAGGTTTTGCAGCACTCAGATTTAATATTTCAGAGTGTTAAACCCAGAGAGGAGAACACAAAATCTTCAGCAGTAAACAAAACCTACTTGGTGTCCTAAAGAAAACAAGGCAGAAGAAAGGGTAAAAGAAGGGCTGTGACTAATTCCCTCACAGGCAAAGAAAGTAGACTTGGTCTCCCAGGACCTACTAGGTCCTTTTAGGGAAAGGGGGAGGTAAATCACCATGGCAACAGAGTATTTGCTGAGATGCTTTAGCAGTGCAGTGTGCTAGGCTATGAACACAATGGCTAAAGCTCTTCTGACCAAAGAGAAAAGCTTTTAGCAAAACCACAGAGTCCACTTCTGCTTGCTGCAGCTTCCAAGAATGACAGACTGATGCTGCAAGAAGACACCATGGGTATGGCTAACAGAAATTGTTACCAAAGCTTCAATTAAATACTCTGCTTGCTGGCCTACCTGAAGAAAACATTGATCATAGAATGGTTTGGGTTGGAAGGGCCCTGCAAAGGTCACCTAGACCAACTCCCCTGCACTCAGCAGGGACATTCTCCACTAGATCAGTTTGCTCAGAGCCTTGTCAAGCCTGACCTTGAGTATTTCCAGGGATGGGGCCTCAACTACCTCCCTGGATAACCTGTTCCAGTGTTCCAACACCCTCATGGTGCAGAACTTGTTCCTGAAGTCCAATCTAAATCTCCTCTTCTCTCATTTCAAATCACTGCCCCTCTCCTACCACTGCAAACAGTCCTTCTGCAGCCTTCTTGGAAGCCCCCTTCAGATACTAGAAGGCTGCTATTAGGTCTCCCTGGAGCCTTCTCTTCTCCAGGCTGAACACCCCCAGGTCCCTCAGTCTGTCCTCACAGGAGAGGTGCTCCAGCCCTCTGATCATCTCCGTGGCCCTTCTTGGACCTGCTCTATGTCCTTCCTGTGTTCAGGACTCCAGATGAGGTCTTACCAGAGCAGAGTGGCTGAATCACCTCCCTCTATCTGCTGGCCACTCTTCTTTTGATGCAGCCCAGGATGCTGCCCAGGATGCCATTGGCCTCCTGGGCTGCAAAGCATCTGAAGACTTCTACAGTCAGTGAAAGAAAATTAGGAGGGGAGGGTCAAACATAGTAACTGCTGGCCCAACTTCTCTGCAAAGTACCCACATCACACCAGACTGTTGCCCACCTGCACCAAAATACACATGGCAGCACATGGGAGGGTGGCTGCAAGGACAATGGGGTTCTTGATTAAGGTGTCTTCTGTGGGTGACATCGGCAGACATTTACACTGGCATTTGAGGGCAGGAGAGAAGGGATGAGAGAAGTGCAGGTCAGGCACACAACTAAACCAAGAAGAGACAACAAAAAGGGATATGAAAGAAGATGAAAAATGCCCATATCCTAAAGAATAATTTAGACATTACTTCTGTGTGAGCAGCAGCCAAGGAAGTGCAGGTGATCCTAAGAGTGTGTGTGGGGACAAGAAACCACAAACCCCAATCTTATTGGTAAACACTGCATGAGAAGAGGACAACATTTAGAGACCACTGAGACTTCATTTTGCT
Source organism: Dryobates pubescens (assembly GCF_014839835.1). Taxonomy (NCBI): domain Eukaryota; kingdom Metazoa; phylum Chordata; class Aves; order Piciformes; family Picidae; genus Dryobates; species Dryobates pubescens. The sequence goes on from NC_071636.1 coordinate 3,571,194, forward strand.
CTAATGATCATTTGCTCTTTGGAATAACCACCAAGATGACCATTTAGTTGTTTGCTGGTTTTGAGCAGGCAGCTAAAGCACTGACATAGATTTGTCTGCATTAAACACTGAACAGGTTTCAGTCACTTATCTTACAGATAACATTCAGTCACAGCTGAGGTGATGAAGTCATTATGTTAAACACAAACACAGCCAGGTTCACCTTGAGAGCAGCAAAGCTGGTGAAGGGTCTGGAGAAGAGGGCTGGGGAGGAGTGGTTGATGCAACTGGAGTTCTGTAAGTCTCAAAAAGAGGAGGCTGAGGGGAGACCTCACTGCTCTCAACAACTCCCTGGAAGGAGGCTGGGGTTAGTCTCTTCTCCCTAGTATCAGGTGAAAGAAACAGAGGAAGTGGCCTGAAATTGTGCAAGGGGAGGTTTAGGGTGGAGATCAGGAAAAATTTCTTTGCTGCAAGAGTGGTCAGGGATTGGAAGAGGCTGCCCAGGGAGGTGGTGGAGTCACCATCCCTGGAGTTGTTCAAGCAACCTGTGGCCGTGGCACTTGAGGACACGGTGCTGTTGGGTTGATGGTTGGACTGGATGAGGGCTTTTCCAATCCAAACAATTCTATGACAGGAGTGGCTCAGACCTGAGAGAAAACAGCAGCAGCAGAGTGGCTGCTGAAATGCTTTTGTTCCCAAAGCAGGGGAGCATACAGCAGCAGCACTCACTCACGCTGCTGAATTTCAAATTAATTGTAAGCACACAGGAAAAAGACCTGGGGGTTGCTGTAGACAGCTCCCTCAAAACATCTGCTCAGCCTGCAGAGGCAGTCAAAAAGGCAAATGGAGTGCTGGGATGCATGAATACAATGACAGAAAGCCATGCCAAAAATACTCATGTCACAACAGAAGTTAGGGATCACAGATACAGTATTATCCAAACACAATATCCCACACCAGATAGAGGAAAAGGGCTGAGGAAATCAAGCAGAAGAAGAAATTAAAGCATTAGATCTGAAGTGAAGACATCAACATGAAGGTAAACTGAAAATAAAGCCTGCTTACACAGGGGATAAACAGGAGAGGTAATGATGCATGAAACAACACGGGGAAACCCACAGGACAAGGCTGCTCTCTCTCCTCTCCTCTGAGAAGAGGTAGAGCAAGGAATGCAGCCAAAAGCTAACAACTTCAAAATACAACAGCTAACTCTGATGGAAGGATGCAAAACATAGGTGATTCTGTGCTGAATACAGACACAAACCCTTCTCAAGTTAATGCACTCACTGATTTGTAATATGAATGTAAAGGTCAGAATCAAAAGCTGGGATAATCACAGTGGAAACCAGGGAACACTTCTACCTCCGTCAGAGGACAACCATGGACTGCCTCAGAGCAGTGTCAAAGCAGAAACCCTGAAGCACCTCCTTTGGAGGGAGGTTATTTAGTTTTGCCCACTAGATAAACTTTTTTACCCCATCTCTGTGAAGCTTAAGTTCAGCATCCTTCACAAGAGGATCAGAGCTTACCACACACCCCACAGTCCCTCTGCTCCTCACACCTGCACACTACAACTGTTTCCTACAGGATTACTTTGGGAGTTCCCTTTTCTTCCTCCAGAGTGTAATAATAAATCCCTGTCTGCCTCCCCCTGCAATCCAGCACATTTACTCCTTGGAGGGTTTCCTCAGCTCAGCCCTTTCTTTCCTTGGGAAAAATAAATGAATGAATGAATCACACCTGCTGGTAACATCTGACTCCAAACTTGTCATTAATCCAGCTGGTCAGGAGAACTGTGTCAAACCACATTTATTGTTTATATCATAGACTCAATGGCTTGAGTTGGAAGGGACCTTAGAGAGCATCTAGTTCCAAGCCCCCTGCCATGGACAGGGACACCTCTCACCAGACCAGGTTGCTCAAAGCCTCATCAAGCCTGGGCTTAAACACCTTTCAGGACAGCTTCTCTGGGCAACCTGTTCCAGTGTCTCATCACCCTCATGGTAAAGAGCTTCTTCCTAATGTCTAACCTAAATCTACCCTTCCTTAGTTTCAAACCATCTCCCCCCATCCTATCACCACAGTGCCTTATAAATAGTCCCTCTGTAGCCCTCTTCAGGTACTGCAAGGCTGCTATAAGGTCTCCTCAGAGCCTTCTCTTCTCTAGGCTGCACAGACCCAACGATCTCATGTTACTCCAGCGTATTCCAACAATGCTGAGAGGGAATAATAGCTGAAGAGAAGAAATAGATCAAGAGTCTTTTTATTCACTTGTTCTGGGGCAAATTCCTGGGGCAACAGCTTTTATATATGCAAGGAAAGGAAGAGTCACTTTTTCTTGCTGTAGATCTGGCTTTGTTTAACAGACAAATTCCAGTTACGCTTCCTTAAGCTCCTTGGAGCTGTCAAACATCTTCCAAGGATGTTCTGGGAGTGAGATTTACTATTTGAAGCTTGGTTACTATGGATAATACACTAATCAAAACACCAAGTAAAAGCACAACACAAGCCAGCGTTCCATGGATCCCATCACCTGCGGGGTGCAGCTCAGCACTGGTCCTTATTTACTGGTCCCCGCTGGCAAATAACTACATGTGACCATCACCAAAGCCAAGACAACAGAAATGCTGACATTTAGCATCCCAGTGCTCCACAACTTCCTCATTTGATCTAAACTTCTGGCCAACTGATGTGTGGTTTGGAGACGAGTAGTGCTGGAGGAGCTACACCCAGCTGGGACAGGTCCGTCGCACAGCATCGTGCTGCTCCTCATTCTCCAGCAGCAGCTTTGCTTGGCTGAGAGACACAGGGCAGGTTCCCAGAGCAGACACACCACAAGGTTCCCACCACGTATACAAATCAAACACATCCACCTCTACTCTTCCTCTGGGTTACAAACACAGCTGCTCGAGCAGCTATGGGCCAGTGATTTCAGGGGACAGATGTTCAGGCATCACTTGGCCACTTAAAGCTTTGTTTATTTGGGCAGACACTGAGACAAAACAGCTACAAGTTACATCACTGAGCAAAGCCCTACTTACACCATTGTCAGTTTAAATCCCCTGCTGGAGCAATGATGCATTGGCAGGAAAGAAGAGCTCAAGACCACCAGATCTTAACTTCAAGCTTACATTACACAGCTTGGGGTTTTTTTTGACAGAAGCTCTCCATTTCCTACGATGAAATCCTCCACCACATCTCCCTGCAAACCTTGCCTTGGCAGCAACAGTACACAAAGCAGTCTTTGAAGGCTGGAGCAGGACTTCAGTATCATCCAATAATCTTAAATCTCAGGCAATTAAGCCATTAAACCTTTCCAACAGAAACCAAAATGCTCTTTTTTTTTTGTGCTGAATAAAACATCTAAAGTTCATTCACTGATACGATCTCGACGCCCTACTTGTTACTTCTACAACCAGGCAACAACAACAACAACCACCAAAAGAAAGAAAGAAAGAAAAGCCTGAATGGAAATTAAATAATACATGAGGTTTTTATCTAAAGACAGCTCAGCCTAACTGCTACAGTAAAGCTTTCATCACTAGGAACATCTTTGCCAAGTGTATCTTCCCCTGCAGGCAGTGTGGTTGGAGTTAAATCAGAAGAAGTCAGTCATTTCTGTCAGCCTCTTCCAGTTCTGCTTTCTATTAAGACAGACTGAAGCCCTTCTCCCATCATGAGCCCTGGGGAAAATGCCTCTCTTCCCACATTTCATTCTCTCTGCTCACAGTGCCAGAACTTCACCTGTTTGGGTATGGAAACTCAGTCTAAATTCAGTCACAGAATTTCGAGATCCACAGAATGGGCTGGGTTGGAAAGGGCCCTAAAGGTCATCTAGTTCCAACACCCTCCCCACCCCCCACAGCCAGGACGCCTCCCTCTAGCCCAGGTTGCTCAAGGCCTCATTCCATCTGGCACCGAGCACCTCCAGAGAGGAAGCATCCACAGCCTCCCTGGGCAACATGATCCAGTGTCTCACCACCCTCACTGGAAAGAGTTTCTTCCTAAACTCATCTAAATCTGCCCTCAAGCTCCAACCCATTCCCTCTCATCCTATCACTACAAGCCCTTGTCAAAAGTCCCTCCACAGCTTTTCTGTAGCCCCCTTCATGTCCTAGAAGGCTGCTTTAAGGTCCCCCTGGAGCCTTCTCTTCTCCAGGCTGAACAGCCCAAACTCCCTCAGCCTATCCCCATAGGGGAAGTGCTCCAGCCCTCTGATCATCTTCATGTCCTTCTCTGGACCTGCTCCAGCAGTTCAACACTCTTCTCACGCTGGGGGCACCCAGAACTGGGCACAGCACTCTAAGAATTGTTATCTGTGGGAGATACAGGACCTTAGACAACCACCAAAACAAACCTTTCACAATATATTAAGGCAAATTTTTTAGAAATAATCCAACTTTTGGGGTTTTTTTTCCTGCCAGGCAAACTTGTCCAGACATCTGTGCAACCATTCCTACCTTATGATTACAGTTTCCTTTCCACTTCGTATTTTACCATCATTCACTTAAATCATGGGGAAGTATGTGTTGAGGTTTGAAGGGGTTTGATACATTTGATAAGCAAGTGAAATGTCTTCTACTGATAAAGGGGATCACACAACAGTAGCAGAGGAGCAGAAGCACTGAACATGCCCACAGGATAAAGATTTTCTGCTACTTGGCCACTGAAGTGCTTTGGTGACCAAAACACTCTGCACTGCACTGAAGGCATTTGCACAGTAAGTTGTCTTGTGTTCATGGGAAAATGCTCATTTTAGGGTCCATAATAACAGCTTTATGCACAAAGGGGAAAAAACCACGACAGAATCACAGAATTGTTTTGGTTGGAAAAGGACTCTAAGTCCAGTGATCAACCCAACACCGCCATGGCCATCAAACCATGTCCACAAGCGCCACACGCACAGGTTTCTTGAACACCTCCAGGGATGGGGACTCCACCACCTCCCTGGGCAGCCTCTTCCAATCCCTGAACACCCTTGCAGCAAAGAAATTTTTCCTCATCTCCAACCTAAACTTCCCCTGGCACAATTTGAGGCCATTTTCTCTCCTTCTATCACCTGATGCTAGGAAAGAGATGCTGACCCTCACCTCACTCCGACCTCCTTTCAGAGAGTTGCAGGAAGCAATGAGGTCTCCCCTCAGCCTCTTCTCCACACTGCTCAGTTTCTCAGAGAAAGGATGACCCTCGAGAGAACCTAATAATTCCATTTTGCAGCCGGGAGAAGTGTCAGTGTCTTGCCCAACAGTGAACATTCTCATGCCTATTTTGCCAGGCTCTGCCATATTCACCCCAGGGGAACACTTATTTTTGGGTGAGGATAGAGACTTTCAGTGGAGGCCATTCTGCACTTTGGGGGTTTTCTTCTGTGTTAGAATTGCCTTTAGATGCTTACAACTCACGTGAAGGGTTCTGCACATATGCCTGTCACAACTCAACACACTAAATAGCAGCAATTCTCCAAGAAGCACCGAGAGGATATTTTCAAGCAAGAGAACAGACACAAACTTCCTCGGCTCCGCCGTTCGTACGTCCTCTGCCTTCCCATTCCCCGAAGCAAAACTCCTGCTGCCTCCCCACGCTCCCTCAGCGAAGCTTCCCTTCTCATGACATGTTCTGTTGGAGAGTCTGAAACATTAATTAAGCCCAACAGTCTTCAGAGACGTTAGCACAGCTATAAAAAGGTTTCTGGATCGAGTGGCTACCGAAGGAACTGGCATCTGATCAAATTTTCAGGAGTTATGCTCCCTGCTCTATGAATAAATCAAGGAATTATCAGCTTCTGAAAGGCTCCAGCACTGTGGCAGCTCTTGGTGCCTCATGGACATATTAACAGCTCTATTTTAGGGATGCAGCATCTAAAACACAATGAAGCTAAAGGGAGACTGGCAGCAAAACTATGAAAGATTCCAACCCTGCGCCTTAGCCAGAGGATTACCACTTCTGGTGTCCCCTTCATGAGGAGGACACAGAGCTGCTGGAGAGAGTCCAGAGGAGGGCCACAAGGATATGAATAGAATAGAATAGACCAGACCAGGTTGATAGAGACCTTCAAGATCATCGCATCCAACCCATCAACCAATCCAACCCACCTAAACTACAAGATCATCGCATCCAACCCATCAACCAATCCAACCCACCTAAACTACTAACCCATGGCACCAAGCACCCCATCAAGTCTCCTCCTGAACACCTCCCATGATGGTGACTCCACCACCTCCCCGGGCAGCCCAGATGATCCATGGGCTGGAATAACCTCTGCTATGAGGACAGGCTGAGAGAGCTGGGGTGATTCAGCCTAGAGAAGACTGCAGGGCAACCTCAGAGCTGCCTTCCAGTACCTGAAGGGAATCTACAGGAAGGCTGCAGAGGGACTTTTCATAACAGTATCTAGCAATAGGACAAGGGGGAATGGTTAGAAGCTGAGGGAGAGTAGGTTTAGGCTGGATCTTAGGAAGAAGCTCTTCAGTAGGAGAGTGGTGAGACTTTTTAACAGGCTGCCCAGAGGCTGTGGATGCCTCCTCCCTGGGGGTGCTCAAGACCAGGTTGGATGAGTCCATCAGTACCTGTGCCCAGTTGAGAGGTGCCCCTGCCCATGGTGGGAAGGCTGGAGTAGAAGATCTCTAAGGTCCCTTCCAACCTAGGCCATTCTGTGACTCTAGAACTACAGTTCTTGATTTATTTTTTAAACTCTATATGGGTCTAGCAGGAAATTACAAGTTGAGTGAGATACTGAAAGATAATTCTGAAGTGCCTGAGTGCTATTTTTAACAGCAGACAGCTTCACAGCCATCAGGCACTGGAACAGGCTGCCCAGGGAGGTGGTGGAGTCACCATCCTTGGAGGGGTTCAAGAAACCTGTGGACATGGCACCTGGGGACATGGTTTAATGGCCATGGTGGTGTTGAGGTGATGGTTGGACTCAATGATCTTAGAGGGCTTTTCCTACCCAAAAACTTCTATGATTCTCAAGCACAGGTTGGCCTGGGAGAGCCATTATTTTGTTCTGATTAAGCACAGCTTCCTGAGACTCTAGGAATGAAGCTTTTTCACTTTTTCTGCAGACTGGGGCATATTGCCTCCACTGGAAAGGATGAAACTTTCTAACATGAACTAATAAATTCATGAGAGTTCACTATTTTACTGTGTGGTCATGTCAGTCCAAAATCCTGAAGGAGCTCAGGATTCAGAAGGTCAACTGTATGAGGGTCACCACTGTACAGAAACATCCATTCACTCCTCCCATTAGAGGAGAACAATCTAGGCAGGAAGACTGGGGGAAAATTTGGTCTCTCCTCCCAGGCAACCAGCACCAGAACAAGAGGACACAATCTCAAGCTGCACCAGGGGAGGTTTAGGCTTGAGGTGAGGAGAAAGCTCTTCACTGAGAGAGTTGGTAGCCATTGGAATGGGCTGCCCAGGGAGGTGGTGGAGTCACCATCCCTGGAGGTGTTCAGGAGGGGACTGGATGTGGCATTTGGAGCCATGGCTTAGTCATGAGGTCTGTGGTGACAGGTTGGACTCGATGATCTTTGAGGTCTCTTCCAACCTCTGTGAGTCTGTGAAAAATTCCTTTTTGGGTCTTCCTAATCTATGCATAGTATAAATGTATAACTAAAGCTAATGGGGCAAGAATGAGGACCTACAAGAAAGCTGGGATGAGGTCTGTGGTGACAGGTTGGACTCGATGATCCTCGAGGTCTCTTCCAACCTTTGTGATACTGTGATACGATGAGAGGGAATGGATTGAAGCTTGATGAAGGCAGCTTTAGACTGGAGCTTAAGGAGAAATTCTTTACAGTGAGGGTGGTGAGACCCTGGAACAGGTTGCTTGGGGGAGGTTGTGGCTGCCCCCTCCCTGGAGGTGTTCAAGGCCAGGCTGGATGGGGCCTTGAGCAACCTGCTCTAGCGGAAGGTGTCCCTGCCCATGGCAGGGGGTTTGAACTAGGTGATCTTCAAGGTTGTAGGGGAAGGGTTCAACTATATTACAACACAAAGTCACTTCCAGCCCAAACCATTCTGTCAATCTATGAATCTTACAGGAATTGCCAAAGCCACCATGAATTTTCACATGCATATCTTAAGACTTTTAAAGCAGTTGCCTCCAAGGAGGGAAAACCTCCAGGTGAAGCTACACTGAACTCCTCTGATCAGCCCTTCTGCAGCAAATAACCATACAGCCTTCAAGTTTTCTCATCATAAGAAGCACAATAATGAAAATAGAAAATAAAACTCAACACTTTGTGAAGCACAGCTACAAGGTGCAGGAGAAAACCATCAAATGTTTGAATCCAATCAACATCCACCAGAGCTGAACCCTTCCAACGTAGCCAAATGACAGCATCCTGTGACTTGCAACAAAAAGATCCCACTGAAATCAAGAACCCCAGAAGCTTGCTTGCAAAATTGAACAGGAGAGCTTCAAACCACTTGAGATTAGTTGAAGAAACACAGCTCCCTCTTTCTTTGGTCAGAACCAAGCTTTGGCAGGAACCACTAGAGAGTATAAAGAGCAAACCTATACTGTGCTTAACCTCTCTATTAAAGATACATGAAGCAGAACAGAGGAACTGCCTTCTCCTCACATCTTGCTCTAAGGAAGTGTGATGCAGCAGTGAGGCTCAGCTCCAGGCTTCCCCTTTCCCCTGGCCCAGCAGGGACCAGCAGGACCCCTCCCTGCTCCACAAACCACAGCAGCAATGGGCTGGGAGCTGCCGATTCTGCCCAGCTTTGCAAAATTGGCTTCTTGGGGCAAATGCAACACTGCAGTTTTCCACTGAGAACTGCTGCTTGTTCACTCTGCTGTAACTACAGGAAAAGCCCATTTCTGCAATCTAGAGGAGGCACCAGTTGGTATGATTGGGAGTAGGAAAAGCACTTAAGAGGACCTGCCCTTTTCCCATGAAAACCTCAAGCAGCAATGTCTTGTCGTCCTTCCTCAGACATTTCACTGTCTGCCCAAGAAGATAAAGTGCATGCTGCTCATCTGGTGGTTTGAAACAAAAGAGCTTCCCTCCTAACAACACTGCACCTAATACCAGTGACTGGGAAAGTCCAGGCAGTGTTCTTCTGCTCGCTACCATATCAGCTGTCAACACAAGGAGAGGCAACCTTCCTAAGCTGACAAGCCCCACACTGAAATATTCAAAAGACACAAGAGGAAGACAAATTTCACACATCCTGGACAATGGAGGGAGCAAATCCAGGCACTATTCCTCAAGCATGGTATGACCACGGCTTCTACTACACAGAGGAGCTGGGTAGGGCATCACCTCAGAGCCCTGCACCTTAGAAGTCCAGCCCCCAGCCATTCAGCTGCTTCCCAAAGCTTTGTGGTTTACCCTCAGAACAGGGCAAGCCTCACAGCTCTCTTGGGTCTGAAAGTGGAGCTGGACATGACAGCATTCCACTGACACTTTGGGGTGTCTCTGCAGCACCCAGACCCCCACATCAGAAGAAACAGGCACAGCAGCTTCAGAAGCACTAGGCTGGTTTTATTTGGATGGTGATGAAGAACTGATTCTTGGGCTCTGCAAGCCAGAGCTCTGTATCTTGCATGCTCAGCTTGCAGAAGAGCCACTCCCTTAGATAGCCTTTCTAACTGTCTCTGCCCTCTCCTCCTCCACCCTCCTCTTTCACTTTGTCTGTTCAGATGGCAGAATGTGAGGAGCTGTGTTATAGGACAGGCATCCCTGCTATCTCCAGCCCAAGCAACCCCTTCAGTTCCCAGTCTGCAGAGAAATGCCAATTGCAGGTGGACATCCAAGCCAGATACAGTTTCATGACATCTTGAACACCATCCACCGAAGGTGAAGCTACAGCATAACACTCTTCAGAGGCACTTCAGTCACAAGTCTGCTGCCAGCTGGCCAGCCCTTGCAGTCTCACTTCTCCTGTGGCTGAGATTTGCAGCTACCCAACAACTCCAGAGCAGCACAGCCCCACTGCCAGTGACATGATCTACTTCTCACAAGGGACTTGTGCTTGAATTGCTTGTGAGTGGCATGTGGTTATGGCTCAAGAGTCACTTCAACCCTGGGGCTAAAGAAAGTTTAAAAATATAATAATAAATAAACAAAGAGAAAGAAGGATGAGGGGAAAGACCCATTAGGTATCAACCCCAGGGCCATCCCCTGGTGAGAGCAGGAAGAAAACAGCATTTCCAAGTGGAAACACAGCTCTACAGCAGTGCTAGAGAAGGGGGATGGAAGAAAGCTCCCTTCCTAAACATTCCACTTAAGTGTCCTCATTCAAGAGAGAGGAACAGTAGCAGTGTGTAATCCTTGAGGTCACCCCAAAGATACATTTACTGATACTTCAGAAACTCCCATAAACAGTTTTGAGAGCATGCAGCATCTGCAGCTTCTAAGATGAGTCATGGAAGGAAATTCCCCACTATTTTCTAGGAACCACTTAGGCAGGCAGGGATGGAAGCAGCGCTCTGCCTGTGTTTGCACCCACACACACGAGAGGAAGCCACTTCTAAGTCAATATTTGACATAATGACTGCAGATTCCACAGAAGAGATGACAATTAGAAAAATGATTTGGGGAAAACATGTCCCCACTTTAATCTGAATTCAGCACAAGTGTTGTGGGTGCATTAAAGGACAGAAGAGACTGGGTGAAAAGAGAAACACAAACTAATTAAATCAACTGAATGAATTTGAGGACACTTTGAAGGAGGGAAATAAATCCGTAACAGAACTTCACCACCCCACAGCACTTGCCTAGGTTTTCAAGTGCTGCATCATTCACTGTCTCAGCTCTTACCACAACTGGCCCTCCCCAAACTGTAAATAATCTCAGCTGCCCGTCCCCAGCCTCAGTCTTGTCTAAAACTACAAAGGATCCAACTCCTTCTCACCTTCTGAACTCTCTCCACTCCAAGTCACTACCCTGGAAATGCCTCTTTTCCCACAGGTATTCTCCTTCTCCCTGTCCCCAGGTGTCCCCCATCCCAGAGAGGCTTCACAATGACTCTGCTGACAGCTGGATCCTTCACCCTGCAGAGCTGGTTCATTCTGCTCCTCCTCTCAAACGCTCAAGAGTCCCAGGAAAACCTCTCAGAGGAGACACCCACAGCAGCAGCAGCAGCCTCTAGGCTGGCCTCAGGAGTAAACTGTCCCAATCTGTCCTGGACTCAGAAGCATCCTGGCTATGCTCACCTCTCTTTCCTTCCAAACAGTCTGCCACCACCTTCTGCAAGAGAGGGACTGTGATGTGTAAAGTCTAAATTTACCCCAGCTGAAGGTTTGAGGCTGGTCAGTCGGAACAATACGGATTGGAAGTGTCAGGTCACATTACCAACTGACCTGACAAAGGCAGGCAGCTTCCCTGACAGCACAGAACCAGCTTTTACTTTGGGAGGTACTGAGGAGACAAGTCTCCTGATAGGCACAAATTCAAGACCCAAGCCAAACCTCCATGAAGTTCTTCCTTTATTATTTTGACCAATTTGGTCATTTTTTCACTCCACAGCCAATACAGCCCCAAGGAAACTGGGAGGACAGAGGATTCCTGTGAAGATTCACACTCTCAGAGCACTGCCTGTGCACTTCAAGCTAGGGTAGGGTTTTGGGGTTGACTTCCAACCTGCTAACAAGAGCTCAAACATCTGTGTGCAGGCAGCAAACTAATAACACTTCCAGATAAGTCCTCAGGCTCCTAGAATTACTGAGGAGTAGGAGTCTCACCTTCAGAGAGTACAAGATGGCCTTCTTGAATTACCAGGGCTCTTGATAAAAATCCAGCAGGACAAAAGAGAAATTCCACCTCACTTTTGAATACCTGAAGGTTACAGCCTCATCGAGCAGCAGAGTGACCTTAAATCCACCAGCAGCCAGCACAGCCTATTGCATCAGGCTGAATTCCTTGGAAGGAGAACTGCTTACACAAGACCACTGACACAGAATGCAGTTCACTGCTTTTCATCATCAAAGTGACTGCAAAGACAATTACAAGCCCTAGTACTTGAACACAAGATCTGTTTGCTATCCTAGGAGCAGTCCATAAGAGGGAGTTTGGTCCTACTGAGAATTCATGCCCAGGGTCCCTGTACAACCACAGATCAGTCATTAACACAAAGCACTTTGTGGAACATGGGACTCCAAGGTCCCTTCCAACCCTAACCATTCCATGAAGATCATCTAGTTCCAACTCGATGCCATGCTCAAGGACACCTTCCACTAGCCCATTCAACCTGGCCTTGAACACCTCCAGGGAGAAAGCATCCAAAACCTCCCTGGACAACCTGTTCCAGTGTCTCATCACTTGCTCTGCTGAGAATTTCTCACTCATCTCCAGTCTAAACCTGCCCTCCTCAATCTTCAATCCATTCCCTCTCAATCCTACCACCACAAGCCCTTGTAAAAAGGGCCTCCTCAGCTTTCTTGTAGGCCCCCTTCAGCTACTGGAAGGCCTCTCTAAGGTCTCCCTTGGAACATTCTCCAGGTTGAACACCCAACTGACAGCCTGTCTCCATGGAGCACACCCCATACACCTGCAATATTTATACTGACAACTAATTCTTCCAAGCATGGACTTAAATCTGTTTTCCTACACAGCTCAGCTCAACATGGGACTACACTGGAACAGCATTTAATGCTCTTGGAATAAATTAGCAGCAGTATGTCAATGAGGACAAAGATAACTACTAATACTTAGTACTTGGCTGCTGCCAAGTGCTTAATCACCACAGCAGCATTGCAAGCAGTGTAAGAGCAAGTTCAAAGAGGCAACTCCATTCTAAAAGTTGCTTCTTCTGAAGCAAGGCTTTGTATCAGGTGATAAAGCTGAGCAGAACAAGAGAGTTTTCCCCAGCACTCACACAACCACCTTGCCAGCACCAGACACAGCCTGCATCTGATGCAACAGTTTTCCAGCTGTTGAATCTCCATTCAAAGATTCCTGATCAGAGGGTTTTCAGATATCCCCTGAGGTAAAGTAGGCTGGAATTCTCTGCAGATATTTACAATAAGGGAAGGGTCTCTGCTGAAGGAGCAGATCACTCCAGTTAGCAGCAACAAAGTCAGGCACAGACCTGCACAGCAGCCATCTATAGCTGGTTTTAGTTCAGAAGGGGAGCTGCAGTTCTCAGTGTTTCTTCTCTTTTCAGACATCACAGGATCCTTAACCTCAAAGGAGAATCAAAGGATGTCAACACAATCAGATTAATATATCCAATAACTTGTTCCTAGCTGCAATCAGTGCTCCATAGATGAGACAAAGAGAAAATATCTGTCTGTTAGAACCCAATCTACTACATATGCAAATTAAATAAAATCCCAGATCCCTCCTGCTTTCCAGAAAACACAAATCCAGATGCCCTGAAGCAACAGGGGAGTGCAGTAGATGGGGAGACCTACACACACGGCAGCACAAGTCTGCCCTGATGGGAAACACCACTGAAGCACGAAGCACCACACAAACAAACTTGCCAAACACATCTCTTGGAGTCTGAAGAAAAAGCTCAGAGGTGCTGTTCCAGGAAACCAGCCATCAGACATTTGTCATGGTTCACCTTTCCAGCAAACTGTCACCTCTATGAGTAAGAGTTTCTGTAAGTACAAGAAGTGTGCCTAATGCAAGCAGAGTTATGTGTATTATATAAGGTGTGCTTGCACCACTCTGCTCCACTTCCCTCTCTATAAAGAGCAAAACAGTGGTTTCTAAGCAGCTTAACTGTCTGATGGAGAGAAGCACAGCACTGCTGCTCCCCACACTCTGGTTTTCCAGAGCTGAGGTTGAGGATTCAGCAGGACCTCCAAGGAGTGAGGACTGCTGGGCACACAAAGTCAGTCACCACCAGAAGTTCCAGCTGAAGAACCTCTGCAGCATCCATGCAGTGACCTGGTTGCCCCAGCTTACTTTTCAGCTGACAGTGCTTACAGAACACAGCATCCCTGAGGTGCCTGTACAGGATGCAGAAAGAGCTCAGCATTAAGCTGCTCTCAACACACTGCTGCACACTCACAACTCTAAACTACACTAAAAGGCATCAGGAACCTTCACTGCAGCTCTGCAGATACCCAGGCTGGGTGAAAGGAGCAGCCAAACATTTTTACCTGTGCTGCTGTGTGTTGATTTGCAATGGGTAGATTCAGATTGGATGTTAGGAAGAAGTTCTTCACCATGAGGGTGGTGAGAGACTGGGCACAGGTTACCCAGGGAGGTGGTGGAAGCCTCATGCCTGGAGGTTTTGAAGGCCAGGCTGGATGTGGTTCTGAGCAACCTTCTCTAGTGTGAGGTGTCCCTAGCCATGGCAGGGGGGTTGGAACTGGATGATCCTTGAGGTGCCCTCCAACCCTGACAGTTCTGTGATTCTATGGCACTGGTCCTATCTACAGACTACAGCAAGGGACCTCTGGATATCACCAGGTTCAAGCACCCCACCAAAGCAGGATCCCCTAGGGCAGGTCACACAGGAACACACCCAGGAGGGTTTTGAAAGTCTCCAGAGAAGGAAACTCCACCACATCTCTAGGCAGCCTGCATCAGGGCTCCAGCACCCTCACCCCAAAGAAGTTTCTCCTCTTGTTGAGGTGGAACTTCCTGAGTTCCAGCTTATCTCTGTTGTTCCTTGTCCTATCACTGGGCACCACCAAAAAGAGCCTGGCACCCTCATCTTGACACCCACCCCTCAGGTATTTACAGACATCAGTGAGATTCCCTCTCAGCCTTCTCTTCTCCAGACTAAACAGCCCCAGTTTCCTCAGTCCTTCTTCATAGGACAGCTCTTCAAGTCCTCCAGTCATCCTCATAGCTTCTGTTGGACTCTCTCCAGCAGATCCCTGTCTCCCTCAAATTGAGGAGCCCAAAACAGGACACAGTATTCCAGGTGTGGTCTCACCAGGGCAGAGTGGAGGGGAATGAGAACCTCCCTAGACCTGCTGGACACACTCCTCTTGATGCATTGGCCCTCTTGGCCACATGGGAACAGCACCATGCAAGAGCAGAACTATTAAAAGGGTTCTGTCACCAAAGATGGGCAAATAGCCCAGGAGCACTATGGGAATTACAAGCACAGCAAGGCCATTCCATGTCTGAGCACTGAAGACATTTAACCTGTCCTTTCATTTCTGTCATCACTTGCAGTTTACAGCCCTCTGAATCACACATTCAACACAAAGCCTAAAGGAAAAAGAATTCAAGTGTGCAATGCTCCAAACACAGGCTCCAGGAACATCCCCATCTTCCCATCCCACCACCAGAAGAGACTGGCCTTACTGAGAGAGAGAGATAAATTAACAGCCAAAAATAAACACAGAAGGCTCTGCTAAGGCTCAAAGGGTAACCCAAGACAGATGCTACACAAACCTGGCAGATTTTAATGCTGTCCTTCCCCAGGCTGTACTATCTTGCAAAACAGGGAGAGGCAAGGGTGAGGAACAGGACCAGCACAAAAAGAGAAGTGCATTGAATTAATCTGAAGCACATTTTGAAGTCAATCAAAATACTTCACAATTAATTACAGGCCAACCAATGTGCTAATCCTCGGGAGCTGTTCAAACACATCCCCACAGCCACTTTTGGGCTCTTTCTGGTATGCATTGGCCCTTGGAAGTTCTAGGGGGGGGTCAGGTTCTGGGTTTAAGTCAATCTCATCCCAGACAGCTGAGCTGCTTAGCTACCTGCTCCAAGGTGCACACTCCAGCAGCATGGACTCCAATGGTTTTCATTTGAGCCACCAGAGGTTTCTTGATGCCATGCAGTAAATGCATCATCTGGCCAACAAGTTAGGAGGGAGGCTAAAATTTTAAAGCTGCTTCTGAAAGCAGTGGAATGTGCCCAGCTTGCTATATAAAGATTCTGGAAAAGCTTCAAGGAATTTAGCTACTGTTACACACACTTCTGCCTCTGTGGGCCTGGAAATGCCTCTCAGCCCTGTGCTTCCTTCCAGAGCTGGTTTATGCAACCAGTAATTGAAAGCATTCCACAGCAGATCTTTCTCATTTACTAAGACACTGGGTATCTCAATGCAGATTCTCAAGCAGAAGATGTGACAGGGCCACCACAAACATTCAGAGAGATAGACAGAGCCTAACATGAGCTCAGGGAAGGAACTGCTCTGTGAGGAAAGCAAAGGACAGTGAGAGCAGCAGATCTTTCAAGATCAACATGAAAAGAGATGGTTTGGTAATAGAGGAAAAACTGGTACCTAGGATACACCTGTTCTGCTGACAGAGGAAGCCTTGCTCTAGATCAGAAGTCTTCAAACTTCCACAGCCAAACTGAGTCAGCAGGAGCCTGTTTCAAGCAGTCACATTGCGAGTAAATGGGGATGGAAACTATGCTCCCTGGTACCCCAATACGGCAGCACCACACTGCTTGGTAAAGGTTACCATGAGCCACAGTTCCCTCTGCTCTCTCACCCCCCAAATTATAGCAGGGTGCCTCCCCCTGCACACAGAGAGACTTTAATCTCTTCTGACCACTGCTGCTTGGAGAGCTGCTGTGATAGCTCAGCAGGTACGGACGGCACGTCCAACTCCAAACATCGATTGCCAGCCTTTCCGACACGAGCTGATGGTTTCCCAGCCACTCCTCACAGAGGGAAGCACCACAGTTCATGCAGCTGGAGACCAGGAGGCAACACAGGATCCCTGGGCTCTGTTTCATTATCAGAGGCTGAAGAATCCTACCTGATACAGAAAAAGCATCCCTGCACTGCTGCTGCCGGTGTGGTACTTCCCAGGGCAGGCAGAAGTCTTCCACCTGTGAAAAACTTCCTTAATCTTCCTAAAGAAAGCCTGGAATGAGCACTCTTCCTGCTGCAGCAAGTGCACATGGCCATGCACTTGACTTGGGCATTGCTGAGCTTTGGTAGGCCTTTAATGGCCTCTAACACGGGGGTGAAGAGGCAGGGAGCCAGGCAAACATCGCTGCGTGCGCTCAGGAAACTTGTTATTTTTAACAGTGCATTTTAAGAGCAGCAACCCTGAAGCAAAAATGGTTAGAACATTTTCTTCCATCAGTGTCCTGATAGCACACCAAGAGCTTGCAGAGAGGGGATATTTCAGGCCAGTGCAGCCAAACAGACTGATCCCAGGAAAGAAAGCTCAACCACTGTGGCAAAAAAGAGTCGGCATCGGAAGGGTGAGTTCATTCATCCATTCTACTGAAGAGCTTAAAATAGAAACCCTTCTATATGTCTCTCTTCAGGCCAGCATGAACAACCAAAGTAAAATGAATCACTACTACAGCAAGCAACTGGAAAACACACTGATGGAAACTGATGGTATCTTCTGTCTCTCCCTCCTACCCGGGAAAAGGTCCTCAGGACCACACTGTCTCAGGCTTTTGTGAGGATGGAGCAAAGTCAGACCTGCCAGTTTTCCTTTTTCTCTGTGCTTCCCCAGCTGCAGAGGCTGGGGGTCTGTGAGGTCTCACCTCTCCTTGCAATCCCTGCCATGCCTTTATCTCAGCTATGGGTGCACAACTGCATAGACCCACCCATGGCAGAGAGAAGCCATGAGAAGTGCATCACGCTGGTCTTGAGCTTCGGAGGTCTGAAAAGCCTTAAAGATTTAATGAACAAAACTGAGGGAACAAAGTCAGCAATTACAGAATCATCTTGGTTGGAAAAGACCTTTAAGATCATCAAGTCCAACCATCCTCTAACTCTGGTGCTAAACTATGGCCCTCAGTACCACATCTCTGCCTCTTTGAAACATCTCCAGGGACTGCAATTCAACCCTCTCCCTGGGCAGCCTGTTCCAGCGTCTGAGAACCCTTTCAGGGAAGAAGTTTCTCTTAACTTCCAACCTAAAGCTCCCATGGTGCAACTTGAGGCCATTTCCTCTTGTCTGTCATTTGTTCCTTGGGAGAGGAGATCAACCCCCACCTGGCTAGGGAGTTTTAAAGAGCAATGAGGCCTCTCCTCAACCTCTTTTTCTCCAGGCTGAACAACCCCAGCTCCCTCAGCCGCTCCTCACAAGACTTGTCCTCCAGACCCTTCCCCAGCTTCACTGACCTTCTCTGGATACACTCCATTCTGCTGGCATGAAAAAATAGCCTTCAAAACAAAACCTGACAGCTTGATTTAGCATTTGGCTTGAAAAAGTAAAATTCAAAGGGGGGGGGAAAAAATGAACAATATTCACAATCACAATGAGATGGAAGCTAAAAATAACCAGCCAGCTGCAATTCCCACCTTCTGTGGCCAGGCAGAAGCTCTTCCCCTCCCCAAGCACACACACTCACTCACTTCCTTCTTCATTTCAACATCAGAGGCTGAACTTGAAGCTAGCAAGCCACAAAGTCCTGCCCAGAACGTGAAGTCATGCCCCAGTAATTACACAAAATAAGATCTTGGTGCAAGTGGTGAAACCAATAATAAGAATAAAAATCTCTATTTGCTCAACTTCCATTTTCATTTCAATTCCAAAACATTGGGACTGGTCATAAAGTAGAAAACCCTCTTTTCATTGCTGAGGTTTGCTCCCTCCACCCAGCTGTCTCATGAAAATGAAAGCTGTTTAAACCTCCCTGCAGAGCACCAGCATGTTCATTTGTCAGGCTGCTATGCCAAGACAGGGATCGCTCCCCCAGAGCATGCAACCTCTTAAGGAGAGCATCACATTGTGAAGTGTGTGGCTCAGTGGCAGAGGGGTTGGAACTAGATGATCTTCAAGGTCCCTTCCAAGCCAAACCATTCTATCAGTCCATGAATTTGATCCTCCCTCTTTGTACAGAAAGCAGAGGAGGACAGTGGGTGAAGGAGAAAAGCCACAGGACACCTTGGGGAATGTAAAAGCAAAACTCAGCTGCTCAGATGTCTCACTCAACAGGGAGTCCTGGACAGCAGAGAAATAGACAGAAGCAAGAAAGACCCTCCAAAATCTTTGGCAGCTTCCATGCTTAGCTCTGCCCTGCCCTCTCTAACAGGCAGCATGACCAGAAACCCCCTCTATGTTACCAACAGATTCTCCTCTGAGAATGGAATAAACCAGGTTGGAAGAGACCTTCAAGATCATCGCGTCCAACCGATCACCCAACACCACCTAATCAACTAAACAACTGAAAGAAGACAGAACAAATCACACTAGAGTTATTCAAAAGATGTTGTGCTCTACTGGTACCCTGGCACTAAAAAGGCAATTAAAAACCCACTCAGAGCAGGGGATGGCTCCAGGTCACACAGCTGGTATTAACTCACCTCTGGAGGGAACACAGCCTGCTGGGCACAGCTGCCTGGGTAGGGTGTGCCACATCCCCAAACAGGAACCCAAATCTTCCCTGGTGCACAGCAGCACAGCTCCCTGGCCACCAGTTAACCACCACAATGCAAAAGCCTGGGGTCAAATACCCTGATTTTGAAACAAAAACAACAACAACAAACCAACCAACCCAACCACCACAACTCTGAGTTGCTGGTGCCAGCTGGGCCAGACCACTGGTGGCTGGAAGGACGGCCATGGCTTCACTGAGTCACTCTGAGCTTCACAAGAGTTGTCTCAAATCAGCCCTCAGCAGGCAGATTCCACCCCACATGCTGTTCTGCTAAGAGTAGTAGCTAACACTTGTGGTTGGGCAACCTTAGCAGCCAGCCCTAGGAAGTTCCCTCTGCCAGGCACCCAAGATGCCAGTGATAGCTCTTCACACACCAGCTTACCAGCTCCTACACCACCTCCCAGCTGCAGGAATACAAAAGCACAGGATCCAGAGGGAGCTTCCGCCAGGCTGTCTGCACTCAGCTGAACTTCTCAAGAGCTCTTCACTCAGGAATGATGACAGAGTTTCAGCTGTCTTTGTTCAAGGCAGCCCAGAAGACAGAGATCACACATACGAAAGTTCTCCGACTTCCTCTCTAGGCACCCTTGAGACTCTTGCCCACAGCTTCACTGCCAACAGCTGCAAGTGCTTTTTGGATGGGGAGGCCCTGCCAAATGCTCTTTTACTGAGATGCTTTATTCTTTACAATACCAAGCGCCAGTTCCCTGGGTGGCTTTGGAAGCCAGGCGGGCACAGATGGCATCAGGTTGGAAGGGACCCTCAAAGGTCATCTTGTCCAACCTCCATGCAGTCAGCAGGGACACCTCCAACTAGATCAGGCTGCCCAAGACCACATCAAGTCTGATCTGGAATGTCTTCAGGGATGGCGCCTCAACCACATCCCTGGGCAACCTGTTCCAGTATTTCCCCACTCTCATTGTGAAGAACTTCCTCCTGATGTCCAAATGTCCTCCATATGTCCAAGGACATTATCCAGTCAGATCTGCTGGGGTTATCCAAGTGCTGACCAAGAGATGCTGCTGACATTGTTCTAGGCTACTCACTTCTTGCTCTAGAAAGCTCTTGGAGTACAAGTGCTTACAGAAGCTGAGCAAGAACACACTGCAGCTGATCCCTTAAAAACACAACAGCAATGTTAGGATAACTTTTCACCTTCACTGGATCCTTGTCATATGGTGCCATGCCCTGATGTTTAAAAAGCCACTGAATACCTGAGGCATGAAATAAAACTTTGTGTTTGCCAATGCCTGTTTGCTTACATGCCATCGTGTTCTAGTCAACATTGTCAGTGCCCAAGAGACAAACATTCTGCTTGGGCTTCTCCCCCACTTCTTCAGCCAGGGATATTTTTCTATACAGTCTATAAAACCCTGAACAAGTAGCACAGCAAGATATATCAGCCTTCTGGAACAGCCCTTCCTTGTTTCTGTCACTGATCTCTACACAGAACCTCTAACAATGAGGTGTAAGTAATATAAAGGGAATGAAGCTGGAAGAGGGGAGATTGAGACTGGAGATTAGGAAGAAATTCTTCACAGTGAGGGTGGTGAGACACTAGAACAGGATGCCCAGGGAGGTCATGAATGTCCCCTCCCTGGAGGTGTTCAAGGCCAGGCTGGATGAAGCCTTGAGCAACCTGGGCTAGTGGATGATCTTCAAAGTCCCCTCCAACCCAAGCCACTCTGTGATTCTATGATATCAAGCACTGAACTCGGGCTTCTTAACAAAGCCCTTTCAAAGAGAACACAGTGACAGTGAAAGGAGGGTGTGTTAATTCTGATTCAAGCCTTCCCCTGCACTTTGCAGCCCAAGACAACACAAGTGCAGAAGAAACAGAAAGTGAAACTTCCTAATTTACTCCTCAACTCACACCCAAGGGTGTATGGGTTTGCTGTGCTGAGGATATTAAAGAAACTCACAGTTCAGCAGCACCATCCCTGCTTTCCTGGGGGAAAGTCTCTATCTTCCTGCTCCATCCTCAACTCCTCATCCCTGCCTGCTCCTACCCTAGACCACTGCCTCTGCTGCACATGGTTATTTGGTGGCTGGTTCCATTTCCAAACCTCTATCACACCCTGGTAGCACAAAGGTTTGTGCCAACACAACTTGGTGGCATAAAAGAGAGGCTGGATAAAGAGAGGCTGGAGTAACAGCTCCATTTAATCCAGCAGGAATATCAGCTTGAAACTGCTCCTCATTTACAGACTTGTGTCTTAAAACTCACAATCAATTACCATGCTGCCAGATCCCTTCCTCCCCAAGCTCTGTGTTACAACAGAAATCCCAGTCTGGAGTTTTCTTTCAGTCATAGAATGGTTTGGGTTGGAAGAGACCTCCAAAGGTCAACTAGTCCAACCCCCTCTGCAGTTGAGCAAGGACATCCTCCACTAGATCAGGTTGCCCAGGGCTCTGTTGAGCCTCACCTTGAATATCTCAAGAGGTGGGGCCTCAACTACCTCCCTGGGCAACCTGTTCCCAGTCAATACATTTCAAACCTGTCAAGACACAGAAAACAGTTTACATATATAACCCTGGCCTGGCCCAGCAGGACCAGGGAAGTGATTGTTCCCCTCTGCACTGGTGAGGCCACACCTCGAGTGCTGGGTTCAGTTTTGGGCCACTCACTCCAAGAAGGACATTGAGTGGCTGAAGCATGGCCAGAGAAGGGCAACAAAGCTAGTGGAGAGTGTGGAGAAGAGGGCTGGTGAGGAGTGGTTGATGCAACTGGAGTTCTTTGGTCTGGAGAAGATGAGGCTCAGGGGAGACCTCATTGCTCTGCTCTCTGCAGCTCCCTGAAAGGAGGTTGGGGTTGGCCTCTTCTTCCTAGTATCAGGTGACAGAAGAGGAAATGGCCTGAAATTGTGCCAGGGGAGGTTTAGATTGAATATTAAGAAAACTTTCTTTGCTGCAAGAGTGGTCAAGAGTGGAAGAGGCTGCCCAGGGAGGTGGTGGAGTCCCCACCCCTGGAGGTGTTCAAGAAACCTGTGGCCATGGCACTCGCAGACATGGTTTAGTGGCCATGGTGGTGCTGGGCTGATGGTTGGACTTGATGATCTTAGAGGTTTTTTCCAACTGAAACAATTCTATGAATAGAAGAAACTCCAAAGAGAAATAAAAGAAAATGTCTGGACTTAGACCTTTGTGGGCAAGGCTGTACCTTCACTTCCAAGCAGCTAAGTGTGGCACTGCTGGATTGGAAGAAAGCTGCTGAAGTTCCGTAAGATGCCATTGCTAACGGCTGACAAGATTGTTTAGGTTGGGTAAAAAAACCTGATATCCTATCTTTCCTAGAATGGGTTTCCCTCCCTTTATGGCAGAGTTGCTTATTAACAAGTGGCCAGAGGGATAAAATTCCAGCAGGTTGTTTTATAAACACGCTATCAAGCCCATCTTGAAAAACCACAACGCGAACGCTCCCACAAAAGCTGCACAGGCTGTCAAAAGACAACAAGTTGTCCAAAGACATTCTGAGCTTGAAGATCAACAGATCTCAAGAGGTTTTTTTTTCCCTTTAAATACTTAGAATCATAGAGTTGCCAGGCTTGGAAGGGACCTCAAGGATCAGCCAGTTCCAACCCTCCTGCCAGGGGGAGGGACACCTTGCACTACAGCAGGTTGCTCACAGCCACATCCAGCCTGGCTTTAAAAACCTGCAGGGATGAGGCTGCCACCACCTCCCTGGGCAACCTGTGCCAGTCTCTCACCACCTTCCTGGGGAAGAACTTCCTAACATCCAATCTGAGTTTACCCATTTCTAGTTTTCACAGCATCACCAAGGTTGGAAGAGACCTCAAAGATCATCGAGTCCAACCTGTCACCACAGACCCCATGACTAAACCATGGCACCCAGTGCCACGTCCAATCCCCTCCTGAACACCTCCAGGGATGGTGACTCCACCACCTCCCTGGGCAGCCCATTCCAATGGCTAACAACTCTCTCAGTGAAGAGCTTTCTCCTCACCTCGAGCCTAAACTTCCCCTGGCACAACTTGAGACTGTGTCCTCTTGTTCTGGGGCTGGTTGCTCCATTCCCCCCAATCCTTGGTTCACACCTTCTAATATTAAGTACTAAAACATCTGTTGCCCAAGAGATTTTGTTTTTCATGTTTTCTTCAATTTACAGAGTGAAAACATGGCAGGTTAGAAGCATTAGGCAGATAGACAGGCAAACCTCAGCTGAATATCCAGGATTTCTTTTGGCAAGAAGGTGCTAAGGGCTCACTAGTGGCAGAATAAGTCCTCAGCTACAGCATGACCTGCATGCAAAACCAGCCATGAAACAGAAGTGAAGTGCTCAAGGCAGACTCAGACATTAATGCATATGCTCCAGTTGAGCTGCAGCCCTCTGCAGCATTCTGCATCTACCCAGGGTAATGGAAGGTAAAGCCAGGAACTGCTACTATCATAGCTTCAGCTATTAAGACTTCTTAATGAATGGTCTAACAATAACCTAAGCTTAACCAGTTCTCTCTCTGCAAAGGAGAGAACCATATAACCATAATAAGCCCCTTGAACATTCCTGCAGTGTTTTCCAAAGATCTCACAGCATGAGGCTACTAACAGTGGGGAGCAGGTATTAATCAACATCTTTTTTCTTTCCACACACCCCCCTTCCATTTAAATGCAGATAAAAACTGAGGCAGAAAGTTAGCAAACGACTTCCATGAGGAAACACAGCTGACTAGTGGCATACAGAATCCAGATCTTCCAGATTCCAGCCCTGTCATTAGCCAAAAGGCCATCATTATGAAGAAAGAAATTAGTCTGGTCTTATAAATAGCATTTGAATATAAGCCTTCCTCAAATATGTGCAAGGAGTTGACCTTAAACACCAGCAGAGTTGCATGTGTAGCCTGGGGCCCCAGTCACCAGCTTGCATGCCAGTAGTTTGGAGTTCTTGTCCCTCTGCCTCTCTGGATGTCTCCAGAGCCTGGATCCAACACAAACTGTGTTAACAGATCAGACCACAATCTGGTGGGGGAACACTGGAATGGGTTGCCCATGGAGTTGGTTGAGGCCCCATCCCTGGAGATATTCAAGGTGCAGCTCTACAGGGTTCTGGGCAACCTGATCTAGTTGAGGATGTCCCTGGAGATATTCAAGGTGAGGCTCTACAGGGTTCTGGGCAACCTGATCTAGTTGAGGATGTCCCTGGAGATATTCAAGGTGAGGCTCTACAGGGTTCTGGGCAACCTGATCTACTGTCCCTGATGACTGCAGAAAGGGGTTGGACTAGATGACCATTGGAGGTCCCTTCCAACTCAAACCATTCTATGATACTATGACTAATTCAGAGAACCATAGGATGCTTTGGGTTGGAAAGGACCCTTTAAAGCTCATCCAGTCCAGTCAGCAGGGACATCTGCAAGTAGAGCAGGTTGCTCAGAGCCCCAAATGGTTCCAGGCATGGGGTATCTACCACCTCTCTGGACAACCTGGGACACCACCAGTGCAAAAAAGTCTTCCTTCTGTCTAGTCTAAGTTCTTCCCTTTTAGTTTCAAACCATCAGCCCTTGTCCTGTCATAGGAAGCCCTGATCAAAAGTCTGTCCCCAGGTTTCTTATCAGCCTCCTCAAGCAGTGAAAGGCCACCAGTAGGTCTCCCTGGAGCCTTCTATCCTCCAGGCTGAACAAGCCCAGAGGTCTCTTCCAACCTTGGTGATTCTGTGGTTCTCTCAGCCTGGCCTCACAGCAGAGGGGGTTCTGGCCCTCCCATCATTGTTGTAACCTCCTCCAGCCCTGCTCCAACAGGTTCACATCTCTCCTTTGCTGAGCACTCCAGAGCTGGACTCAGCATTGCAGCTGGGGTCTCATTCAATCACCTCTGGCTGTTTTGAACTTAAACAACGTTGTTCTAAAGCACCCAGGTACTCAGGCAAGATAAAATACACAACAAGCCTTTACTTGGCAACTTTCTGCTATTTCATTCTAAGACTGGCAGAAATCTCACTGTAGCATGAAGCAGGAAACCTGAAATGCCAAAAAAAGGCACACCTGAAATTGGCAGCAGTTCTCCAAGTTAACACTCAGTCAGCCTTA
Source organism: Dryobates pubescens (assembly GCF_014839835.1). Lineage (NCBI taxonomy): Eukaryota > Metazoa > Chordata > Aves > Piciformes > Picidae > Dryobates > Dryobates pubescens. The sequence goes on from NC_071636.1 coordinate 3,596,446, forward strand.
AGGATTGGAACTGCTCCTGTTGTACATCACACATTTACTTGCAACTTGGGCAGCTCTTAGAGGGATAAATTCAGGGCACTTTGAATTATGGCACGTGCATGTGGTGCTACAGAGAACCAGGTCCTTGCTCTGGATTACAGCTTCCAACATCTGCAGCAGGTCTAACTCCTGGACTAGATTCCCTGTAGCAAAACATTAAGCCAAATATTGATTTTACAAGATAGACAGACAGACACAAAAAAAATAAGCCTCTCACATCTGCTTCAGTGGGAGTCTAACTTCATTGGAAATTATGTGTTTTCTGCTAAGGCAACCCTAAAATACAAGGCTGAAAACTGCAAAAAAAACAGAGTGCAAGTAAACAAAGCAAAAATAAGACCCTGGGTGTAGTAGAAATGTCATTCCAGTAGTTACTCATTTATCCTGGCTTCAGATACCTGCAGCCATGACATCCCACCCACCCTGGGGTGGCTTCAGCACCCACCCTGCAGGACTGAACACACCACTTACAACCATAACAGGAGCTTTCAGGCTAGGGGAAGAGCTGAAAATGGAAAGCTGCTTGTTATCTTCTGTGGGGATCCTCCCTCCCCAGAGAAGAGCCAGCAGGCTGAAACGCTCACAAGAAACTTTGAGACACAACTACCCGAGCGGAACACCAAGGTGGAACCTTTTATTTCTGTCCTTCACGTGGTCACAGGCAGGAGAGCCACAAAATCCACCCAGTCTGGACTGTCTGCTTCCCAAGTCATAGAATCAACCAGGTTGGAAAAGACCTCAGAGATCATCAAGTCCAACCTACCACCCAGCACCTCCTGATTAACTAAGCCGGGGCTTCAAGTGCCACATCCAATCCCCTCTTGAACACCCCCAGGGACAGTGACTCCACCACCTCCCTGGGCAGCACATTCCAAAGGCCAACAACTCTTTTTGTGAAGAGCTTTCTCCTCACCTCAAGTCTAAACCTCGCCTAGCACAGCTTGAGACTGTGTCCTCTTGTTCTGGTGTTGGTTGCCTGGGAGAAGAGACCAACCCCCACCTGGCTACAACCTCCTTTCAGGTAGTTGTAGACAGCAAGAAGGTCTCCCCCAAGCCTCCTCTTCTCCAGGCTAAACACCCCCAGCTCCCTCAGCCTCTCCTCCCAGGGCTGTGCTCCAGACCTCTTCCCAGCCTCATTGCCCATCTCTGGACACTTTCAAGTGCCTCAATATCCTTCTTAAACAGAGGGGCCCAGAAAAAGTGACAGGAACACCCCCGAGCACGACAGCACGAGCCTCTAGCGCTTCAACTCAAGACTCACATCTCCCCGTGCAGAGGCAGCAGCAGAGTCAGCATTCACTGTGCTCTCCCCAGGATGACAAAACTCATGGCATTAGTATGCATTAAAGCACCGCCTGACTGTGGCAAAGCGGATGAGACCTGACTCTTAACAGAAGACTGTTTCCATCCCAGCTCACATTTAGGTCTCAATTATCTTATCTGCTCTGCCACTCGCATACTTTCCAGATAAGAAATGTTTTTCCCCACCCCCTACACTCTTTTGGAAGAAGCTTAGAGTTTAAAACTGAAACCATGACCAGTGGAAAGATTAAAAAATAATATATATATATGTTGTAAACTAAAAATTCCTTTGAGGCTAAGGCTTGCTAAAGAATAAATTAATATCCTCTCTAAAGGTTAAACCTGGAAACCGCAGTGAATTGACAGCAGGTTGAGGGAGGGGATTCTCCCCCCCCTCTACTCCGCTCTGGTGAGACCCCACCTGGACTACTGTGTCTAGTTTGGGAGCCTCTGTTACAGGAAGGATCTGGAGGTGCTGGAAGGTGTCCAGAAAAAGAGGCCACAAGGTTGATCAGAGGGCTGGAACTCCTCTCCTATAGAGAGAGCTGGGGCTATTCAGTCGGGAGAAGAGAAGGCTCTGAGAAGTCCTTATTGTGGCCTTCCAGTATCTTAAGGGGGCCTACAGGAAAGCTGGGGAGGGACTTTTTAGGGTGTCAGGGAGTGATAGGACTGGGGGGGAGTGGAGCTACACTAGAAATGGGTAGATTCAGATTGGATGTTAGGAAAAAGCTCTTCCCCATGAGGATGGTGAGACACTGGAACAGGTTGTCCAGGGAGGTGGTAGAAGCCTCATCCCTGGAGGTATTTAAGGCCAGGCTGGATGTGGCTGTGAGCAACCTGCTCTAGTGTGAGGGATTGGAACTGGATGATCTTTGAGGTCCCTTCCAACCCTGACAATTCTGTGACATGCTCTGGAAGGCTTAACAACAGCAGGACGTTCTGCAAGGGAAAAAGAAGCATTTTCTGGACCAGTTTGTTCACATGGTTTAGGTCAATGATCAGTTCATCTGAAGTTGAGAAACTGCTCCAGAGCTGGGAGGGAGAAAGAAAAAAAATAATCCTGTTTTCCCTTTCCAATCTATGACTAAGAATGAGGCAAAGGGAGGATCTAAGATCCTGAAGGCGATGGTAACAAGAGGTCATTAGTTAATTCCCTCAACGATAGAGACTGCTTCCTTTTATTAAATACCATCAGTTTCTAATGATGTCAATTTTTTTTCCCCCCTTCTTAAGGATACAGCATACTTGAACTCTACCTGAACCTGTCAAAGATCAGCAGAAATACACAAGAAACCCTGAACTGAAAGGCAGACAGTCGTAAAGCAAGGAAGAAGTCAGACTCACCTGAGTTTTGTGCAAAACAATTACAAAGTTGGGAGAGTATATCTAGGCTTTCTTACAGAGAGTAGGTATAGAAGCATAGAATGGTTGAGGTTGGAAAATACCTCCAAAGGTCATTTAGTCCAACTCCCCTGCAGTCAGCAGGGACATCTTCCACTAGATCAGGCTGCTCAGAGCATTGTCAAGCCTCACCTTGAGTATCTCCAAGGATGAAGCCACAACTTCCTGCCTGTTCCAGTGCTTCACCACCCTCATGGTGCAGAATTTTTTCCTAACATCCAATCTAAATCTGCTCTTCTCTCATTTCAAACACTTGCCCCTCATCCTATCACTGCAAACAGTCCCTCTGCAGCCTTCTTGTAGCCCCCTTCAGGTATAGAAGGCTGCTATTAGGTCTCCCTGGAGCCTTCTCCAGGCTGGACAACCCCAGCTCCCTCAGCCTGTCCTCACAGCAGAGGGGTTCCAGCCCCCCTGATCATCTTCATGGACTGCTCTGGACCCACTCCATCAGGTCCATGTCCTTCCTGTGCTGAGGGCTCTGGAGCTGGATGCAGTACTACGATTCTGTGCCATTATGTATTTTTGGCCTAACAGCAGCAGCACTAAAATTGGCACAAAGTCTGTTTTAACCAGTACTTTAAATGCTTGCAAACAAATTACAGTGAAGTTTTCAATTAGAAAAGACAACTACAAACACCATTCTAAGGTTTAAATGAAGGCCCCTGCTTACTGCATGAGTCAGTTGTGATAAAGCTTAATCGATGTACTCTTAGGACCAACTATTTATTATCTCTATTAGTACAGCACCTGTGAGCTTCAATCACACTGCAGTGAGACCTGCAAAGCCACAGCAGAAGCCATGCCTACTCTGAAGAGATTCTAATCATCTAAAGGATGAATAGTTAAGAAATCAGGAGAGCACAAGGAAACACAGGGCTGGAATTTATGTTCTCTGTACTTTACTACGCTTCACCCCCGCCATGTGCTGGAAGGATCAAGGTGTACAATTCCTTCCTCCACCCACCTCACCCAGGAAAACCCCCCCACAAGTTGTAAAGACAAAAAAAAACAAACCCCACAACACAATAAATAAACAAAACACCAAAACACCAATACCAACCAACCAAACACAAACCCCCAAATACACCAGGAAAATATGTTGGCTATCAAGACTGCAAGAAAACGATATATTTACAGACTCTTCATACCCCTGCTTCCAATATAAGACAGCAAAGATTTCAGTTTCTAAGCTGTCATCCCATAAAGCAAGACTGCACCCTAAGAAAACAAACATCCCTCTGGCTGGCTGAAAGGCTGGGTGAGCAGCAGCAACACCCTGAAGGCTGCTCAGCCAGCCTCTTCAAGAGGACTCCCACCTCCCCTACTGAAACATCCAGCGAGTCCTTGCGTTCACTCCAGTGCAGCAGGCAGGCACCCAAATCGAGGAGGAACCCTTGTTTTCCTTGAAAATGAACGGTTTGAAAATTTACCACCACACCACAGCAGCACACCCCATCCAAACCAGCAGCCAGAGCTGTTTACAAAGCTGTCTGCTCAGCTTTAGACTGAGACTCCAAACTCTTTCTGCTGTGTAATAAATCAGTGCTCCGCGTTTAACAATTTTCAGCGGTACCATATGCTACGCAGTCCCATATGTTCCATTACAAGGAAGGAAAAAAACATCATCTCAACATGAATCATCAGTGACTATATCCTTGTAAATCGGCCTTAAACACTCACAACTTTCAAGGGCAACCCTAGGAAAAGAAAAAGCTCAGTTCTGTGCCAAGCTCTGCGCCAGGGAATCGCAGGTCACTTATCGAAGAGAAAGGGAAAGAAGTTTTAACGCAAGGAGTGAGCACACTATTTGCATCTCTCCAGGGGCAGCAGACTCACTGTGCACAAAATCTGGCACACATTCATTAATTACAATCTAATAAAGACACCCTGCTCATAAAGTGATGATGGTATCTGCTAGTCACACACCTTTCACCCTAATCTGCTTAACGTGCAAACACACACACTGCACGCAGGATTCATTCCTCCCAGTGCTGAAAAGCAGTTAGCTTGGAACCTGGCAGCTGCCACCTTCTGCATCACAGTCATTTTGGAGAGGAGCGTGTGAGAAAAGAAACAAACCCAAAGCAAACCCATGTGTGTGTTTTAAGCCACAGGGAACTGCAGCCAGCACTGTCAAGTTTCCTAGATGGGAGTTTATCTGGGACACTGCTAAAACGACAGCGTCTCAGATGAGGTGCAAACAGCTTTCTCTCTCTTCCCAAAGACAGCACCACCTGCAGCATAAAGCTGCTTGTACCAAGGCCTGCAAACGTGGTACACCAAGGCCACCAATTCACAGATTGATAGAATGGTTTGGCTCACAAGGGACCTTGATGATCATCTAGTTCCCATCTCCCCACCACGGGCAGGGACACCTCCCACTAGCCCAGGTTGCTCAAGGCCTCATCCAACCCGGCCTTGAACACCTCCAGGGAGGGGAGATTCACTGGGCAACCTGTTCCAGTGTCTCACCACCCTCACTGGAAAGAATTTCTAATTTGCCCTTCTATTGAGGACTTACTGGGTCTCTCAGGTAACCCAGCATCACCATTAACAGAGAGACAGCAGAAGAGGGTGCAAATGTGTATGTGGAGGGAGATTTGCTGCTCTAAAACTTTAAATGCAACCTGACAAAAGATTGGTCCAGCTGAAATGAGTGATGTTCTCCCTCTCTGCCCAGCTATTTGGCTACTGGGATGTGCTGCCCAGGGAGGTGGTGGAGTCACCATCACTGGAGGTGTTTAGGAAGAGCCTGGATGGGGGGCTTGGTGCCATGGTTTAGTTGATTAGATGGTGCTGGGTGATAGGCTGGATCTCAAAGGTCTTTTCCAACCTGGTGAATTCTATTCTATCCCCCATGATCCAGCCATGCCTGACTATAGTAATATTCAGAAAGACAGACTGACATTAATATGTCAAACTGTGAGAATGTCCTTATTTGAAAGTCCTTTGTAGGTAAGCAGGAAGGCATGCAGGTCTGTGTTCCCACATAGCTGCTGGTTTCATTAAATTCAGAACAAACCAGAGTCCATTTTGACCTAATATTCAGGGTGGAGGGGAAAAAAAATAATTAGAAAAATAGTAATTACATCAACATTAAGCTATTACCTGTTCAAGGGCATAAGTGCTTACTTCATTAACAACTTGGGCAAACTAGTTCTGTAAGCTCCCTATATTAAATGCGAGATTTCCCTGCCCTTACAAATTAAACTAACAATTTCTTACACAGAGGGAAAGTCCAGCAAGAAAACACAAACAGAAGGGTGAGTTTACAAACAAGAAAGCTTCCACACTGCTCAGACACCTTCTTTGCCATGCTCTGTAAGAACAAGCTCATCTGAGCCACCCAGACAACCTAATTTCAACAACCTTTTAAAAGGAGTGAATTCAGCAAAGATGCTCAGGCTCCAGCTTTCTTCAGTCATACCTCATGTACACAGTGCCAACAGGCTCCAGCTTTCTTCAGTCATACCTCATATACACAGTGCCAACAGGCTCCAGCTTTCTTCAGTCATACCTCATACACACAGTGCCAACAGCAAGTAAAAAGTGAACCCCCACCATGATATAGTTCTCCAGAATAAGGCAAACAAATCATGCTAGAAGCAATGCTTCAACACTGTGAAGTGGAGCTGTATAAGCCTGCAACAGAAGCTGCCACGGCATCACCAATAACTAAGAGGGCACTTGGATTTCCACCGTCCTTCAGCAGCTCAGGAGAGGGATGTCCACACCCAATTAATTTGCTTTAATTTCTATTTCAGCTTTCCTCCTCATTAATTAGGAGCTGAGGTTCACACAGATTACAGTTCCTGGCATGCAATCCCAGCGATGATTTCAAGTGGTGCACGCTGCACAATTGCACTTCGTGTACTCTAAGGTAACCAGCAGATCAACACGAAGAGCCAGAAGGGGGTGAAAAGAGGAAGGAAGATTTCCTCCCTTTTTCCCCAAATACCTAAGGAACCCTAGGTTTACCAGAGCAGTGCTTCCTAAACTATGTATCACTTTGGAAATGAAGAGAAATCCACCACAGTGATGTCAGAGAGTGATAAGATGACAGTGTCAGGGAAACTCACTGAGCTACCCTTGAAAGAACTAATGAACAAGCAGGTGCAATGCCATTGCATAATGCTTATTACACAGCACGGAGCCAAAGGCAATCAAATCAGTCTGGTTTAATCAATGGCCTTCAAAGGAGGAAATAGCTGGAAAATAGTAAGCATAAAACACTCTTTGGGGTTTACTTCTTCATTTCCTCCCCCCCTGTTCTGTAGAAAGTAGATCTAGTCAAAAAGCTAAGTGTGTGCTGAACTTACAGAAGTCTACCTCTTGATTATCTTTAATACCAAAATAGCACTTTCAGTCAAGCTCAGTTTGCTGACATATGCACAGAGAGCTTCTGTTAAGACAGTAAGAACTCTCTCTTACACAAAAGAATGGTTTTCCCCTTAAAAACATTAGACACTAAGATTTCCCCCCCAGGAAAATCAACAAATAAAACTGAAAGTGTCTCATGACCACCTCCTTCCCTGCCACCCCTCATAACCTGAAAGTTGCAGCATTTCATGAGGCTGCAGAACAACCTGGGACACAAGCCTGTAAATGGAGAAAACAACTGCTCTGTGTTCCTGCTCCAAACTGCCCCCACTCTTTGTGCAGTAAACTTCATTTGCACAGTGACCCTTCCCCTCCCCAGCCACAGCCCAGCTAACTCCAGGCTGGCTCCACACAAAGAGGGATTTCTCTTACAGGCAAGAGGGCTGACCAGCCAGAAGGGACAGAGCCCTGCTCTGCTAAAAGGCCACTCCATCCTGCAATGTGTTCTGACAAATAAATGCAACAGCAAAAGCCTGTTGATACAAACATCCATTTTTAGCATGCCCCTAAGTAGGGATTATCTCATCTTTAGAAGTTTTTACTTGCAAGGATCCTTTTACACTGATAATGAGCATTAACAAAGCAAAGGGGAAGTACATACAAAGAACCTGTGCAAGGAATGCATATACAGAAGAATTTGCAATCTGAAAACCCTCCTATTGGGAAGGTGGAAACAACCTAGCTCAAGCTTTCCCCAAATCAGGTGGCAGAGGAAATTATATGATGAATTATAGGGTAAGTAAGAGCTCTTGATTTGATGAAACCTGAGGAAAGTATACATTAAACACAGATAGGAAGAGTTTCCAGCCTCACTGCAAGCACCAAATAAGTAATTAGTCAGATATTTGTATGAATTTCAGTTTTAAAGAGAGCTTATGAACAGGCATTTACATGTAAAACACTCTCTATATTGCCACATTACTCTCTGAGAGCTCAGAATTAGGTAGCTACCACAAGTAATTCAATTTTAAGGACATAAACAGGGAGGAGCAAGAGTGGTGTGTTATTTCTCTCCAGGAGCACTCCATTATCAATGCACAAACACCAACACATGCACTCTAACAAATGTAGGACAAGATTTAAAGCTACATTAAACTAAATGACCACCAGCAAAATAAGCAATGTCATCACTTCAAGCACTGTAGCATTCCAAACAGTTGTTGGAAATATGCAAGCAGACCTTGGAGAACAGATTGGAGCCCATTTACCCTCACCCAAACATGAGCACCATGAACTGCAGCCAGTGTCATCCTCCTGCTGTGCTCTTACCCAGTTAACTTTTAATCAGCATGTGTAGCACAAAACAGCTTCCACAGGAGAGGTGAGGAGAGTCCCCCATCAGCACAGAACCCTGAGCTACTTTCAACTTCTTTAGGTCATTGTCCCATGAGGTGGGCAATGCAATTTGAAATCGTCTTGGACAGAAAGTGGAACTGAGCACAGCTCTCCCACAGCAAGTCCTCCTGCTCAGAAGCTCCTGCACACAGGGAGGCCCTACCAGCACCACCTGTTTTGCTGTTTTTAAACAAACATGGCAGCTGCCACTAGCCTGTGCTGAGCCTCAGCACTCCACACACCTATGAGATCAGTGCTTCACTGCTGGAGCACAGCCCTGAGGAGAACACCCAGGATGTGGGCAGCAAATCCAGCATCAAGCTGCTCACCTCTGCCCAGGCTGAGTGACCAGGAAAAGCCCAGATGCTACCAGGGCCACTCAGTGGCTACTGAATTTTAGAAGTATCATAGTTATAGGGTTAAGGAATTAATTCCAATTCTGTTCCTGGAATAAAAAGGAGGGGAAAAAATAAAGAGAGGGAAAAGAAAAAGAAAAAAAAGGAGACATGAGGAGATACAAAACAAAATTCTAAGGGCTTAGTACTTGCCTAGTGTCCTCCTTCTTTCTCCTTCCCACGCAAATATGAGTACTGCTAGATGACATCCAGCACCTACAGTAAATCATTTCTTGATGTCATTAAAAGGACAGATACATCTGCTCAGACCAGACCTACGTCATCACTTCCAACTCAGTTTAAAGAAAGCTGACAGCAACCCCTTTTCACCTGCATGTCACCAGACCGATACTGACGCCGTCCAATTTACTCGCTCACAGATCTGAGGGGTAATCTGCATGGACACACGTCGCGTACCCGAGCTGTGGCAGAGTCCCCAGCCTGCAGGTGAAGGAACCGCAGCCGCTTTTCCCCTCTCTTCACCTCCGCTCTCCCATCGAGACTGCTCTCCTCCGCCCCGGTTGTAGCTGCTGTCCTAGAGCCCCAACTTCCCACTGAGCTCTTCGACCAAGGCCCGCGGACTCGGGACACCTCACCACTCGAGGCAACTCCGTGTCACCAGTCCCACAAAAACCAGCACGACCTGCTGGGAAGCTGTATCTCCCCCCGCCCCCCATCCCCGGCCCCATCAGCGGGGCACTCCCAGCCCCAGAACCGCAGCAGGAAGAGCTCGGCTGGCCGGGGGGTTCGCACAGCCCCCAGGATCCCCTTCCTCGGAGCCAGCTCCCCCGGTCCCCGGGCAGCTCCGGGTGAGCGGGCGGGCGGGCCCCGCCGCGGGCGCGCCCCGGGGGAGCTTCACCCTCGGGCAGTCCCGGGACACGCGGCACCCCGGGACCCGGCAGCGAGCGCCCCGCGCCGCCGGGACAGCGAGAAAGTGGGGCTTTTTTAGCCCTCAAACGGCTGCCAAGCCCAGTGCTGCCCCTTGCTCCGGCGGGACCCGCCTGTCAGAAGCGAAGCCGTCTCTCAGCCGGTGCCCGCAGCTGTCTCGCCTCACGGCTGCGACTCCCAGCCCCGTGCCTCACCTGGTGACGGCCGGCGGCAGCAGACCACGTCCGCGGCACACGGGAGGGAGACAGGAGGAGGGAAGGAGAGTGTCCGCCGGCCCGTCCCTGTCCCCGCCGCTTCCTGCCACGGCCCCGCCGCCGCCCGAGGTGCGGCTCCCCCTGCCAGGCGCGGCCAATCGCGCGGCCGCTCGGCGATCGGCTCCACGGCCTGCCCGCCGCGGGCGAGAGAGTGGGAGGGAGAGAGTTGTTATCGGCGCTCGGCTACGCAGTCCGGAAGCTCCGGGCAGGCAGCAGAGTGGCGCCCTCTTATCGATCGCACCCCCTGACGCATCGGCGCTTGATTCAGCCGCCTGCTCGGTCCCGCCGGGAGCGAAGGCTGCGGGGAGTCTCAGGCCGTCGGCTGCCGTTCGCGGCTGGGGAGCGAGGCGGCTCCTCAGGCCCTGTAGCGGCCTCAGGGAGTGCGTGAGGGGATGAGACCCAGTATAAGGCCAGCTCTGAGTCATTAAGTAACTGCTCTCAGGGTTAAAGGAGCCTTGATCAATGACTCTGTGTTCTGTGGCAGGTCACCGCAGGACAAGATTCTTACTTAAAAAAAGACCAAAAAGGGGAAAAAAAAAAGTTCTGAGTTAGTAATGATGTACCTTAAGGAGCAAAGGCCACAAAGGAAGGAGGAGCTTTAGCAGTGGTTAAGAGGTCTGGGAGAGCTCAGAGCAGAGACAGGGTAAGGTGTTCAGTGCTGCTTCTGGCACACACTGTGGTGTCCTATAGGCTCTAAATCCAAAGGCAAACATTCTTTCCTTTATTGCTACAGGGGTACACAGTGGCTTATTCTTTCGTCGACCAGGTTGCTCAAAGGCCCATCCAATCTGGCCTTCTAGGGGTGGGACATCCACAGCTGAGCTTTATCTTCTGTCAGTACCTCGTGCAATGCCGTTGTGTTGTTTCTAACAGCTCTTGACCTCCTGGGTTTTGTTCTGGGACCATCATCGTATGGGTCAAGGTACAGAAGCACGAAAGCCACGTGTTCTGATCTAAGGGTGCTGGTATGCCTTGTGTTCTTCAAAGGCCAAGGTACTATAGTACACGTTTTGTCATTGCAGTCATCCAACTCGTACAATAAATGAGTTGCCACGATCTGTGTTTGTAAGCTGAGGCTTCATAACCTTTTATGTCTTGATTTCTTACCACTGGAAAGAAAAACATAGTGAGCACGACTTCTGTGACAGCTCCTCTCGAGAATAGCTGATGCTGACAAAGCAGGAGGCCGAAATCTGTCCTCAAGCTGAGTGAAAGTATATGAAGTCGTGATGAGAAAAACAGCTTTGATGAAAACGTGAGCCAAGAACAACAGCTTGACAGAGAAGTTCCAAAACTTCCCCTGATAGCTCTTTGGGGCGTAGACAGTTAAGTTGCTGCATTTCTAAGGGAAACATGGCATTCCTTAAAGCTGAACCTCCTCCCTTGGCTTCCCAGTGGATGCCTGAGAGATGACAGTAGAGGGTGTCTCCAGAAGGCTAATATTAAACATGAGGAATTAGTACCAAGGGAGCAACAGCAAGTGAGATTCCAGGTTTGACCACAGAAAGGGCTAAAACGTTTTAATTCTGCAGCTGTGTGCAGCTTCTTACTGACTGGCTGCACACAGCTGCTTCTGTTCAAAGGGTTCTCGGGTGCCCTGGCTTTAGGAAACGCCTGCTGTGTGATGTGTGAAGGGCTGCTCTTAAAGGGTAAATCAGCTCAGACAAACAGAAAGTGCTGAGGCAGCGTAACGTGGGCTAAGTTAACCTTGGAAGGGCAGCACTGGTTCTGGCACACTTAGTTTGCTGTCCACAGCAGCCTGAACCAGGCTTGCAGGGAAGCTGATGGGCTAGATATGGGGGCTAGATGGAAGAGATGCAGACAGGAAATGGGGAAGAAAGGAGGAAAATAACGTTTACAAAGTTTTAAGGGTGCTCTGGGTAGTTCTGAAAAAGGGCTTTAGCCAGTGCCTTCTCTATTTTTAGCTCTATGACTGCATGATTTTCAGGAAAGTTATTTGAACAGTTCCAGGCAGGTGCAAGTCTGCAGGGAAAGGACAAACCTGCGGGCACCCAGTCAGCTCATGCAATGTGGCAGTCACCACCACACCCTTTCCTGTTCGCCCTGTGGCCACAGGCAACCCTGCCAGCAACTGCTGCCCTGAGTAAGGAGAGAGGTAAAGGATTGCTTTACAAGATGCTGATAACCCCTAGACTTTGCATGACTTGGCAACAGAGGGGTGGCAAGCAGCTCTGGGATCGTACCTGCCATGTGCCAACTTGAACGCCCTCAAATGGGACACTGAGCCCTGGGAGCTGCTCTCGATAGTGTTGACTTTTAGCTGTGTCTCAGCCTCATCTCCTGTGTAAGGTAATATTTACTTATGTAAAAAGGTACTGGGTGTGCACTGCTTGGGTGTTCCCAGTTAAAAATTGTCAGTCAGGGCAAACAGACCTTTGGGGTGAGCTACAGGAAAGCAAAGTGCATTGCTGCAATTCTTTTCAGAACAAAGAGTGTGACCTGCTGCTGCTCCTGGTTGCTGAGTGCCTGGTTCAGCCAGTTTGGAAAAGTGCTGTGCTGTTTTAAAGTTCAATCTTCCTTCAGCTAAAACGATTCTATTCCCTTTCCCTTGGCAAGATGTTTATAGTGTCTCAGTGAGTCAATAAGGTGTGCATTTGAGGAATGCAGCTCACAGCTGTCACTTGGTCTGGCACTGCTGTAGGCAATGAGGCTGACTAGTTCTTTCCAAGCGACTCAGAGTTGCAGAAAAGGGCTCAATGAGGTATTTAGACTGAAATTTCAATGGGAAGCATTTTCATATAGAATCACAGAATGGTTTAGCTTAGAAGGGACCTTTAAAGGTCATCTAGTTTGATGCCCCTGTGGTGGGCAGGGGCATGTGGTGTAGGCTTCTTAGTGGATCCTGCATGTGAATCTCACTGCAGGATCTGTATCTTCATCCTTGTGTATTGTCAGGAGCTTAACCTGAACCTGGCAGGCATGAGGTTGATCATAACGGGTCTGGACAGTTGTTCTATGATACCTCCAGTTAACCCACTCCACCTGGGTGAATGTATTATGGTGGTGCTTTGTTGAGAGTATGGAGGAACAGGAAAGCAATTTCTGTATTGAAAAAATAAAATGCAATTGCAAAGATCAGTGTTAAGTGTCACCACAAGTCCTTTCTCACCATCCTAAGGTCCGGACCAGTGGAGCAGTGGCTCCACTGAGTGTCTGTATTCCACCATACAGGGGTTTCACTGCAGATAACAGTCATCCTGGTGGCGAAACAGGTCCAGCCAAAGCCCCTTCAGCCCCTTCCCCCCAACAAAACCCAACCAAAAAAGCAAGCAAACAAACCCTTGAAGAATAAAGCCTGGCAGAGGAAGCCTACGATAAGCGCTGCCGCAGCCCCGCCTGGCTCCCCGCGGCCGCCCCGAGGACCCCGCTTAGGTGGCCGCTAGGTTCGCCGGGCGGAAGCCGGAAGCGGAAGTGGCGGCGCGGGTCCTGGCGCCGTTGCCGAGCGCCGGGCGGAGGCGCGGGCCCGCGGCGGCTGCGTCCCGTCGCTATGAGCGCGGCCGGGCTGGTGTCTGCCACGCCGCCGGCCCCCGCCCCGCCTGGGGCGCCCGCCGCTGCCATGCCCCCCGGCCCCGAGTACTATGAGGAGGAGGAACTGGAGAGCGCCGAGGAGGAGGACGGCGAGCGCAGCGCTCGGGCCCGCGACTCCGATGAGGGTTGGTAGAGCGGCGGGCTGGGCCGGAGAGGGGCCGGCGGGGCTGGTGCTTTGGTACCCTGGGAGGCTGAGGGGCAGGGGGAACTAGGGTAGGGTAGAAGTGCGAGGGTACCCGGGGCTTAGGGGGTGGGCTTTCATGGAGGATAGTGGATTGAAGGAGGGACTGCGCCAGGCAGGAGCGCTGAGGGAGTGGAGGAGAGGGTTTGGGGATAAGAAAGTTGGGTCGCGTTTGGTGGAGAAGGGACCTGGAGCAGCAAGAAAGCGCGAAGAAAACAAGGGCCTGTTAAGAGTTCCCCGCAGAAGAGCCGAAAAGCAAAGCTAATGGAGTTGAAGTGATATTGAAGTGGCTTTGCAGGTGAAGAGGTAGTGAAAGAGGGGAGAGTACTGAGGAGATGGGATGAAAGGTATGGGACAGCTGGATAAAAGTAGTGGAGAAATCTGTTGTATGAGGCTTGGTTAATTTCTCTGTTGTGAAGGGGGAAGGAGGCAATTAAAGTAGAAGTGTGGAATGAAGCAAGGGAGTGCAAAGAATGTGTTAGAGGAAAGAGGCATTTTATAGATGAGGCAGGGAAGCAGTGGAGAAAAGGAAATAAAAGTAAACCCCAGGTTATTCTGGGGTGTAGAATGCATAGCATAAGAGAGATGACCCTTTGAAAGTGCCTGTTGCTGGAGTCCTCCAGCCAGAGTCTCCCATCACCTTTTAGTTTATTCATCAATGGGGTGCCAGAGGCAAACCTATAGGTCCTGACAGGGGAGGGCAGTGACCTAATGGGGAACACAGTAAAATGGCTTTACTGCTGTACCCTGTGTAATACAGCTCCAGCCTGGAGGCACCAATGTCTCCTTGGGGAGGAAAGGGAATTAATTTTTTGCTCTCCATGTCTTTAAAATGCCTGAAAAAAGCATAGGAGAAAACTATCAGTCCCATGCTAGTTTAATTTGTTTGGCTAACTTTGCGGTCATGCTGACCTTGGTGTTGTTTAGGTGTTGAAGTACTTCTGTGGGCCGTGTAGCTGAGAAGTGGAGTTCAGATCACAGCAAATAACTTTATCAAGGCCTTTGTGGTTAGCCTTGGCAGCGTCTAGCCACAGTGTTTTCATTCAGGACAAGACACAGAATCAGTTAGAGCTGTTCCAGTCATTGTTTTCCCTGTGTTGTGTCATGGCTGAAACTATAGGACAAAGTCTGGGAAACGTTTATCAGAGTCTTTAGGCTGTTTCTGTCTCACTTTTGTGTTTGTTACTGTTAATGCAGAACCTTTTGTTTTCAACTGGGAGGAAATTGCCAGGCTAGCTTAAACTGGTGTAAGCTTAGCCTTGATGTAAGTTTCATTGCAAAGCTACCAGAGGATTTACACTGGTGAACTTGCAGGAAGGAGATGAGGTGGTTCATTTCACTTCCAAGTTCATCTCTCCAGGAGCCTATCTGCTTGTTGATTTGAGGTCAAATTGCCTGAAGTTTGAGGATTAGCTTTTTGTTTCTTTGCTTTTAAATCACTTACTACTTTGGGCTTTTTTTAATACTACTCTTGGATTTTTTTTTGTCTCCTTAACTTCATTCAGACACTGAAGATGCCAGTGAAACTGACCTGGCCAAGCATGAGGAAGAGGACTTTGTAGAAATGAAAGAGCAGTAAGTAACCCCTTCTAACCTAAAAGCACAGTAACATTCTGTTTATGTGCTGGTTTGGGTTTTCTTGCCTAAAACTTTGAAATGTTTTGGGCTGGGATTGGGATATTTAAGTGCCTAGCCCAATGTAATAGCTGAAGAGTCCATAGATTTGTATTCTCTCCTCTGATACTTTCTCTCCTCTGTATGTATTCAAGAAACTTAAGTGGGGAAGAATATAGGTATGAGTTTCTGGGAGCAGCTGAGTTTTGTTGCAAATGAATCCCACTGCAGACAGGCCTTTGAAATAAAGGGTCTACTTTCTATAGGCCAATCAAAAATCAAGATGCTTATTAAAACCTCTTAAGCAACAGAGTGCCAGTCCTGACCTAGAAGACAAGATTTTTGGAGGCTTGAAATAGCTTCCCTCAGTGTTTGGCTGTGTTCTCAGTGGTTTGTGTTCTTCCTGAACTGGCAGAGGGATGTTATTTACAGGACAGGGAGACTTGGCCTGTGTTAAACCACAGATATGTGGTGTCATAGAATGGCTTAGGTTGGAAGGGACCTTAAAGATCATCTACTCCAACCTCCTTGCCATGGGCAGGGACACCTCTCAACTAGACACAAGTGCTCAAGGCCTCATCCAACCTGGCCTTGAACACCTCCAGGGAGGAGGTATCCACAACCTCCCTAGGCAACCCATTCCAGAGTCTCACCACCCTTGTACTGAAGAACTTCTTCCTCAGATCCAGTCTAAACTTGGTGTCTCTCAGTTTGAAATCCTTCCCAAGGGTGTCTAGAAACAGGACAAGGGGGAAAAGTCCCTTTGCAACCTTCCTGAAGGATCTCTTCAGGTATTGGAAGGCTGCTCTAAGGTCCCCCTGGAACCTTCTCCAGGTAGTTGTAGAGAGCACAGCCTCCCCTCAGTCTCCTCCAGACTAAACAACCCCAGTTCCCTCACCAGACCTGTTCTCAAGGCCCTTCACCCTTGTTGCCCTTCTCTGGACTTGCTCCAACCCCTCAGTGTCCTTCTTGAAGGGCCCAAAACTGACCCCAGTATTCGAGATGCAGCCTCACCACTGCTGAGTAATGGAGGACAATCACTTCCCTACTCCTGCTGGCCACACTATTGCTGATCCAAGCCAGGATGCTTTTGGCCCTCTTGGCTACCTGAGCACACTGCTGGCTCAAGACCTAACATGTTATAAGCTAAATTCATGGTGAAAGAATCTGGGCATGCTTGGTTTTCCAAGTCACATCTCATGCTCTCTGTCTTTGCAGGATGTACCAGGACAAACTGGCATCTCTTAAGAGGCAACTACAACAGCTGCAGGAAGGTGAGCTTTGAAGGGGGTAGCTTTTGGTTTTTCCTTCCCTCAATAGTTTTCATCACTTCTCAAAAGTCCTGGAAGGGGTGAGGGGTTTGAAAGATTTAAAAAGCATCCTTCACTGAATGATGGCTCTCAGTCATGCTGCTGATTGAAAAAGTCAGACCCTTCCCATCCTTTTTCCCTTTCAACACTTGGAGCTCAGCCTCTGTGCAACAAAGCATTTCTGAGAAGAGGGAATTTGCTGATCAAAAATAACCAGACTAGAACTGCAGTTTTCTGATTTCAGTGTTTTAAGTGGCTTATGGCTCCTTGAGAAAACTTAATACCTGGGGAGGGGGGTGGAAATAATTAATTCCAGTGAGAATCCACAATCTGTTTCACCTAGGTACTCTTCAGGAATATCAGAAGAGAATGAAGAAGTTGGACCAGCAGTACAAAGAGAGGATACGGAATGCAGGTAGGCTGAAATGTCTTTCTAAAATGCTTACCTCCAGCTTCAGGTTCTGGCTTTTGCAGTGCCTGAAGAAAACCAATCAGTTTAAGAAGGACATTGAGACTCTTGAATGTGTCCAGAGAAGGGCAATGAGGCAGGGGAGAGGCCTCAAGCACAGCCCTGTGAGGAGAGGCTGAGGGAGCTGGGGTTGCTTAGCCTGGAGAAGAGGAGGCTCAGGGGAGACCTTCTTGCTCTCTCCAACTGCCTGAAGGGAGGTTGTAGCCAGGTGGGGGTTGGTCTCTTCTCCCAGACAACCAGCACCAGAACAAGAGGACACAGTCTCAAGCTGTGCCAGGGGAAGTTTAGGCTGGAGGTGAGGAGAAAGTTCTTCCCAGAGAGAGTTGTTAGCCATTGGGATGTGCTGCCCAGGGAGGTGGTGGAGTCCCCATCTCAGGGGGTGTTCAAGAGAGGATTGGATGTGGCACTTGGTGCCATGGTTTAGTAGTCATGAGGTCTTGGGTGACAGGTTGGACTTGATGATCTTTGAGGTCTTTTCCAACCTTGCTGATTCTATAATAATTCTCTCCTTTTCTTCAAAGGAACTGGCTGGAGCCAGGGGATTTTCTCTTTGAGGGTATAGTGTAGCTTTCTTGTGTCTGTCTTGATTTATTGACATACTTTCCCTCAACATTATTTACTAAATGCCAATAAACTTGTAGCCTCCATTTGTGTGAAACAGCACAAATAAATGACTCCATTTTTCTCTGGCACTGTGCCTTACCTGTGTGCTTCTACTTGGGCTTCTCTGAAACCTTCAGGTGCACAGTTCCTTCCCATGTGCAGCAGTGGAAAGTTAGGGCTCTGTGCTTTCTCAGAGATCTGGTTTGTGCTCCAGAACAGTGAGTGCAAAGGGTTTGCTGTGAAGCTGCTGTTCTCTGTGATGTTGAAAGGACTGCCCCTGTCCTCTCTGTTTCAGGAGTGAAGGCCCAAGTTAATTTTTCAAGTGACTTGCTCTCAGCCCTTCTGGGTAGCTCTCTGATGTATTACTGCAGGGGAATGGCTGGGAAATGAGATCCCTTTGCTTGTCCACCTTCTTTCTTGTTTGTTCTCTTTTTTTTTCCAGTGGGTTATCTCAGACACTGACACAGAGCCTTTTACAGAAGCTGTTCTGTGGGGATAGCTGTTCTTCCTCTAGGAAAGCTGGATGAATCCTGTAATGCCTGGGCCATTACTCTGGGAAGTAGGACAGAGGGGCAGGGGCAGTTGTGTCATAGTTGTTGAGCTCTAACCTTTGAATAGGACAGATGGTGCCTTTCTAAAAGTGCTTAGGATGGTAAAGGATTTAGAACCATAGAATTGTTTAGATTGGAAAACACCTTGAAGATTGAGTCCAATCATTAACTCTACCAAGTCTGGTGCTAAACCATGACCCTCAGCACCACCTCTACATGGCTTTTTAAATCCCTCCAGGGATGGGGATTCAACCACCACCCTGGGAAAGCCTGTTCTAGTCTTTGAGACTTCTTGTGAAAAAGTTTCCTCACATGTCCACCCTAAACCTCCCCTGGTGCAACTTGAGGCCATTTCCTCTCATCCTAAATTTTCTTGAGGAATTTAAATGAATTGAACTACTTGTAAATAAAAACCTCCTTTTCTCTGAGATGAATTTCATGTGCACTCCAGCTGCATTCTGGCAGTATTGGGTTGGTTTGATTAAAATTAACTGCAGCATTGTATTTCTGGCTGGCCAAGGCTGCAGCAATGTGTTTCTTCCACAGGAGGGCAGGTTGTGATAACTTTTCAGTGTTGTGATAAAAAACCCCCAACTGCCTGGTACTACAGGAAGAATGGCCTTTTATATTTGTCCTTCCTGTGTTGAGGGTTAGAGGTTTTGGTTGTCTTGTTTTTAGAGGGTTCAGAGATAATAAAGCAAGTTCAGAGTCACCTGCATTTGAACACCTCCATAATTTTCCTCTGTGCTGGATTGGTAGAGCCCTTTGCAAACAGAAGGAGGCCTTGAGAATGCTGGCTAGTGGAAGGTGTTTGAACTAGATGATCTTTAAGGTCCCTTCCAACCCAATCCCTTCTATAAGTCTATGAATCTATGACTTTTATAGGATCATTATCGTCTTTGCCACCAATTCTGTGGCCACCTATTCTGTTTTGGTTTATTTTTAAACTAAAAAGCACAGTAGGACATTGCTGCTGCTCCTGGTTTCCCTAAAGCAAATTTGAAGGCTGTGACCTTAGAATCATAGAATCAACCAGGTTGGAAAAGACCTCAGAGATCATTGAGTCCAAGCTATTACCTAATGCCTCACACCTCCTGACAACTAAACCATGGCTCCAAGTGCCACATCCAGTCCCCTCTTGAACATCTTCAGGGATGGGGACTCCACCATCTCCTTGGGCAGCACATTCCAAAGGCCAGTCTCTCTTGCTGGGAAGAACTTTCTCCTCACCACCAGCCTAAACTTCCCCTGGCACAACTTGAGACTGTGTCCTCTTGTTCTGTCCCAGTTTGCCTGGGAGAAGAGACCAAACCCCACCTGTCTACAGCCTCCTTTCAGGTAGCTGTAGAGAGCAATAAGGTCTCCCCTGAGCCTCCTCTTCTCCAGGCTAAACAACCCCAGTTCCCTCAGCCTCTCCTCACAGGGCTGTGCTCAAGTTTTTACTTGACACAAGTTCTTACTACGTAGATCTTGCCAAAGCTTAATGTGCTGGTGAAATGTGGTGACTTGAGCACTGAGCAGGTGCCTTGGAGTGCTTTTTGGTTTGTTGTGGTTTTTTCTTCTTGCCACTACTTCAAGTAAAATTTTGGTTTGGGTGCTATATCCTCCAGCAAGCACAAGAAGGGTCTTGCCTTGATGAATATCAGGTTGCTGGGATGTGCACAAAGATCAGTAGCAGGGCTGTTTCACACCTGGAAATCTACTTGCCTCATCCACAGGTCTGGCATGACCCTAATCGTTGCCATGTGTTAGAACTTAACCTTCAGTGATGGCTAGCAGCTCCCTTGCTGCTTTTCTCAGGCACCAGCAGCCTGAAATCAGGCAGAAGTGAGCTGAATAGATGAATCTTCTGACAGCTGCAGAATTCCTTCTGAACCAGCTGTTGCTGCAATTAGAGAAGTTGGTTTCAGCTGAATTTTTGCCAGCCATACATTCAGCTATGTGTCTCAAGCTTCTCTTTGGGAAGTTTATAGTATTAATTAAAAGTTTATACTATTAATTGATTGGAATAAAACTGGAAGAAAGATGCTTAATCCTGCTGGGAATAGTAGCTATAGTGAATAGTATGAAACACTGCTGTGTGAGCTATGCAAATCTACTTGATAGTCTGTAGAAAGCTTCAATTAATGTATTTTTTGTGAAGTTTTGCCCTAGTTACTCTATTTTCAGCACAAAACTGTGAGGTGAGATTCGAGTTTGGATGAGTCCCTGTGCTGTTTGGATCGTTGCATCTCTTGCCTGCAGTAGTCAATGACTTAAAATGTTGGGGAAGTCATTTTATGCATCTGTAAAGATAATACATGAAGTCTTTCTTGTCTTTCAGAGCTGTTCCTCCAGCTGGAAGTAAGTACTCTTAATTTATCACAATCTATATTAACTGGATGGAAGAGGTATAAACCTTGTGTATAAACCAGCTAGCACTTGAGCTTGCTTTCCCAGAAGGCTGAAAGAAATTCTTCCTCCAGCATTGTTGCATTTGAGATACAGCTGAGATGAGCCTGTGATGAGTATTACTTCAAGCAACTTCTGGACTTTGTCATGAAAATAGAGTTCAAATAAACATTCACTCTTAGGTATTGCATGCTGGCTGTGCCCTTGGCTGGTTTGCAAAGGTTCTTTGAGGTGATAAACCACAGGGCTCCTGGTAGATCTAAAGCCTTCTCTGCTGGAGACTTGGTATGTTATGCAGCATTTAAACACTGAATTCTTTTGCCAATACAGCACTGCATTTTCTGCTGGTTATGAATATTGATAATCATTAGAACTGTCTGCAGTTGTGAACTGAGGAACTGATCAGTACAGGAGTTGAAAGAAGCTGTTGTGACATCATGAGCTGGAGTCGCTGGTCCCTTCCCCACCACCTTCTTTTGGTTTGCTTTAGACAGATCAGGTGGAAAAAAACTACGTCAAGGAGAAGAAGGCAGCAGCAAAGGAGTTTGAGGATAAGAAAATTGAGCTGAAGGAAAATCTGATTGCAGAGTTGGAAGAGAAGAAGAAGATGATTGAGAATGAAAAGCTGACCATGGAATTAACAGGAGGTAAAACCAAAACAGGCACCTGTCACTTCTTATCTGTTCTACTGCTGCTTAGAAAAAAAGGTGAAAGGATGGCAGTGTTGGTTTGTACAGCTAGAGCAAAGGCTTTGAGGAGAGGTAGAACACAAATTGGTGGTCTCTTAATGGAGGCAGCAGTTCACAAGAAAATTCAGGGACCTGCATTACTAAGAGGTGAGTCAGAACAGTGGCAGTGGGGCAGCAGAGTGAACAGGCTTCCTTACATGCAGGCAAAGGGGCTGCTTTAGTTCTGTGGTATGACAATGAAACTATTGAGAGATGATCCAATCCTGACCTACCTGTTGGTGCCAGGTTGTACACAGAGTTCCTTTTTTATCTAGTAATAGGTGATGGAAAAAGCTGAAGAAAGCCAAACAATAAAGGTAGAAGTATGCTGCTTGAAGCCTGTGTCCAGACTCTGGAAAATGGATGTTAAATGAACATGTCTCATTCCTGAGACCAGTTGCAGTAATTGACACAGTGGAGCTAAGCAGAGGGGCAATTACCTCCCTTTGCTGTGCCACTGAACCAAAAGTCTGATCTGATTCTCTTTTCAAGAGCAGCTCCATCACTTCATGGACAGGTAGTGTTGGTTGTGTTGCTGAGGCCTGTCCCTGAATTAGACCTTTTCTGTCTTTTTGCATAGTATCTGCAGAACTTATATAAGCTAATAATTAATGTTCAGAAGTGAGAATTAAAACCTGTTTGGATGTATTTAGGAGTGCTTTTGGCATTGTACAAACTGCTAGGGCTAATGTGGTCTGGAAAACAGTTTGAGCTGCACTGTGTATGAAGCCTAGTCTGATCCTGTGAACTATGCCTTGGCCTTGACATTATCCTTTGCCATTGTCTCTTCTGATAAGTTGGGATACAGTACTGATCTTGTGAGCAAATAATTAGTGGATCAGGATGCAACTAGATCTTACCTTTGGAAGTCTGTTGGCTGTAGAAATCTGAAGGACTTTCTATCAGTGGGACAGCTGTTAACATCAGGCTCTGGATTTGCAGAAGTAAAGGGAAACTGAGGAAGGCTAAGAAGTATTCAGTAGTCTGATATGGGCACCAGATTTCACTGAAGAAGTTTAATGTGTTACCCCCATTGTGTGTCTTGAAGAAATGAGCTATTTCATCCAGTACAGCTCTAGGAAAAGATGTGGAAGGAGCTGGAGAAGAGACCCATTTTGTGTGTTAGCCCTCCCTTACCTCCTTTCTTCCACCTTAATAGAAGTGCAGTGTGGTTTCTTTGGCAGCAGCAGTACACTGGAGGCTAAGGAATAAGAACACTGGAGCTTGTGCAGACCTGATGGGTTCTAAAACCTATGGAAGTTCAGTGTCTACAAGGATGCAGGTCAGCAACCTGATGAATAGACTGATCTGGGGGTGTGGGACCGTTGCAGTTTCATTAGGATGCAGTGGTGGCTTCCTCTTCTGGAGCCATTGGTGATTCTTAGCTAGTGAGCCTCGTGCAGGGCTGTGTGTCAGGTTAGAACTGTTGGTGCTTTAAGCTGCTCTTCAAAACTTTGCAATGCTTTCATGACCCTCTCAAGAATCTTAAAGCTCTTCAGATGTTTAACAGTAAGTGTAAGACTCTCCAACCCTTCTCTTTATTTCCTGAGGGCTTATTTGGTGGTGACTTTCAGCCACCTAGTCACAATTTTAAGACGCAGGATGCTAAGATAAAGAAGAAAATTGGTCTGTGCCTTACTCACATTTAAAGCAATATAGATGACAGCTCTGGGGCAACTCATTTCAAATTCATTTTAAAAAGGGAGGAAAAGGATTCTCCACTTGGCTGCATGCTGCCTTGAGTGAATCCTTCAAACCCCTCTTCTGAGGCTCCTGTAAATCAGTCGTAATAAATGGGAAGCGTGGCTTCCATTCCACGCAGTAAGTTATGGCTTCAGTGTCCTCAGGGCTATTTATGCTCAGTGTTTTCTCAGATTCAGCTTTGAATCCTAGAGAGGTGGTTTCCTTTGGCATGCACTCAGTGGGTGCCACTTCATTTTTTTCTCTTTCTTTAAAGCTTTTATCACAACATTTGTTCCCTTGATGTATAGCACAATGATCATCCTTGTTCACCCTTGAGATAAGGAGAGAAGTCATTTGCTGCTTTTTGAACGTTTGTCACTGCTGGTGGTTTTGGCATCTAGAGGGAGCCAAAGAGGCTTTGTAGACCTAAGTGCTGCCTAGGAGGTAAATAAATATAGAATAGAATAGACCAGGTTGGAAGAGACCTTCAAGATCGAGTCCAACCTATCATCCAACACCACCCAATCAACTAACCCATGGCACCAAGCACCCTCTCAAGTCTCCTCCTGAACACCTCCAGTGATGGTGACTCCACCACCTCCCCAGGCAGCCCATTCCAATGGGCAATCACTCTCTCTGTGTAGAACTTCTTCCTAACCTCCAGCCTAAACCTCCCCTGGTGCAGCCTGAGACTGTGTCCTCTTGTTCTGGTGCTGCTTGCCTGGGAGAAGAGACCAACCCCCTCCTGTCTACACCCCCCCCCCTTAAGGTAGTTGTAGAGAGCAATAAGGTCACCCCTGAGTCTCCTCTTCTCCAGGCTAAGCAACCCCAGCTCCCTCAGCCTCTCCTCACAGGGCTGTGTTCCAAACCCCTCCCCAACATCGTTGCCCTTCTCTGGACACGCTCCAGCAAGTCAACCTCCTTCCTAAACTGAGGGGCCCAGAACTGGACACAGGACTCGAGGTATGGCCTAACCAGTGCAGTGTACAGGGGCAGAATGACCTCCCTGCTCCTGCTGGCCACACTGTTCCTGATGCAGGCCAGGATGCCACTGGCCCTCCTGGCTGCCTGGGCACACTGCAGGCTCATGTTCAGCCTACCATCGACCAGTACCTCCAGGTCCCTCTCTGCCTTGCTGCTCTCCAGCCACTCTGTCCCCAGCCTGTAGCACTGCCATATATTCAGGGGTACCTAAAGATGAGTACATAATTCTCTCAGCTCATAGAAAGAGAGGTGAGAGGATGTCTTTAGCATTGAAGATGTGCTCTTAGTTGCCAGTTCAAGATCTCTTCAGACATCAAGGAATGGTTTGTGAGAGTTTGAATAAAGTACCTGTAGACATTTGGACAAACTAATTTCAGATAATTACTCAGTGATGAGACTTGTTTCAATGTTAAACAGATCTTTGTTTGCTTCTTCCCCACTGCATATGTTACCGTTGCTTTCCTGCCAGCTGCTGCTCTGTGTTATTAATGAGGTTAATTTCATTAATCATAATTTGAAACAGTTTTAGGTAATCTGAATTTAAACACTGTTTGAAATGACTCCAGCAGACTAGTGTCCATCTTGGGGGGACAGTAATTATCTGTGTTCCTCTGACCAAGCCACTTTTCCAGCTGGAGGACAAGGGCAAAACCTGACTGGTTTGCAGCTGATATTTTTACATGCTGCTAACTGTTCAAGTTTTGTCGGCCAAGATCGCCGTGAACTTTGCTTTTTCAAGGGTCTGCTCAAAAGCAGAGAGCATTAGCATTTAAGAAATTTGCCCTGAGTCCTTGTGGCATTGTTGTGCTTGTTACTTGTGCCTGAAGCAGCTGTAAAATGCCCCCCAAACCAACTGTGCCGCTGTAACCGTGGCATCGCGGTGCTGTTACTGAGCAGTGACCTGCTATGAAAGGGGACTTGCATTCCAGCTTGGATGCTGGGAGCTATCACCAAAAAAAAAATCCAATTTTCTGTATGAAAGAGGAAAGGTTATTTTCTGTGTGCCTTGTGTAGAAAACTGCTTCTTTTTACTCCTTTCCTTCTGGCCTTATCAGCTTTCCAACTCCATTGCTTTGCAGATTCAATGGAAGTGAAACCCATTATGACGAGGAAACTGAGGCGACGACCAAACGATCCAGTTCCTATCCCAGACAAGAGGAGGAAACCTGCCCCTGATATCCTTTCAGAGAGGCACTGGAGACCTGTTGTGCTTGAAGCCTGTCTGCTGCCTGCTTCTGTCTTGTACAGGAGGTAAAATGAGATGAGGTGCTAGGATCAGATTTTAATCCAGGAAATGCTGAAGCACAATTTGTCACCTATAACGTGTGACAAACTCACAGAACTCAGGCAGGCCTTGGGGATGCCTCAGTGGCATAACAAACTTCAGTGTTGTGACAACTTGATTCTGTTTTTTTGGGGGGTCAGAATATTTTGAATCCTTCAAGCTTCCCCCCCCCCCCTTTCTAAAAGGGAAAAAAAAAGCTTTTAAAGCACATTATCTCTAAATGCTGAGGTAACTGATTCCATAGCTAGTTGTCCTAGTTTTAGAGGGCAGGCAGAAGCTCTTTCACCCCTCCCCAAAGCAGTAAAAGAAAAATGCTTTGCATGGGATTGGAAATTTAAATGGAAGTACTATTCACAACTATATAAACCAGTACAAACCCATACAAAACACACAAAATCATACTCGGCCTCAGCCCAGTTCTCTCCAAACTGGGCTTTACTAAGATCTCACTAGGCCAACATCATCCAAAACCTCCCCCCCACAACCAGGGCTCAATGCCTGGACTCAACCCCACACCTCAATGTGCCTCCCCCCTCCCCATGCCTCCCCCATTCCTATCCCTCCCTACCCAGCCCTGAATGACACAGTAAAAATTAGCCAAGCTGCTCAAGGCCAAAAGCCTCCCTTGAAATACCAAACAAGCAGCCTGCACTAGGAGCGGGGCGGGGGGGGGGGAAAGGGGGAGGAGCAGCCTGTGCTCTCCATTGTTAAAGGAGAGATGCAGGAATTGGAGGATGAACTAACAAAAGATTACATTTTTCCAGTGTCCACTCCCTGGGCTATTTAGTCACAGAATCATTGAGTTGTTAGGGTTGGAAGGGACCTCAAGGATCAGCTAGTTCCAACCCCCCTGCCATGGACAGGGACCCCTCATACTAGACCAGGTTGATCAGAGCCACATCCAGCCTGGCCTTAAAAACCTCCAGGGATGAGGCTTCTACCACCTCCCTGGGCAACCTATTCCAGTGTCTCACCCCCCTCATGGGGAAGGACTTCTTCCTAACATCCAATCTGAGTCCCTGGAGGACTTTTCTTCTCTGTGGCTCTTAAACCCATTAACACTAGTGAATGTTTTTTACAGGAGCCAAAGTTTTTCCTCATTTCAAGATGTGACCAAACATTTGCTGGAAAGATCCTATTGGTCATCTCAAGCTAGCTTCTCCATTTCTGATAAAGGCTTCAGATCTCTAATCCAGAGAGAGGCACAGCAAAAGCATGGGGAGCTAGATTGCTTCAATTCACCTGCAGAAGCAGGCAGTGGCATTTGCTTTGCAGAGGCCTGTGGTTGGATTCCAAACTTCCATGGCTTAAATGAGATTAACAAAAACTTCTCCTGTGCTTCTGAGTGACTCACATTTTCTGAGGGCAACATCAAACCTTGAACCTCTGGAGTTCATGCAGGATGGTCACAAACATCTCCAGTTTTAATTAACCTCTTTCTGATTGGAGATTCTGTTCAGTCTTTCAGGAAAAGAATAAAGCTATTTATGAATGCACCTATCTCCTCCCAAATAATTGAGTTCCATAGTGAACATGACCTACTAATTGAGCATGAGGCAGCAGCCAGAGTATGAAACTCTTTGCCTTTCCTCACTGGGGAGAGGATTAAAGTCCATCAGCCAAAATCCTTAAAATGCAGCCTAGCAGTTGTTCACTTTAGTTTAACACTTGGAATACTTTTGATTTAACAGCTGTTTCAAAGGAACACTGTGGATTAAAGCTGGAAGGAGGTTCCACTGCTTTGTCAGGGTATTGTTTTCCTTCTGTGAACTTGAATTTTTTTCTTGGGTCTAAGTGACAGAGGAGCAGCAGAAGAGGGAAGCATGAAGATTGTGTAACTACACACAGTGACAGCAGAGCTCTAAGAAGTCTGTAGTACACTGATTTCTGTGTTCTGACATTTGGGGGTTGTTTTCAGGTGAACAGTAGCCTCTTATTTATCCTTATCCACAGAAGGCTGTTTTGTGCCTCTGGCTTTATTTTCTGCTGCTTTTGAGCTGATTTTTTGTGGGGCCTTCTCCTCTTCTCTGTATCTTTCTATTCCTACCTTACTGAGTTTCTCTTCCTAGGTTGGGGCAGGATTTTTGCTGCACTGTACAGAATCTAAAGTGAGTGTTTCAGCTCCCAGATTGTCCATGGAATCCATAAGGTTGGAAGAGACCTCAGTGCAAGATGAAACCAGCTAAAAACTCTGGTGCTTGATGCCTCCATGAAGTAAATGTCTGTGCCCTAAAGTTTTTCTCATTTGTGGCTGTGTCTGAACAAGCCAAAATGATTTTTTGCATGCTATTTGCTGCTAAATATGAAACTCTGGGGATGGAATTGTATGAATTCATGTGACAAAAAAACCCTTGAGTTAGGCACTCACTGCAGTCTTACACAGCTGTGCAGAGACCTTCTTTGGCTTACTTTTAGTCAAGTGCAACGCCACCGCCCTTTGATTTTTAGCCTTGCTGGTCAAGACCTAATGTGAGCCTTAATTCTGCATACCTCAGCTAAATTATTTGTTGACTGATGAGCAAATAATGGAGGACCTGAGAACGCTGAATAAGGTAGGAGTTGCTGCTTGGTTTATTCCTTTGCTTTCAGGAGAGAGCTGCCCCTGAGGAGAGCAGAGCTCTGGTTTGTGTTCCCTTTTGAAATGCGCGACTGTTTCATCCCGGTAGGGCTTTCTGAGGCAGCACAAGAAAAGACTTGGCAAGATGATATCTCCTCCCTTTTATTTTAACAGCTTTAATTAACCTAATTAAAATGACTGTCAGCTGAAAATGTTACCTTTTGTCTGAAGCAAGTGATGAGCTATCTGAAGGAGTTCTTCCTCCGCATGGCTGAGCAGATGTTAACATGTTTTTCTGGGAGATCACAAGGCTGCCTTTGGTTTAGGCTGTAGTGTGTGAGGTGAGGAGGCTTTTATAGGTTGGGGTTGGTGGCTTTTTCTTTTTCCCCTCCCCACTGTCACAATACTCCAGCAGGATAGGGTGCAGTGTGTGTTTGTATTTTCTCTAGATTGGATGAATTTATTGCTTTCTTGCTGAACACTTCAGGGCTTATCTAATCTCTTATAATAGAGGCTGCTCATGAAGGCATTTGAGGATGGTAGTGGAGCATGGATTTCGTGGCAGCTGTTGAGGTGTTTCTGATGATTTATCTCCTGTGTTTTCATGTACCCTGAGAAGTGTTGGAGTGTGTTCAAAAGCAGTGTCAGATGGGTTTGGTTTTGATTTTAGTGGATTATCTGCATGCCCTGAAGTTCAGTTTGTAGACCTGTTGTATCACACTGATTATCCAGACCACTGGCTGCTTTATAGCGTGCTGTGGTGGTTACTTGTTCTGCAGCTTAACAGCACATTTGAAACAAGAAGCATTTGAGGTGCAGAAAGTAAAACTGCCTTCCATTACTGCTGCAGACTTGTGTGTCTCCTGTCAGATCTCTAACACTTCTTTGCTCTTTTCCCATGCAGCTTAAATCACCCAAGAGACCAGGTGAGTTAACAGTTGCATTGGGACCTGCTCACAGTCATGCTGTTTTGAACAGAGAAATATGCTGTAGACTGCCTGTCTAATTGCTGCCTGTGTAATTTGCCTGTGTAATTGTTTTGACTGTGTAATTGCTGTTCTTTGTGTAGCTGCTGTGGCAAATGGGTGCTGCGTGAAGTCTCTTCATCTATGCTGAAGTTTGTCAGGGGTGGGGAGGGAGGGATGGGCCCCTTTGGTGGCTGAAGCACTTGGACATGGGGCAACCTAACTGTAAAGAGGCTTTTCCATTTTATTCAGCTACATCTGGGCAGTTTGCCTGCTTGTCAGGTAGGTGGAGTGATTGAGAACTTTAGAGGTTTGAGCCTTCAGCTCTGCAGGGTGTCTGTGTGCTTTGTTTCAAGACAGAGTGGTACTGTCATAGATTCATAGAACAGTTTGGGTTGGAAGGGACCTTAAAGGTTATCTAGTTCCAAACCCCCTGCCATGTGCAGGGGCACCTTCCACTAGCCCAGGTTGCTCAAGGCCTCATCCAGCCTGGCCTTGAACACCTCCAGGGAGGGGACATCCACAACCTCCCTGAGCAACCTCTTCCACTGTCTCACCACCCTCATGAAACCTTCCCTCTGCAGCTTCAGTCCATTCCCCCTCGTCCTATTGCTACAAGCCCTGGTAAAAAGTCCCTTGCTGGCAGGCTTGTTTGGCCCCCTTGAGGTATTGGAAGGCCACACTAAGATCTCACCAAAGACTTCTCTGCTTTGGATGCAGCCCAGCACACAGCTGCCTTCTGGGCTGCCAGTGACCATTGCTGCCTCATGACACCCCCAAGTCTTTCTCGAGACTGCTCTCAAGCCACTCCTTGGCCAGCCTTGTGTTTGGGATTGCTCCTACCCAGGTGTAAGACCTTGCAGTTGGCCTTGTTGATGAGGTTGGCTTGGGCCCACCTCTCAATCCTGTCCAGGTCCCTGAGTAATTCTGACTATTTCAGTGCTATAGGTTTGAATCAAAGCAAAATCAGGACATGGTGTCTCTCATCCACCTATCAATATTTTTGTTCAGATAAACCACAGAATGCTTTAGGGTGGAAGGGACCTTTAAAGGCCATCTAATCCAACCTCAAAATGTTCCATTTCAGTGATTATCATAATTTGTCCATCCAGAGCAGAGGCTGAATTATTTGTCCCAAGAGATAACCACACTTTTCTGAATGGGAATCCGAGTTTGTAGCTTTCTGTGCTTGATGTTTCTGCTTAATGTGAGCACATTAATTGCAGTTCTGTGCTCAGATATGCGGTGGACAGGTGGTAGACTTTAAAGAGAGTCTCTCTCTCTCTCTGTCCTCAGCCTCTCCCTCCTCTCCTGAACACCTCCCAGCCACACCAGCAGAGTCTCCAGCACAGCGGTTTGAAGCCCGGATAGAAGATGGCAAACTCTACTATGATAAGAGATGGTAAGCCCTGCTCAATTTCTGGTTTAATCACTCTGACTGTGATGTAGTGAGGAGACAAAGACTGCAGAAAGAAACTGCTTGGATGAAAATAAAATAAATAGAGGAGATGTCTTGGGGCAGAGTTTAACTGCTTCCTGCAAGGGCTGATCATTGCAACCTTGGTAAATCAGAATGCAGAGCTGAGACCTCACAGACTTCCAGGAGTGACTAAAAGCCTTGGAAGAAAAGAAAATGCAACTCTTTGTTTCTTGGAGCCAGTGATGCATGCTGTGACACCTGGGAAACATTTTTGTCAGACCCAAAGTTAAAGTCAGAAAGCCACCATGAGGTGCAGAGTAAAGGAGCGGTGAAGCTGCTCAGCTGGGATAGAGACATGCCGTGCCTGCAGGTGCAGTGGTGTGGCAGCGTTTTGCAGTCCTCCTGTTCAGTTTTGGAGGGCAGTGGTGCCAGCATTCCACAAGGTGGCAGAGGAAATGTTGTGCACTAGCTGAGCAAAATGAAAAATGTTTCTAATAAATCCAAATAACCTTTAAAGATCAAATCCACAGGGGAAAAGCAACTTCAGAACTGCTGATTGGATTTAGCTGTGTTCAGTTTTATGGGCATATTGCTGTGCAAGCCTCACAACACAAGGAAATATTAAATTTTGCAGAGGAATCTTAGTAGGTCTTAAACTTAATCTGTGAGACATGCAAAACTGGATAATCAAGGGGGCAATCCAGTCCTCCTCCAGCAGAAAGCAATTTACGATGCATATGCTTATTTGTGGCCTCCTTTGGTGTTCTGCCTGCTCCAACTAACAAGTGAGCCTTGTCATTTTTATCACACAAAATGATAGGTATGAAGCTTGCTTTCTGCACAACAGCCATCTTGTACAGCTGGTCAATTTTTCCTTCTGCTAGTCTCCTGACAGGGAGGTTTCATGGAGGGTTCAGTGTATGCAGCTCTGATAAAAGCTGCTGCCTGGAGCTTAAACTTCTGTGAAGCATAAAGCAGGCATGAAGGGAACAGGCTGCTTTGTCATTGCACAAACAAGTTCCTTTTTCCCCCCCCCCCACTTTGATATTTTTGTGTGTAAAGTGACTATCCTTTAGGATATATTTGGATGAATAAACTCTTCTTCAGAATTTTTAAGCATGTGGAGTACTGTACAGGGTTGGAAAACATTAAAGAGCAATCAAAATAGAGGGAATCCAGACTAATCTGTCAGTGATGCTCCCACCCTATTTAAACCTGGGAGAGCATCCATGAGCCCAGATGAATCTCTCAAAAGCACAATACCTCCCTGAGAAGTATCTGGTTGGCACATGGGGGAAAAAAAACCCAACCTCAAACCCAACAGATATTTTTATCTTGCTGAATTGAATTGTCACGGGAGGGTCCCACTGTTGCCTTTTCTGTCTTGTTCTGCTGCTGTTATAAGTATTTTACATTTTGGGGGCTGTAACAATAGTGCTCAGATCATTTTTGATTGCTGGCAGTCAGAACTGGTGCCAAGTAGCTGGTATTTTAAAATAATGAAGTCACTCTTGATGGTGGGAGGGGAATTCTTTTGGGGTAAGGGGTATTAAAGGCCATAGCTGCTGGCTTGCACCAGAAACAATTAACCCTCAGGAGCGACTTTTTGTCTCCTGGCAGCAGCCATGAAGGACCTTTATCTTGGAAGCAGTGAGTGTTTTAAGGCTAGTAATGGACTCCCTGAGGTCTTGCAGAGACATCTTGCAAATGTCCATCCCCTTTGCCTGGGGAGTTTGAGGTGGATGTGGAATTAGACTTGGGGTTTTCATCTGTAGTCAGTTTGTTCCATGCCCCCTCCAGTAAGATCCTAAAATACAGTTTGCTGTAAAGGAGCCATCTTTCTGCTTTTAGCTTTGTCTATATACAGCAATGCAGAGTCATTTCTTTCAATCTTCTGGTGGAGATGCAGCTGAAAAATCTTGGGCTTTCAGCAAAGTATTTGGTAGCAGAAAGTGAGATTCTTTCTGCTTGCCTCGCTCGTGGTGTGTGTTTTACCTACTGCAAAAGACAGATCTCTTTGGCACTTTGCCTGCTCTTCAATGCCAACCTGAATTCATTGCATTTTTAATCTGAAGTGCTTTCCTCAGTTCTGCTCCTCTGCTCCCTTGTGGGTGTAAAAACTCAGCAAAAGGCTGAGACATGAACCTGTAACTGAGATGTACCAGGCTGCTGTGCCTTCAGCTGACTTGCCTCTGTGTGCGTGGAGCGTGAGACAGCTGAGACAACCCTTGGAGGGAAAAGTGCTGAACCAACTTGTTACCTTGCCTTTTCTGTGCACCTCTCACACAGATTCACTGAGGGGTGTGAAATCCAGGGGCTGAAGCCTGCTTCACATGTGTCTGTAGCTTTAGAATTGGCTGATAATCAAAACCTGGAGGAAACAGCTTTGAGTGGGAGAATTGCTTCCTTCTCTGTGGAGGGCACAGGTCTTGCTGGAGAGCTGTCACTTGCAGTGGTGTCTTCTGCACTTAGAAGCTTGTGCACTGATTGTATCAAGATCATTAATTCTCCTTGCTTAAGCAGTCACAGCATTGCCTGGCAGGACACTGCTGGGCTGGGATTTTTGTGTCTTTGAGATCTGGTATTTGTAGTAGTTTATATTGTTCCTTTATCAATCAATGATCATCTGGGCTCAGCAAACTGACATTTTTGTCTTGGAGCATTGCTGCTCTTGCATTGCCATCAGAGCCATAGAATGGTTTGGGTTGCAAGGGACCTCAAAGATCATCCAGTTCAAGGCCCCCTGCCATGGGCAGGGGCACCTTCCACTGGCACAGGTTGCTCAAGGCCTCATCCAACCTGGCCTTGAACACCTCCAGGGAGGGGGCATCCACAACCTCCCCTGAGCAACCTGTTCCAGTGCCTCACCACCCTCACTGGAAAGATTTTCTTCTTGACCTCGAATCTAAACCTGCCTTCATCAAGCTTCAATCCATTCCCTCTCATCCCCTCACTACAAGCCCTTGTAAAAAGTCCCTCCTCAGCTTTCTTGTAGGCCCCTTTCATGTACCAGAAGGCCTCTATAACATCTCCCTAGAACCTTTTCTACACTGAACAGCCCCAATTCTCTCAGCTTGTCCCCACAGGGGAGGTGTTCCAGCCCTCTGATCATCTTTGTGGCCTCTTCTTGACATCTGTTGAAATGAGGAAGAGGCAATAATGGTTGGGCACAAGTGTCTGAAGGTTGCAGGATTTGGTTGTTGGTTTTTTTTCATACCTTGCCAAGCCCATGGGTAATTAGTATGTTTGGAAGGCTGGAAGCTGCCACTATAATCCTTGGTACTGGCAAACAGTGTGAAAATTCAGAGTACAGGAGCCAGTAGGAAGAGATTGTGAAATAAACTCTTGGAAGTCTTCCATATTTATAGTGTGCTTATTGCAGGCATAACTGTAAAGATTTAGGCAAATCTATGCATTTTGACAAGTGGCTGTCAGCCAATCAGACTGCAGGGAGTTGCATACTGAGGAGGTACTGGAGGAATCTCTGTGCAGTCATTCTGTGCCTTGGATTGCCCACTCAAACATGAAACACATCATGATCAGGGTAAAGGTGGAAATGAAGTCATGCTTCTATAACTGTAAAGCCTTTTGGTGCTCTGTGGGTGAAGATTATTAACCCACAGATCACCTGTTTCAGTGTCATTAGTTCTGCCTTTGGACCTCTCCCAGGCAGAAGAAACAAGCTGGGGAGTTGTCTAGCACACTCTGCAGAACTCCCCAGAAGCATGGTCTGCAGAGAAGTCCATGAAATCCAGCAACTCAGGGTTAGCAGGTTTGAAGTTTTCATTTTGGTCTGTCCAAAGTTTACCAAGAAAAATATGAAGTGTGACTGTGATCTGAAAGGGGGGAAATTGGAGATGCTTTGACATGGCCTCCTTAGGGCAGATTTAGAATAGAATTAACCAGGTTAGAAAAGACCTTTGAGATCATCCAGTCCAACCTATCACCCAAGACCACCTAATCAACTAAACTATGGCACCAAGTGCCTCATCCAGGCTCTTCCTAAACACCTCCAGGGATGGGGTCTCCACCACCTCCCTGGGCAGCACATCCCAATGGCCAATCTCTCTGTGAAGAACTTCCTAACAGAGCCTAAACCTCCCCTGGCACAGCTTGAAACTGTGTCCCCTTGTTCTGGTGCTGGTTGGCTGGGAGAAGAGAGCAACCCCCACCTGGCTACAACCTCCCTTCAGGTAGTTGTAAAGAGCAAGAAGGTCTTCCCTGAGCCTCCACTTCTCCAAGCTGAACAACCCCAGCTCCCTCAGCCTCTCGTCACAGGGCTTGTGTTCTAGACCCCTCCCCAGCTTTGTTGCTCTTCTCTGGACTCCTTCCAGCAACTCAACAACTTTCCTACAGAGCCAGCTGCCCGTCGCCTACTGTTTGGGGCATTTTCACATGTCAGAAACTTGAGGTCTCTGTTTAAACAATACCCAGACTGCCCTGATTGAGTCGAGGTCACTGGTGGTGGTGGTACACTAGTGACTTTGTGGATAACTTGTGTCTGTGATCTGCTCTGCCATGGTTTGGTCAGTTATCTTCTGAAGTTCATCCTGTGTGTGAAATGGGGAAGACCACTTTAATCCTGAAACACAGGGTTATTGTCACAGGATGGTAGGGTGGGAAAGGACCTCTGGAGATCTGGTCCAACCCTCTTGCCGAAGCAGGCTCACCTAGAGCAGGTTGCACAGGATGGTACCCAGGCAGGTTTGGATTGACTCTAGAGACAGAGACTTTACCACCCCTCTGGGCAGCCTGTTCCAGTGCTCAACCACCCTTTTGTCAAAGCCTCATGTTTAGATGGAAATTCCTGTGTTCAACATTGTGCCTATTCCTCCTTGTCCTGTTGCTGGACACCACTAGGAAAAAGTCTGGCCCCATCCTCCTGACACCAACCCTTTAAGTAGTTATAAGCATTGATAAGATCCCCCTCTCAGTCTTCTCCAGGCTCAAAAGTCCAAGTCCCTCAGCCTTTCTCCATGAGAGAGATGTCCTACTCCCCTAATCCATTTCATAGCCCTTTGCTGTACCCTCTCTCTTCTTGGACTGGGGAGCCTAGAACTGGGCAGTATTTGCCTGTCTTGGGGCTCTTTCAGATGTGAAATCTGGTTTTGGTGATCTTCTTACAGAATTGAAGCTGAATTGAGTGAGCTTCCTGCATTCTGAGGCATCATTTAAATGCAAAGTGTGTTTGTGTAGAATCAGGCCACCTGCTGTGTTGGCAGAAGATGAGGAAAGTGGTGTGGAAAGAAAGAAGATGGACTTCATATTGACTCTATCCAAATGCTTGTAGAATCCTAGCTGTGTCAATCTCATTAGTGTTTCTTTTCACAGCCTTTGGACAGCTAATGACTTCGTGTGTTTCTTGTTGTTGATTTTGCAGGTACCACAAAAGCCAGGCTATTTACCTGGAGTCTAAGGAGAACACTAAGATCAGCTGCGTGATCAGTTCTGTGGGTGCCAACGAGGTAGGAAGCTGCTTTCTTTTTCATGGGAGTGGGGAAAGCTGTGGGGCAGCACAGGCAGGTAGATGAGTGCCTGGGAAAGACTAGGAGGAAATCAGTGTTGCTCTCAGAGAGGATGTAGTTGTCTGGTGTCTAGAGAAGCTGAAGCCAAGATAAAACTGAGTTCAGAGAGCTCTCCTTGAGACAGAGCTGAGATGGGAAGAGGCTTGCTGTGTGCCTGAAGAACACTCCTTATGCTTTGCAAGCAGCAGGCAGGGAGGAAGGGGAGAACTGACATGCTGCACCTTGTTGGCAATGCATTCCTGAGGCCCACTGCCATTATTTCAAGAACATGCAGTTGTTGTTACTGCAAAATTACAAATTCCCAGTGGGAATTCAGAAGAGGAAACATTTTGTCACCAAATTTAATTGTTAGGAGGGGAGAGACAGTTCCTCCTCCTAACCTGTGGGGTAAGCTGGCATCAGCAACCAGGGGGATGGGACAGGAGGGTCATTTCAGAGGCAGTTTCCTTCTGGCTAGTGATTAAGGCTTAGAGAAGAGGTGGTGCTGAGAATTCATGTGAATCTTGCTGCACAATAGGCTTAGTGCTGGGGCAGTGCATCAGCTGGGCAAAGGGAGCAGCTCTTTGCTTGCAGAGTCCAGACCCTTCAAGGAAAGAAATGCTGGACTGGGATGGACTTGTTTGCCTTCAGTCCATCAAGTAGCTTCAACTTGTTTTGCCAGCTAAGGGAAAATACTTTCTCCTCAACAAAGTGAGTTGCATATGGGATATGCTTTGCATCACAACTGTTCCCCTTGCAATACCAGGTGTTACCCTCCAGAGCTGGTTAGTTAGATAAAGCCCTGGGTGTGTCTTAATGGATGCATTAAAAATACAATGCTGCTAGAGTCATTACAGTTATTACTCTTAACATTTAAACTCTTCTGTGAGATCTGAAGGAAATGCAGTCTGATAATCATCATTGCATCAATTCCACTTTGAAGTGAGACAATAGGTTTAGTTTGGGGCTTGTGGAGCTTTTTGAGAGTAGGGAGGAGGCATGGTTGCCTCATGATGGTTCATTGCAACTGTAGAAAGCCACAAGAGAGATACTCCAGAGGACACCTCATTTCAGTGTTCTGAGTGCAAGCACCTCCCACATCTCATCACACATGGTTGCTAAACTATGATCTTGCATTGCTTCCTGCTTGGATTTAGAAGCTAGAAGGCAGACCAAGGTTGCAACCCTAGAATGGTTTAGGTTGGAAGGGACCTTAAAGATCATTTAGTTCCATCCCCCTGCTATGGGCAGGTACACCTCCCACTAGACCAAGCAGCTGCTTAAGGCCTCATCCAGTCATGGGATGCTTTAGCTTGGAAGGGACCTTTAAAGGTCATCTAGTCCAAAGGGTCTAGCTGGAGACTGCAGTCAAATAGTTCAAAGGAACCTCACCAAAAATAGTTGCACACCAGGATTTCCATTAGTGCTCACAGTGAAAAGACACAACTGAGAAACATTCAGAGGGGTTGTGACACACAGCAAAGGAAGTAGTTAGCTGGGGATCAGAGGCATTTTTGCCCATGCCAAGGTCTAAATCAGTTTCCTTAACCTGGATTTGCATTTTGTAGTTGGCTATGGGCCCCCAAGCTATGATGATCCCCCCCTTCAAAACCAACCCAAAATTACCTTCCCAGAGCCAAACCTTGTAAACTTAGTGATGTGTTTAGATCTCAGCAGAGTGTATTTTTGTTACTTCTGGTGGTGATTTCCTTGGAAACTGTGAATCAAAGACCCCATAGGTGAGACTCATTGGCCAAGTGCATGGAGCCAATTCAGTCCTTTGCCTTTTGACAGCAATTCCCTCTTCAGTGCACGTAGGAAAGCTTTGTCCCATCAATTCATTCAGAAAAATCTCCCTTTGTTGTTGGAACTTGAAAGAAAAGGAGGAAGTTTTATTTTTTGTTTTGCAGTCTAGGGATAAAAAAAAACCATAAATCATAGGATCATGGAACCAGAGAACTGTTGAGGTTGGAAGGGACCTTTGAGACCATCAAGTCCAACCACTAGACTGGAGCTCAAAATCCCACCACTACTGCATGGATTTGCTTGTTTCTAGTCACCATCTCCTTCAGATCTCTTATCACAGTATCACTAAGGTTGGAAGAGACCTCGAGGATCATCGAGTCCAACCTGTCTCCACAGACCTCATGACTAGACCATGGCACCAAGTGCCACGTCCAGTCTCCTCTTGAACACCTCCAGGGATGGGGACTCCACCACCTCCCTGGGCAGCACATCCCAGTGACGAACGACTCGCTCGGTGAAGAACTTTCTCCTCGCCTCGAGTCTAAACCTCCCCTGGCGCAGCTTGAGACTGTGTCCTCTTGTTCTGGTGCTGGTTGCCTGGGAGAAGAGACCAACCCCTTCCTGGCTACAACCACCTTTCAGGGAGTTAGAACAAGAAGGTCTCCCCTGAGCCTCCTCTTCTCCAGGCTAAGCAACCCCAGCTCCCTCAGCCTCTCCTCACAGGGCTGTGCTCAAGGCCTCTCCCCAGCCTTGTTGCCCTTCTCTGGACACCTTCAAGTGTCTCGATGTCCTTCTTAAACTGAGGGGCCCAGAACTGGACACAGGACTCAAGGTGTGGCCTAACCAATGCAGAGTACAGGGGCAGAATGACTTCCCTGCTCCTGCTGGCCACACTATTCCTAATGCAGGCCAGGATGCCATTGGCCCTCTTGGCCACCTGGGCATATTGCTGGCTCATGTTTAGGCGGCTGTCAATCAGCACCCCCAGGTCCCTCTCTGTTTAGATGCTACCTTCAGATTGCACAGTGCACTGTATGTCTAGACCAGCAGTGTTAAGTTCAGAACATGTTTTGATGCTTTTATTGTTCTCATCTGTGGCACATTTTAGTGTTAATAAGTCATTTCCCTGCTGGGGCCACTTCAAAGTGAATTTTACCTTCCTTCCAAGGAGAGCTAAAAGCAGTTAACTTCAGCACAACAAATCCACCAGCCCATCACACTGTGATGGCATGTACAGTTCTTCTGCTGTACAGTTGCTCTGTTTGCAGATTTAAGCATTCTTTTTTGTTAGTGAAACAGCAATTTCTTGGCAGTGTTGCAGTGGAGGAAATGATTGCCAATGACTGTGGGTTTCAGTTTCTAGGTAAAAAAAAATGCAGGCAGAAATGAAATGCATTTTGTATGGAGTGGCTTCTGCCACTAAAACCAATCAATAATTAAAATGCTAGCCTCAGATCAGTCTACCCTGCCAGCCTTGGAGCTAATAAGGTGCCTAATTAAAAAGTTTGGGTTGAATTGCACACCCCACACTACCTTTATAGTCCTTTGGAGCAGGAAATACCAGACTGAAGTCCTAAAATCCTCTGGTGCTAAGAGCTGGCTAACTCTTACTCCCCATGCATTTATTTGAATGTGTTTAAAATGTATTAGAATGATAAAATGCAGAGGAGTTCTACTGAGATTGGAGTTGATTCTAATTTTTTTGTTTGTTTTAAAGTGGAGGTATTTGGGGCTAAAATTCTTGAGAAGTGATCTTTATTTTGTCCAAGTGGTAAATGGCTGCCCCCCATGGCAGCAATTTGTCCTTGGAAACCTGCTGTGTGTCAGCAAGTTCTGTGAGCTCTTCCATGCAGGTGTTTCAAAGAGAGGCCCTTTCATCTTCAGCTACAATTTATTTAATAGATTGGGAGAAATGCTTCACTGAACAAAATCAGAATAAGCTTTTCATTTGACTAATAGTTACTTGTCTGGGCAAATCCCAGGGCAGATAATTTTATTATCTGTGGATCTAGAGAGACTTAGTCTTGATTAGGTGAAGCTTAATGCTGGAGTTCTGCTGCAGGCTGAAGCAGAAGGAAACTTGCTTTCCTGATGATGCTTGGGAAGAGTCATTTTTCTTGATGAGTGTTTTGAGCAGGAAGTTAAAAGGGCAAAGTTAAAAACCCTTGTTCTCAGTTCAGCTTGCAAAGGCCTCGTGTGGGGAGGGAGAAGGGATTTAAGCTGAATCTGTGCACCCCACGTGACAGATGTTGAGAGAGGGCAACAAGAATGAATAGAATAAACCAGGTTGGATTGGAATGGAATAAACCAGGTTGGAAGAGACCTTAAACATCATGTCCAACCTATCATCCAACACCACCTAATCAACTAAACCATGGCACCAAGCACCCTCTCAAGTCTCCTCCTGAACACCTCCAGTGACGGTGACTGCACCACCTCGTCGGGCAGCCCATTCCAATGGGCAGTCACTCTCTCTGTGTAGAACTTACTCCTAAGAATGGTTGAGGTTGGAAAATACCTCCAAAGGTCATTTAGTCCAACTCCCCTGCAGTCTTCCTAACCTCCAGCCTAAACCTCCCCTGGTGCAGCTTGAGACTGTGTCCTCTTGTTCTGGTGCTGGTTGCCTGGGAGAAGAGACCAACCTCTGCCTGTCTACAACCTCCCTTAAGGTTGCACTTATTTGTCTGTGTGCTGCTTACAGTGAGTTTTTCCATTTTTCTCCCCAGTCTCCCTGCCTCCATATGCTTGATTTTGTTCTTCTTTTCCATACAGATCTGGGTGAGGAAAACCAGTGACAGCACAAAGATGAGAATCTACCTGGGACAGCTGCAGCGCGGGGTGTTCGTGATCCGCCGGCGATCAGCTGCATGACTCTCTGCTCTTCCTTGGTCTCTGTTGGTTTGGTTTGGTTTTTTTTTAAACTGATAAACACACCTCTAACAGGCAGTGGTTCACTCACCTTAGCAGCAGAGAACACTGCCATCACCTCTTATGAGACAGTTTGTGGCTGGCCACATAATTCCCAGTAGTCCTTAAATCTTTAGTGATACCCCAGCACTGCCCCGGACTCTTTCTGGACTCTGCATCAAGCTTCTGTATGCTTTCTTTACATTTTGGAGTGACTATTTAAGAAGACTTTGCCTCACCCTTTTTGGGTTGGTTTTTTTTTTTTTGTCCATCCTTGTTTCATGGTGCATAGATGGGACTGGTATGTTGCAAACACCCTAACGTTGTGTTTTGGATCAGACCGATGGAAGCAGCTTTGCTTGTCAAGACCTGAGGTTATCTGTTTGTTTTGCTCTTGTTTTCCTGTGAGGCTCGAGATGTTGGGCAAAAGGAGATCAATCTTGCCAGCTTTCAGCTGCAGCTGAGGGATGCATCTGTAATACCTGGTATCTGACATCAGCTTTATTGGATCAACTGTTTAAAGACTTGAGCACTGAGGCTTTTGGGGGTTTTTGGGGGGGGGGGAAAGTGTGGACAGCTTAGAAACTGCTGAAGATCCAGCTGATTTTAATGTAGTTTTGCACTCACGTGTGGTTAATCAGAAGCTTCCATATCTCTTCACATTAAAAGACCCTTCAATGAACAAGCAAAGAGTTTTCTCTGTTTGATGAAGTTGTTTTCTGAACTAGGTGAATGAGTGTAAGCCAAAGGATTAATTAGCTGGGCTTTGCAGATTGTGAGCTCTGTGTACGAGTGTAAACGCTCGGAAGTGTAGAGAGTCAGAAGGTAGATTGCACTTCTAACTGATGCTTGGAGTCACAGGTCATGCTGGAATCCTGCTGATGGAGGAGACTGGATCTGTTATCTTCCACAGAAGCCTGGTACAGAGTAGAAAGCATCATTGATATGCCTGTGGTGTATTGCTGAAGCCTTCATTCCCTCAAGTGTCATGCAAAAGGTTTGCCTTTGAAGGGTATTTTAATTACTGGAGATAACTCTGGGTCCCTACGCTTGCCCTCCAGCAGCACAAGTGAAAATGTTCAAGTGATGATATTAATATACTCCCATCCAAGATGTTTAAGGACCTGACTCTGCCATTTCTTTGTTATGCCTAGTCTGATGGCTGAAACCACCAACACCACGTGTGACTGCCTTGGCATAAACCCCCCAGGGCCCTGGCAGCGCTGTCAGAGCCTGGCCTGCTGTGCAAGAGAACTCTCTGCTCCTTTCGGGTGCTGGTCACACAGTTGTCATTTCTGCCTTGATCAATACCTGTCACTTGGAGGCACCTTTTGTTTCTGCTTTTGAACTGCCTTCTTGTTCAGCACCAGTTGAGGCTTTGTCTCAGCCCTGGGCAAATGGAGTGTTGTAAAAGGCTGCTGCCATTTCTCCTACTTCGCTGCAGTCGGGTGGCAGTCGCTTCCCAGCAACTGATGTGTGTGTGTGTGGATCTGGAATGCAATATTGTGGCTGAGTTTCTGCTGTGTTGCCTTTGTGGCTCAGACACCCTATCAATTTTTACTGTGTTTATAGAGTTTCAGCTGGAGCTGTGGTGAGGCTGGCTGTTTCCCACCCCTTAAAAGGGTTCACCCTTTGCTGCAGCATTAGGCAGGTGGAAGGCAGCAGGCTGTGTTTTGTCAGGTTGATAGCATCCTTAATACAACTTAGCATTCTCTGCACGTGGGACAGGCTTTTCTTTTAATCAGGTGATGATGTAGCAAACAGGATTTGTCACTAAGCCTTAGAGCAAACATCATAGTTCTTGTAATAAAAAGTGCTGGGTAAGCAGCAGGAGTTATTTCCTACCTGTATCATTTTATCAATACAGACATTTGTGGAAATAGCTGGAAACTTGCTTCAGTTTTTGGGGGGGATGTCTTGCCAAGCTGCTAACAGCAGGTGATCTCTGCTGCTGTGATGTTATCTGTTTTGGAGCTGCTTTGAAGGTAGTGGTGGAAGTGCAGCAGCTTTTCTAGAGCCAGGCACGGTATAGGTGCACATTGTGTAAGCTTAATTATGCAGCTTAACCTACATCAACACCTGCTCACCATTCCCCTTCCTTGGCAGAAGTGGGGAAAGAATGGCTGCTCTTGCAGCCAGGAGCCTGTTTTTCCATCATTGTGGGAGGGAGGGTGGTGTCAGCATGGGACATGTCCTTGCAGTTCACACCCCAGATGGAATTTGAAGAGTCCTCTGGCAGTGAGTACCTGTGGGACTGCTGCATCACTTCTGCCTTCTGTAACCCCTCTGTGGACATAGCTGTGCTGAGAGAGTTACTGCTGTCATGAGGAGTCTTCTTGTTTAGTTGCAGGTGATCAGGGAGCATAGCCTTGGACTGCAAGGTGAAAACCAGAATGAAGACAGGGTGAGCAGACAGGCTGGAGGGAAAGAAGTTCCAGTTGTATTGACTGAGGAAATGGGATACATAAACTGGTACTGATTCAGGGCAATGCTTCAGCATGGAGGTTGTCAAAACTTGATCTCAAAACTCTTGCTCTACTCTTTCACCCCAATCTTGGGTCTCCAGGAAGGACACAGGAGGTTTGTACAACTTCCTTCTGTCAGTTCCCCTCTGCACACCGCAGGTCCCCAGCGCCCCTGGGGCAGCCTCCGAACTACAGTTTCTGCTTCGGGCCATCCTGAGTGGGGGCTTGCAGCTGTCTCTGCTCACATTGGAACTACTGCAGTGAAGGTATTTTGGTTTACTGCAATTTCATCTTTTAATGAAATTAAAGTATTTCTTGCCCTCCCTGATCTCCATCAAGAGGAGCTCCGTCTCCTCTGACGGTGTACGTGACTGTTGCGTGCTGGTTTTGCAAGCAGGCCGTTCTGTGACATCCTCTGCCTCTTACAGGTCTGGGAGTGATTGAAATGCAGAGCTTTGTGCTGCACTCTGGGCAGGAGGACATTTTTTTTTTCAGTCCTGGAAGGATGCACAAGATGCCTCTTGGTGAGGATGAGGCATGCAGAGATCAAGAGTACAGACATCAGCTGCAGAAATGAAGGCTTCCTGCCACTGCTTGGGAAAATAGAGACAAGTTACTCAAGGAGATGGACAAGGTCTTGCTTAAATTCTAAGAAAATTGGCTTTTCTGTCTTCTGTTTGCCTGTCTGTCATCAGTCTGCTGAGGAATTCAGGCCCTCAGTGAACAGAAATGGCTGTGCTCTAGGTATGAAGAGATTTGATTCTCCTAACCAGCGTTTAAAGTGAATTTCAGAGAGGGTTTTATCTCCCCATTACAATCCTGTTAAAGCAAGGTGAAGCTCCTGCCAAACCCTGGCTTTTATTAGGGCTGTGGTGTTGTTGATTCTTATGAAGCTTGGGTGGTTTGTTTTTTAATTGCCTTGAGAAATGGTCTGTGATGTTGAGCAAGTGCAAAACACAGCCTCTCCTCCTCACCAGCCATTAGGTGATCAAATGGATGGGAAGCAAATGACTTCCAGTGGCTTTTTGACATCACACTCACTGAGAGGGGTTTCAAAAGAGGCTTTCTCCTGGGCTGAATGCTAATAAAAGAAATTGTCTTCTCTCTTTTTTTTTTCTTGGCCTATGTGCTTTGTCTGTAGCTTTGTAATGAGACAAAGTGATTCACCACCAGAAGTCTTGTTTGGTTGTAACTTTCTCCTGCATTGCTGGGCCACTGAAGAAAATAAAGCCTAAATGAGTAAGAAATTGCTGTGACCCTTGTGAATGACTGAGGTCCTTCCTCTTTCAGGAGGAGGAAAAATTAAAACACCTTTGGGGTTCTTGTCCTAGGGAGGTAAATAGCAAATGGCAAATGATTGTAGAAACCTGAAGGGTTTGCTTTTGGCAGTTTTGTTTTGTCACATTCTAAAACTTGAAAGTATTAAAGTAGAAAACACAAGAATGATAGAATCACAGAGTGGGTTGGGTTGGAAGGGACCTCCAGAGGTCATCTAGTCCAACCCCTCTGCAGTAAGCAGGGACAGCCTCCCCTAGATCAGGTTGCTCAGAGCCTGACCTTGAATATCTCCAGGGATGGGTCCTCAGCTACCTCTCTGGGCAGCCTGTCTCAGTGTTCCACCACCCTAATGGTGCAGAACTTGTTCCAAACATCCAATCTAAATAGATTAATTTCAAACCTTTGCCCCTTTCCTCTCACTGCAGGCCTTTTGGAAGAGTCCTTGTAGCCCCCTTGAGGTACTGGAATGGGTATTTCCATTTTTCTGTGATTTATTGTTGCTGGAGCTTCACCTTCATTAAGGTGAAGGGGATTCACTCTTTATGTTCTGCTGAATTTGGGAAAGACCCTTGACATCAGCTCAAATATTTG
This sequence comes from Dryobates pubescens, assembly GCF_014839835.1. Classification (NCBI taxonomy): domain Eukaryota; kingdom Metazoa; phylum Chordata; class Aves; order Piciformes; family Picidae; genus Dryobates; species Dryobates pubescens. The sequence goes on from NC_071636.1 coordinate 3,641,221, forward strand.
ATGCTAAAGTCTCCTGTAGTAGATTAAATATCTGTCTCTTTGCAGTGGAATCAATGCTGGTATTTAGATTCCTCTTTTATGCATGAATGCTTTTCTCTCAAGTATGTTTTACAGAATGGTTGGAAGGGACCTCTGAAGGTCATTGAGTCCAACTCCCTTCCACAGCAGATGACACAGGAACATGTTCAGGTGGGCCATGAAAGTCTCAAGAGATGGAGGCTCCACCATGTCCCTGGGCAGCCTGTTCCCAGTGCTCCAGCACCCTCCAAGTAAAGGAGTTCCTTCTCATGTTTTGGTGGAACTATGTTCAAGTTCACACCCATTACCTCTTGTGCTGTCACAGGGGACCACTGAGAGGAGTCTGGCCCCATCTTCTGTGCCCAGGTGGCCAAGAAGGCCAATGGCATCCTGGCCTGTATCAGGACCAGTGTGGCCAGCAGCAGCACGAAGGTCATTCTGCCCTGTACTCAGCACTGGTTAGGCCACACCTTTAGTCCTGTGTCCAGTTCTGGGCCTCTCAGTTTAGGAAAGACGTTGAGGTGCTGGAAGGTGTCCAGAGAAGGGCAACAAAGCTGGGGAGGGGTTTGGAGCACAGCCCTGGGAGGAGAGGCTGAGGGAGCTGGGGTTGCTTAGCCTGGAGGAGACTCAGGGGTGACCTTGCTCTCTATGACTACCTGAAGGGAGGTTGTAGCCAGCTGGGGGTTGGGCTCTTCTCCCAGGCAAGCAGGACACAGTCTCAAGCTGTGCCAGGGGAGGTTCAGGCTGGAGGTTAGGAAGAAATTCTTCACAGAAAGAGAGATTGGCCACTGGAATGTGCTGCCCAGGGAGGTGCTGGAGTCCCCATCCCTGGAGGTGTTTAGGAAGAGCCTGGATGGAGTGCTTGATTAGATGGTGTTGGATGATAGGTTGGACTGGATGATCTCAAAGGTCTCTTCCAACCTGGTTAATTCTATTCCTGACACCCACCCCTTAGAAATTTGTGAGATGATTTCATTATATATATTTAGTTAATAAATGTGGAAAGTGCCATTTGGATTTCTGTTGCTCTACTGAGAGCTAAAAACACTGCAAAAGGCTTTGGAGGGTTTTTTTCCCCCCCTCTTTGTGTGTTTTTTTACCTCCCTCTGAACAGATGTTAAAGAACAGGTGAGGATGAGAGTGGCTCAGAGCAAGCTTGTACTCTGGGACCACAGTTTAAGCATTTAGGTGACAAAAGAGATAAATGCAACATTTCCAATGGTGTGCACATAAGCAGGGTGGGTGCCTGAGCTCTCTTTATATAAGCAAGCCACAACAGCAACACAAGAGCAGCTGTTTAAGCCTTAGGTTCTGAAATAGTGATGCTTTGAGCCAAGCCAGTTTGGGAAAGGCTTTGGAGCCACCAGATACAACCCTCTGGAAACAGCTACTGATTTATTTCATCAGCCTGAAATTTGAAACCTATAAGTTGTCTTCCATGCCTAAGGTGGCTTTGTCATTTCTCATTTAGCTCTAATTTGTATCCACATGTTCTGCCCCAGATCTAGGGGGGTGAGGGGAATCAGTACTGATGGAACATAACAGATTTCCATTTCACTTTATGAATGTTCTTCATTCTTACTGCTTTAGGATTCTTTTGACAGTGACAGTTTCCTGCAGGTCTGCCATTTTTAAGTGGCTATCCCCCTTAATGTTGGAATGGGCTGCCCAGGGAGGTGGTGGAGTCACCACCCCTGGAGGTGTTCATGAGGGGATTGGATGTGGCACTCGGTGCCATGGTTGAGTAGTGATGAGGTCTTGGGTGGCAGATTGGTGATCTTTGAGGTCTCTTCCAACCTTCTTGATTCCATGAAAGCTAATGATCTTTAATGAAAAGAAATACAAATGGAAACCAGAGTTTAAATTGGTGTCTGAAATAAAGATCTCTGCTTGGTGGTTTAAATCCTGTTGCAACTCGGTGACTGGAAGGTGGCAAAGTGACCAAAGGGATGCCCCTGGCTGAATGTGAGCTTGGAGAGCAGGTGGCTGGGGGCACATGAATGTAGCCCTCTCTGTGGGAATGAAAAGGTAGGTGAAGGTGGTTGTGTTTTTCAGGGAAGCAGTTGAGTAGAATCACAGAATGGTTTGGGTTGGAAGGGACCTCCAAAGGTCGTCTAGTCCAACCCCCCTGCAGTCAGCAGGGCCAGCCCCCACGAGGTCAGGTTGCTCAGAGCATTGTGAAGCCTCACCTTGAATATCTCTAACTGCCTCAACTACCATCCTGAGCAGCCTGTTCCAGAGTTCACCACCCTCACAGTGCAGAACTTGTTCCTAACATCCAATCTGAATCTCCAGTTTCAAACCATTGCCCCTCTCCCTGCAGGCCTTCGTAAACAGTCCCTCTGCAGCCTTCTTGTGGCCCCCTTTGGGTACTGGAAGGCTGCTATTAGGTCTCCCTGGAGCCTTCTCTTCTCCAAGCTGAACAAGCCCAGCTCCTTCATCAACTGATGTCTGACAAGTGGTTCTGTTGAAACAAATGTTGAAGGTAGCTGCTGATAGTGTCAGAATACTGGAGAAGTATTCATCAGGGGAGAGAAATCTCCTTTTGTCCATCATCTAAATGTTATTAACAGTATTTAATAATCACATGAATAGTTTTTTCCCCTAATGTGATAAGGAAGCAGTGATCCAAACCTTGTACATCATGAGGCACCAGGTAATGAATGCTAATGGTAATAAATCATGTGCTGTAGACACACAAAATCAATGTAAGCACCAGGAGGCAAATACTCTTGACAAGGATTTTGGAGGTGTTAGAAAAGTCTCAGCCATTAAAACTGGGAATTACTAAGCCCCTTCATTTAAGACTGTCCTGAAGACCCTAAGGGCAGGAGAGTTTCACTCTCAGCTTGGGAGCCGGGGATGTGTGCTCTGTAAAAGAGTGTTTCAGCACTAGAGTACTGATCAGGTCTCCCTTTGTACCAAGGGTGAAGTTGTGCAGTTCAGGGAAGGGGAAATAATGTGGCAAAGCTAGCAGGGCACATGCCAGCCCTGACTCTCAATCTATTGCTTGTGTTCTCCCCTAAGAATTCAGACCTATTGATTTGTTTCTTCTTGCCTTGAAATGACTGTTTTGAGGAGAGCTTTGAGAGTCTGGGTGAAGTACAGAAATAAAGCACCTGTCCCCTGGGCTCTGCCTGAAGCTGGGAAATCGTTGTCCCAAGGAAAGGACAGCTGGCTGTCAATCCAAGGAGTGGCTCTGCCCCTGAGGGCTGCATCCATGTGAGGAGACACAGGTGCTTGCTCATCCTTCCCAGGTGCTGTAAAGTCTGTACCAGATATTCTGGGATGCAAAGCTGCAGTGTTCCCTGGACCTGCTTGCTCTCTGCAGCTACCTGAAAGGAGGTTGTAGCCAGGTGGGGGTTGGTCTCTTCTCCCAGGCAACCAGAACAAGAGGACACAGTCTCAAGCTGTGCCAGGGGAGGTTTAAGCTCGAGGTGAGGAGAAAGTTCTTCCCAGAAAGAATAATTGGCCATTGGAATGGGCTGCCCAGGGAGGTGGTGGAGTCACCCTCCCTGGGGGTGTTCAATAAAGGATTGGATGTGGCACTTGGAGCCAGGGTTTAGTTGTTGGGAGGTGTTAGGTAACAGGGTGGACTTGATGATCTCTGAGGTCTTTTCCAAGCTATGATTCTGTGACCTTGCACTTGGCCTTCTTGACCTCTACGAGGCTCACATTTCCTCACCCCCAGCAATCAATGGAGTTAATGAGCACTGAGATCCTGCATTCTGCCCCAGGTCTCTCCAGCTGCACCTCACTCAGGTGAACCTGCGTGTTTCATCTCCTCACCCCATGTACTTCACTCACTGTGCTGCCATCCCCTCTCAATTCCAATTTCACACTGACATGCTCTGGACATATTTCTAAACCACCACTCTGCTGTCAGTCCAGTGAAAAACAACCAAATACAGTCTAGAGAAATGTTTTTCCTCTCTGCCTCCTGTTGCTGTGGCAATCCTGGCTGCTGCTGAGCACGACGAGTGGGAGAAGCCAGTGTCTGTGCAAGAGCATCCTCCTTTCCTGCATGGTCACTGCTGTGAAGGGCATCCACTGTCTGCTGCTGCCTGTCTTGAAGGTGATTTTTGCCCCTGGAATGGCTTTGATATGCAAATCTCCGAGGTTTCTACAAGGGGGGGAAGTAAATGGGAACAGATTTGATTGCTCAGTTGGGGTGGCTGAGGCGCAGGAGTGCAATCATCTGCTGAATCATAGAATGCACTGGCTTGGAAGGGACCTCTGGAGGTCATCTAGCCCAGCCCTCCTTCAGTAAGAAGGAACATCCTCAACTAGGTGAGGCTGCTGAGAGTGCCCATGAAGTCTGACCTTGCATGTGTCCAGGGATGGGGCCTCAACCACCTCTGTTCCAGTGCTGAAGGCAGAGCTGTTGCTCTCCTAGAAACACCACCTTGCCTGGACTGTGGACTTGAGGGCAGCTTCATCTTTGTTAAGGTTTTGCTCTAGGCTCTCAGCTGTGTCAGAATGTCATCTACCCCTCTCAGCACACGGTCTCATCTTCAGCATTACCCTCTTGTCTCTTATTTCTCCAGCTGGGCAGTCTGGAGCAGGTGACCAGATGATGTCTGGATAATGAGTTCCTGCTAATCAGCTGCGTTTAGTAGTTGACTGTGAGAAGATGGTTGCAAATCCAAAGTGGAAACCTGCTAGCACAAACCATGGGAAGAGAGCATGTTTTCCTTTGCAGTAGGTGGAGAACAGGGGGATGGTCTGTTAATCAGATCTGCCAGTGATCAGCTGCCAGATGGCGACTCACTGGGGATAATTACTCGTTTGCTTGTGCGGGATGCTGAGCATGGAACAACGGTGTCTGCAAAGGTTCTGGCAGGAGGATTTGGGGTGAGAGGTCAGAGAAGACCTGGGCCCCCTGGAGGAAGGAGGATCTCTCCCTCCAAGGTGGGACTCATGGCTACAGACAGAATCACAGAATTGTCAGGGGTGGAAGGGACCTCAAAGATCATCCAGTTCCCACCCCCCTGCCATGGGCAGGGACACCTCACACTACAGCAGGTTGCTCACAGCCACATCCAGCCTGGCCTTCAAAACCTCCAGGGATGAGGCTGCCACCACCTCCCTGGGCAGCACATTCTAATGGCCAATCTCTGTGAAGAATTTCTTCCTAACATCCAGCCTAAACCTCCCCTGGCACAGCTTGAGACTGTGTCCTCTTGTTCTGGTGCTGCTTGCCTGGGAGAAGAGACCAACCCCCACCTGGCTACAACCTCCTTTCAGGTAGTTGTAGAGAGCAAGAAGGTCTCCCCTGAGCCTCCTCCAGGCTAAGCAACCCCAGCTCCCTCAGCCTCTCCTCCCAGGGCTGTGCTCCAAACCCCTCCCCAGCTTTGTTGCCCTTCTCTGGACATGTTTGAGCACCTCAACATCTTTTCTAACCTGAGGGGCCCAGAATTGGACAGAGGACTTTCCAGCAAGCAAATAAAACTCCATCAGTTACTCACCCTCCTCTGCAAACCCCACTTACGTCAGAAACACTACTGCTGAGTTCTGTAACAATGGCCTAGGAGGCTGAGCTGATGTTGCTTACCTTGAGGCTTGGCCTTGGAAATACAGGCTGCATGCTGGAGACCTCTTGCTGGTGCTGGAGGTCAGCATAAACAGCAGTTAGAGGTTTGGTTTCATCAGAGGGAGTTGTCTGTTACAGAAGGGAATTTGGGTTTCTTTTCCTCTTCACCTTAGACCCTTTCTCTTCTGCCACAAGTTTGAAAAGGGTCCTTTGCCATTCTCCAGGGAAGCTTTCAAACTCCCCACTCTGGGTGTTGAATTGGCTTTAAATAAAAGGTGGTGTGCTTGTGAAGTGCCCTGCCCGAGGGCTCCGGAGCACTCCACACGCAGCTCGGCTGGAACAGCCAGCAGACAAAGCTATTAAACGTGAAGTGCCCATGCATGACTACCTGGCAGAAAGCTGTGGGAGAGTGTTTGCAGCTGAGTCCCCTGCAGAAAAACCACCCTCAGCAGGTGATAACTCTGGGAAAAGCCAAGGTAGGTCTTGTTGATTCACCAGCTAAGGCATTGTCACTCCCTGCGTGGTGGATCTAAGCCCCTTGAATGGCTGGCTTGCATGACTAATGGTCTCAGTGCCACAGCCTGGAAGCTGATGTACAATCTTGAGAAGTCAGGATCTCATTTCTTCAGCTACATTTGCAGAGCAAGACCCCTGTGTGTAACTCCTGTACTGCCTCTGAGCTCCTCTGGCCCTCCATCTCCTGGCATGGCTTCAATTCTGACCACGTAGCTTCGTTTATGCCTCTCAGTACCACGCCAGCTGGAACAGCTTCTTGCAGGGTGGGAGTCTGGTGTGCACGCTTTGCTGAGCCAGGAGAGCACTTGGAGATGAATGTGCAGTTCCCTCCTGTGGCTTTTAGGAGCTATATCTATATTTTTAGGTGGGTTTTTTCCCTCTCTCTTCTTTATTTTCCCCATCTTACTGAGGTAGGAAGGGAAGATTATGGCACTTGATGATTTAATCAACATAATCTCCAGATAAAACATGCTTATGTTATACTACTGGGAGATATTAATTTATGCTGGCTTGCTTCTCCTAAGGTAAATTAAATCATTAGGTTTATGACTGGATTAGGTGCACACATCCCCTGCCTCTTAAAAAGGCATTTCTTGCTTGGCATTTCTTTGGAGTCATCAAGTCCCTTTTGGCACAGGTGTCATGAGAAGTGTCACCAAGATGCAATGCTGAAAGCTGCAGCCACCAGCCCAGTGGTAAGTGAATGGCTCTATACTGGCACAGGCTCTGCTGGAGCCTCCTGCCTCCATTACTCCTCCATTGCTGGAACATGTCCAGAGAAGGGCAACAAAGCTGGGGAGGGGTCTGGAGCACAGCCCTGTGAGGACAGGCTGAGGGAGCTGGGGTTGCTTAGCCTGCAGAAGAGGAGGCTCGGGGGAGACCTTCTTGCTCTCTGCAACTCCCTGAAGGGAGGTTGTAGCCAGGTGGGGGTTGGTCTCTTCTCCCAGGCACCCAGCACCAGAACAAGAGGACACAGTCTCAAGCTGTGCCAGGGGAGGTTTAGGCTGGATGTTAGGAAGAAGTTCTTCTGAGAAAGAGAGATTGGCCATTGGGATGTGCTGCCCAGGGAGGTGGTGGAGTCCCCATCCCTGGAGATGTGCAAAAAGGGCTTGGATGTGGCACTTGGAGCCATGGGGTAGTTGTCATGAGGTATTGGGTGGTAGGTTGCACTTGATGATCTCTGAGGTCTTTTCCAACCTTATTGATTCTAGGGAGTCTGGATTTTGAGCAGGTGTGCTGAGCCAAGCCAGTGCAGCTGTTCCTCTGTGGTTCCTCTTAGGAGCTCCCAGTGCAGAGGCTCTGCCTCCGAGTTTGAGGTGCCCTATCTGCTTGGATGGCCAGCAGCTCTGGTGAGCAAACCAGGCCCTGCTGCTCAGACAGATGGGAATGGCTCCTCATGACCCACGGGGAGGAGCAATGACAGAGGGCTCGTGGCTATTTCAGGGCTATTAAGGATGTGATAATGAGGCGTTTCCTGCATCATTTTTCAGCACTTCAGCTCCCCTACCCCCACTTCAGCCCAAGCATTAACACTCTCCATCCCAGGAGGATGGTAACCACTTGCTGGTGCTCTAAGTCCATTTATTCTCCATCTGGGCACCAACAGGGCTGGTGCAAGCACAGCTGGAGGGGGAGAGGAGAGAAAGTGCTTCTCAGAAAGCTGGCTCAGTTCTCCATCCACTGAATAGATGCTCAAGTTACAAGCTGGATCAGAAGAGTTCTTGCTGGTCCCCCAGACCTGGGGCAAAACCTTCTCACTGAATTAATGAGTTGGTAAAATAACATTATCAGGTGAGGAAGAGGCACAAAGTGGAAATTACTGCTGTGGGTTGTTCTCCAGCCAGCTGTGGAGCTCAGCTTATGGAGACTTCCGTGGCGTTATCAGTGCTTATGGAGAACAAAACAATAGAACAGGAGCAGAGTATTTCAGTTGGAAGGGATCTTCAGTGATCATCCAGTGCAGCTGCCTGACCACTTCAAGGCTGCCAAAAAGTTAAAGCATGGTGTAGAATCACAGAATGATCTGGATTGGAAGGGATGATCTCCAAAGGTCATCCAGTCCAACCTCCTCTGCAGTCAGCAGGGACATCCCCAACTAGATCAGCCCTGCCGAGCCTCACCTTCAATAGCTCCAAGGATGGGCCCTCAACTACCTCCCTGGGCAGCTTGTTCCAGTGTTCCACCACCCTCATGGTAAAGAACTTGTTCCTAGGATCCAACATAAATCTGCTCTTCTCTAGTTTGAAACATTGCCCCTCGTCCTGTCCCAGGAGCAGGACACTGACCACCTCTCTAGGTAGCCTGTTCCAGTGTGTGACTACCCTCTTGGCAAAGAAATGCTTCCTAATGTCCAGTCTGACCCTTCCCTGGTGCAGTTTTGAACCATGCTCACATGTTCTACTGGGTACCAGGGAGAAGAGTTCAGAACCCCCCTCTCTACTTCTTCCTTCTCAGGAAACTGTAGAGAGCAAGGAGGTCACTGCTTAAGGTTACACCTCGGGTGAGGTTCATCCAAGTGCACCCAGGGAAGGGCCACTCTCCCTATTGCTGTGCTTCCCAGGTGCTGTTTTCCTTGGTACAGTCAGTCCTTTGGTCTGATCCTGCACAGCTCATCTCCTGGATGGTGAAATCCTCCACTGCTTTGCTTTACCTCTCTGGATCCCTGGGCCATCTGCTGCCACCATGGTTCCTGGCTGGTGCTGGATGTGCTGGGGGCTGCTCCAGACAAGCAGCTTTGGCTTCCACACAGCCAGGCTGATGCCAGGAGAAGTGGGCACACAGGCAGGATTTTCCTGCAGGACAGAGCTGGCTTGCTCCCAGGGTTGGGGGGGTGTGTGTGGAAATTTCTGATCACTCCTGCAGGCAGGTTTCAAATCTGTCAGAGAAAGAGCTTTTGAGTTCTTCCCTGCTACACAACAGCATCTCCATGGAGGTCAGGAGAGAGGTGAATGCACAAGGCTGTGAGGGTGGGGGAGCAGCGTGCAGTGGCCCGAGGCAGCTCCTTTTCTTGGGCAGCTCTTCCCACCACGCTGCTGGACAGTGGTGCCTGTGCAAAGAGCAAAGCCTCTGTGCTTCCTGGCTGCATTTTTGCTGCTTGCATATGCAGAGGGATTTTTCTGCTGCAGGGTGTGTTTGCAGCTGGTGTACTGTGTGGTGCTGGAGCACTGGGATTCGATGTTAATGCAGCCACAGTCTGCTTTGAACTGGGCAACTCCTGTAGGCGTTTCAGGAGCAAAATCAGCTGTGCAAATGTGGCCCTTTGCCACCCTGTAGATGTGCCTGCTGGTGCATTCAGGCTCTCCTCCATCCCCACCTTGCCACAGGCACCCTCAAGAGGCATCCCTGGGGCTGAGCTCTTGACCTTCAGCCTGTGATGGAGGATCCCTCTGCTGCTGTGTGATTGTGTGTGTGTCCAGCTTCTCATGGCCTTAGCTAGAATCATGGAATGCATTGGGTTGGGAGGGACCCTTGAAGGTCATCTAGTCCAACCCTCCTGCAGTCAGCAGGGACATCTTTAAGTAGATAGGTTCCTCAGGGTCCCATCAAGTTTGACCTTCGGTGTCTCCAGGGATGGAAGCTCCATCAGCCCTCTGGGCAACCTGTTCCTGCATTTTACTATGCTCATTGTAAAGAACTTCCTCCTGATGTCCAACCCAAATCTACCCTGCTCCAGCTTCAAACCATTGCCCCTTGACCTGTTGCTACAAGCCCTCACAAACAGCCCCTCCTCAGCTTGCCTGTAGGTCCCCTTCACATATTGAAGTGCTGCTCTAAGGTCTCCCCAGAGCCTTCACTTCTCCAGGAAGAACAGCCTCAGCTCTCCCAGCCTGTAAAGGAGGTGCTCCAGCCCTCTGGTCATATTCATGACCCTCCTCTGGACCCTCTGCAACGGATCTGTGTCCTGTCTGTGTTGGAGGCTCCAGAGCTGGACCCAGCATTCCAGGTGAGGTCTCATCAGAGCAGAACAGAGGGGCAGAACAGCCTCTCTTGATCTGCTGGCCACACTTCTTTTGATGCAGCCTAGGATGCAGGGTGGCTTTTTGGTCTGCAAGAAAAGGACTTGGGGGTGCTGAGGGATGAGAAGCTCAACAGGAGCCAGCAGTGAGCACTTGCAGCCCAGAAAGCCAAGCACATCCTGGGCTGCATCAAGAGAAGCACAGCCAGCAGGTCGAGGAAGGTGATTCTTCCCCTCTGCTCTGGTGAGACCCCACCTGGAGTACTGTGTCCAGTTCTGGAGCCTCTATTACAGGAAGGATCTGGAGGTGCTTGAACTTGTCCAGAGAAGAGTCACAAGGATGAGAGGGGTGGAGCTCCTCTCCTGTGAGGACAGGCTGAGAGAGTTGGGGCTGTTCAGTCTAGAAAAGAAAAGGCTTTAAGGAGACCTAATTGTGGCCTTCCAGGATCTGAAAGGGGCTACAAGAAAGCTGGGGAGGGACTTTTGAGGGTGTCAGGGAGTGACAGGATGGGGGGGGATGGAGCAAAACTAGAAGTAAGTAGACTCAGATTGGATGTTAGGAAGAAATTCTTCCTCATGAGGGTGGTGAGAGCCTGGCACAGGTTGCCCAGGGAGATGGTGGAAGCCTCATCCCTGAAGGTGTTTGCAGCCAGGCTGGATGTGGCTGTGAGCAACCTGCTGTAGTGTGAGGTGTCCCTGCCCCTGGCAGTGGGGTTGGAACTGGCTGAGCCTTGAGGTCCCTTCCAACCCTAACAACTGCATGATTCTAACAGAGAGAGAGGGAGAGACACCAAATCCACAGTGGCAGGATTATTCACTGAGGTGTTTGTTTGAAGTGGAATGTGGAAGGTTTGTTTGAAGTGGAATGTGGAAGGTTTGTTTGAAGTGGAAGTGGAAAGTGGACAGGAATAATGTTTCAGGAGTGGGAAAGGAAGAGCTTTCTTAGCTTGCTTCCTTCTACAGAGCAGCACCACTGCCTGCCACGGGGATGCCAGGGTGAATCTGTTTCGCTGACAGCAAGATTCTTCTGTCTAGACAGGGAAGCGAGGCTGAGCCCAGGGAGGCTGCAGAATAGTTGAGAGCCAAAATACTTCACAGCCTTTACATGCAAAATCAAAACTGGCTTGGCACAGATGATGCTTGATGGATAGTTTGTGTGGAGGTGGGGTGGCAGCGGGCTTGAAGATACAGAACCTCACAGTGATGATTGGCAGGTGCCACTCGGTGTGACCTGCTGCCTGCTGACCTCCCCCAACAAGTTCTTGGAATCAAAGACTCATAGAATTGTTAGGGTTGGAAGGGACTTCAAGGATCATCCAGTCTCAACCCCACTCTTCTTCCACAAGAGAAGGGCCATCGAGGCATCCAGCTGGCCCCGTGGAGCTCAGGGCAGGGCTCCTCTGCAAGCCTTGAATGTTGTTGCTCCTAAGCAGCCTGCCCAGCCCCTTGGTGCCTTGTTCTCCCTGTGCTGCTGACTCTGTGGCCACCCCACTGCCTGACCACTGCTGAGGGATGCAGGAGCAGAAGGGGTTGTGTGGAGGGGGTGTGAGCCTTGCTTTCACCATCTGCCTGGAGGGGCTGGCAGCCAGGGATGTCTGAGGCAGCGAGCTGTGGTGGTGTGATTGCAGCCCAGCTGGCATAAGGAATTTACTTTCTTCTGGCAGAAAAAGAAGGATGAAATATTAAAAGCATGGCTCAAAGACTGGAATAGATGTGAGTTCCCCCCCTCCCCTTTCTGAGGAGGGCTTCCGCTCAGCAGTGCTTGGGTATTGCTCACAGAGACAGCAACTGGTCAGAGCAGGAGGGAAGCCAGCATCCAGACACAGCAGGGAATGAGGCTGAAGTAAGGGAGGAAGAAGAGAAAGGTCTTGCATGGGCTGATCCCAGGGCCCTGGGTGAATGCTGACACTTCAACTCCACCACAGCTCTTTGGACTTGTGGTTGAACCTCAGTTCACTGATGGGAAATAAAAGCTTTTCTTGTCTCCTGTCAGGCAGCAAGGCACAGAGGCTTGTGGTGTCCTAAACTCAGTCAAATTTGAGGCCTCCTGGTGGGTTTTTTCCCAAGCCATCACCAGACTTTCTGTGCCTTCATGCAGTGATTTGGCTGTTGAGTGGGCAGCAGGAACCAGCATCCCCAATGGGTGAGCTTGCAGGGAGTGCAAGAGGAGAGATGGTTGAGAGGCAGCAGGGAGGGAGAACCCAGGGCTGGGCATGTGCCAAAAGAGGAGCTGGAGGGAGCCAGCTCAGGTTGTTTAAAGCTTTTCACCTGTTTCTTCCTGTGAGGTGTCTTTTCTTCTCTTGCTCTGTGTCTAGGCCAGATTCAGAGGTGGTGTGGGCGAGGGAAGATGGAAGTTCAGCATCAGGGAGCAGGCTTGGGGCACTCTGAACCCCTGCGAACACTGGCAGTGAGTGCTGCTTGCTTGCAGCTGATGTACCCCAATGGAGCATGCTGGGGAGACAGGACTTGCTCAGGCTCATGAAATGGGTTAGCAGTGAAACAGAGCTTGACCTTGATTCTTGCTTGTCTCACCTCAGCCCTGGGCTGAGGCTTGAGGTTTCATCTCTGGCAGGATAGTTCAGCTAGGAGGCTCCAATGTTGTTGCCTTTCTCCTGCAGCCTTGCCTGCTGTCCTCCCCTGTCTCGCCTCTTCACTGCTGCTGCCTCCTGAAAGACCCTGTGATTAATTACACTGCTCCACAGCCTCCAAAAATTTATTTAGGCTTTTATGTTTGCTGCTGCTGCTGCTGCTGCTTACACAATGGCAAATCTGCCGTGGCTGTGTCCCAAGCAGGTGGCAGCTAATAGGTCAATAAAGTGAATCGCCCCATTAGAGCTGTCGAGCTGGGCTGCCAGCAGCCAGGCAGGTAGAAGGGAGAGCTGGGGAGAAGTCAAGACAGATCTCCTTTAGCAGAAATGCATCTGGCTCTGCTGGCTTGCAGGAAATTGCCCGTTTCCCTGATAGCATCCACTGCTTTCATAGATCAATTTTTCCACTACAGCTTGTCTAGCTTCACTTTCCTTCTCCCTGCAAGCCCTCCTCTCCTGAAAATCAGTCTAATAGGACCTGTTCATCTCTGAGAGCTTTGGAAGTTCTTTTCCTCAAAGATTTTCACAGATTCACAGAGTGCATCGGGTTGGAAGGGACCCTCAAAGGCCATCTTGTCCACCTTCCCCCCTGCAGTAAGCAAGGGCACCTCCAACCAGATCAGGCTGCCCAGGGCCAAATCAAGCCTGTGGTCTGTGAGGTGTGGATCTCAGCTGGCTTCTCGTGGAGCCAGGCCAGCTCCCTGGGCAGAAGCAGCCTCTCTGAGCCACTTGTGTGAGCTGCTTTCTGTCTGGCAGGCCCGGTGGCACTGCCGAGCTGTCCAAAATCACCTGGGCACTGCTGATGCACAATGTCTGTGGCTTCCTGGTGAGGCACTGGAGCAGGCTGCCCAGAGAAGTTGTGGACACCTCATCCCAGGCTGTGTGAGGCTTTGAGCAACCTGGTCTAGTTGGAGGTGACCCTGCCCACGGCAGGGGCTTGGAAGTAGATGATCTTTAAGGTCTCTTCCAACCCAAACCATTCTGTGGTTCCTTCTAGGAAAGGAGCTGGCGTTTGGAGCATCTGATGAGAAACAATTGGTTAGCAACGATTGCAGCTGCTGCACTGGCTGTGGCTGAAGGACAGAAACAGTCAGAGAAAGGTCTTTCCAGGCAGAAGGGGCTTGTGGAGCCTTGGCAGGGACAGAGGAGCCCTCTGGGGAGCAGGGAGGTCCCTGAGCTCCTGGCTCTGGGGTCTGTTGGCACCCTGGTGCTGCAGCGTGGGGCTGCTGAGGAGCACAGCATGGGCATTGCCCACTCTTGCAGGTAGAAGAAGGGCTCCTCGCAGGCAGCAGTGAACACAGACAGCCGCCTAGCAGCTCCTTTCCGAGGCTGTGGGATTGTGGTGGACAAAGTGACTTTGATAGAAACAAAGGAGACTTCCTTTTGGGTCAAGTGCTCTGGAAAGGAAAGATTCGGAGATGAAAGCCTTTTAAGTGGGGCAATACAGATTCACATTGCCTCGGGGGAAGGCTGCCTTGTGCTGGGATGTTTTTCCCTCTGGGGGCATCGCGACTGCTTTTGAAGACGAGTTTTCAACATACAAAGGAGAAGAAGAAAGCTGAGAGAAAGAAAGGGCTTGCAACAATATCAGGGGCTCTCATGGTCTGTTTTAATTTGTCAGCATGTCTCTTGCTCTAACACCCCTGTAGGGTGCAGAGCCAGTTCCTCCTCTTCCCTTCGTGACTTGCTGCTTCCCTTGGGCATCTTTATCAATCTCAGCTTCTGGATTATTTTTCCTCCCTTCCCCCTTCCCCCCCTGCTCTTTCTAGGCCAATCTTTTTGCACTCAGTGTTGCTTGGCAGAGCAGCAGCTCCTGTGTGTTGTGTCGGGTGGGGATCACGTTATGAGGTGGGTTGGGAGAGGTGGCAGAGCCTGCTGAGGGTCTCAGCTAGCAGAGGGCAAGGAGAGGCCAATCCTCAGCCTCAAGGAATGGCAGCAGTGTTGTGCTGGGATTAAGTCTCCAAACACAGAACCCTGCTCTGACTGCCCCCTGTGTTTCCACAAGCCACTGAGCTACCACCCTCATGGTGGTAGGAAGAGATGTGCATCCCTCCCACCTCCTTCAGATGCAGTGGGATGTGTCAGCCTGTTGGGCTTCTTGGCTTGGCAGCCCTTGGTGCTGTGCTCAGCTGCTCCCCAACCTGGACACAACCAGCCCAGAGCTCACCTGTTGTGCCCAAGCTGTACCAAGGGCAGAGGCAGGAGCACAGCCAGGTGAAGCCCTCTGAAAGAGCTATGCAAGGGACTTTTTTCCTCTTGGGTTATCATCTGAAGGATGTCCTTTGAACACATGTTATGACCTGTGGACTGAAGGTCCCCAGAGCCTATTCTGGCTTTGGTAAGACTTTGGGAAACATCAGTGTCTTGCTTCCCTTCCTTTAGCTGGTTGATGCTTCCCTTCCTTTAGCTGGTTGATGCTTCCCTTCCTTTAGCTGGTTGATGCTTCCCTTCCTTTAGCTGGTTGATGCTTCCCTGCCTTTAGCTGGTTGGTGCTTCCCTGCCTTTAGCTGGTTGGTGCTTCCCTGCCTTTAGCTGGTTGGTGCTTCCCTGCCTTTAGCTGGTTGATGCTTCCCTTCCTTTAGCTGGTTGATGCTTCCCTTCCTTTTGCTGGCTGTCTCTTCCCTTCCTTTAGCAGGCTGTCTCTTCCCTTCCTTTAGCTGGCTGTCTCTTCCCTCGCCCTGGAGGGATGAGGTGCACGCAGGGCTCTTCTCTGCTGCTGCTTAGTGTGAGATGCTGTAAAACCCAAGCATTGATTTCTCAATCAAAGGTGTCTGTTTGCTCCTTGGTCTGGGGCTTTAATGCCTGCAAATCCATCTTTCACTCCCCAACTGTTTGATTTAAGATTTTTAAATCACCTGCTGCGCTTCAGAGCTTCGGGAAGGGAATGGATTCAGTCCAGCCACTTGCTTGTGCTGGCTCACTGGTGGGCTTTGAACCAGACTGAAGCCAAACAGAGCCTGTGGGGGCTCTTGAGTCTCAGGTGAGACCTTGCCTGTGCCTCGCTGTGGTGCAGGACAATGTTGGTCTACAGTGCTTTGGAAAGCTGTGGGTCTTCCTCCTGACCTAACAGTGAATCTGGTTCAGGGGGTCTGTGGTCCCCAGTGCTTTGTGGGCTGTAGGCTGAAGTTGCAGTGCCTCATGTCAACAGATGCCAGGCACAAGCCCTGCGAGGAGAGGCTGAAGGAGCTGGGATTGTTTAGCCTGGAGAAGAGAAGGCTCAGGGGAAACCTTATTGCTGTCAACAACTACCTGAAGGGAGGTTGTAGCCAGGTGGGGGTTGGTCTCTTCTCCCAGGCAACCAGCACCAGAACAAGAGGACACAGTCTCAAGCTGCACCAGGGGAAGTTTAGGCTGGAGGTGAGGAGAAAGTTCTTCCCAGAGAGAGTTGTTAGCCATTGGAATGTGCTGCCCAGGGAGGTGGTGGAGTCACTGCCCCTGGAGGTGTTCAAGAGGGGATTGGACATGGCACTTGGTGCCATGGTCTAGTAGTCATGAGGTCTTGGGTGGAAGACTGGACCTCTTTGAGGTCTTTTCCAACCTTATTGATTCTATGATTCTATGCACACCTGGAGGCCTATTTTCTTCAGAACAAGAGGACACAGTCTCAGGCTGCGCCAGGGGAGATACAGGCTGGATGTTAGAAAAAAGTTCTATACAGAAAGAGTGATTGCACATTGGAATGGGCTGCCTGGGGAGGTGGTGGAGTCGCCATCACTGGAGGTTTTTAGGAGAAGACTTGACGGGGTACTTGGTGCTGTGGGTTAGTTGCTTGGGCGGAGTTGGATTGGTTGATGGGTTGGACGCGATGATCTTGAAGGTCTCTTCCAACCTGGTTTATTCTATGTATTCTATGTATTCTATGTATTCAAAGAGCAGCTCAAGGTTGCTGTCTGTGCCTCCTGGATTTTCCTACAGTCTCAGTGTTTGTTCCCTGTTTTCAAAGCATTGCATTCTGCTGCCCTTCAGGTGCTGTACAGCTGATGGAAGCCTTGTTGCTGACATGCAGCTGCTCCTGGGGAGGAGCACAACAGCCTGGGGTGGAATGGGTTGGTTGCTGCAGCCTGTGGATGGCTCTCCTGAAGAGATTGCCGGTGGTGACCTGAGCTGGGAGAGCTGCCTGTAGCTCCTGCCTTGGACTCTGCCTGCTTCATCATCTCAGGCAGATTGCTGTCACTGCTGTCACTGTTTAACCTCAGCTTTTCTCTTGCTGAAGGAGGGTGAATGGCATGGAAAGCCCTTTCCAAAGACCAGAGCTGGGGGTGCTTTGCAGCCCTGGGAGGTGCAGGCGGAGGGTAGTGTGGAGCGAAGGGGAGGGCTGCTGGAGTGCAGGTGACTCCTGGTGCTAATTGTATGCAGCAGATTTCTCTGGAAGGAGCTGAAGGAAGCATATCAAGGATGTCTCAGCTAGTCAAGTGAGAAATCAAATTAAACTTCCCATCAAATAGTGGAGCTGCTCTGTGCTAGGAGTTATGTCAAATTCATTAAAGGTTTCTACATGCCAGCCCCCCCAGGAGTTAGTGGAGAGCAAAAGCAGTGCTCTGTGTCAGGGGGCTGTGTTTGCCTGCTCACCTGGATGTGTTAATGATGTGGGCAGAGGAACAGGGGATGATTGCTTTAACCTTCAAGATGCCTCTGTGTGCAGCAGTGTGCAGGCCACTGACTCCGTAGCGGTGCCACTGGCAGCAAGCTGGGATGGGTGTCGGTCAGCCTGCACCCAGGGGTGATAGGTGAGCACAGATAGCTAGGGGCTGTTGGGACAAATGTCCCCACTTGTGCTAGACAGGTGTGGAAAACACCCTTGTCCCAGCTGCCTGTCTCCTGATCTCCCATTAACAGGCTGGGAGATGGAGCCCCTTGGGAACCCTGGAGTGTCTGTGAGGCAGATGGGAATAACTTGAGGGAGATCAGAATATCTGCCTAGGTTGCCCAGGGAGGTGGTGGAGTCACCATCCTGGGAGGTGTTCAAGAAAAGATGTGGCCATGGCACTCTGGGACATGGTTGAATGGCCATGGTGGTGTTGGGTGTATGGTTGGACTTGGTGATCTCAGAGATCTTTTCCAACCCAAACAGTTCTGTGATTCTATGATCAGTAGCACACAGAAGTAAGCTTTCAGAATTGCTTCTCATTGGGTACAAGCCCACACTTGCTCCAGGCAAGGAAGGGATCTGGACAGCACACTGCTCCCTCCATGGGGACAGATTGTTTGGAGGCTGGATGGAGCACAGACTTGGCATGAGGGAGCCTGCAGCCAGGAGGAAGCTGTGAGAGCGGCGGCAGGCGAGTTGTCTGCTGGGAATCTGTGGTGCCAGGGGAGTTTGGCTGCGAAATGGTTTCCCCACACCGCACACCAGAGCCTCTGAGAGCTCCCAGGTGACCAAAGCACCTCCCTACTGCTTCTCACCAGGGGTGAGGCACACCAAAGAGCTGGCAGCCGTCGGGAAGAGGAGGAGGGGAACAGCGAGCTCCATCCCCTGTGAATGCTGAATGCCAAAGTTTTCTCTGCCTCGTGTGCTGAGGCCCAGCTTGACTACTGCTACCCTGATTTGATTTCTTTTCATCCCTGGTGCAGGCAGTGCCCTGCCTGAGAAGCACTCAAGCACTAGCTTGATGTTTAAAAGCCATTTGCAATGCTGCTGCTCTGCTGGCAGGGGAGGTGAGTCTGACCCTAGGATGTATATACCCTGGTACTGGAGCAGGGCAACCCAGTAACAGGCAGGGATGAGGTCTCCTCAGGTGTCTTGCCAGATGTTAGGTCTGGATTAGGGCTCTCCAGCCAAGAAAATGTCTTTCCTCCCTCCTGTTCTGTTGACTTGTAAGAATTTTTAGGAATTGAAGATGCTAAGCCTCAATTAGGCAAAGCTTATTAATTTCTGGGATGTAATTTATTTACAGAGTGTTCCCATTCACAGCAGCAAGTGCAGTTAATTGCTGCAGTTTGCTTCCCAGCCCAGGATTTGAGAGACTTGAAAAGGCAGTGAGTGTGGAGCCAGGCAGGCAGGGCTGGCTCAGGGGCAATCCTGCCACAGAGGGGTGCAAGGAGCTGACTGAAGCAGGCACCCCAGCTTTTGCTGCAAGGATTCCTTGTCTTTGGGCTTAGGAAGAGGTCAGGGATCTGGAGGGCTTGCTTGTCCGCTCTTTGTGGCTCTATTAACTCAACTGTTCTGCAGTGCCTTTTGCTGTCTCTGCTCTTCAGCTTGGTTCATGTGCCCCCAGTGTCATCTGGGTATCCTCATCCTGCTCCAGTGTTGCTGCAAGGCTGAACGAGTTGCCTCTCTCCATGGACCTGGAGGCAGAGCTGCACAAAATCAGTGGGGCCAGGAGAAGATGAGGTACTACATGCTTGTCCTTCAAGCTGCCAGCACAGGGAATGGCATCTTTGCAGCATGATGGCTCAAGGCTATTTTTCTTTCTTCTCTCCCTGGCATGGGCTGTTGCTCAGAGCTGCAGAGATGCTGTACTGAAGCTCTGCTGACACGTGGAGCTCTCTGACTAACGTCTCCGAAGCAGGCTGTGCTGTTTACCTGTGGGAGACCAGGATGAGGTGGGCTGTGGGGCAGAGCTGCTTGGAGAGCATCCAGGCAGACAGGGGAGACTTCAACAGCTGCATGCCCCCATCTTGTTTTATCTCCATGAGAACCTGCAGCTGCTGGGGCTGGGTTGTGGCAAGGGAAGGGGAGCAGCCTCTGTGGGTTTTAGGGAAGGAGAAGCTCTCCTTCCTCCTGTCCATGGACCAGAGGGTTGCCTCTTGGCATCTGGACCAAGCACATCTTTAGGAGAGTCTCCCAGGTGGCTCTCTGGGGAAAGAATCAGAATCATAGAATGGTGGAGGTTGGAAGGGACTTCTGGAGATCACTGAGTCCAATTCCCCTGCCAAAGCAGGATCACCTGGGGCAGGTCACACAGGAGCATCTCCAGAGAGATCTTGAAAGTCTCTAGAGAAGGAGACTCTGTAACTCTCTGTGCAGCCTGCTCCAGGGCTCCAGCACCCTCACAGTAATGAAGTTTCTCCTCATGTTGAGGTGGAACCTCCTGAGTTCCAGTTTGTATCCACTGCAAGTTGGAGGTTGACCAAAGTACCTCATCCAGAGTCAAGCTACTGGCTTCAACTCCTGCTTCCCAAGGAACAGTTGAAGAGGGTAAAATAGAGCTGCTCCACTTCCCCTCACAGAGGGCTGGAGGACTGCTGGGAGTACTTGAGTTTGTGTAGGACCTGTGCTGAGGTCCTTACCTTGGCTCAGCTCCAGAGGCACTGCAGTAACCCTGATGTTCCGTGCAGACCTAGACAAATTATTGCAAACCAGCCCTGCCTTATCTTCTGGCAGGCTGCTTCTCCCTGACCACGTCCCCAGCTCAGCCTGCTAATGAAGCAGTTGCTCTGCACAATGGATTTAGCCATCAGCCATCATCTCCAGTTGAGTTTGATCTATAATGCTGGTTTGTAGTCATGGGAAGTGGTGAGTGCTCCCGGGAGCAGGGGGTGTGTGAGGCCTGGATTTGTTAGCCATCTGGCATGCTGCTGGGCCATTTGTTACTGAGGATCTTGCAGGAAGAGCCTCTGATGCCAGAGTCAGCTCTGGGCGGTGGGGAGAGGCAGGATAAGTTTCTGGGAGCTCATGGTGGCGAATCCTGGCCTCTCAAGTGCCCCAAAACAGAGAGCTTGGACCACTGCCTGCCTGTTGTGGTGTTCCTCCTAAAT
The DNA here is from genome assembly GCF_014839835.1 of Dryobates pubescens. NCBI lineage: Eukaryota > Metazoa > Chordata > Aves > Piciformes > Picidae > Dryobates > Dryobates pubescens. The sequence goes on from NC_071636.1 coordinate 3,661,529, forward strand.
GTTCTGGTCCAAGTATCCATGGAGAAGTGTGAACCTGCTTCTTCCCAAGCTGACTGTGCCAGGATGCTGCTGGAGGGTTTTGTTTCTGAAGCCTGACCTCTTCCTGGTGTATTTCATGATGCCTCGTGGTGCAGTGAGCAGGGGCTGCAGGGAGTGTGCCTTCTCTTTCCATGGCTGACCCCGAAGCAGGGATTGGGTCCTGGAGCATCCCCTGCCCTTTGCAGGGCTTGTGTTCAGACATCGAGCTGGGCAGCTCCAGAAAATGAAATGCAAATGAAATGGAAGGCTGAGGGGCAAGGGGGCTGCTGACTTCTTGACTGCTGAACTCTGGTGCCTGCAGGAGAATTGTGTTCTGGCTGTTGCTTGTGTCTCTCTCCCCTGATTAGCCTGGGCAATGTGTTGCCAAGATAAAGGCAGCAATTTCCTTGGCTGCTGCTGAGATCTTCTTATGCATTTCCATGAAGTCGGAGGGGAGGAGGGAGCAGCCTGAGCCTTCTGGAGCTGAGGCACTGCAGAGCTGTACAGCAGGGTGACCCTGCCAGCCCTTGGGGACAGGGGACTGACCTTCAGCAGGTGGGGTGGGCTGAGGAAAGATTAACCCAGTGGCCAAGAAGCTGGATTGGAGTAAGGGTGCTGGCTTCCTGCTGCCTCCTGGACCATGCAGGCAGCTGAAGAGCAAGGCTGGGAGATTTAGGCAAGGAAGCTGGTGAAGGGTCTAGAGAACAGGTCTGGTGAGGAGTGGCTGAGGGAACTGGGGTTGTTTACTGTGGGGAAGAGGAGGCTGAGGGGAGACCTCATTGCTCCCTACAAATCCCTGAAAGGAGGTTGGAGTGGGGTGGGGGTTGGTCTCTTCTCCCTGATATCAGGTGATGAAAGGAGAGGAAATGGCCTGAAATTGTGCCAGGGAGGTTTAGGTTGGAGATCAGGAGAAGTTTCTTTGCTGCAAGAGTGGTCAGAGATTGGAGCAGGCTGCCCAGGAGCCACCAGCCCTGGAAGTGTTCAAGAAAATATGTGGCCATGGCACTTTGGGACATGGTTTAATGGCCCTGGTGATGCTGAGCTGATGATTGGACTTGATGATCTTAGAGGGCTTTTCCAACTGAAATAGTGCTATGACTCTGCAGCAGGTGGGTGGAGAGCAGGGTGTTTGTGTCTCTGTTTCCTGCCTGGTTTGAGCTGTTATCTCTGTGCACAAGCAGTGGACAGCATCATCTCCCGTGAAATGAGGGGGGTGGTGGTGAAGGTGGCTGGTCCTGTGGGCCGAGGGGTGGCAGGGTGAAGTGGCTATGCAGTGTCCTAACACATTGGCCTTGGGAACAGGGAGCAGCAGCAGGCTGTGGGTGCTGGAACTGCACCTCTGCCCTCGAGGGCAGTGTTGTGTCCTGACAAACTGTTGGCTGGAATGAGGGTGCTCAGGGACTCCTGCTCCTTGCTTAACATGCAGGGAAGGGAGGATGGCCACCACCTACCTGGCTGCTGGGAAAGGTGAGCACTGTGTCAAGGCAGCTCCTCTCTCTCTTGCATGAGCTGTCTGTTGACCTGCCTGGGGTCTGAACTGCCTTAGGGATGCTGCTCCATCCTGTCCTATCCTGCCAGGGCCTCAAGATGAGACACAAGCACACATACCCAGCCTTACCTGCTGATGGCAAGTCCCTGCCTTCTCCTTGTCCTCTGTCACAGAGAGCTGTGGATGAATGAGGCCAGCAAGGCTGAAGCCAGGAAACCTGCTGTGTTTTGGGGGGATGGCACAAGCTGGGATGTGCCTTGTGCTCTGGAGAAGCCTGGGTTGGTGACAGAAGCATGCTCTAAGTAAATTGTTCTTGTGTACTTGTTAGATATTTAATTCATGTCCTTATGCAAGTTGAAGGGTGCATAAAGCCAGATCTGAATGGTTTATCCATCAGTGACACTCAGTTCCCTCATACTCTGCCCTGTCTCTTCCCTTCCCATGGCACATGGCTCAGCAGCAAGAAGGAAGCAAGGTCAGGGTGTGTGTTAGCTTTGGTGTCTGGCCAGCTCTGGGCCTGTCTCCCTGCATTGTGCTGGGAGGGATTTGAGACTAGAGACAAGTTCACTCCCCCAGACCCGGGGAGACATCCTTGGCCTCCAGCCCAGCCCTTGGCACGGCAGGGCTGGCCAAGGCACATCCCTGGCAGCAGCTAAGGCACAGCCCAGAACATGCCCTCCTCTCCTCTGCACTACCGCCGTGCAGCCCCTGCCCGCAGCTTCTCCCTGGCGAGGCTGCGGGCGGGAGAGGCTGGCGGCTCGGTTTAGGGCTGAGCAGATTAGCTCTGCCCCTCGGGAGCCGCTGGCTCAGCTTGCTCTGGAGATAAGCAGGGCCTCGTCCTCCTGGCCCTGGGACTGCCGGGCAGCTGGCGGAGCTGCGATTAGCCTCAATTTATGCAGGCTGCTAAATAAACACCTGAGAGCTGCGGGGAGAGAGCAGCCAGGGCATCTCTGCATGCAAATAGTCATCTTGCATTACACTGAGAGCACTGTGCTGGCTTGTTCCAGGGTCTGTTTCTTTTTCCCCACCCTGGTTTTGTGTGTGTGGCGATTCTCAGCGCTCAGAGACATCTCTAGCCCCTGTGAAATTTGTCAGGGTAGGAAGCCAGAGAGATTGCTGCCGGCAGCAGTGACTCTAATACCCTGTGATGCTCCTGCAGGGCCGGGCTGATTGCTGGGGGCACCAGCACGGCTGGGACTTCTGCTGCCAGAGCTGACAATCCCCAGGACTGTTCTGCTCTTGTTGCTCTCTCTGCTGCTCGCTCTCCTCTGCAGCTCAGCCCTCAGCCCCTGCCGCAGACCTGCCGCTGCTGCCAGCGGTAGGACGGGCACCACGCTCTCGAGATCCGTCAGAGCGTTTAAAGGGCTCTGTGGGGAGGAAGGGAAACCCTGCTCCTCTGGAGGCCTTGCCGAAGAGTCTCATCTAATGAACCTCGGAGGTGCTCGCCCGCAGCAGTGCCGTGTGCCAGCAAAGAGCCCACAGATAGTCCCCATCCAGCTGCAGCTCACAGGCAGGAGGCTTTCCCCGGGAGCCCAACCAGGCTTGCAGCTGGGAAAGGCTAGAGCAGAGCCAGGCTGAAGGAGCATTGCCCTTCCAGAAGTTTTGACTCAGATTGCTGTGATGTGGCTCCATATGGATGCAGGTGCTCTCTCCCAGGGGGATCCCCAAGCCCTGGCGCAGACTGGAGGGCTGGGCTGTGAATGGCAGTGCCTTGGCTGTGGACCTGCTCTGTCTCCTGCCCTGTGGGATGGTATAGCCTTCTGCGTGGGAGGTGGGTGAGTTTCTTCCTCTCTGGGCATTTCCTTCCAGTCTGGAGGGAATTCTTTCAGTGAAAGCCCTCCCTTGCTGCTTCACAGAAATGCCCTGCTCCCAGATGAAGGACACATCAGTACTACTGTTGCCCACCACTGTAACACACTCCCTTTTTTTGTGGCCATGTGCAGGGGAGACCTGCAGTAACTAAGCAACCTGCTGGTGTCTCTTCCACCCTCCACTCTTGTCTCCACTCAAGCCTTCAGCTCCATGACCCTCTGAGCAAATAACCTGGCAGAGTGGAGGCAGATTCCCATCCTCACCTGGAAAACAGGACTGCTCCTCAGAGGAGTTTTGAAGAGCTTGGGGCAGCCAAGGGGGTGGAACATGGAGTCCCATGGGGTGAATTGGAGGCTTGGAGAGCTGCTTTCCACTTAAATTGCCTGGATTGAGTATTTCCTCACATGCTTTTTGCCCCAGGCACTGAGCTTTCTCTTGGGAAATGTGCTGGTGTTGGATGTGATTCTCTCCTGAAGCCTCACAGCAATGCTGCTGGTAATTTGGGGTCTTCTTACCTAACTAAAAATAGCTGCAGTGTTTGCAGCTCTGCAGCAAGCTGTTGGCTGCTCTCCCTCTGCTTGTGTTTAGGTGGGTTAGGAAACCTGTATGTTTCTAAGAGGACTGCTCCCTCTCAGCAGTGTTTCGGTCCTGTTGCCACTTTACTGCCCAGTCAATTCCCCCTTCCATGCTGTGGACTGTGATAAACTGGTTGGAAGCATGAAATTCTTGTACCCTCTCACAGATCCTAGCACAGAGTCTCTTGGGACGATTAAATGAACCAAGTGCTTTAGGAACAGTTATTTGTAGGGGACATGGATCTGTGGCCAGTCTTCTGGCTCCCAGCACCTTTCCCAGCCTGGCAAAAGTTCTTCAAAAGGTTCCTTTCCCAGCTTCTCCTCATCTCTGCCATCCTTGGGGTTCGTGTAAGCAGCTCATGGCAGGATGAAGCAGAGTTCTGAATGGCTTCTCTTACAGATGAATCTTGCTGTAGCCCAGCAGGTCTTCCCCCCTCAGTCAGGGCACATCCCTGCAGCTCAAGGCTGTGATTTTGATTGTTATTGTTAAATGTCCTCATCTTCTCCTCCTAATGATGCTTCCCCCTGTGCCATAGTGCTGTGGGGAAGAGGTGAAGGATGCACATGAGTCCTCAGTTCTGCCACTTCTGTGAAGTTCCCTTTCTTGCTGTGAAAACCTCTCCCAGCTGAGCTGTGAGGGGAGCCCAGATACCATCAATACCCTCTCTACTCTGCTCTGGTGAGGCTCCACCTGGAGTACTGCATCCAGTTCTGGAGCCTCTATTATAGGAAGGATCTGGAGGTGCTGGAAGGTGTCCAGAGAAGGGCCACAAGGATGAACAGAGGGCTGGAGCTGCTCTGCTATGAGGACAGACTGAGGGAGTTGGGGCTGTTCAGTCTGGAGAAGAGAAAGCTCCAAGCAGACCATATTGTGGCCTTCCAGGATCTGAAGGGGGCTCCAAGAAAGCTGGGGAGGGACTTTTGAGGGTGTCAGGGAGGGATAGGACTGGGGGGAATGGAGCAGAACTAGAAATGGGTAGATTGAGATTGGATGTTAGGAAGAAGTTGTTCCCCATGAGGGTGGTGAGAGCCTGGCACAGGTTGCCCAGGGAGGTGGTGGAAGCCTCATCCCTGGAGGTTTTTGCAGCCAGGCTGGATGTGGCTGTGAGCAACCTGCTGTAGTGTGAGGTGTCCCTGCCCGTGGCAGGGGGTTGGAATTGGGTGATCCTTGAGGTGCCTTCTAACTCTAACAATTCTATGCTAGAGATGCACCTTGTTGTTGGTAGAACACCACGTAGTAAGAAGATGGAACAACACAAGGGGCATTTACAGTGTGGTGGCTGGAGCACGTCCACAGTTTGAACAAGATGGGAGAGGAGCTAAAGCTCTCCTTGATTCTTGCAGTGCCAGTTTGCTGCCCCTCCACAGCACTGGGGTTTTCTGACCTTGGCAGCCTTTTGTGGTCCTCTGCAGCTCCTGCACAGTCACCAAAAGCCTTTGTGGTGTACATAGGGCCAGTAAAAACGGCATGTGCTCTTCTCCAGTGTTCTCCTGGGGTCTTGATTCCCAGCCTGGGCCGGGCATGCAGACAGGGAGCCTGGTGCTGCTCTTGGCACTCTCCCACCAGGAGCAGATCCCCTCCAGCAGTGGTGACAAAGCTTGGCACAGCAGCAGCTCAGATGGAAGTAGAGTTTGTCTGAGTTGTAGGGGAGGAGAGGATCCTCTTGGCCATCAGTTAGTAAGGGTGAAGCTGCCGGAGCAAACGTCTTCTGCGCTCACCTCACCTCTGCAGTGGTAGGGAACAAGGTCTCTTGTGTTTACCAGCCCAGGAAGAAAAGATCCAGCTTTCAGAGGTCTGACCCGAGCACGGCAGCGAGGCTGGGATCAGCCGGTGGATGCACCCAAAGAGGGCAGTGCCGTGCCATGTTCCTCCGCAGCTCGTCCAAAACGTTCCTTCCCCAGCCCTGGCTGCTGTGAGAAGGGCTCTTAGCTGCACAGCTTGTTGGAAACGGCAGACCTCAAGGATTCTTTGAAGGGAAACTACTTTGGCTCCTGATAAGGCACATTTCCTTTTTCCTCCTGAGGTGTAGCAATTACATTAAAGCAGAAGCCCTTACAGATAGCTGGCACTGCCCTGCCTGCTGCCAATCTGCTCTCCTCACCAGCCCAGCCAAAAGTACACCTCTGCCCCAGGCTAAATAAGCTCTGCTCTTCCTCCTGCTCACATTTCTTCCTTGCCTTGCTGCCTTGAATCCTCATCATCTGGAGGGTGCCCTGGGCTTTGCTGGAGCTGTTGGTCCCCCCTTGTATCCTCTCTGTGTACCCACCCTAGGGTGGCTTCTGCAGGGAATTGCTCCAGGTGTAAATCTTGCTTGCCTAGGGAGAAACCTGGGGAGAAACAGCTTTTTATTGGTCTGCCTGCTGCTGCGAGAAGGGGAGGCCAGATCCTGCCCCTCTTTGGTTAGGGCCATGTAGGACCCCAGGATGCTGGGAGCTGTGTGTTAACACATTGTGCCAGCCCTTCTGCACTGGGATGGGGTGGGATTTGTTGTCTGTCTGTCCTGCTTTGCCCTGTGGATCCCCTGCAGGCAGGGAAACTGGCCTCTCTGCAGCAAAGAAAAAGGGCAGCTCCTTGGAGGTTCGTGGCCCTGGGCACCCTTGCTGCCCCACCGGTGCGTGCTCGGGTGGGGGTGGTGATGCTGGCACAACCCTGACCTGGTAGGCAGGGCTGGTGCAGCCATCTCCAGACCATGCCCAGGGTGTTTGGGAGGGTGAGTGGGCAGGGAAGGGATGGGGAAAGCTCAGCTGCCTCTCCATTTGCTCCAGAGAGCAGGATCTGGCCCCACGCCCGCCGATGGCTTAGGCAGCCTGTTGTGCAGAAAGCTGCCAGGGAAGGGAGCAGGCGTTCCTAGGCTGCTGCTCTGCTCCACGGGAGGAAAGACTTCAAACAGCAATTAGCTAAGGCTGCCATTTCCAGAGCAGCAGCCCTTGGTGTGCTGGACAATGGGCTGCAGGAGGCAAACAGGTTAAAAGCTCTGATTCCAGGCAGATATATTTAGGTGGGTGCTTTTCCCTTTCAAAGGCAGGCAGGTTAAAAGGCTCTGCCTCCTTTAAATAGCCTTCTCTTTCCTCAGCCAGCGAGGAGCTCCATTAGAGCACTGGCTGTTCCTTTCCACCCAGCCTGTCCTGGTGCTCATGACACGGCACCTGGGGCATCTGGAAACCTGCCCTCACCTCAGCAGCAGAGGGGCTCAAATCAAAGGGGCTGCTTCCCCTTGACATCTCTCAAAAGGAAGAAGTTAGCTGCTGCTTGCTGGTTACATTATTCATTCTATTAGCTGAAGCACAGCAGCATAAGAGATAATTTAGTCTGGGTTAATGCAGCACAGGACAAAACTCACCAGCAAGCCTAGAACAGTGTTCTCCTGCCACCCTGCTCCTGCTGCCAGCCCCAGGTGCCTGAACATCCCTGGCCCCTCTTATGGCATAGGCTGGAGCAACAGGGCAGCTGTAGACCCACAGAGGGCAACTGATTTCAATAAGCCAGGGCTGACAGCAGTGAGGCTGTTGGGGAATGAACTCGGAGCTCATTTCCCAGCACTTACTCCCAGGGCTGTCTCCAGCATTGTCTGCTGCTGCTTTGGGCAGCTTTCAGCCCTGTGGAGCTGCCATGCTGGAGCTGCCATGCTGGAGCTGATGCTCTCATTTAGCAAGGGGAGGCAGGAAGAGCTGCCCCCACCACTGTCCTGTTAGCCTGCTGCTCCAAAGGCAAAGAGCCACCTGCCTGCAGAGGTTGGCTTCCAGACTCGGTGATATTTGCTAACCTATGGTTACCTGTTTGGTAACCAGAGGGTGAGGGCTACCACCTCATCCTCTGCATTCACTGAGGCAGAGGTCTCCCACGTTCACTTCCCACTGACCTGTGGCTCTTTGTTGCAGTGCCCAATCTCCTGACCTGCCCTTCTTGCAGCTGCTGAGAGAGGCTCACCCTGGGCTGATGGTCCTGCCTTGCTCCTGCCTGGATGTGTCCTCTTCCTCAGAAGGTCAGTGTTGGAGACTTGCCTTCAGGAGGAGCCTCTAGTGCCAAGGTTCACACTGAACTTACTGAGCACCTTGACTCCTGAGGACATCTGCATGGCACAGCTGGTTGAAGAATGCTTTTACAGAGCACAGTCACTGATTATGAGCCAGCATTTGCAGAGTCACTTTATGCAATTAGCTGAGGCTAAGACCTTCTAGGGGCTAAGAGATACCTGCAGCTTGTGGGGCGACAGCCTGACCTGGCCCACTGTGTGCAGCAGCCCTGGCCCTCTGGTATGCCTCTTTCCATGATCTCCTCTGCATTCTGCTACCTTTCATGGCCAAAGCCTTGTCACAGAACACAGCAACACACTGGTGACACCAAGTCCAAGAGCATCATGTTCTGCATGTCTACAAGTTATAAGTGGAACAGATTTCTTCCTTACTCCCCTGAGCTTTTATTCCACTCCCTCAGTGTGTTAGTTAAAATGTTGTCTAAGCTCCATGTCAGCCCTTGTTCTTGCTTACCATAGGTGAGGCTGGCTTGTCAGCACTTTGCCTCCTTCCTTCTCCCATCAGCATCTGGGAGCTTGGGTAGAGCTGCCACATGTTAATTCTGCAGCGGCACTTTGATTATCTCTGTCAACACAGACTGACCAACACAGCAGCTCAATGAGTTCATTGCTTCTGACAAGCCTTCATTGCCCTGGATACATCAGGTGGCATATCTTCAGCTGCAGTTAATAGGCAGCAGCACCCTCCTTACACATCATCTGAAGGCTTCCAGGTCTCCCTCTCACTCAGAGGAACTTCCTTGCCCCTACTGCAGCAGGATGCAGAGATGCCTGAGCTAACTCTCAGCAAAGAATTGTGGAGACCAGAATCAGGAAGACTGCTTCAAATGAGGCTCTTGTCCTCTGTATTCACCTCATCTAGAGAAGCACAAGGTATTTTCTCAAGCTGCAGGGTTTTTTCCCTCGAGGTAGGTTGGTTCAGCACTGGCCTTGCTCTCTAGGAGTTGTCCTGGCAGTGTAAGGGCTGCCAGCCTCAGTGGGGGAACAGAGACACTGGCTGGTAACACCTTGTGGCTGGTTTGATGCATGGTAGTTTCCCTGACCTGTGTTTGTCCCCCATGTTGGGATGCTCTCTCGCCCAGCTGGAGCAGGGGCTGGACAGGCTGTGATGCCCTGAATGCTGTGCAAAGCAGCAGGGTGCTCCCAGGGCAGCATTTGCAGAGGGTGAGAGGAGCTGACAGAAGCTTTTTCACATCCATTGCTTTGATGTATCTGGATCTTCTTCCCCATGCCTGCTCCTTCTCCAAATATTGCTGCTCTTGGCCAACTCTTAGCAGCTGTGACTGTCCCCTTGAAGTGATGTGCAGCTCTGGGCTCCCCTGTGTGGTCCTTCTACCCATGTTCATGTTGACTCCCTGCTGCAGTGGTTGGCTGCTTCTACCCTCTCTGGTGCTACAAGCCCAGTGCTGCTCTTCCTGCGCTCTCTTAGCCTCCACAGCCTTGTTCCCAAAGGCTTCTGGAGCAGAGCCCACCCATGGGTGAGATGCTGTCAGGCTCTGCCCACACGCCTGCCTGCGGGGGCTTGATTTGATGGCTCTCCTTGGAGCAGTGGGGAGAGCAGAGAGGCACCTCCTTCCCCCCCTGCCAGCACACACCCTGCAAGGGAGGATGATGAGGCTTCTTTTGTTCTGTGGCTGGGTGGGAGGTGGCACCAAGGGCCCCTGTGACTCAAGGAAAGGTTGCTCTGTGCCTTGAGCTGGCAGGTTGTTCCCGGGCTTTTTGCAGAGCCTGTGCTGAGGACCTGGAGGCTGCATCCTCTTTTGCTTCCCAGGAGGCTTGGAACACCTAACCCTCCCTTCTGAAGGGTGGGGAAATTTTATTGCTATGATCCATGTGGCTTTTGTGAAGTTCAATCTGGCAAGAGGAGGATGGCAACTGCTTGGGGTGCTGTTCATGCCTGTTGCTCCCCCATGAGCCTTGGGGAGGCTCTAACTGCCCTCCAACACCCCTTTGCCAAATTGCTGCAGGGTCAAAGCAAGCTCTGTCCTGCCAGAAAGTAGCCTGTGGCACTGGGTCCTCTCCTGTTGGCTCCTCTTGGCCATGGCTGGCATGAAGGGTGTTTGTTGGCAGATATCCCTCCCTGCCCTGCTGTCTGCCTCCTGCTTGTTCCCAGGAGAGATGAGCTGCACATGAGATCAGTCAGGCTCCCAGGTGTCCCACGCTTCCTGGGCAGGAGGAAAGGAGATGGAAAACTGAGCTTCACCTGTGTGCAGGCTGGTTTGGGCTTTGCAGAGGCAAAGCCTGGCTCCTGTGGTGCCTGCTTCCCATAGCTGGAGCTGGAGGAGAGAGGTGGGAACAAGCCTTGTCAAACCAACCATGCTGTCACTGAGGACACAGTGCTGAGTGGAAACCGCTTGGGCATGGTTCTCCAGCTGTGCCTGCTGGACTGACAGCACTTCCAGAGAGGTGGGACTGGCTGAGCTGATCTGGAGGGCTGGGTGGTGTTTCTGTGGCAGGGGAGATGGTGGCTGTGCAAGAGATGTCCCTGCCCCCCATGCCCCTGAGCAAATTCAGGACCAGTGGATTTAAAACCCAGCTCTGGCTCCTGGTGCACTCCCAGGATCGTGGGCAGCAGAGTGGGACTGGGATGAGCTGCTGCAGGTTTATCCATCAGCTGGCCAGCCCCAGGGGGACAGTGTGACTCAGGGTCCCTAAGGTCCTTGGAGTGAGACACTTCAGGTGGTGCTCAGGGTAGTGGCTGAGGTTTAGCAGGCAGTGGCTTAGCAGTAATGGTGTGATCCTGAGCTCTAGGTGAGGGGTTGGGCTTAATGACCTCAGAGGTCTCTTTCAACCTCGACAGGTTCAGCAAGCTAGGTTGAAGCTAACTGCCACCCATCTGTGCTTCAGGAGCTCCCATGGGCTGCACACCCTTCAGCACACGAGGCTGAGTGCTGTCCTTTGCCCTTCACAAGGTCTCTGCAGTCCCTGCAGCTGCACCCCACAGCAGATCCTGCCCTGCTGATGTGACCTCCCCATGCTTCCACAGTTCCTGTGTCACTTTGGCTGAACCATCTCCTCCCCTTGCTGGGCTGCTGTGCCTGCTCATCCTCCCAGCTGGGTGCTCTGGCTCCATGGTGGGCACCCTCCCCTTCCTCCCTGCCAGTCCTGCCCTTCAGGGGAGCCAAACCTGACCACCCTGCTTGTTCATTTGGTTCATGTTGCAGTTGAGGATGGAGTTGCAGATACTGTTGTGCAGTGATAGGATCTCAGCAGCCAGCTCTCCTTTAGTAAGATGCTGGGTGTTTGAGGTGCCTGATCACCTTACCTTCCCTCTGCAGATGTGTGTTGCCCCTTCTCTTGCCACGCTGGGAGGAACCAGCCAAAATGCTGCCCAGCCCAGCCTCTAGTAAATGTTACAACCCCCTCTCTAGCCCATAAATGAAAGGGGAGGTTGGATGCTAAAGTGAGGAATGAACACAGCACCATCCATGCTTCTGCAGCTCTCAGAGCCTCCTGGAAGCTGGCTGATGCAAAGTGGGATGTCTCCAGCCAGAGAGGTGACTATATGAGAGCATGTGTTCTGGCCAGAGCAGCCACTGTGAGCAAAAAAGGTAGAAAAGGAAGTGGAAAGTGGAAGCTGGGAAAGAGCAGAGCTCCATCCAGTATGGAGCCTGGAAAATGTAGAGATTGTGAAGTGAAAAGATGCAATGAGCAAGTTTGGAAGAGTCTCTGACAGTGAGGAGGAGGAACTGGGGTTTAGTATATGAAAAAAATATAACTAAATAAATGGGGGGAAAGAAAAAAATCACTTTGCAGTGCTACAGGATTTGGAAAAGCAGAGCAAGTGTTGGCTGTGGAGAGGGAGTGATGCCTCCAGCCTGTGTGGTGCTGAACACGTGTGGATCTGTCTCTGCTCCTGCCACAGCCAAGGATCCCCTCAGCAGCGTTCAGCTCAGGGCAGTGCTTGACTCAGTGTTTGGCTGAGGGCAGCCAGGTTCCCCTTGGCTCCCGGCCCCGGGCTGGAGAGGAGCGAGGAGCAGCTCTCCGGATCACAGGAGCTGAGCTGCTCTGCAACAGGAGCTGAGCTGCTCTCCAGGCTGGGCTCTGCTGAGAAGCAGTCGATGAAGGCTTTGTGGAGGTTATGTAATGATTGACCTTACAGGAGTGGGTCTGGTTAAAGCATGGAGCCGGCTCAGCTCCCCGCCGGGTCAGGCTGTGCTGCGGATGCTGCTGCTGCTGTTTAGGAATTGATGCTTTGGTCAGAAAGCCTTTAACTGCTTCATTGCACCCTGGTCCAGAAGCCTGGGTCACAGCCCTGCGTTTCCTCACAGGGCATCTCCTCTCCTCGGGCGAGGCCGAGCTGTCCTACCCCCACCTGCCTGGCTTGCAAAGCCATTTCGGGTTTGCCTGCCGATGCCTGGGCAGCGCCACCACAAGTCCCTGAACCGGAGGAGCCCTTGGCCACAGCAGCCCTGGCAGGCTTCCTGCAGCACCGCTGCTCTTTGAGATCCCTCAGCGTGATGCAGATGAACCCACACCTAATTGCTCTTAAAATTCCTCGTTGCTATGACAACTCACCAAGCCTGGTGCACTCCGGTGCTGCCTCACCACTCCCAGGTCTTGCGTTGCCACCGCGGAGCCGTGTGGCTACCTCTGTACCGACGTGTGCTTCGTTTCAGCCCCACAAAGGTGGTTTATAATCCCCTTGGAGCATGAGCAGAATCTCTCCTGATCTGGGGGAGGGCTTACTGAGAAGGTCTGATAATCAGGTTAAGGAGAGGCCAGCAGCCACTCACCCTGCTGCTGAGCGCTGCGGTGGCTAAATTTAGCCCCTTGAGTCATTTCTGAGTCAGCACATCAGGGGCAGGAAATTTTGATTTCTCTCCCTTTCTTCTTCTTCTTCTTTGACTTTTTTTTTCCCCTCTTTTTTTCCCCAACAGCCAGGCACCCAAAGCACAAAGCAGACTCCAGGCTGTTTTGGCTTCTGTCCTCATCCACCACATTACCTGCCCACAGCACTCCCTCCTGGAGCTCTGGAGGGGAGACTTCATTGCTCTCTACAGCTTCCTGAAAGGAGGATGCAGTGAGGTGGGGCTTGGTCTCTTCTTCCTAGTATCAGGTGATAGAAGGAGAGGAAATGGCTTCAAATTGTGCCAGGGGAGGGTTCAGCTGGAGATTAGGAAAAATTTCATTGCTGCAAGAGTGGTCAGGCCCTGGAAGAGGCTGCCCAGGGAGGTGGTGGACTCACTATCCCTGGAGGTGTTCAGGAAAATGTGTGGCCATGGCACTTTGGGACATGGTTTAATGGCCATGGTGGTGCTGGGTTGACAGTTGGACTGGATGATCTTAAGAGACCTTTTCCAGCTGAAAGAATTCTGAGTGTGTTCAGAAGAAGCAAGAGCTCCCTTATTCAGCACCTGCCATGACCTGTCCACAGGCAAGCAGCATCCTTTCCCATTACTCATGGTGTGAGGCATGGAAAGCTGCTGGTTAGTGTTGTCCCTTGCTGGTTAAGTGCTGGTCAAGCTAGAGCCAGCAGTGAGTGAAGGTCCATCCAGATGTCTTCTCCCAGCACAGAGTGAGAGAGCACTGCAGCAGGGCTAGCAGCAACTGGAGAGTTCTGAAGAACCCAGGTAAGTGCTAAAATAAGCAATGTCAGAAAATCCAGACTTGCTGGATGTCCAGACCTGCTCTGGGTGATGGCCAAACCTCCTCCAGCCTGGCCCATCCCTGCGCTGTGTGAGCAAGCTGCTCCAGGCAGGCTGCTCCAGAAAAGGGACAGGCTCTGAGGTCCCCAGGAGACTGTGATGGAGCAGGATCAGGATCAGCTCCATGCTGTGGTTCATGGAGACCCTGTTCCAGCATGGAGGAGGCCAGCAGGCTGTCTTGGCAACTTCTCACAGTCCATGGGAAATAAACCCTGGGAGCAGAGTCCCCACTGCTAGCTGATTGTATCAGTTTGTATTAGATCCCACTGAGTGTGTTTTACATAATTTGCTTCCCAGAATGAAGTGTTTGACAAGGGTAAGCATTTAATCACCTTGCAGAAAGGGATGAAAAACCACCTCCAGCCCTGGGGCTGGGAAAGAGTTGAAAGGGAGTCTAGAAAAGAGACCATGTGCTCACCTCGTCATGCTAGCTGGGCTGGGAAGCTCAGAGAGCTGCTCTTTGTGCTCACAGGCAGCCAGGGGTTGGCCAGGAGAACTCAGAGGGTCAGAAAGCCTGTACTGAAAGCACCAGGCATGGAGATGTCAGAGTGGAGAACAGTCCCAGCATCGTCCCCAGGAGCTGGAGCTGCTCCCCAGCTCGCTGTGCTTGCCTTCCCTGCTGGGGCTGCGGTCCCTGGACAAAGGAGGGAGGAGGCAGTTTGGATGCTGCTCTTGCAAAGTCTCTGGAAGCCATCTATGTAATGATTCCCAAAGCACACCTCTGCCCTTGAGCCCTGGTGCTCCTCTCACTTCTGGTTTCAGAGGAAACATCCCAAAACCTGCTAATACAAATATCTTCCCAGCTGAGTGGAGGTGTCCTGGCAATGAGCTGAATCCAAGCAAACCTAGGTCAGAAGAAATGCTGACAACAGCCAAGACAATAACTGCTGCTGACCCCACTGCAGGAGAAAAGAGGGAGCACCACCAGGTTCTGCACAGGGCCTGTCCCCTCCTCAAGGCACAGGACCTCTGCTTTGTTTAAGGAGTGAGTCATGCTGCTTCCCAGCACCTGGAGGTAAACCAGTGCCTGGCTGGACAGTGAAGGGTACAATGAGTGATGGGTGCTCCTCACCCTGTTCTGCCTGTTTGCAGGGTGACAACAGCTGCTGGCCTGGGTGGCTGCCACTCTCACTGCCAGGTTTGTTATTTGAGGTAGGTGAAGGATGAAACATCAGAGTAATGGCCAAGGAGACAGCAGCCACTTGGCTTCTCTCGCCCGTGGCAGGAGCGATTAATCTAGCTAAGGCATCACAGGGGGGTGAGACCACAAGGTTGCACAGCCCAAAGCCTGTGTGCTCCAGGAGCTGAGGATGATGCTGGACCAGCAGCCACGAGTTGTGTTCTCCCTCCTCATCCCTGCCTTGCCTCTGATCTGCTGCTGGGAGGGGGAACATTGTTCCCAGCTGGGAGCCAGTTCAGCCCAGGCTGGGGGAGCAGCAGGAGCTCCGCCGTTGCTAATGAGATGTTTGCTGCTTGCTGGCTGACACAGTGGTAGGTACTCAGTGCTGCCTGAGACTTGTGCTGATAAACTCCTGGAGATGGAGTGGCCTCCTCTGCTCCAGGCCTGTCTCTCCTCCCTCTTATCCGATAGGATCTCTCCTTCAAGCCCTTCTTAAGCTTCTTCTGTAGCGTAAGAGACTGCTGAGGTCTGATCCTGCCTGTGAAGTGAAAGCAGCCCCTGATCTGAGGTGGGAGCAGGGCAGGGGTCTGCAGGAGGTTGGTAGATTCCCATATTCCAAAGGGCACATCTGTCACCTTCATGGAGAGGGTCTGAGCCTCGTACTGCATCTGGAAGATGCTGGAGGAGAACCACCCTGCATGCCCCTGGCTTGGCCCTGACTGTGTGATGCTGAAGGTAATGAGCAGCTGGGAAGGACGTTCTGTGGTGGTAGCTGGTGATGCCTGCTTACTGAAAGCTGCCAAGCAGGAAAGGGAACAAGGTCTTGGCCTCCCCGCCTGGGAGCATGACCCTGCCCCTCGGACACGTCTCGCCGGCTGGCTGGCTGAGTCATGAGGCTGACTGCAGCCCTGGCTTTGAGAAGCCACAGGGGGTGGGTGCTGTGGCACAGGCAGTGCTGGGTGCTGGGTGTCTGCCTCTGCCCCGTTATTTATGGTGCCATAACCCCCAAGGTAGCCTCCATCAATAAGAGCTGCTCGGGGCTGGGTGCATCAGCTGTGTGTGGGTGCTGAAGCAGCTGTGCCTTCCAGACAAGGGCTCCAGCAGTGGAGGCTGGCTTGATGGATTGGACAGCCTTCAGCTGCCTGCACCTCCACTGGGCTGTCACACGGAGCTGCCTCCCTGCAGCACCCCGGGCTGGCAGGGCAGAGGTCCCCCCCGGCAGCCAGATACCTGCTGCGAGGGCGTTCTGTGCTCAGAGCTGCGCACCCGGGGGTGATGATCTCCAACGCCAGCCTTGGGGCAGGGAGCACCGGGAGCTGAGCCTCCCACTGGGTGATTTTCCTAGGGTGCGAGCTGTGCACCACGGTGCTCTTTGTCTGCGTGTACATCTGACAGCTCCCGAGCCCCTCGTGTGGCCTCAGACGTGTGTGACAGCAGAGCTGTCACCAGTGCTGACGGGAGAGGTTCCTGCAGGAGATGTTCCTGCAGGAGCTGTTCCTGCAGGAGCTGTTCCTCTGCATCCCGTGAAAGGTGGTGCAGGCAGGTGGGAGAGGGTGACAGCGAGCCCCGCTGCGCAGGGCCCAGGCGGCATGCACACGCCCCAGGGACGCGCGGGAACAAGTCCTGCACTCCTGTGGCCCACTCATGGGTGAAAGCTTTGGCAGGTGGTGACAACTGAGACGTCAAACTTGGGTGAACCAGGAGACATAAATCCTGGTGTTTGGAATTAGCGCAGGTAATTTGTTTTAAAGACAGACAAATCCCTTTCCTGTAGGTGCCTGCTTGTCACACGAGATGTTCCTCATCTCCAGCAGAGTTACTCCAGTTGAACCTCTCTGGGGAGGTGGTCTCTGGAGTTGCTCATCACTGGGTCTAGGGATTATTGGGGTGGTTTTTTTCCTAACACTTGTGGGTGATTGCTGCCTCTTTCTCCTCCTCCCCTTTGTCTTTCTGCAACATCACAGGGCTGGGGAGGACCATCTGCTGATTTGATTAATGGCCCTATTCTGAAACAGCAGCAGAGACAAATGTCCTCCCGGCCGTGGCAAAGAGAAATGGAGAAGCAGGCTGGCTAATTTTCAGCCATTATTTTGGAGCCCAGACTCCTTCCCAGTATCAATTTAGCTATTATTGCAAAAACTAATTAATCTTCACTCAGGCAGCTCCAAGGGGCCTGTGTTTAGATAATTAACAACCCAGGGATTAGGAAAACTCTTGCTTTTGGATCCCACCACAAGTGCCTGCCTTCGAGAACACTCCCACTGTCGTCCTGCTCACCTACTCCATTCATCAATCCATCTTTTTCTCTTTGACAATTAAGAACAAATAATTAGCCATGATGGATTTTGCTTGCCTTCCTGCAGCTCAGATCCACGTTGGGGTCCTTAAACCTTCTCCAGCTGGGCAACTTCTCCTTTTTTTGGTGGCTTTGCAGCTAATTAGATCCAAGCAGGACAAGTCACTGCTGTTACCAGGAGGATGTGCAGGAAGATTTTATTTACTTGGCTTGCAGAGAAGCAGGGCAATGAGGTATGAGAAAGGAGATTCTAGAAGGATAGGGATGAGATTTCCCCCCCCTCCCCCTCTAGTCTTGCATGATGCAATGTGAACTGACCCCCGGTGTTGCTGTGCCGGGGCTGGGCTGACCTCTCTCCCTGGGGAGTGTTATCCTGACCTCATGCTTGCCACCACAGCTTTGATTCTCTTGCTGTGCTGGATGGTGAGATGTCCCTGAGCTGTCAGGGCTGTGGGAGAGCTCTGCACAGCAAAGCAAAGGCGATGGGGTGGCACAGCCCTGGAGGCAGCAGTGGAGCAGGTTTACAGCCCAGGCAGCCCCTGAGCAGGTCCTGTCCGTGCCCTGTGCGCTCGCTGGCTGCAGGGAAGTGAATGAGGGCTGGCAGCACTGGGAGCTGATGCTGTGCTTCATGCATTTGAATGGCAGCCACAGGTGATGCTCAGGTTGCACCAGGGGAAGATTTAGGCTAGACACTAGAAGAAACCTCTCCACTCAGAGGGTTCTCAGGCATCAGAGCAGGCTCCCCAGGGAGGTGGTTGAATGCCCATCCCTGGAGGTGTTTCAAAGAGGCAGAGATGTGGTGCTGAGAGACGTGGTTTAGCACCTGACTTGGCAGGGTGAGAGAATTATTTGACTCAGTGATCTTAAAGGTCTGTTCCAACCAGAGCTGTTCTGTGAGTCTATGATTCTATGACAGCACCCCACACTCTGAGGTCTACAGTTCTCTGCTAAGCAGCCCAGAGTTTGCTCTTCTGCTGAGGGCAAAGGAGCTGCAGCACTGAGGAGCTTGGCCTTCCAACCTTCCCTTAGTGAGATGATTTTGAGGTTTTCTTGGGGAAATGCTGGAACCTTCCCTCAGCTTGAGTGGGAAGGTTCCCCAAGAGGGGAAAAGATGCACAGGAAGGAGATGCTGCAGATTCCTTGTGTTGATAAATGGGAACTGGAGAGGTGGCTCTAACTGAGTGCTATTGTGAGCAATCCAAGGGAGGAATAGATGCTGGGAAAAATCCTTGCAGTCCTTCCCATCTGGGATGTGAGCTACACTGCAAGTGTGTTTGGGGCACTGGAGAACATGCTCAGACTCAGCTTGATGTAGAGCAGCTCTCAGTTTGCCATCAACCACACACTGGGGCTTTAGCTCCTTCAGTGCCAGTGGTTTCCTGAATCTGGCTTGACTTGCAAAGCTGTCCAAAGAGCCAGCATTTCCCTCTCCTAACAGGACTTTGAGCTGTGCTTCCTGAAGCCCCAAGCTACTGCTGGACTGTTCTTGGTGCCCATGCAAAACCTGATGCTGTCCCTGGGCCAGCACAAGAAGATTTCCAATCAAACTTCCCCATCTTGGGGGCCAGTTTATTGATGGAAGGAAACAATATTTTAGACCCTCTCATCCTGTGGTGCCTACAAACTGCATGGGAGATGGATGTAGCCATGGCCACCTGCCTTTGGGCTCTCCAGAGCCTGATAGGTGTCTGGAAAAGTCCTGCAAGCCTGGCTAGGTAAGTGAGGACCTGTGGACACTCGTCACTAGCACCACTGTGGCCACCAAGTCCTGGCTTGGGTAGGCTTTAGGGCAAGTTTTCTGTCTGAAGAGAGGTTTGTGTGTTCAAGTTTTCCTTCTGAAGAGAGGTTTGTGTGTTTCATGTTTTGCTGCACTGCCCAGCAGGGTTTGCTCACTCCTGTGTCACCTGGCCATGTATGTGTGGTGGAGGCAGGAGACCTGCACCCAGAGCAAAGCCCCAGACACCTGCCCTGTGCCCAGGAGGGGACAAAGCTCAGTCCTCAGAGCTTTTGTAGTTTGTATCAATACTCCCTCAGTTTTGGAGGGGAGGAAGATGGGGAGGAGGTGAAATGCTTCTCATGATGAGTTCAGAGCAAGAAGCCAACCTCTCTCCAGTTCCTGAGCTCATCTCATCCCTGGGCTGGAGCAGCACAAAGTGGTCTATCAGGTTACTTTGGCTTTAAACAGCTGGATGTGAGGTCACCTCCAGCAGAAAGAAATGCTGCCTGGTGAGCTGCTGGCTTTTTCAGATGGGTGATGTTTGTCTGATAATTCTCCACAGGCAAAGCTCCTTGGCCAAGCTGCCTGACTCCTAATTAAATATTTACCAGGATGGCTCCTTACCCTGCCTCAAGAAATCTCATCCTGCCCTCACACCACTTTTGCAGCACAACCATTTAAGGAGAGACATTCAAGGACTCAGCTCTGACAGCAGAGAAGAGCAACCCTCTTGCCACCTTTCCATTAGCTCTCCATTTCCCTCTGTGAATAAAGTCTCCTGGAGGCCCTGGAGCTCTGGGCCAAAGAGCTCTCACTGGAGAGCTGGGAATGTCCCCACCAGGTAGGATGTGATCTCCTTTCAACAGCAAAAAAACAGAGAGCAGCTGCCTGGGGAGGGAGTTGGAGCTGTGGCTCCCTGGGGAGAGCTGATGGAAATGTCACCCCATGTGCCTGCAGCTGCTGGGGGAGAGGTGAGGGTCAGGCTGGGGGGGCTGCTGTGTGGGGTTGGTGGTCACCCAGGCATGGCTGTTTGGGATGGCTGCATCCCTAGGAGAGGTTGAGCTCTGGGGGAAAGGGGTTTGGATTGGTTTGGTTTGATTTTGGCCCTTTTGGGTGGACAAGGTATGTTCATCTGCCCTGGGGCAGGGGGAAAATCATCTCTGGTTTGAAACAGAACCTGAATTGAAGCAGAACCACAATGAAGCTGCTGCTCTCTCTGTTCCCCCTTCTTCCCCCCACCCCTTCAAGTTTATTAATGAAAACCTTATCAGGCTGCACAGATAATGCCAGAAATAATTAGTGTTCAGTGAGGTCTGTCGGGTTCCTCTCCTCTCCCACCCCCTGCCCTCATCTCCTTCCTATTTGCAGTTTCCTGGGTGCTTGGTTAGTGCTGAAAGTGGTTTTTTGAGAGAGGATTTAGGCCTTTCTCTCTCTTTCTGCAGCTATCAGCCTTCCTGGCTGCCCCAGGCTCTGGGCTGCACTGGGAAACCTCCTCTGGAGGGCATGCTGGGGAGAAGGTGCCATGATGGAGAAGAGAAGGCTGAGAGGAGACCTCATTGCTCTCTACAACTGCCTGAAATGAGGTTGGAGTGAGGTGGGGGCTGACCTGTTCTCGTGGGTAACAACTGATAGGATGAGGGGAAATGGCCTCAAGCTGCACCACTTCACCAAAAGGGTCTTCAGGCACTGGAACAGGCTGCCCAGGGAGGTGGTGGAGTCACCATCCCTGGAGATGGTTAAAAGACATTTGGATGAGGTGCTGAAGGACATGGCTTAACAGTTGTGGACAGGGAGATGGTAGGTTATGGTTGGACTCAATCATTAACCTGGAGAAGAGGAGACTCAGGGGTGACCTTATTGCTGTCTGCAACTACCTGAAGGGAAGCTGTAGCCAGGTGAGGGTTGGTCTGTTCTCCCAGGCAACCAGCACCAGAATGAGAGGACACAGTCTCAAGCTGTGCCAGGGGAGGTTTAGAGGTTTAGGCTGGAGGTTAGGAAGAAGTTCTTCATAGAAAGAGAGACTGGCCATTGGAATGTGCTGCCCAGGGAGGTGGTGGAGTCACCATCCCTGGAGGTGTTTAGGAAGAGCCTGGCTGAGGCACTTGGTGCCATGGTTTAGTTGATTAGATGGTGTTGGGTGATAGGTTGGACTGGATGATCTCCAAAGTAATTTCCAACCTGGTCTGGTCTATTCTATTCTATTCTATTCTATTCTATTCTATTCTATTCTATTCTATTCTATTCTATTCTATTCTATTCTATTCTATTCTATTCTATTCTATTCTATTCTATTCTATTCTATTCTATTCTATTCTATTCTATTCTATTCTACTCTATCTTAAGGTCTTTTCCAACCAGGCAATGCTGTGTGATTCTGTGCATGACCACTGCTCTAAATCATCCACATTTTCCTTACTCAGGACAAATCTGGTGCCACATAAGGAGGTGCAGCCAGGTGTGTAGGGTGCTCTCCTAGGACCTGGCTGGAGTGCAGGCCTCCCCTTGCTCCCATCCCTGCTGGCAAGTGAGGAGCAGCTTCATGTTTGCTTCATGGGCCTGTCCCAGCCCTTCTTGAGCTCCCTTCTTTCCTCTATGCTTGCGTTCATCTTCGTCATTTCTTGGCTTCAATCCTTCAGGCTGATAAAGGACGACAGCTCTTGTGGAGTGCCTGGGATGGCATAAATAATTCCTGTGCTGAGAGTGAGATTTACAGTGATATAAATGTCAGGAGTGAGCCCAGTTGGTATTAATGGCCTTATTAGTTCTGTTGCTGTAAAATACTGATACTCCAGTTGTTAGGCAGCCCTGGTTCTGCTCTGCAGCATTAATTCAGTGGATTGGGGCTTTTTGATATACATCTCAGAGTCTGCTGAACCCCCTCAGAAAATCCTTCATGATATGTCAGGGATCTTCAAATGGCTTTGACTGAGAGGGACCTGGGAATGAAAAAGCTGTTGGGGTGTGCAGCTGTGGGGCAAAGATGGTGAGAAAATGGCCCTCTGGGCCTGGGCCGCAGCTGCGGCATCCCCCTGCGCGGTGGGGATGCTGTGGGATGTGGGAGGAGTTGCACAAACACTCTGGTCACAGCAGCTCACATCCAATTCAGAGTCACCCTGGCTTCTGGAGGTCTCCTGGCCATGCAGAGACTTGAGGTGGGCTGGAGTTTTCCAACCACTGCCTCTGGAAACAGCATCTCAAGCTGAATCCCAGAGGTCAGGTCTGGCTATCTTCTGTGAGCTGGAAGTGGTCTTGGCTCTATCCCTGTGTTCTGGTTAACCAAGGCTCTGAGAGCAGGTCCCCAGAGGAAAGGGAAAGGGCAAGAGGGATGGTACTTGGCTGGGTGCTCTCACCCTTTCCTGTGTCCTCCTCTGCAGTGTCTCTGTCACCTCCTTTGGAATCATAGAATCACCTGGTTGGAAAAGACCTTAAACTGGACTCCAGCCATAACCTAACCTCTCCCTGTACACAACTGTTATGCCATGTAAGAATCATGTAAGAGTTCTGCTTGGAAGGGACCTTCAAGATCATCAAGTCCAACTGTCAACCCAGAACTGCCAGCTCATCACTAAACCATGTCCCTCAGCACCACATCTTACAGGGTGTTTAAATCCCTCCAGGGATGGGAGCTCCACCACTTCCTCAGGCAGCTTGTTCCAGGGCTTGACAACCCTTTCAGGCAAGAAATTGTTCATGTCCAGCCTAAACCTGCCCTGGTGCAACTCGAGGCTGTTCTCTCTTGTCCTGTTGTTTGTTACTTGGGAGAAGAGACTGACTCCCACTTTGTTCCAACCTCCTTTCAGGGAGTTGTAGAGAGCAGAAGAGTCTCCTCTGAGCCTTCTTTTCTTCAGGCTAAACGATCCCAATTGCCTCATCCACCGGTGCGGTCCCTCAGCACCTCATCCAAACATCATTTCAACACCTCCAGGGATGGTGACTTCACCTCCCTGGGCAGCCTGTTCCAGTGCCTGACAACCCTTTCAGTGAAGAAATTTTTCCTAATATCCAGCCTAACCTCCCCTGGTGCAACTTGAGGCCACTGGAGGTGTGCTGCCAGCTGGAACAGTCTGCCTCACAGCGCCGAGGTCTCCATCCTTACCCCACTGCCACCAGGCTGCCGTCCTCCTCCCAGCCCCAGGCTGCAGTACGAGGTGTCAGCGCTGCCCCCATCCTGTCTGTCCCTTCATCTTGTGCTGGAGCTGCTCCTCCTGCCGTGGCTCTTCTGCAACTCTGCAAACTTTCCACCAGGGTTCTGCCGAGTGCCTGGGGAGGGAGGGCAGGAGGCAGGGGGGAAAGCACCACGGTAATTGAAAATAAATGGTGCATTATATGAAAGAAATGTCCTGCTGCAGCTGAGGAGGTTTTGTTGTTGGGGTGGGGGGGGAGGGGGGATTATTTTTCTTTTTTCTTCCTAGTGTTTGGAGGTGCCTGGGGAAAAGGGGGTTGGAAGCACAGGAAGATCACCCCCAGGCCGGTGGGGCTGCGAGGCTTTCCCCCATGGCCTGAGGAGCATCGTGTAGCCTGCATTGATGCTTGCTGGAGCAGGACATCACCAGAGCCATGAAAAGCAGCTGTTGGGCCATGCCTGAGGTCTGTGGGTCAGTGCCCAGCCATGATGTGTAAGCATGGGGCAGGGGAACAGCAGACAGCCCCCAGAGCCACTTCTCTGTTTGCCAGGTGGGGGTTGGTCTCTTCTCCCAGGCAAGCAGTGCCAGAACAAGAGGACACAGTCTCAAGCTGCACCAGGGGAGGTTTAAGCTGGAGGTTAGGGAGAAATTCTTCACAGAAAGAGAGATTGGTCACTGGAATGTGCTGCCCAGGGAGGTGGTGGACTCACCATCACTGGAAGTGTTTAAAAAGAGCCTGGATGAGGCACTTGGTGCCATGGTTTAGTTGATGAGATGCTGTTGGGTGATAGGTTGGACTTGATGATCTCAAAGGTCTTTTCCAACCTGGTTAATTCTGCATTCTGCATTCTGTATTGGACAATGTCCCAGCTCTGGCATGGTGTTCCTTTATTGAAAGGCTGTCCTCAGGCTACACATGCTTCTCTCCTGAGCCTCCTGCCTCAGGACCTGTCTAACTGTCTGCCCCATGCCACTCACAACCTGTCTTCTACAATGTCAACCACATGTTGCCTTGGTGGGCACTTGGGTTGGCCACAAGGAGCAGAGCTCTGCTGCTGCCTTGCCTGACCACACACATAAACAGACCCTCTGCCCGAGGTGGGGTTTGTTTGAAGTGCTCCTCTGCTGAGGATTGACTCCTGACACTGCTATTTGTTATGGGAAGAGGCTGAATTTTCCTGGGAGATGCTGGATTTGACTGGGAACACGAAGCTTTCTCCTGCCTTAGATCCCTGACATCACTGACTGACCATGCTGTGGTTCTCCTACCTTGAGAAGACTTATCCTGGATTATTATTTAGCTGCTAATTAATCTTGAGAGTGATGTAAAGGCTTTGAACTGCTCTTTGAAGATTGAGTGGATAATTTCTGCTCTTGTCAGAGAAAGAGGGATTTTGGGGGCCCTGTGAGACAAATCCTCTTGAAAATTGGGAGCAAATGGTGCTTGCTGAGGGACTGTACTCCCTGTCTGAACACCACAGGGACTCTGCCTGCAGGGTCAGTGTGGTTCACAGCTAACAGCCCAGCCCACCCCAGTTAGCAGCTTCTCCCCTATCCTGTTTGCTGACAGATTCAAGGCAGTTCTGACTGACAGCTCTCATGTCTCATTAATCACCACTGACAATGGCTGTGTGACGTCTGCTGGAGCCATCACACCAAGGTCCCCATCACTGCTGCTCCCCAGCCAAGGACATTCTGCAGAGGAGCTGCTTCCTGAAAACTCCAGCTGAAAGCTGGGAAGAAATCACTTTCCCTTTGGTGCTGAAGCCTAAAGCAGAAGATGCTTTCTCCAGGCCAGCTCCTTCCTGCCCTCAGGGCACAGGATGAATTACAGAGTCACAGAATGGGGTGGGTTGGGAGGGACCTTCAAAGGTACAACTGCTCTGCAGTGAGCAAGGGCACCTCCAACTAGACCAGGTTGCTCAGTACCCCATCAAGTTTGACCTTGAATGTTGCCAGGGATGAGGCCTCCTTGTGAACCTGCATCCTCAGAAATGCATTTTTCCCTTCTCCCTGCTCACTGAGATCAAGGGCAGCTCCGTGGAGGGCTGGAGGGTTTGTCTGCTGCATTGATTTGGCAAAGGCTGGAGATGAAGGAGCTGAGAATGTAGAGGGCTTTAGGCTACAGGTTCCCCAAATCCTGCCCATCACAAAGGGAAGAAACACCACCAGCCAGGAGCCATTTGAAGCTGGAGAGGGTTGGCAGAGGGGTTGAGCATTGATCGCAGGCTGCTGGGCGAGACCCAGCCAAAACCCCACTGGTGTCAGGAGCCAACTCCATCCCTCCTGGCTTCTGAACCTTGGGCTGGGAATGAAAACCAGCCTGCCTAGAAAGCAGCCACTTAAGGTTGTGCCAGGAGCCTCCAGCTGCCCATCATCACCAGCAATGACCCCGAGCAGACAGGCTGGTGGACCTCAGCCTGTTTTGCTCTCACCCTTGCCTGGTTTGGTGGCACCCTTGCAAACAACATCATCCATCACTGCCTGGGGGAGAGCAGGAAGGGAAGGCTAAACTGCTCTCCCTCACCTCTGCTGCTCCCCCACCACTGCTTTATCTCTCCAGAAGCTGCATTTGAGCACAATTCACTTTGTTACTAATTTCTTCTACACAGAGGCGTTTAAAGTGCCTGGGAACAGGGGCTCATGTCACAGAGACACTTTACAACCCAGCAGCTGTACCACTTAAGTGCTGTTTGAACAGCCAGCTCATCTAAAAGTAGTAGTAAAGAGCTGTGAGCTTGCCAGAGCAGCAGCCATGTGTGCCTGTTTGAACAGGAGGTGGCTTTGGAGAGCAGGGCTTCTTCCCCAGCAGCTGCCAGGGTTGGACTGGGGTTGGGCTCACTTTACTCTTGCATCCCCTCAGAGCTCTGCTGCCTCAGAGACTCAATGCAGCTGCAGAACTCCTTGGGACACCTCTGAACCCTGGGGAATGGAGATGTGCCAGGGTCCCCTGTGTCTTGGTGGTCATGTCCCAGATCAGGGGATCCCCAGTTTGCTGTGGGAACTGACTAGTAGCTAGCTCAGCCATGTGCATCCCACATCCTCACAGGAAAAGGAGGGCTGGTGGCTTCCAGGGGCAGGGCAGGTGGCCCAGGGGACAGGACACACAGCCCCTCTGCCACAGTAGCCAGGCACTGCTGTGCCCAGCTGGAGCACTGCCTCATGTCCCTTCTTATATGTTTATCATTGCTAAGGTGGGGGGAATGCCATTTTCCCCCCTGTAGGCTTAGCTGGCTCATTAATAGTTTGTCAAAGCTCAGCCCTAAATCTGCTCTTTGGGATTCATGGGGCAAGTACTCTCATGCCATATTAAAGCCACAACTCATAACTGCCCCAAAGCACCAGCCTGCTGGCTTTGGCTGCAGGATGTGGGGATCCCAAGGGAGGGAGAGGCAACCAGCTCTCCCCAGAGGCTTCCCCCTGCAGCCTTGAAGAGCTTTGGGCAGCAGATTGTTTCAGGGACTGTCCCCTCTGGCCGGGTCGCTCCTGCTCCATCCTGCACACGCACCAAGCACCATACCAGTGCTGCTCCCGTCCCTGCAGGTTCCCCCCACCAGCCTCCTTCCCAGGGCCCCCTGCAATCTGCCACAGCCTTGTCCCCAGCCCGGGGTGATGGTATTTACCACTGAAGTGCAGGAGTGTAATTGCTAATCAGATGCAGGCAATCAGTGCCTGCCCCCGCCGCCGCCCCGCGCCTCTCCCCGCTGAAGGTGACTCCTGCAGGAATTCAGACTTAAAAATAAAGGCGATAATCATCACAAGTTCATTAAATTAGCATCAGGCTCATTTGCACTCGGCGAGGGATGAGGCAGAGGATGCGGATGTCTGTCCCTGCTTTCCCTGTCCTCGGTCCCAGAGTGTCCTCAGGAGATGCCTACAGTGGGCTGAAGCTCCAAGAGCTGCTGGGAGCTCTCCTTGCTTTCCTCCTCCTGCCCCAGGGCTGCTGCGGTCAGGAGCCAACAGCACACGGTATTTAAATGCAAAGCACCATGATCCTGCATTAGAAGCTCTGTCATCCACCAGCCTGTGCGGGAAAGAGGTAGGATACCACAACACACCTAGTGACACAAGGCTTCCCCGGCCCTCCAGTAGCCGTGGTGGTGAATGTGACTCTGTGATCCCTCCCTTCCCTGCACCCTGGTCTTGTGAGAGGGGTCCTGTTGGTAGTGGCTTAGCAGCAGTGGTGTGAGTCCCAGAATCACAGAAGCATTCAGGTTGGAAGAGTCCCTCAGGATCACCAAGCCCAGCCAAGAGCCCTACTCTGCAAGGTTCACCCCTAAACCATATCCCCTAGCACCACATCCAAACCACCTTTAAACACATCCAGGCTTGGTGACATCTCAAAGGTCTCTTCCAACCTGGTCTTGTCCTTCTATTCTATTCTACTCTATTCTACTCTACTTCTATTCTATTCTATTCTACTCTACTTCTATTCTATTCTATTCTATTCTATTCTATTCTATTCTATTCTATTCTATTCCACCACCTCCCTGGGCAGCACATTCCAATGCCTGACGACTCTTGCTGTGATCTTTTTTTCCCTACTGCCCACTCTAAACCTGCCCAGTCATACCTTGAGGTCATTCCCTCTTGGTTCTATCACTAATTACCTGGGAGAAGAGACCAGCACCAGCCTCTCTACAGTATCTTTTCAGGTAGCTGTAGACAGCAATGAGGTCTCTCCTCAGCTTCCTCTTTTTTGAGGTGAACAGCCCCAGCTCCTTCAGTCACTCTTCATAAGATTTATTCTCCAGGCCCTTCCTCAGCTTTTTTACCCTCCTCTGCACCACACTCTAGGTGAAGGGTTGCACAAGACTCAAAGCCTCCTCCAGCCTCAACAGTTCTATGGTGGCTGCCCTCCATGAGCTCACCAGCCCACAGGATCCCAGCCCCTGTGCTCCTCACAAAATCCATGCAGGAGCAGAGCTGGTGGCTGCCGGGACTCTTGGTCCTGTCTCCCTGTCATCGAGATCTGGAGACGCTGTCTCCCTCTGGGCGGAGGGAAGGGAGCGAGGCAGAGCAGCTTCTGTAGCGGCAGGGTGTTGATTCACGGCTCGTAATTTAATTAAGAAAGAGAAGAGATCAAAAGGGGACTGCATTAAAAAATAAATCAGGTGGAGGGAGGGGAGTTCCTGCCTTTAATTACGGCGTGGATTTGTAACGGCAGAGACTCCATCAATCACCCGGGAAACAAAAGGTGTCAGGAGAGAGAAGCCTTCCCTGGGTTAATCACCGCTAAGGGAGGAGCAGATTATCGGCTGGCTGTCAGAAAGCCGATACCTCCCTGGCAGCACCAAACTGCTTTGGCACTGCTGTGGTGGGTTGAAATTCCCCCCCTCGTCCCCCCATTAACTTTGCCTAAAACCGGACATGGAAAGCCACCCCACACTGGACATGGTGATGCCAGAGACGCCTGGTGGGTGCAGTCAAGGCAATGTTTGTGATGCCAGGCACTGATGTCAGGCAATGATAGGGAAGGTTTATCGGATACACAGAAAGAAATCTTCACCAAAAGGGTCATCAGGCAGTGGAACAGGCTCCCAGGGAGGTGGTGGCAGGCTGGAAAAATTTGAGCTGTTCAGCCTGGAGAAGAGAAGGCTCTGGGGAGGCTTCATAGCAGCTTTTCAACAGTCAAAGAGAACCTACAGGAAGGCTGGGAAGGGACTGTTCAGAAGGGCCTGAGGTGATAGGATGAGGGGTAATGGTTTGAAACTGGAGCAGGGGAGATTTAGTCTGGACATCAGGAGGAAGTTCTCCACAATGAGAGTGCTGAAATATTGGAACAGGTGGCCCAGAGATGTGGTGGAGGCCCCATCCCTGGAGACCTCCAAGATCAGCCTTGATGTAGCCCTGGGCAGCCTCATCCGCTTGGAAGTGTCTCTGCTGACTGCAGGGGTGTTGGACAAGATGACCTTTGAGGGTCCCTTCCAAACTGATGCAATCTGTGCATCCTTGAAGGGGGTTAAAAGACATTTGGAAGAGGTGCTGAGGGGCATGGTCTGACAGTTGTGTACAGGAAGATGCTGGGTTATGACTGGACTCAATGACCTCTAGGTCTTTTCCAACCAGGCCATTCTGGGGTTCTGTGACTCTAAGGCGGTCTAGGGGCTGTGGGGGCAAACAGCCCTAGGCTGGGGCAGAAAATGCACAGCTGGGTCCAGGCTTGGACCAGCTTTTGGGGGCCACTGGCTGTGCCATTGTTGGGAACCAGGGCTGGGCTGGCAGCAGCCTGGTTTGTGAATAATTAATTCTCTTTTGATCATCTGCTGTGTAAATCATCAGTGGCCAGGAGTTAATCACGCATATGAAACGAATCCTTCTCCTGCCTTAATGAGCGCTGAATCGTGACCAGCATCCCTTCAGTCCTGACACTTTCATCTTCCTGACAGTCCAAACACCTAATTGTTTCAAATAATCTCCTTTTTATTCTATTTTTACAAAATCTGGGTGCAAGCAGCCTGCCTGCTCCTGCTCCCAGCCTCACCCCCCCTTAAGCTTTGCTATTTCAGCCTCAGGTGAGGATTTGTTTCTCAGGCGCAGCGGGAGGGCTCTGCAGGTGCTCAGGGAGCCTGGGGAGGAGCAAGCTCTCCACTCTCCCAAGGAGGATGATGCTGGTGACAGGCATGCCTTCCTCACCAGCTGGGTTTGAGGCCGGGCTTTTCATAGTTAACAGCAAGCAGGAAGCCAGTTTGAAGAGGGGAGCGTTTCCTCCTGCCAGGTACCTGGAGCAAACCGCGATTAATCCGCCGCTTGCTCCGCCAACGCAAAGTTGTAATTGGATTAATTAGAGAGGAGCTAGCAGCCGCTCTGGGGAGGTCCATCCCCAGCTGCAGCCTCCTCCAGCAGTGGGATTCGTGCCCGGAGCAGCACTGGCAGGAGATGCCGGGGCCAGTCCCACTTCCCCGCGGCTATTGCTCACCCGGCTGCGGGCGCTGGGGCTTGGCGCGGGCTGATGGCAATGACCTGCCCGCTAATTGGAGTTCATGAGGCATGGCCTCGTTAACAGCTGCTTGGGAAAGGCGGCAGGAGCGGAGAGGGCCCGGGGTGGGCTCTGTCACCAGCCCAGGCGTTCAGGTGGGCTGGGATCTTGCAGGCAGCAGTGAGCCTAAGGGGGGGATCCAGAGGCAAGGAGCTGGGTGAACGTTTTGGGAAGTGGGAGATGGGGTCTCCTTCCCCATCAGCCTCGGCTGTTTGATGGGCAGCAGGTGATGCCCATCAGCCCTCAGCTGCCTCTGCCCCACATTTAGGAGAGAAGCAGGGAGAAGTGTGTGTCCCAGGGCAGGTGGGAGTGGGCTGGGAGCCCTGTGGTGGGGGCTGAGCAGGACAAACCTGGCCCCACCAGACCATCCGGCACTGCCCAGCTGTTCCTGCAGCCTCTGCTGAGCACTGGGAAGGTGAAATCCCATGTTCCTGCTTCCCAGGGTGGCTGATCAGCTCTGCTCTCCATTCCAAACACATGGGTGCCAGCACAGTGTCTCATATGGACAGACAGACAGATGGGCATCCTCACTAGACCTCAGCTCAGCTTGGTGAGCCTGATCCTCAGCATGGGTTTGTGCTCTGGGCCTGGATCCTGTGCTGCTGCCCAGGGTCTCTGCCATCAGTTCAGCTCCCCAGCCAAAGAGGAAGATTTGCCACAGCCCCAGCCTCGTTTGAACTCCTGGCCAACATCAAACAGGTAAGAGGACACCTCCAAGAGCCAGGGACATGCAGATGCCCCCAGCTGCTCCAGAGCCATGGGATGTGTGGGGTCCTCAAATCACCCCAGATGGCAAATCCAGACATCCCCAAAGATCTGCTGCGACCCTTTTGGTGAGCACCAGGAGCCAGTGGCTCTTGATTTGACTTGTAAATCAGCTCAAATGATGATGGCAAGGTCAGCAAGATTTGGGGCTCCTGGGCATGTCCCTTGTCACATCAGTTCCCGAGGCATACTTGGCTGTAATTTTGCCTGCTTTAATTGGCACTTAAATTAGCCACAAATGGAACAGCACTGCAGCTGCAGCTGTGCTCAGAAAAATATGTAAAATTACAGCACAGCACAACATCTTCACATTTCATTAGTGCTCCTTAATGGGAAGTGTCTGCTGCCCAAACTCTCCCTTTGCTCTGAAAGTTGACACTTTAGCAGTTGTGCTGCACTGGTTAGGCCACACCTTGAGTCCTGGGTCCAGTTGTGGGCCCCTCAGGTTAAGAAAGATGTTGACCTGCTGGAAGGTGTCCAGAGAAGGGCAACAAAGTTGGTGAGGGGTTTGGAACACAGCCCTGTGAGGAGAGGCTGAGGAAGATGGAGTTGCTTAGCCTGGAGAAGAGGAGGCTCAGGGGAGACCTTCTTGCTCTCTACAACTCCCTGAAGGGAGGTTGTAGCCAGGTGGGGGTTGGTCTCTTCTCCCAGGCAAGCAGCACCAGAACAAGAGGACACAGTCTCAAGCTGTGCCAGGGGAGGCTTAGGCTGGATGTTAGGAAGAAATTCTTCCCAGCAAGAGAGATTGGCCATGGGAATGTGCTGCCCAGGGAGGTGGTGGAGTCACAATCACTGGAGGTGTTTAGGAGGAGACTTGATAGGGTGCTTGGTGCCATGGTTGACCTGATGGTGTTGGATGATAGGTTGGATGTGATGACCTTGAAGGTCTCTTCCAACCTGGTCTGGTCCCATTCCATTCCATTCCATTCCATTCCATTCCATTCCATTCCATTCCATTGTATTCTACACCCCAAAACACTCTGTGGGTTCTCCAGGGGCAGCATTGCTCTACAGGGATGGGAAGCCTAAGATTTAGGGGATGGGGTGTTATCCTGAGGCATCTGTAAGGGGCTGGTGGAAGGGAGCTGAACAGGAGACTCCTACACCCTATTTTCCAGCATCCCACACCCCCTTGGGAACATCCCATCACCCCAGGTGGGAGCATCCTGCACCCCATTTGGAGCATCCTACACCCCAGGAGGAGAACAAGAGCCTCTTTCCCAGGCTGGTGCTGCCTGTCCCCAGACTTTATCAAAGCTCCCAAGGAGGGCAATGGCCCCAATCCAAACCATGGAGGTTTTTCAGTCGAAGCAGGTCGTCAGCAAAACCTCCTTTAGCACTTAGGCTGACACCCTCAAGTGCTTTATTTTACAGCATTTTTGTTCCTCTCCAGTATAAGAAACAGTCTATGAAAGCTGGAACATGGCACTTTGCTCTCTCCTGCTTCACTCCCCTGTGGTGTGGGCAGCACAGTGAGGGCTCAAGAGGCAGAACAGGACTCCTATGCCCGTGGCTGCTGCTCCCCCAGTGCACTAATCCAGAGAGGGGAGAAAATCCAGAGGAGAAAAAAATCCTCAGTGAGAGGGGACTGCATGGAATAAAACTGCACCAACAGACTCCAGGCAGGTCTGGTGAATTAGCCTTGGGGTTGTGGCCAGCTCTGTATTTCTTGAGTGGCATCTTCCCTGTCCCTGGTGGGCTTTGGATGGAGGCCTCGTGGTGTGAGATGAGTTTGAGATCTGAGCCCAA
This sequence comes from Dryobates pubescens, assembly GCF_014839835.1. NCBI lineage: Eukaryota > Metazoa > Chordata > Aves > Piciformes > Picidae > Dryobates > Dryobates pubescens. Next base: position 3,693,855 of record NC_071636.1, read on the forward strand.
GGTGGGGATTGCACTTTGTCTTTCTCCAACCTCATTGAGATCTCAGCTCCCCTGGGTAGATGGGTTCTTGCAGCTGGGGTGGCCAAGGAAAGGTGAGGGGTGCTGAGCCCTGGTGAGTTTTTCAAGTTTGAGCAGTTTGGGGGAACCAAACATCCTCCTGACCCTGGTTTGGCTCATGAGTTCAGTGCAGTGAGGTGCAGCCAGGCACAGGAAGGTGTTGGACTAGGAGTGGGCAAGATCTGACCCTGGGACCTGGTATCAGCTGAGAATGGTAAAATCCTGGTGCCATCTTGGAGAAGGGCATGCATCTTGGGTCTGTCTCATTCCCCCCTTCCCATCCTGGAGGCAAGAGCCTGATGCCTTCCAGCTCTGCAGCCCAAACCTGTGTTGAGCACCCTGAACCTCCCCCTCCTGCCAGCCAGACCCCAAGCTGGAGGCTGAGATCCATCCAAGCTGCCTCTGCTTTGCTAGCTGATTACCCCAACAGACCACAGGGCTTTTTGTAGGATGAGAGGCTGCTAGATGCCAGCTGGGGAAGGTGATGAAGAGGAGGGCAGCTCTGCATTTCACCATCCCCATCTCTTTGGCACATCCTTAGGGTACTGGGACCCTCTGCCTGTGGTTGGGGACTGCCCATGCCCACTGCAGCCTGGCAAGGGGCTCTCCTCTCTCTGCCCTGCCTCTGCTGCCTGGACATGTGTGGCTGTGGGCTCTGTCTCCCTCCACCCCCCTCTGCCAGTTACATTTGACCTTTCAGCAGCGGCGCCTGGAGAGCCGTGGCGGCTGTGCAGCTTTGCCACACGGTCCCTGGGGGACAGCTTCCTGCCACGGCCTCTGTAGCTCAGAGGGGGAAAATTGTGTTTTCTTCTCCACCCCTCCATCCCCCTTCCCACCCTGGAGCTTTTTTTAGAGCCAAAGCAAATAAAAAGGGCATGGTCTGGCTTTCCTGCCTCCCCTCTGCTCCTGCCCTTTCATTCCCCTCTTTCTGGCAGCTGCACGTAGCTCTGCCTATGGATGCTCCTGCTCCCCTGTCCCCAAGCCTTTCCTCTGCTGCTGCCTAAATATTTGGGCTGGGTGGCCTTGGTAGGTGAGTGAGGAGGAATAAATGCTTTTGTTGGTGTGGGTGTGTGGGCTGCTGCTGGAGAAGTCGGCTGCCTCCACTGAGACTGGCACAGAAACCTGGAGAGGTCTGGTCCTGCTGCCACAGGTAGCCCTGGGGAGGGGCATGCAGGGGCTCAGCAGGTCCATGGTGTTCATCTGGAGATGAGGGATAGCTGTCCTGGGGGCTGTTGCAAGGCAGATGGGGCCTGACTGGGGGTGTCCTGCATCCTAGGGGTGGCAGCCTGCACTGGTCCCACCCCCAATGAGGTTTTTCATGCCCCAAGCCCACATTTCTCTTCTTCCCTTCCTGCACAGGAGTGGTGGAGCCAGCGCTGGGGGTAGGGAAGGGGGGGTGAACATGAGCATTCTCAGCCTCTATCAGCTCAGACCAAAGGAGCATAGCTTCATCCCCCCAGCACCAGCCACCTCTCTCCAGGTCCAGCATCCCAAAGCTTTCGAGCCAGCCCTGCTGGATGGCCCTTGCCAGCAAGGGATGCACCCCGGTGCCCGCAGCCCCGTGGCTGCAGCTCTGCTCCCCAGCCTCTCCCTTATTTGTTGTCCCCTGAGACACAGGGAGCAGGGTGGAGGGAAGGGACAGGGCAGGTGCTGCGCCCTGGGGGGTGCATTGCAGCTGCCCCAGGGCTGTGGGTGCTCCCAGCTCTCTCATGGGTGAGAACAGGTCTTCCATGAATGGAGAAACGAAGGACAAAATAAGAGACCTTTGGCAAGTGCCTCATCCTTGGATGTACCTGGTCATGGGGGCAGGTGGAAAGGGGACCCTAGGTGCTGGGCTCTGCCCAGGGCTGTACAGGCTGCAAGGACAGCCATGAGCCTTTCAAGGGGGGGAAAAGAGTCATAAACCAGATATGAAGAACATCCTTTTGCAATGTTTGACTCTGCAGAATGCATTTACCAAGGTAAAGCTGCTCCACAGTGGTGTGGGGCTGCTCAGCTGCCCCCCACCCTCCAAGGGCTGTCCCCAGCTCAGCATGCAGTGCTGCACGTTGTCCCATGGCTGTTGCTGCTCCCTTGCCCCACAGCCCACTCCACTCTGCCTTTCTTGGGGAAAAAACAGCTTGGATCAAACCCCACTGAGGATCTCCCAACCCCTCCACCCCACTCAGCATCCATCTGCATCTACCATGACATCTGAAGGAGAGGTGAGCATTGCTTTTGCAGGTTCACATCTCGGCAGCAGGTGTTATTTTAAGCAAGGAGCCCTTCCTCCTGCCTGGGCAAAGCAGGAAGACAGTGCAGGAGGCAGCAGCATTGCAGCATGTGGTGGAGAATCCCCCTCCTGCCAGGCAGGGCTGGCTTAGTCAAGGGAATAATTGGTAGGTGATTCTGAAGTGCCATGAGTAGAGGGCACTCACAGGCTTTGTTTGTTGACTCTTGAGTGATAATGAATGCTTCCAAAGATAATTATTGATTTTCTGCATTTACAGCAAACCTGTGTGGCTGGGGAATGGGTGGAGCAGCACCACACCAATGCTGGCTGGAGGTGGGAACAGGGAGGTTTGGGCAAAACCAGGCTCTGGTTCTTCCTGCTGGGTACAACCTAAATAATAATAATAATAATAAAAAAATACAATTCAACAGCTATAGAAAAGAATATTTGTGCAGCTCCAGGACAAGCCAAGCTTTCATCTCTCTGCTAGGGGGAACAGATTAAAATTTAATCCTAGTTAAACACATTTTCTCCTTTCCCTCCCCCTGGGTACTGCTTGAGCATACAGAGCTTCACCCTGCTGATCGCTTCATCCCTCAGCCCCAGAGCTTGTCCTCCCTGACAGCAGCTGAATGCCCACAGTGGTGCTCACCCAGAGCAGGGGCTGCTCTCTTCTCCTTTTCACCCCCAAATCTGAACCCTGCCAACAGGGAGATTTGGGCCCTTTAGATATGGGGAAGGCAGAGCTGGGGCTGCTGAGCATCCATCCATCTCCACCTTCCTCTGAGCCTGGGTTTGGGTTTCCTTGGAGGGTTTTGGGCCCCCAGGAGGGCTCTTCGGGGCAGATTCAGAAGGTTTTGGGGGCCCAGGAGGGCTCTGTGACCCCCTCTCTGGGGTTCTGGGTGTTTAACTATGAGGTGCAGGCAGTTACAGGGCTGTGGAGATGGGTGCAGTGGGCACTGGGAGCCTTGGGGAAGAGTCTTGTTTGCAGCCCTCCATGCAGGATGGGGAAAGCCCAGGCTCAATCCTTTGTGTCATTTTCATTTATTTGGAGGAAATCCTGCAGCTGTCCTCCAAGTCCCAGTCTCCCAATTGTCTCTGCTACAGTTTATTGCCCCCCTTTGGATCCAAACATCCAAACCTGGCAGAGCCCCATGTTATCACTGGGGCTCTGAATAACCCAGGGTGGCGTTTTTTGCAGTGCCCACAGGGCAAATAACCACAGCTGGATGCTGCTGGCAGGCAGCAGTCTCACAGGGCATGGGCAGTATCTGTGAGGGCTCTGGGAGGTGCTGGTCCCAGAGTATGTCCTTGACCACCCTGAAGGCTCAGGGCAAGGAGGGGCTGCCTGTGCCCCATGGCACCTTTCCCCCCATCTGCTGGCAGGGGCACCAGCCTGGGTTTGGGTGGGTGATGCCCTGGGCTAAGAGCTGCACTGGAAATGTCAGGTATTATTCCTGCAGATGATCTAGAGCCTTTCCAGGGTGTCTGGTGATGCTTTTTCAGAGCCCTTATTTATGAGACAATTTGTTACAGCACAGCTATTCTATAGGAGGGAGGTCTATTCCTAGGAGCCTCTGTTAACTGAGCCAATTGCTTAATTGGCTCACTGATGTCTCCACAAGGTATGCCAGGAGAGAGGGTTCTTGTAGTAATGATCACAGCCTTCCTCCTGCCCACACACCACCCGTGCTGCTAATTTAATAGTGCAAACATTTATTATTCCTGTTATTTGGTAGTTAATGTTAGGGCATTTAGAGTTGTTGCAGGATTGCTGGAGTGAAATGCCCTGGGGTAGAACAAGGAGCCTGGTTGCAGCTGGAGGTGGTTGGACTCATCCTGCAAAGCCCAGGGGGATCCAGAGGCTGATGCCTTGCAGAGTGTTCGGTTAACGAGCTGCAATTAGAAGGCTGGGGCTGACCTGGCTGTAGGGCTCCTGCCTGACCCCCACGCTGCATTTGGGTCATTCAGCAACAAAACAGATCAGAACAAGGACACATGTGCTGATTCCTGATCTCTCTTTGACGAGTTTCATGTGCTCCGGAGGGAAATGGGCTCCTAAGGAACAGGCTGTGCGTTATGGGAATGGCTGGGAGGACAAGAGGAAACCCAGGCTTGGATCTGCTTGGATCGTAAGTACCTGTCCCTGCCCAGCCGCGGGAGAAGGGTAACAGGGCACTTAGCAGCACCCTTTGCTGCTAGTGGGTGGCTGTCTCAGGACTGGGAGGTGCCTGCTGTGTCTGCCGGGCTGTTGCCTGTGCCCTTCCCCAGCCAGACTTTTGCAGTGTGGCTGCTCTAGACCTCTCCAGCCCTTTCCCCAACTCCTGCTATGCCCCACCATTTACTGGCTGTGGCAGTCCCTGGAAGGTCCCTGCTCCCACATCTTTCCTGCCCATGGCATGTGTGATGTGCCCCAGAGCAGAGCTGCAGCTCCTAGCCAGCCTCTGGGGGAGGGGTAGGGGTGGGGTTCGCGGGGGGAGCAGCCTCCCAGCGAGCATCTCTGGGCCTTGCGTGAATGTCACCCTTCCCAGCGAGGCGTTTCAGGCAACGTCTGGCAGAGCTGCCTGCGTCTCTATAAAGGCTGTTTGGATCCGTGCCCGCTCCCACTGCCGGCACTCCCCCAGCATCCGTCTCCAGCCGCCGGGGCCCTGCAGCACAAAGCCTGCAGCTGCCGGCCGGCACGTGCCGCGGGGGCCCCGGCCTCGCCGCCCCCGGCCCGGGGACACGGCGCGGAGCCGCCCGGCCGCGGGAGTCAGCGGGGCAGGGCCCTGGCGCTAGGAGCAGAGAGCAAAAAGGGTCAGAGCAGGACAGAGCCCGCTGTCAGAACAAGCCTTCCGCTCGTTTTGTGTTCATCTCGGGGAAAGTGGTTCCCTTGCTCCGCGCTGCGTTCTTTCTCTGCCTCCGCCACCACCTATTGTTCCCGACTCCATTGTTCCCCCCCCCCGTCACTTACATAAACGTGTTGTGTGGGTTTCCAAGGCACAACAGAGAGAGTCTCATTCATCCAAGGTCACCGGCTTTCACTTGTGCTTCAAAGCATCTGGTAGAAGAAGCATTTTCTCCTAGCGATGTTTCTGTTGTGCTCAGTGCCGAGGTGCAGAGAAATTGCACCGCTGCACTTGTGCTGCACCAGCCCTTCCCCTCCCCATGTGCCTGGCCCCAGAGGCTTAAATACTGAGCTGGCTGGGACCTCACTGCAGGGTTCCCCAGCCTGCTGCTACTCAGCCCCATCCCTGCCCCTCCATCAGTGCCTGTTAAATGGAAGGGATGGGAGGGGGAAAATAAGGGAGATCTCTACAATGTCCTTCTTGTACTGCTCTCGTTGTAGGGCAGTTACTGAAAGGACTCCCTGACCTCCTGCTGCTTTCTCCCTCAGCCATCTGAGGCTCTCCCTCTTTTCTCTGTCCTCCAACTGTCTCGTTAATAGTTGGGAGTGGGCAAACACAAAGGCTACTGGTAACTTATACCGGGGGACAGGGACTTGTGGTGCTTTGCCTTGGAGGGTTTGGTTCCCACAAAGGGTGAGTTGTAGGGGCGTCCATGATCAAGCATCAAGCTGGGAGTGGTTCCTCAGCTGGGGGTGATAACGATGGGGATGGAGCAAGGAAGGTCCTGGGTCTGTCAGCGAGAGTAGGAAGACCTGCCTGGGAGCCCCCCAAGTCCCCTGGTTCAGGGCGCTCAGTGAGGCAGCTCGCAGGGAGGAGAGTGAATCTAGCCCAGGAGGGAGCTGCTTCCCCTTTCCCGTCTATAGAGAGGAACCAGGCTCATCGCACTCCCGGGCCGTGCCGTGCTGGGCTCCCCGCGGCTCCGGGCGCAGCAGCTGCGGGAGGCGGTGCCGGGGAGGGGACGGCGGCGGGGCCCGGCCCCTCTCTCCGCCTCGCCGGCACAAAACGGGAGGCGGGGGCGGCTTGGGCCGCAAATCTCCCGCTCGCCGGGGCAGTGTCGGGGCAGCTCCCGGCACCGAACCGAACAGAACCGGGCCGGGCCGGGCCGGGCCGAGCCTAGCCTAGCCAGGCCGGGTGGGAGCGGGGCCGTGCGGGGATGTAGAGCTCAGCACCGCGGAGAGCGGCGGGGCTGGGGCCCGGGAGGACCATGGCCAGCGTGCAGCAAGGCGAGAAGCAGCTCTTCGAAAAGTTCTGGAGAGGCACCTTCAAAGCCGTGGCCACGCCGCGACCCGAGAGCATCATCGTGGCCAGCATCACGGCCCGCAAGCCGATGCCCAGGTAAGAGCTGCCAGGGCACGGAGGCGCTCAGAGATAGCCTCCTTCCTACCTCTGGACACCCTAACCCTTCTCCACACTCCCAGTTAGTACACCCCCCCATCCCCCCATTTGGAGGGTCTGGAGTATCTCCTCCTCCCCACCCCCAGTTGGCAGCTGGACGACCTGGAGATCTCCCTCCGTGCCTGGGGCAGGGGGATGTTGGCTGCCTGGGCTCTAGATGGGAGCAGGCTTGTGAAGCTTTGGCTTGGTGGTGCTTGGAACCCAGGAGATGACTGCCTCCTCTGGGGAGCAGGTGGGGGCCTGGAAATTTCTGGTTTGGCTGTGGAGGGAGGGGCAGTGGTGAGGGTCATCAGCCAGAAAGTGTGGCCACATCCATCCCTGCCATGCAGACCCTTGAGGCACGTGTCCTACTGGTTGGCTTGTCTCAGACTAACTTCATTACTAGGAACGATAGCAAGGTGATGCCCAGGGAGGGGAACAGCCTTCATCACACTGAACTCTTTCTTGGCGTAGAGAGGAGGCTGATGCACCCCAAGGACGTTTCTTGGGCTGCAGCTGCCCAAGGAACCTGCACACAGTGTGAACTGGGGCAGCTCCAGGATGGGTCCCCCCAGGTTCCAAAGTCAAGGCGTCTCAGCTTTGCATGTTTGGTCCCTGCCTGCCCTGTCTTTCCAACTCCCAGGGCGGCTGGTGCCCCCCATGTTTGCCAGAGGCAATGGTCAAACCCCATGAAACAAGCTGAGGGGGCTGCTTGTAGCCACTGAGCTGCTCAGCTGGGCTGCCACACGGGCAAGGAGCTGTGTGGCTTCCTCACAACACCACGCTCTCTTATTTAGATCACTTTGATTTTGCTTCCTCAACACTGGTTAAAAATATCCTCCTTGCACTGTTTTTACAAGGAAAGGAGGCTTTTGCTGGTTATCTTCTCTCTTGGCTCTTTATTTCCACTGCTGCTGCTCCCCAGCCAGTGCAGGGAATAACCCAAAGTTTCATGAAGGTGATGGGTCTGTAGAGGGGCTCAGTCTGCAGTGGGCTGGGTGTCAGGGGCTCAGCCTGTACTAAAGAGCAGGGAGCTCACTGGTTTGGATGCCTTCTGTGCCAGTGAAGGCTGTGAGCCACAGCAGTGATGGGGATGAGGGTCCTGCTCCATGTGCAATGTCGGGGTTGCTTCTGTCCCTGCAGCCCAGCTGCCATAGAGTGAATTTTTCCAGTCTCTCTGATGGCCATTAATCAGGGTAGGAGATTTGGGAAGGCACAACTTAGGCTTCCAAAGGAGAAGAGCAAATCCCACTTCCACAGGCAGTTTGCAGGGCTTCAGCCTTCACAGGGCAGAGGGACCCCCACGTCTTTCTCCTCTTTTGTGTCGGGCTGTGGTTGGCACCTGAAGGGGCTGTCAGCAGGCTGGATGCTGGCTCTCATGTTCTCCTCTCCGAATGTACCTGAGCAAGCTAAGCTGCTTAAATATCTCTCAACTGGCGATGTAATTCAGCAGCAAATTAAGTTGCTGAGGAAATGCAGCAAGCCCAACTAACAGGAGGAATGCACAGCTCTGAGCAGCAGCTAGGATTGCTGTGGGCATCCCAGCCGGGCTGGGCACTGCAGCTCAGGGTGTTTGCAGCTCCACCAAAAAGTTAAGGAATGCATGTGCCAGCTCCTGCAAGAGGGGAACTGCCTGTGCAGGGGTTGGGAGCTCTCAGCACACAGCTGTCCTGCCAGCTTGGCTTTGCCCCGTTTTGCACCTTGGCACCACCAGATCCTCCGTGACAGGGTCCCTGAGCTGTGGTGTGCTCTGAGCAGCTGCCTGTGATGCCACCAAGTCCTGGTGTTGGTGCAGCCCAGCTTCTTTTGTCTCCTCTCAGTGTGTGCCACTAGCTGAGCCCAGGGGAGCATTCCCTGTGGTGCAGCCATCTGTGCCACTGCCCTCACTTGAGATGTCAAGTGGGGGCACCCCCTGCCCCTATGCCACAGAGTGGCTTTGCTGCTTGGGGAGAGGTTGAAGCCTAAGGCTGGGGGAGCTGAGAGACTCTGGTCCCCAGCCTGTCTTATCAGGGCTGCCTGTTGGCTGGCATCATGCAGGGCTCTGCAAGGAGCTTATGGCTGCTGTCTCTGGGCAGGATTGTGCCTATGGGATGCCAGATGGCACATTCCCAGGGGCCTTGCAGAGGGTCCCTATCAGGATACACAGCAACGTCCCTAGCACCCTGAGACAGCAGCATGTTTGTAGCCCAGCAGGAGCCAGAGCCAGGCTCCTGCTCCCCTTCTGTGGAGAGCAGAGCCCCGAGGCTGGCAGCAGCTCCACTTGCAGCCGTCTCCTCACCCGGCTCCACGCTGGGTTTGTTTTTCCCGAAGGTTTCCCTGTGCCACTGCTGGGATTGGCCTTCCTTCCCTGACGATGCTCCCGGCTAATTTAAGAGCAAATGACTGCAGTGCCGGTGAGCAGAGTGCACCAGAGAGAGAAGACAGGGAGGCCAGTTAGCCAAATGAGGAATTAAGATTATCTGGCTCTCTGTTTTGCTGGCTAAGTGTGCGCCCTCGTGGGATCTGAAGGGGTTCACCTGTAGCATGGGGACCAGCTGGGAATCCCCCCCAGTGGGCAAAGCCTAGACCCATTCCCCCAGGGTGCCCTGAGCATGGCTAAGGGCTCAATCCTTGTGGCATTTCCAGGGCAGAAGGTTATTTTCCTTTTTACCCTCTTCCAGCTGGTTCTGGCCTGTGCCCCAGTCTTTGCTGCTGCCTTGCTGCTGATCCCAGAGATAATGCCTCTTCCATATAAATTGCTTTCAAGCTCTTTGGGAGGTTTGTAGGGTTAAAGCTCTGCTAAACCCAAGGTTCATCCTGGAACAAAAGAATACATTAATCTCTTCCCTCCTGGTCCTGCTGGGGGGGCATGTACTCCAGCCCCCAACAGGGCTTCATGCCCAGAGCAGGGATCTACCAAAGTAAATGGATTATTGACCAGTTTGCAGTGTGAAGGGGAAAAATGAAGTGCTGGGGAAAGGGGCTTTTCCAATTGACCTCTCCCCATGCCAGGCCCAGCAGGGTTTTGCCACGCAGGCAGCGGCAGTGCTCCTGCAGCTGGAGTTGAGGGACTCAGTAGTATGGGGGGGACTGGGCAGAGCTGGGACTGTCCCCACACTTGCCTTGGCAGGGAGGTTGCTCCAGTGCAAGCAAAATCCCAGGATGGGATTAGAGGGGTTTGTGTGCCCAGCTGGCTGGGGAGGAATGGGGGCAGAAACCTTCCTACCCTGCCCCAAGCCACTCTGCTGAGCCAGGGTGTCCCTGCTCCCTCCTATTGCTCCATAAGGATGTTGCACCCCCCACCTGACAACAGCTGCAAAAGGCTTCAGCTCTTGTGAGCTGAAAACACTCTTTAAGCCTCCCATAATAAGATGCCACCTGTCTCTGCCCAGGCTTTGGGGACAGCTATCACTGCCATGCTGTACCTGCAGTCTCACAGCCAGGATCGTTTTTCCTCCCTCCTGGCTGTGCCTCTGCCTGTGTCTCTTTCCCTGACTATGACCTCAGCCATGGTGTTGTAGTAGCTGGGAGCCCCTTCATACTCCATGGACTGACTTCTCCCAGTGCTGCTGCAGACTTCATCAGCATCACTCTGCTGGGGATCCTGCAGCTGCCAGGGACAGCCAGGCCAGGAGATGCTCCAAGGTCCCTCTGGGAACTGGAGCTGGTGGCAGTCCAGGAGCTTGTGGATGCTTTTTGGAGGTGTTTGGGCTTCCTGCTCCCATACAAGCCACGGTGGTGTGGCAGGGACTGCCCCATCCCAGTCCCCCCAAACTCATCTGAAAACCACTTCTACACAAAAATTGAGGGCACTGGCCAGGCTGAGGGCTGCAGGTGCCAGCATCAGCTCCTGGGGCAGCTGGTGATGCTGGGTGAGCACCGGCAGCACCCGGAGAAAGGAGGCTCCTGCATCCCTCCCTGCCAGATGGTCTAAGTGGGTCACACCGGGGCAGAGCAGGGGATTTGCGCTTTAACCCTCAATCCCCCGGGAGGCACTGAGTGTGGAGGGGGGGAGGGGGTGCTGCTGAAGTGGGATTAAGCCCTCTTTTGCTGTCTGGTTTGCCACCACAAGTGATCTTGGAGACAGGTTTGGGCACCGCTGCTGCAGCTGCTGGGATGAAGGTGACTGTGCTGGGACTGGGCAGGAGCATCTGTGGCACTGCGGTGCCAGGGGGTCACAGTACCCCCAGTGAGGGCAGAAGGTGGCTGTAATTCCCTCATGGCCTTTGCAGTGCTTTGGTCCTAGCAGGGGGGCCCTAACGGGGACTTAGGGTGAGCTGGGGACCAGTTCTCTCCCATCCCATCTCTACCTTCCCAGCCACATTTTGGTATCCCCACAGCCAATTCTTTCCCAGCGGGCTGGTAGCCTCCTTGGCATCAGAGTGTGCTGCTGGGGAGGAAGCCCCCACTGGAGGCCCCGCCGTGCCCATGGCCCCCGCCCCCGTTAATCTCCCCCCTTGTCGGGGCATCTGCTCTGCGGGGAGAGGCGGCGGCAAGCCCGGCCTCGCCAGCAGCCTGGCTGCCATCTGCTCCCTCCGATCCCGACCAGCCCGGCGCTAATGAGCCCATGGCCCCGGCCCAGGCGGGGGGAGAGGGGTCTGAAAAGAAAAGTAGAGGGAAAGAAGAAAAGCCCCTTCCTCGGAGGGGCTGTCAATAGGGAAGCTTTTGTCTGCCCCTGCCCTCGGGCTCCAGCTGGACGGCGGAGCAGGGAGAGCTAATTAGGCAGCTCGGAAGCTGAGCGAGGGACAGAGCCGGGGATGCCTGCGAGACCCCCTCCCCGCTGTCTGCAGAGCCTTCATCCTCCTCCTCCCCCACCCCGACCCGTCCATCTGTCTCTCCGCTGGATCGGTGCTGGTGACTGTGTCCTTGCTGGTCTCTCCAGCGGTGGGGACACCTCTGTCCCCAAAGTGGTGGCCCTGCCAGTGTGTCAGGGAGAAGGAGCTTCCTACCAGGGCTGAGTGGGATGCAGTGAGCATATGTGTGGCACAGGCAGGCTCAGTATCCATGGGTGCCTTAACCAGCTGACATGCATCAGCATGAGAGGCACCTAAGGATTTAGACAAAGTGCTCTTCTTAGAGACTTTGAGTACTCCTCTCCCTGCTGTGCACCTGCTGTGGCCATGAGAGCTTTTGTTACCTTCACCTAAAAGCAGATGTGAGGCTGAGTTGTCCCCAGAGCAGCTCTGCAGGAACTGGAAACCAGAAGGGTGGATGGAAATGTGGTGATTTGGAGGATGGGCTGTTTCTGACCTGTAAAAGTTTGGGTGCTCTGCTCGGGGCCCAGATCTGGCCCTGTAGCTCCAGCAAGAACATGGACACAACCTGGCCCTCCTTTGAAGTGAGGGTTCACAGCATCTGCACTGGCTATGGGGTCCCCTCCCTGCAGTGCTCATCCCAGTACTTGAGAGACTGAAGTGTGGAGCTACATGTCAGGGTGAAATGTGGCAGTTTAGGGTCTCATGGAGCTGGGACCCATCCCTGCCCAGTTCAGGGTGAGCTGGCAGATGTCTTGTGGCAGCACTGGCTCTGGCCAGCCCCTGTCCCTGCTGATCCCTCCCTGTTCATCTCCTGTTCCCAGAGAGGTAGGAGAGCAGGGCTCTTAAACCCTGTGCACAGGTTCACAGCCCTCCCTTGATATCTAGCTAATAAATATTTAGGGCTGTGAGGCCCTAAATAATAAATAGCAGCGATGATCCTGATGCCAGGGATTGCTAAGCGGCTTCTGCCCAAGAGTGGATCCTGAGGCTGCTCTTGTCTGCTTGATGTCACCGTCCTGCCTCCACTGTCCAGAGCAGTCCGTCTTGCTGTGGTTTGTCCCCAGAAGGGGGCTTTGCAGCCCCTACTCTTGCTGACTTGGAGGTCCTCATCCTCCCCTGGGGTCCTCAGGCTTGGGCCATTTCTCCTTCCAGAGGCAGCTGGAGCTGAACCCTTGTCTGCTCAGCCACATTCCTACTCCTTCCCACGTCTCTATGTCTGGCAGCTGGACCTTTCTGTATATACACTTTTCTCTGAGATGAATTTATCAAATGCAAACCCCACATCACTGAAATGAAATCATTTCATGCATGACCATCCTTTCCACACCCCCCCCCCCTCCTTTTCTCCCTGCAGCTACTGAAGCCTCTTCATCATTGCAAAGCCCAGGCCAGGCCAGCAAATCCCACCCACGTTTTGGCTGCAGGTGGTGCTGGGGCTTTTCCATAAGACCTGGTCAAACTCAAGCCCCCTGGTGCTCTTTTCTCCTAGGAGAGTGTAGGTCTGCTGTGACCCACAGTTCTGCCCTGCCCTGCGTGTGTCTCCCAGTCCCTGGTCTGGCCCTGATCCCCAGTGATGCCCCCAGCTGAAAAACAGGGCTGCGTTGGATGCCCAGATCAGAGCCCTTTGGCATTCCTAGCATAGGGCAGGGAGAAACACCAAACCCCAGGGTCCAGTTTGTTTTCCTAGCCCCACTTCCTGGCTTTATAGGGGTGTACAAAGATGCAGAGGTTGTGATGCCTGAGCTCGGCCAGGAGCGGTGGATCTCGGCAGCACGGCATCCATAACAGAGCTTCGGTGTGTCACAGGTTTAGCACAGGCCAGGGGGGATGAGCTGTCTGGACCACCACCTCTGGCACCGTGGCCAGGCACAGGGCCCACATTTTGGTGCCACCATCACCTAGCAAAGGACACAGAACCCTCTGTGGGATGCTGGGTGCTGCAAAAAAGCTGGCTTCTCCAGCAGGCACTCGAGCCGAAAGCGCTGACAAACACAGGGAGGTTAAAAATAGCAGCGGGAGCGCTTCCCCTGCCAGTGCAGTGGGGACTGCAGGAAGGGCTTCAAAAAAAGAGAAAAATCCCAAAGTGGGGGAAAAAAAAATCTTTATTTAAAAACTCTCTTGGAGTTTCAGGCTGTCTGAGATGGGTCTGCAGTCTGAAGGCAGAGAGACTGGGGCTCACTGCTTTGCTGGCGACCTGTTTAACACTTTGTGTTTAATTTATGTATTGGCATTAAGGAAAGCTGCTGCTGCCCAGCCTTGACTGGGTGCCTTGTGCAGGGTACAGGCAGGAGTGGGAGCACCGGGGAGGGCATCTCCTGCGTGCCTAGGCTGGCAAAGTGAGGGCAGGGTCCTCTGCTGGAAGCGTTGCTCGTCTCTCTCCTTCCACCCCACTTCCTCGCCGGTACAAGCTGCAAAGACCTTCATGCTCCCACCTCGGGAGCCAGGTTCCCACCTCACATGCTAGCAGCTGAAAATGCTCTGGAACCCACAGACTGATGAGAAAATGTCTTTTCTCTGCCACTAGCACCGAATTCCAGCAGCACATCATCCTGGTGGGACTTGATAGCACTTTGGCAATGGGTTGTACTGAATTTATCTCATGCCCGGGTGTGCTTGGGAGCGTGTGTGTTGGGGTGTGACTGGAAGAGAGCCAGGTAGGAGGCTGTGATGTTAGCTACCTTACTGCCAGGATGAGGAAATTAGTTACTGCCCAGCAAGAGAAATATTTTTGCATTAAGAGAGAGCTTTCCCAGCTAAAGACCATCTGCTGAATTAATCCGTGCCCACCAAAGCAGTGCACATACAACACGTATGTAGAGCAGTATGCAGACAGAACTTCCCTGCTGCTCCATCATCTGCAGGCAGTGGACCAGCCCTCCTTGGGCAGAGAGGGCATGGCCATGTCTGGGAGGCAGTTAGGGCTTTGGGATGATTTTCCCCTGAGGCTGGTGGTTTAACCCTGGGAATCTGTTCCCTATAAATTGTTTGCCCTCTTCAAACCTTTCCCCCAACCCCCTCTTCCTGCACCCCTGCTTCCATCAGCACATGGGCAGGTTTGTTATGATGGGGAGAAGCCAGGCAAGTTGGTCCAGCAGTGATTCTTCCACGGGGTGAAGCTTTTATTTGCCAAAACCCCCTCCAAGTTCAGGAACATGTAGGAAGAAAAACCCCAGAGCAACAAAGCATCCTGGTGACTGTGTTTTGGCTGCCCTGCCCTGCAGCCGTGGGACAGGCTCCATGGTTATCTGCCTGCTGCAGCTGCCCCTGCCTTTGTCTGCCCATCAGCCAGGCGTTGGCCAAGCTGGTGGAGGACAATGGTGCAGGGCCAGAGAGCAGAGGCAGATGAGAAACGCGTGCTGGGGAGAGGGACTGGGGTCTGGGTGGGCACTGCCGGCAAAGGAACAAAGGGAGCTGCTGGTTAATCACTGAGTTGGGGATATTCTACAGCCTGACACACTGGAGAATGGTGGAGTGCATGGAGTATTGACCTGGCTGTGCCCTGTGCCTCCTAATCAAGGATGGACATGACCTCCTGGTGACCCCTGGCCCTGTGTCTCCAGAGCCTGGCTGCCCTGTGCAGGGCTGAGCTCTGCAGGACATGGGATATGTTGGCTGCATCTTCCCCAGGATCCCAGGGCATCTCTGGACACAGGTACTCTGTTGCCCGTTCTGTCTGGTGGCTGGAGAAGTCATTGACACAGTTTTGGACCTGTCCTTGTGCTCTCCCAAACGTTTCCCATGTGTGGGTTAAGAGCCAGCTCGGGTCAAGAAGGCCCTTCAGATCTTTTGGAATGGTTTTTTTGGATGTTTTGGAGAGTCCCTGAAGGTGCTGTGATGTCCAACACCAGCACCATGTGCCAGCACCAGGTTTGCCTCCCACTATTTAATGCCTCATGGCAGAAGGCACTGCTCTCAGGGGCTCCCGAGCTTTCCACCCACAGCCCAGATTTTCCCATCCTCATCCCTCTGAGCAGGCTCAGATGCTCAAGGGCATGGGAGCAGCTGCCAAGGGGATGGGTGGGTTAATTTTGCAGTGGAGGCTCATGGGCCAAAGAGCTGGCTGCTGGCTCTGCTGGGCTGCCAATGCCACTGAAGGCACATTCATCCCTGATTAATGGAAAGTGAAAAGCAGGATCCTGAGGACCCGTGGCTCCCCTGCCCCCTCCTCGCCACGGGCTGCCGCTGCCAGCCCTCACCCTGTGCTGCTGCTGGGTTTGTTCTGAGCGGGGCAGAGGACAGCAGGTCTCACCTTGACTTTCCATGGTGGGAAAGCAGGCAGCAAAGCCTCAGCTCTGCCTGCAGAGCCAGCACTGGGGCACAGCCACCCTGCTGCCCCCGCTCGCCCTCCCCACCGCGTCGGTATCGATTTGCCTGAACTCCCTGGAACGTGCCCTGATTCCTTTCAATTAGGCTTTGAGCGAGGGAGGCCTCTGCAGCGGTCGATAGAGCTGGCCCCTGGGCCAGCATGGTCCAGAGGGACACGCTGGGGTTTGCTCCTGCATCCTCAACAAGAGCACCCCTCCATGCCTTGTTTACACCAGACCCTGTGAGGATAATACCACTGCTTAAAGGTTGTTCCTTGTCCCCTCAACATTTCCCAGCTCTTTCCATCCCCTGTCCATCACAGGACACGTTTGCCGCATCATTAGCTGCTTCACCTTTCTGATTTAGACCAGTACCACGCTTGCATGGTCCTCCTGTTCCGTGCAGGAGCAGCCCAACCACCAGCTGGAGCTGAACAGAACCCAGGCAGCCCTCCCCTTCTCATCCCTGGCAAAGCTGCCTTGCTTTCCCCTTCCTCCTTGTTGACTGCCATCTCCTTGGGGACATGCTTAGCCAAGCTGTGTCTTGGTGTCCCGTTGTTTCCGGCAAACTAATGGGCAGAGCGCTTGTTTGCAGAGAGAGCACGGAGCAGAAATCCCTGCACTTCATCTCCAGCTGCAATTACCGAGGCCGAGTCGATGCAGTTGATGGTAATGGGATGGTAACACTGTCTGAATTTGTATTTAATGCTGATTCCAAGGGCCTGTAATTTTCATCAGCACCACATGACTTTTTATAGAACAGAAAAATGTGAGAGCGGTTAATGAGCTGTAATTCTGGAGAGCTGCTGCCTTGATTGGGACTAATTATTTTCTTTATAAAAATAATTAACAATCCACACAACCTATAGAGTGAAAGGCATGTGGCATTAATTAAACCAGGCAGTACTTTCAGCACACCTTTATCTCCCCCTTCCCATCACACCCCGAGTAGAGGGCGGTGTTGCGCTGCAGAGGGCCAAGCTGGCCATGAGCCACAGCAGGGTGAGGGCTTGTGCAGGGAGAAAAGGAGCCTCGTCCAGACCCCACCTCCACACCCTCCTGGCCCAGCATGGAGAATGGAATAGAATGGAATAGAATAGAATTAAGCAGGTTGGAAAAGACCTTTGAGATCATTGAGTCCAACCTATCACCCAACACCATCTGATCAACCCAAGTGCCTCATCCAGTCTCTTCCTAAACACCTCCAGTGATGGTGACTCCACCGCCTCCCTGGGCAGCACATTCCAATGGCTAATCACTGTTTCTGTGAAGAATTTCTTCCTAACATCCAGCCTAAACCTCCCCTGGCACAGCTTGAGACTGTGTCCTCTTGTTCCGGTGCTGCTTGCCTGGGAGAAGAGGCTAACCCCCACCTGGCTACAGCCTCCCTTCAGGCAGTTGCAGAGAGCAAGAAGGTCTCCCCTGAGCCTCCTCTTCTCCAGGCTAAGCAACCCCAGCTCCCTCAGCCTCTCCTCATAGACCTCCTCATTTGGGCAGGGAAGGCTGTTCTGGCTAGAATAAGGAGATGGTTTCATGTCTGGGCTGTCTGTGATGAGCACAGAGGGAACACTGGGTCTTGTTTCTGCTGTTTCAGCTGAAGACCAGCCAACAAGACCCTGGCTGAGAGAGCTAGGATTGTTCAGCCTGGAGAATAGAAAGCTCTAGGGAGACCTTATAGCTACATCCTAATATCTGAAGAGGACCAGCAAGAAGGCTGGGGAGGGACAGTTTAGAAGGGCTTGTAGTGATAGGATGAGGGACAATGGTTTGAAACGAGCAGGGTAGATTTAGATTGGACATCAGGAGGATGTTCTCCATAATGGGAGTGGTAAAATACTGGAACAGGTTGCCCAGGGATGTGGCTGAGGCCTCATTCCTGAAGATATTCAAGGTCAGACTTGATGTGACCCTGTGCAGCCTGATCTAGTTGGAGGTGTCCCTGCTGACTGCAGGGGGGTTAGACATGCTGACCTTTGCTGGTCCCTTCCAACCCGCTGCAAGCTGTGAATCTGTGGGGTAAGGTGCAGAGGTCTGCAGCAGGTGCTTCTGCTTGCCATGAGGCATCAGGTTATCTCAAAACTGAGGTGTCTGCTTTGCACAGGCCAAGTTCTTGCTCTCCAGGGCTGCGAGATCCCAGGATGAGTCGCAGGCGAACGTGCCCCAGCAGCAGCAGCGGCGGCGTGCGGGTCTGTGCATGCTTAGACACGCACTTACATAATGTACAATTGTTAACAAGACTAATTCCTCTATTTTCCTGGAGGTATCCTGAGAACTAATGAATATATTTGCATAATCTTGATTTTGTTTATGAATAATTCTGGATTATCCAAACGTGGATAACACCAGGGCTCTGCTGCTCTAGGTTGCTGTCAGCTGAGGATCGCAGAGCATTTTATGAACATTAGTTCAGCCCAGCAAGCACTAAAATGATCACTGCACCCAATTAAAGAGGGAGGTGCTGAAAAGTGAAAGGGCTCTTTCCAGCTTCTCCTGGCAAGCTCTGCCATGGGACCCAGGAGTCCTGGGACTCACCTGTCTCCAAACCTTTGCCCTAGGGAGCGGTAAGCTGGATGATTGAAAATGATGTTTAGGGTCGCAGCATGGTGTGGGGAAAAGACCTGGACACAGAGAGTTTTCCTTCTGGCTTTGAGCTCTAAGCAGCCCTGGGTGCTGCAAAACTGAGCACCTCAGTGCCCACTGTGTGGTAGGAATCATAGAATGGTTTGGGTCAAAAGGGACCTTCAGGATTATCTAGTTCCTGCCCCCTCCCGTGGGCAGGGACACCTTCCACTAGACCGGGTTGCTCAAGGTCTTATCCAGCCTGGCCTTGAACACCTCCAGGGAGGGGGCACCCACAGCCTCCCTGGGGAACCTGTTCCAGTGTTTCACCACCCTTACTGTAAAAAATTTCTTCCTAAGAGCCAGTCTACAGCTTGGAAGCAGTGGAGCATAGTGAAAGGAGAAAAAGCCCTGTCTTCCTTCCCAGAAATTCTCCCTGACTTAAACCCCCCTCACCAGTCCTTCCTGGACAGGTGATGAGACCACCAAAGTGTTTCCCATGGAACCAAAGGGTGTTATGGGAAGGAGGATTAGAGTCAAACAAAACCTCCCACCCATGAAACTGGAATTCAGGCATTTCCCAGCTCAGCTATCAGAAGAGATGCAACACATGGAGGCAAGGGCCCTTCTGGCCATAAAAAGCCCCCAGCAGCATGTAGCAGGGGATTGAAGCCCACTTGCCACCTTCCTTCCTGGACTGGCAATATTGTAGGCTTGCTTGTCCAGAAGGAGAAATCTGTTCTTAATTCCTCTTCATGGGAGCTAATTGCTGCCCACACATCCTGCACGAGGACATCTGCTCCTCACATCATCACTCCTGGTTCCACATGGCCTTGGCTGTGCAGCATAGTGTCAGGATGGTCATTCAGGAGACAAGTCTCAAATGGGAGGATCCCCAGAGATCTTTGTTTTGCCAGAGGTCCCAAGCACACCACACAGGCTGCTGCACATGGGGCAGAGCTTCACCAGTGCTGACCTGCTTGGATGATATCCCTGGACGCCTAGGTTGGGGTCACACATTCAGATGTGCCCACAGGTCTGTCCTGGGGGGTTGGGCATTTTTTACTGCCAGAGCTATTTCAGGCTGAGCCCCTGGGATTGCTGTTCATTACCTGCAGGCAGGCATGCCTGTTTATTAACAGGGTGTGGTGGCTTTGTCCTTGTGTTCTTGTCCCAAGCCTGAATGGCTGTCTTCTCCATGCTTTCCCCATCAACCAGAGTCATTCCCAGGGAAGTTCTGCTGGAAGGAGGTAGCTGTATAAAGAGGTTGTGGTTCTCATAGATTCATAGAATGCTTTGGATTGTAAGGGACCTTAAAGATCACCTTTAAAGGTCGTTTAGTTCCAACCCCACTGCCATGGGCAGGGATGCCTTCCACTAGACCAGGTTGCTCAAGGCCCTGTCCAGCCTGGCCTTGAACACTTTCAGGGAGGGGGCATCCAAAACCTCCCTGGGCAACATGTTCCAGTGTCTCACCACCCTCACTGGAAAAAAATTCTTCCTAGTCTCCAGTCTAAATCTGCCCTCTTCAAGCTTCAATCCATTCCCTTTCATCCTATAATTACAAGCCCTTGCAAAAAGTCCCTCCCCAGCTTTCTTGTAGTCCCCCTCTAGGTCTGGTTGTGGGATACCCAACCTGTTTTCCCTTCCACTTCCAGTGGCAATTCAAAAGTAACAAAAGAAGGGAGAGGAGGAAGAAGCTTTATGTGAGCAGCAAAGGGAGCACTGCTGCTCCAAGCAGATCTTTTCCTGCCGTCTTCTCCTCCCTGCCTCCAATGTGCCTTATTATTAATTCATTTTTAAAGTGATCTCCCGGTGCTCCCAGGAGCTCCTGGTAACTGTGTGCTTACAATCCCTGTTTGATGAAAATTTAATGAGCTGTGTTAGTGTCTTGCTGCTTTTTGCCATGCTGACTGGCATGGACTTTTGGATAAGGGAGCAGCCAGGATCGTGGCAGAAAGCACCCATCATGACCAAGCGCTGCAGGTGGCATCCCAGGGCCCAGCCCTGCCATCACTGGGCAGCACACAGGATGTCTTCCTCATTGAAGAGTGAGCCCAGGCCTGCCATGAGGATCTCCAAAGGTCTTGGATTGACCTGTGTGAGGGACTGAAATCTAGTGAGCCAGCACAGTCCCATCCATGGCAGCCAGCACTTCTGCAGGGGTTTGGCCTGAACCTGCTGTAGTGGCACAGGGGAGGCATTCTCTGGGGCTTGGGGGGGGTTGGCACCGTGCAGCAGATTGGTCATGAAGGTGCTCTCCAGCCACACAACACTGCAGAGAGCAGCAAAGCATTTCTTTTCTGGGACATCCTTCAGTTTTTATTAATTAATTATTATTGTTGTTGTTGTTGAAACCCTTCTAAAATGTTAAGTATCATCTCCTGGTGCTCCTGGCTTCGAGCTCCCAGCGTTGTATTGGGAAGTAGCCAGCAACAGGCACTGGGCTCCCTCCCAGCCCATGGTCCTGCCCTTTGCCAAGCTATGTTTTCCCCTGCACTGCTTGTGGATGAGTGGTTAATTAGAAATTGAGCTCAGCTCCAGCCTTTTCCTAATCATAAGCTCTACAAGGGCTGCTTAGGTTTGCCCCCATGCATGGCCCCCAGCTCTGCCTCCTTCACCAGGGAGTGTTTGCCCCCATGGCTTCTCCAGGCTGGTGGGGGATGATGGCAAGGATGGAGTGGCCAGCTGGGCTGTGGCAAGGGTTTAGCATAAGCTTTTGGCCCCAGTCCCTCCTCAGGCCAGCCCCTGCCATTCTGGGGTCACTCAGAAGCCTAGAGTCCCCTAGAACATGGATCAAGGATGTGCAGGATGGATGTGCCATGGTGCAGTACGGCAGTGTCAACACTTCTGGCTGCATTCACAGGCACTGGAAACAGCCAAGTCTCCTCCTTTCCCATTCCCTGACTGAGGAGAAAACTGGCTCCTTTACAGGCATGGGAACTGCAGGGTGTTTGTTTAAGAGAGAGGATTTGAGTATAGGAAAGGAGCAGGATTGTCCCCCTGAGAGCAAGCCGGGCCCGGCAGCGTGCAGGTGCTGCCGGGCACGAAGCACCACGGGGAGCTCGGAGCCGGCAGCGTGGGAGGCACAAGATGCTGCAGGAGCCGCTTGAGATGAGGCAGCCGTCCAGGTTCGCTTTAGAAACGAGCCGACCGTGTGCCATGCTCCTCGGGCTTCTCTCTGCTGTCACGGGCAGGAGGTTGGCAGAGCCATCCTGGATTGCTGGCAGCGAGGGAAGGTGACGCCAAGCCCTGCATGGCAGCCAGGTGCTCAGGAAGGAAGGGGGGCAGGGGTCCTGGTGTCCCTTAGGCTGGATGTTAGGGAGAAGTTCTTCCCAGAAAGAGTGACTGGCCATTGGAATGGGCTGCCCAGGGAGGTGGTGGAGTCACCATCCCTGGAGGTGTTTAGGAAGAGCCTGAATGGGGCACTTGGTGCCATGGGTTAGTTGATCAGATGGTGTTGGGTGATAGGTTGGACTCGATGATCTCAAAGGTCTTTTCCAACCTGGTTAATTCTATTCTTAAAAAAAAACTAAATAAAGGAGACCCAGCTGTGGGGAGCAGGGAGAAGCTATGTTCACCTTCAGGCCTGACCCTACCTAAGAAAGATGGTCCACGGGAGCCTTGCTTTCCCCCATGGAGTTTTAAGCTTGGCCAGAACCATCTATCCCGTGCTGTGCAGTGGAAGCTGCTGCCATTGCCAGCTGGTGCCCGGGACGGAGTCCTCCCATGGGCTGCGACCACACAGTGTCCCCCAAAGCATCTGGCACCAGCCCTGCACGGCTACTGGGGCCTCTTCCAGCAGGGAAGCTCCTCTGTTCTGATTCAGCCATGCATAGCAAATCAGCTGCTGGAAAATAAAGAGCCAAGCTGCTTTTTTGGCCCGGGACGCACTGAGAGCGGTCACTAAACCTTCCTGGAGGCCAAGAAGCTAAAGCAGCCGCCTGCCACACACAGGCTTGCAGCAGGACGCAGGGTTCCCAGGAGCAGGATGGGGAGGCTGGCAAAAATGGATTTGGGGAGGGGGGAAATATATATATAAATAAATATGTATATTAGAGAATTGCATTTCCCTTCTGTGTTTAAAGTGCCTGAAGAAAACCAGGGGCTCCTCTGCAGCTGGCACCTCTGCTGAGGCACAGAAAATAGCAGGGAGAAGATTAGGATTGAACTGGCTTGGAGTCTGTGTAATCAGGGAAAATATCTCGGTGATTTGCTATTATAATTTTCAATAACAAACTGCAGGGCTCCTCCTGCACTAATAATAACAGCTTGAATGAGGTGGGAAAAGAACCTGCCACGGGCTGGTTGTGTGTGTGTGTGTGTGTGTTTGCGAGAAGCACTTCACAATTTCCCCCCCTCTCCTAATTTTGAAGAGGTATTTTTAGTGCATATTTCAAAGAGCTTTTACGTAAACACATCTGCAGGAGTTTTTGCTTGGAAATGTCTTTACAACCTTCCCTTCTGCCTCCTCCCTCTCCTGGGACAAAGGAACTGTTTGACCATTTTCCTTTTCAATCAGATGTGCAAAGCCAGAGAGCAAGAGAGAAAAGAAAAGGATGGTTTTTTTGCCAGTGCCTAAAGGCTTCTCAGCCCAAAGTGGTGGATTTTAGAAGAGCCACGAGAAGCTCAGCTCATCCTCAGCAGGGCCGAGAGCCCAGGGCAGAAGCATTTCAGATGTGGTCTTGGCAGGGAGCTGTGGGGATGCATGAGAGCAGGGACCACTTGTCAAACCCACCAGCTGCTCCCTCCTGCCCAGACAAAACCTCTGGGTGAGGGAAGGGAAGGAGTGAGGAGATGTGCAATCACACACCCATGCACTTTGTGCATGTTACTCAGGAGCAGCAGACAGAGCATCCCTGGTGCAAACAGACACAGACACAGGAGTTTTTCCCACATCCCCTCGTGGCTGTGTGCTTGCCACAGAGACCTTCAACAGGCTGATGTTCCCCGTCCCCAGGCAAGGCATCCATCATCATTTTAATGCCACCGAAACATTCACGACTAATAGGCTCATCAGAGATGCTTTAACCTTTTTCCTTTGTGGGGCTCTGGTTGGCTGAAGGCTCTCCTACCTTTACACCAGGGGCTGTGGAGATGATGGAAACATGGAGCCAGGCAGGGCTGAAAAGGGCAATGCAGTAAAGTTTCTTCATTGGCTTTCCCAGGCACCAAGCCCTGAGCTTGGAAATGCAGTCAGTGCAAGGCTGGCAGTGCAGTCAGTGCTCAGGGGCCTCCAAAGTGCTTATGCATGCAGCTGAGTGCACCCAGCACCCCAGTACCCAGCCCCCCAGTACCCAGCCCAGCTGTGAGTGCAAAGTGAAGTAAATGATAAAAAGATTTAAAAAACCCAGGCTTGGTCTGCTTACACTGCTGCTTGCAAAGCAGATGGAAAAAGCAGGTCTGCAGCAAGGCCACTGAGGGCTGGGACTGCTGGAGCCCTTCCTTTGGAGGAGAGGGATGCTGCTGCTGTGGATAGGGACATAGCATTGTGGTCTGGCAGCTGAAAGGTCACTCAGAAAGCAATTTTGCTGCTTTTCCCTCCTCTGGAGAAGAGAAGCTGAGTTACTGCAGGGGGGGAAAAAAGATGATTGATGAAAGCTTTGTGGCAGGAGACTGCTGTGGGGCCAAGGCAGAGGAAGTCAGCTGGGACATGGGTGCCTGCAGGCAGGGGAGGGCAGCTGCCCAGCCCTGGCAGCGCTGAGATGCCAGCGTGCAGGGATTGCAAGTGCGCACCAAACCCGCACCGACGGCGCGGGGCCGCGGGGGACGGGTGCCACTGGGCTCAGCTCCCGGTGAAGCGTGTCACCAACTGCCACATTTCATGGCCTGATGAGATGGCACTTAGCCATGGCACCAAGAGCAACAGACTGGGATGGAGGACTGTGGTGAGTTAGCTCTGCTCCCTGAGGCAGTACATACCTTGTGCTTTTGCCCCATCCTCTGTGAAGGGCGCCAGCATCCAGCCCTGGGCAGGAAGAGCAGTGCAGTCCCACGGGGGCTGACAAGGGGCCCTGAGACTGGGCTGGTTTAAGCCCCAAAGACTCACCCATGGGGCTCACCTATGGCTCTAGAAACCACAGCACAGAATGTTTTGGGTTGTAATGGACCCTTAAATTTCATCTAGTCCAATTCCCCTGCAGTGAGCAGGACACCTTCAACTAGAGAAGGTTAGATCAGTTAACTTGGAATGTTTGTGGGGATTGGGGCATCTACCACCTCTCTGGGCAACGTGGGCCAGTGTCTCACCACACAGGGCATGTTCTGCTCCGAGCTGGCTGCAGCAGCCCAGCAGATGCCCTGCTGTGTGGGGTCTCTTTGTCAGGGGCAGGGATGCTGCTTTTGAACAGGTCTGATGGATAGGCTGGATTATTGCATGGGGAGAAAGACAGGAAAGACAGGAAAGGAAGGGAGGGAGGAAGGAAGAGGGGAAGGAAGGAAGGGAAATGAGTGCAAGCAGTTGAACCATCTAATGGAAATGGAGAATCGTGGAGGGCAGGTGGGAGGGGTGAGCAGCTACCTTGTCCTGGCCCAGCTGCCCATGGCTAAGAGAGCATCCTTAGGGACAAACATGAACCCATACCTTGGGCAGAAAAGGGCTGCAGTCCTCCTTCCCACGATGGAGCAGTGTTGCCTTCCAGCAGGGCAAACCCTGAGCCTCCTCTTTCTGCCTCCTCTTCCTTCTGCCTGCTCTGGCACACATCCCTGTCCCCTGTGCTGAGCGAGCCCTGTGCTTCCAGCTGCATCACCCTGAGCATCCTCAATGCCCTCCTGGGGCAGGCCCCAGCAAAGCACTCGCAGGGGCATTCTCCTTTCTGCTGCAGGCAGGGACTGGCAGGGGAAGGTGTGGACTGGCAGGGGAAGGTGTGATAATCCTCTTTTGAGGCCACAGTAATGGTTCACACCAAACTGCAAGCACTTTTATATCAGTCATGAAAGACATGAAAGATAACAACTAACCCCCCGCATTTTTAGATATATATTCAATCAACATCTATGGAGCTTAACACAAGGGGATTACCAACCAGTTTAGAGGGTTAGTGGCTCTCAGCATTCATGAGAGGAGAATATTTGGTTGGATTGAAGCCAGCCTTTGATGGAATTGGAGAACAATTATTTCCATCAATAATTACTTCCAAGCCCAGAAGAAATAGTTCCCAGCGTGTTGCAGGACAGGAGTCCTTGGGCACCCCAAGGCCAATATGTTTTAACCCTAGGACTTGAAAATCCCAGGGAGCAGGAGCTGGGGTGAGAAGGGGACATGCCCACCATGACCAGGTCCCTCCTGAAAGGCAACAGTGCCCCAGTGTGCCACCAGCCTGGAGAGGGACATTCCTGCCTCTGCTGCTGGAGCTGATCCAGCCCAGGGTTTGCACAGGTCATTAATTTGGGGACATTTTTAATGGATCCTAATGATTGAGCCTCAGAAGAGTGTTTTCAAAAGGGGCTTGGGAAAGGCCACAAGCTAATTAGCTCACACAAAGAAAGCAATTAACCATGTAGCTTCTCAGATGGTTAAAAATAACATAGATGTTGGGAAGCAACTGAGGGATTTATTGCAAGCAGAGTAAGAGATTTTTCAAGGCAGAGGAACCATCACCTGCTGCATATCTGGGGCCACAAATATTTCACCCAGCTCCCTGTTGATCCCTACCTCTTTGCCTGATGCACATCCTTAAATGCTCAGGCCATACAAAATGGGCTCCAAGAACAAGTCAGCTATTAGAGAAAGTGGGAGTTTCTTGACAGAGAAAGCACAGGTGGAGAGAGAGGGGTAATCCTTCTTCTGCAGGTGCTTCTGTGCCAATTACAGCCCAAATAAATTTTGCTAATGGCTGGGGCAGGCAGCAGGATGCTCTCTGGGGTGTGTAGCTCTCTGGCTATGCCTAATGTGCCATTTTAGTGTCACACTGCTCTCTAACAAACCTCTTGGCACCATATAACTTCCTAGATGTACAGCTTGCATCTGGCTCCAACCTCTTGTTCCTATTCCCATCCTCCATGTGTGGTGGTCTCTGCAGCCAGAGAGCCCTTTGGGATGGGGATAGGATGTGAGTGTGTGACAAGGTATTGGCAATACAACAGCATGTTTAGAGGCTGGCATTTGAAATGCAAAAGCTTTTCTGGAGGGTTTTCTACCAGTCTGCAAGCCCAGTGTTGTCTCTGTAGAGCTGGGGAGCTAGAAGCCATAACACAGAGGAAGGTGGCCAGGAGTGCTGGCCCATCGCTCCTCGCTGTTGCATTGGGTCTGGACATTGTGCTGTCCCTGCAGCATGGGGCTGTCCAGCTGCTCCTTGGCTGCCTGGTGCTCCTGGCACGGCTGCCTGAAAGCTGAGCACAGCGTGTCCGTGCTGGGAGGCAGCTTGAGAAAGGGAGCTTCCTGCAGCTTTGGTGGAGCATTTCCCCCCGCAGGCTCAGGCAGTTCACGAACAACCCGCAGCGCTCCTTCACAGCAGCACCTGCCTGAAGGAAAGGAGGATCCCCAGCCCGTGGGAAACCCTTAGCCGGCGAGCCCAGCTGAAAGGACGGTTGTTTATTGCTCCTCGTCTCCCTTGCTCCCACAGCGGGACGCTCAGCTGCCTGCCGTACCCCGCGGAGGACAGGCGGGCCGAGAAGCTGAGCGGCCGCGCAGCCAAGGAGGCTTCCACCACCAACGGCTGCGCAAAAGGGAAGGAGAAACGGGACCATGCTCGCCACAGGACACGCAGGTAGGAGGCAGGGCTGTCTACAGGGCCACCCCGAAGTAGGAGGATGGATGAGGATGTGTCTGTAACTGCTCACCCAGGGGGTCGGGGAGAGCTGGTGGTGGCTTAAAGTACCCTGTGAGTGCCCAGCAAATGTTTGTGATTGCATGAACACACACACACACACACACACACACCAACGTGTGCTCCCAGGGAGACAACTGCACAGAATCACAGAATTACTGAGGCTGGAAAAGACCTCTGAGATCATCAAGTCCAGCCTATGACCTAACACCACTACATCAACCAAACCATGCCACCAACTGCCACATCCAGTCTTTTCTTGAAGACCTCCTGTGATGGAGACTCCACCACCTCCCTGGGCATCCCAGTGCCTAACCAGCCTTTTTGTGAGGAAGTGCTTCCTGATATCTAACCTAAACCTCCCCTGGTGCAGCTTCACACCATGCCCTCTTGTCCTGTCACTACTTGCCTGGGAGAAGAGCCTGACCCCCCACCTGACTACAACTTCCTTTTAGGTAGTTGTAGACAGTGATAAAGTCCCCTCTAAGTCTCCTCCAGGCTTCCACTCCATATCTTGCTCTGACAGCCTGTTTGCAAGTAGCCCTGGCTGGAAGATGATCTGCCAGCCTCCCTGTGTGCAACCAGGTCTGGGGGGTATCCCTGCCAGGGCATCACCCTCAGCAATTCCTCTCTTCCCCCACACACCTAGGCCAGACCAGCAGCATCGTCTTCATTAGGAGACAGCTTTGTTATCAGTTTGTTGCTAGCCCCTGACACCTTGGGGGGGGTGGTGTGTGAAATGAATCAAATGTGGTAGATGAAGCAGCCAGGGTCTCTAAGCAATTCCTGTTAAACTGTCTCTGGGATTAAAGCCTCCCCCTTTGCTTAAAGATGGTGGGAAGAAAGAGCAAGAAAGCACATTTCATATCTTCAGATTTCAGGCTAACTGGAACAATAATCTAAATCGTATTTTTAATTAGACTTTGATTACAATCACAGAGAAACAATTAAAATTGGATCAGCGTGGGGAGCAAGCTTCCACATCAAAGACAAAAGGCTTTATCTTGCAAGAGGGAGAAGGGCTCTACAGATACTGCCTGCGGCTGCATGGCACAGTCAGAGTTTTCTCCCTGCTCTCCCTTGGCCTTGGCAGTGCCTGGCTGTGGCCCTGGGCAAGGGAAGGCTGAGATGCAGCCAGTTTTGTTGTCTAGGGAGCTAAAAAAGGGAAGGGAGGGGGGAAAAAAAAGGGAGGGAAAAGCACATGGGAGCTGGGGTTGAGCATACTGATGACTGAGGGGCTGAGATCAATGTTCAGGTCTGTGGTTTAACAGAGATCCTTAGGGTGGTTTGGGGGAGATAGCTGAGCAACAAGAAGACAGCTTGGAAAAATGTATTTCTTCTACCATATTGCAGAAAAAAAAGAGCCACCAAGCCCACAGTGTGCCCTGTCCCAGAGCAGCACTTCTGTTGGCTGGTGAAAAACCTGGGGGCAGCAAGCAGAAAGGAGTACTTGATTGCTTCTCAGGCTACAGTGTGGTTGCACCTCAGATTTACTGCATCAGAAGCATGCAACACTCAGTTATTCACAGGTCATAGCAGAAGGACTGGCAGACAGTTTTGTTTTGCAGAGCAGTTGGGGGAAAAAAGTATTAAAAGCACCAAGCAATTGCTTTTTTTTTTTGGCTAATGCTATTTTGGTAGTAATTCTAGCCCCAGACAAGCAAGTGTCAGGATGCAGTGGAGCCAGAGTGCTTCCCCCAGAGTGATGTTTGCTCTGTGGCAGTAATTTTATTAACAAGAATGTTTGTTCTTTCTGCAGAGAGGTGACTGTCAGACATTCTCTGCTAGTGGCCTGCTCCTGCTGGCAGAGTGAGCAGTGGGGAAACAGGGGCCCAAGCCCAACAGCCTCTTTTCCAACGGGGATTTTGCAGAGGCTTTGGGGAGCTAGCTGTGCCCCCTGCAAACCTGGGTCCCAGATCTGTTCGGGGATCCACAGGCTGCCACCAGCTGCCCCCCCCCTGTGTTTACAAATGCTTGCTTTGGTTAATGAGCAGCCACAGAGTATCTGTCATATTTTCACTCCAGTGCTCTGAATTAATTTAACCATGGTATTTGCTTCTCAGTGAAACATAATGTGATTTGGCATCATACGTTTAAAGAAGAAATTAATTTACAGCATTTTTCCCCCCCCCCCCCCTTCTCCTCCCAAGGCTTAACAACTGTGTGAGAGATGCATAGCTCATTAAATTATCATAGCATCTCAATAAATATATACATTTCTAATCAATTGCCACTTACCATATGTCAAGTCCTTTATTACAGTCAGATACATCTGTTTGCAATGATTATTGTATGCAGATTAAATGCCAATTAATTATTGAAGGCGTATTTACAAAGAGCAACAAAACCTATAAATCCATTACAGAGGCATTAACCTCAGCAAACATATTTTAAGTAATCAGTGGTGTACAGGAGCTGTCTCATTATATCTCCATTAGACCTGTGGAGGAGACACTTCATTTAAACCGTGACCAAGTTATTCGTTAGAGGGCAATTAGGCAGTCGCCTGTGCCCCAGGTCCACCAGGACTACTGATCTCTGCTCCTGAGGTGGGGGCTGGAGAGAGCAGTCCCATGTGGGCTGATTCAGGTTTTATTTTGATTATGTTTCATTGTTGTTGTTTGGCCTTTTTTTTCCCCACCCCCTCCTCCTCAGCCCTTCCTGTGATGGGGAGCGTGCACCACTGCCAGCCCGGGGGAAGAAGAAGAAAAAGAAATCTGGCCGCAAGAAGCGAAGGAGGTGAGGAGAAGGTGGTGGGACAGGATGGGCAGCCCTCCCCTGTGTGTGAGGGAAGGGAGCCATGGGGACAGGAAATGGGGACAGGGAGCCATCAGCTGTGAGGGAAGGAAGCTGATGGAGAGGGGGACAGGTAGTCCTTTGCATGTGAGGGAAGGAAGTTGGTGGAAATGGGGACAGGGAGCCATCAGCTGTGAGGGAAGGAAGTTGGCGGAAATGGGGACAGGGAGCCATCAGCTGTGGGGGAAGGAAGCTGATGGAGAGGGGGACAGGTAGTCCTTTGCATGTGAGGGAAGGAAGTTGGCGGAAATGGGGACAGGGAGCCATCAGCTGTGAGGGAAGGAAGCTGATGGAGAGGGGGACAGGGAGCCATCAGCTGTGAGGGAAGGAAGCTGATGGAGAGGGGGACAGGGAGCCATCAGCTGTGAGGGAAGGAAGTTGGCGGAAATGGGGACAGGGAGCCATCAGCTGTGAGGGAAGGAAGTTGGTGGAGAGGGGGACAGGGAGCCATCAGCTGTGAGGGAAGGAAGCTGATGGAGAGGGGGACAGGGAGCCATCAGCTGTGAGGGAAGGAAGCTGATGGAGAGGGGGACAGGGAGCCATCAGCTGTGAGGGAAGGAAGCTGATGGAGAGGGGGACAGGGAGCCATCAGCTGTGAGGGAAGGAAGCTGATGGAGAGGGGGACAGGGAGCCATCAGCTGTGAGGGAAGGAAGTTGGTGGAAATGGGGACAGCTAGCCCTCGGTGTGTGAGGGGAGGAAGTGGGTGTAAAATGGAGGTTGGCTATAATGGCTGCAGGGAGGTGTGAGGGGCTGAGCGAGCCCAGGGATGTGCCACCACTTCCTGGCTCTTGCCATCAGGGCAGCAGTGGCCAGGTCGGGGCTCACCTTGCAGCCTGTCCTGGGGGTCCGTGTGGAACCCTGGCCCCACTCTGCCCTGGGGGGATGCTGGTGGCTGGGTAAGTGTTGGGGTGTCCAGGAAGGGCTGTGGGCAGCCCTGCAGTCCCTAATGCTCCTCTGCCTCCTCAGGTCTCCCTCCTACAGCCCCTCACCTGTGAAAAAGAAGAAGAAGAAAAGCTCCAAGAAGCGAAAAAGAAACAGGTATTGATTGATTGATTGATTGATTGCCTTGAAACTATGATTCCCTGCTTGCAGTGGCTGTTGGGGGGCATTGGGCAAGGGGTGGAAGACATCACAACTGTCAGCAGCTGGTTGAGCCCAGCACCAGGAGACTGAGAGAGATGTCAAGCTCCTGGCTCTTCAGAATGGCTGCCAGGAGGTCAGGGTTCAGTCAGGAGGTGAAAGCCAGAGACCTGAGGAGGGACAGAGCCAGCATCTCGTTGGGCAAGGAGGGTACAAAACAGGATGTGTGCCCAGTGCAAACAGATAAGTCTCAGAAGCTGGGGGGTGGGGGAGGAAAGAAAAGCGAGCCAAACCAGCATGAAGTCTGAAAAGTCTCTTCCTCTTGTCCTTGCTGTCCTGTTTCACCTGGTGCCCATCCTTGGGGACACCAGTGGGACCAGTGCCTGGGGCTTGCACTGGTCTCTTTCCCTTCTCCCCCATCCTGCTGAAAGTGTCAGTGCTGGGATGAGGGAAAGGCTCAGACCAGCTTCCCTCATCTGCATCTCAGTCGTCTTTCCCAGCCCTGGGTGACTGCTTCCACGTTCTCCTTCTGAAGTCTCTTTTTAATTTAAAGAACATGATTAAATTTTAAAATTGCAAATATTTCACTGTTTCCTCTCAATCATTAAACCAATATTTGAAGAGAACAGTGGATGCCATCTCCCTTGGAAAGTTCATGTATTTATAATACATTGAACCAAAGAGAGATGCTATCAAAAATGGATAACTGTGTGAAAAGCTGAGCTTGAATCTTAACAAAAAGAGGAGGGAGGAAGAGGGACAAGGATATAGAAAATCCTTCAAAATACTTTCTTCCCAAGGAGGGATTCTTATGCTCCTTTATGGGTGCCATCACCTGACAGAAGCCCTGGGTTAGATGCTTCTTTAGTACCCATTAATGCCCCTGCAAGCCAAGGATAAGCTGTGACTGGTCCTAAAAGGTAGCATGATAAAACAGTAAGTCTTAGTGAGAAATGGAGATTACTTCCAAACACTTGGTAACACTTCAGCTACAGATGTCCACTGACCTTGCCACAGGCAACTCACAGTCCCTCTAGGCAGAACTTGGACCCCTAGGCCAGGTCTTCTGCAAGACAGTGTGCTCCAGGCTGAGGTGAGACACAGCAGAGTGTGCAGTGTACTGGGGCCAGGCCTTGCTGCAAGGAGGAGAATTCTCCGTGCTCCCAGGGTTTTCTGCAAGGACCACCAGCACAGTGTGTCATCCCAGGGATGCTCCAGGAGGCAAGACAGAGGCATGATGCTGGTTTGGCTGTGAGGCTTCTCTGGAATTATGCAGGAAAGATTTTTATCTTTGGCTGCTACTTGGTCCTTCATGCAGAAAACCTTCAGACTAAGTGCAGTGCAAGACTGTGGAGGCAGTAGCAGGGAAAAGGGACCCACCAGGGACAGGGGATGCATCTGATCTCTACAGACTTGTTATCCTGAGGGTCCTATTCTCAGCTATTTGTAGAGTGTGCTAGTCACTTCTACCACACCAGCATTTCTCAGCTACCCCTTGCCAGCTGGCTGAAGGAGAGCTGGGGCTGTTCTGCCCATCTGGTACATGAGATCTTCTCACAATGCTCACTCTAACACTGGGCCTAGGCATGTTGTCTCTGATTTAAATTTCCAGTTTTGTGAGACCCTGTATTCAACATACATGTTTGTGTCTTGCAGGTTATCCTCAAAGAAGAGAAGACACAGGTAAGAGTTGAGCAAGCATGGGTAGTCTCTTAGAAATATGATTTTAATGGTCTCTTCAAGATCTCACAAGGTTGATGTTCCCTGGGTGGGGGCAGCAGAAACTTTTCTTCTGTGTCTCCCTGTGGAGCCCTCCTGGCTCCTTGTGTGGGACTGGGGCTCCTTTCTGCCTATTCAGCCTTATGCATTCCTCAGACCCCACAGGAATCAGGTCTACTGTCCAACCTGTGCAATCAAGCACATAACTGGAGAAGACTTGGGTATAACCTAGCCATGGGCAACCTCATCCCTGTTGCATGCATCCTGAGTCTTCATTTCTCTTATGGTTTCATTTGCAAAGAGTACAGCAGCCCCCAGCAGTGTCCACCTTTGAAACACTTGGACTTACTGGCTTTGCAGGTGTGTACTGGAAGAACTCCCCAGATTCCAGTACGTGTGTGGGCAGTATCAAGAGCTATTGACCTTCTCTGTGGGGAAAATGTAAAGCCACCAGGATGGCTGATCCCTTTGAGGATCCTTTTTGGCCAAGCCCACAAGCTAGATCTGCCAGCATGCATCCAGACCCCCTGTGCTGCTGCAGCATCATTAATCCCTTTCATTTTCATCGCACGCTCTTCAGCAATCCAGCTGTAACTCTGATGTGTGATTGTGCAGCTTTGTATCTGAACTGAAATCTCTGAATTAATTAGCCATTTCTTATTTAGTTCTTCAAGCCCCAAAAGTAAGAGAAAGGAAGAAAGAAAACACAAAAAAACAGTAAGTAGCAATTCATGGAGTTCCCTGCCCTGCCTGCACAGAGCTGTGGGGCTAGGAAGTGCTTGATGCAATGGGTCCCCTGGAGCTAACACCAGCTGCACAGCCCTGAGCAAGTCTCAGGATGATTTTGCAGC
Source organism: Dryobates pubescens (assembly GCF_014839835.1). Taxonomy (NCBI): domain Eukaryota; kingdom Metazoa; phylum Chordata; class Aves; order Piciformes; family Picidae; genus Dryobates; species Dryobates pubescens. The sequence continues at coordinate 3,727,200 of NC_071636.1, forward strand.
TAAGCCCAGCAATTCTGGGTTTGCTGGAATGGAAAAGGCTCTGTAGAGGTTGGGGAATCTTTTTTTCTACCTCTCTTTTGTGCTATCTTATCTTTGTCTCACAAGGATGTGCGGTGTCTTGTTCACCCTGTCCTGAGCAGAGACTCCAGTTTTGTGGTGAGAGCAACTCAAGCCCAGGGCCTCCACTGCCTAAAGGGCAGACTGGCACAGTTACTGAGAAGGGCCTTAGCTCCTCCTGGCTTGCTGCTTTTGCAGGTTACAGTAGGGGCTACTCCTGACATACAGTGCAATCAAATTTCTGAATGGGAGCAGAAGGCAGGGGGACATCTGCCTTGGACTCTTAGCAGAGCACAATCCCTGTCCTGTGGGGCAACCAATCAAGGGGTATGGTATAAAATGTGGTTCCTCAGGGCTGGCAGGAAGGCTTGCAAACCTCCTCTGGTTTCCACTTCTTTGTCTTCTTCCTGGAATTGCATCTTGTGGCTTCTCACCTGCATTTAGAGCAAGGAAATAGTTCTGGAAGGTACCAAACTCCTGTTTGGCTTGGCTGGGATTTGGAATAGCTTGCTACAGACAGAAACTGAACTAGCTGGTGGAAATCTGGTATTAGCAGGACTTGCCCTTTAATTCTTCCCAACACAATCTTTATCCCTGAGACAGAAAAGAGGCAGAGGAGCAATAGTCCCTGACTGTGCCAGTGTCATCCCAGGATGGGATGGGACTGAAGAGACTGGGAACCCACAGGGTGCAGTGTGTTGTACCGCCTGCACAGGCCATCTCCAGTGCATGCAGAAAGCCCCTCTCCTTTTCTCTGTAATTTCTGCCTGTGGAGTAGCACAGCCACCTTGTTTGTTTGTTTGTTTCTCTCAAACAGGCTGCTATGCATCTAGAAATCTCAGTGGTAAAACTGAGGCTTCCCAGGTTATCAGCAAAAGCAGATGTCTATCCCCTCCCCAGCATAGCTCTGGCCAGTAACAGTAGCCCAACAGGGTGTTTAAACCAAAGATCAGATGCCCTGTGCTGGTATGAACTGACCTAGAGGAATGAGAGCTGTTAGAACTGCTCTTTGGGGATAAGCTGGCCAAGGCCTTAAGCTTCATCTTTCAGCTCACAGATCAGAGCTGAGCCACTCCCAGGTTCTGCAAAGTTCTCCTAGCTCCCAGACGTGGATCAGACAGATCCCATGAGCCACCTCAGAGCAGGATTTTTATGTAATCACCCTGCTTTGGATTATCTTTGTGTTGAGCAACTGGTTATCTAAATCACACAGGACCAGTTTTGCCTGCTGCAGAAGGGGAAAACTCTTAAACTGGGGGGACTGATGCAGGGGGTGAAGAGCAACTGTGGGGATTTTCATGCCAATCCACCACGTGAGGGGGAGATGTTTAGTGCTGCTGACTTCAGCTGCATGGAAATGAGGAAGAAGGAATATGAAATAGTTTTAAAAACATGTAAGCACAGGGTTTGAAAAGCACCAGTGGAAACAGCCAGGCAGAGTTCAAGCTATTACCCCAGGGGCTGCCCTTTTGTCTTAAGGAGCTGCTGCTCTCCAGCAACTGATTGGCTGAGCTTTTGTAGCGGCAAATGGCTAAGTGCTGCCCAAGCAGCTCATTATCAGTGCTATCAGGGGCTGCCCATGAAACCAGACTGTTCCCATCAGATACCCCATTGCTAGCTGTGCCTGCTGGCACAGTGATGCCAGCCTGAGCAGATGGTTACACTACCAAATCTAAAATAAGTGCTGTGGTGAGCAACGATGAGAGGAAATGGGCACAGAAGGTGACAGCCTGCTACACACTGCCCTGCTATCTGCATGCAGGACTTCAGCTGTTGGCATGGGCAACAGGACCAGCCATCAGCAACAGCCTGAGTGGAGCAAAGGGAATTGTAGCAGGGCACTGAACCAGGGTCCCTGCACATGGTTTGCTGGGAACTGTCCTGTGGCCCTGTCAGAAGGGAGCAGAAGTGACTGGACACCAATAAGAAGCCAGGTAAAATGGTCCTGCCCCTCAAGGAGGACCTGTGCATGGGGCAGGCTGCAGTTTGGGAAGCTGTGCATAATGTTTATATAGCAACCATAAGAGCTGTCCATAGGACTGGTTAGGCCTAGAGTGGGGAAAGCTGAGTGTTCTGGAGTGGGCTATTTGGAGCTTATTCACCCTTTAGCAAGGAGCCTGCACCACAGAGAGGGATGGAGCAAGAAGTACAAGGGCTGGAGCTCTGTGATGGGTTGCCCAGGAAGCCACTGCTCCCCAGCAAGGCTCAGTGATGGGAAAGTTCCAGGCTCTTTCCTGGCTGTACCAGGGTAGGCTGTGGGATGAAGGGCAAGCAGATGAGCAGGCAAGCACATAGCTCTTTTGAAGTCTTCAAAGCAGAAAGGATTGGTGCTGTCTGCTCTGCTCCTGCATGCTAGTTCATAGGTATTCCCCCAGCAGGCTACAGGGCCAGCCTAAGAGTTTGCAGTGAAAACACTACCACAGATTTGTGTGGGGTGGCTTGCCCTAGTGTCAGTGTAACTGTGAAGGGTTGGAGTCTTGGTGTCCTGCACAACATTTCGTACACCCATCCCTTTGGTTTAAAACCCGGCTCTCCTTTCTGACTTGCATGTTATGGAGCTCAGCCTCTCGCATCTCCCCCATCTGCTAGCCTAACACTGGTTTTCCCCTCTGCTTCTTCAAGCTCCCGTGGGCGTGCCCGGAAATCTCATCGCCATCGGCACCGCCGCTGCCACTCTCGCTCGGAGAGCTCCGACTCCGGCTCCCCCAGCTGCCGCAGCAGGTAACGCCACTGCCTCCTGAGCTGAGCGCCCTGCAGTACTTCCCAGTGCCTCAGGCATTGCAGTAGGCTGTGACCCACAAAGTCTCGATGCAGAGCCGCATCCCACTCTGCTAGCAGCTATAATCACATACTGGGGGTTGAGGTTCTTGTGGCCTCAGCCTTGAAAGGGTTTTGCCTCGAGGAGCAGTGGCTGCAGTTCTTCAGTCCAGCAGTCACTTCCAATCCCCATTGCTGATGACCAGCCCATGACAGCTGATTCCAGTCTAGTCTCTCTTCCCCAGCCCAAGGGCTCTGTACTGCTGATGTCCCAGGAAGCCCTTAAACATGGTCTTAGCAATGGAAATATGTTTGCCCATGGCAATCTATAGCCACTGTCTCTGACCTGATTAAATTCTCTGTCCTGTGGATGACAGATGCATCCCTGGGCCAGTTAAGTGGATGCTGGTGCCAGACCCTGCATCACTGCAAACACAAGTCACATAGTTTGTACCCACCACGGGCTCATGTTTCATGTTTTCTGAAAGCACTTGAACAAACCAACCCCCACTCTCCCACTTCCCTCCTCCTAACTACTGGGAATTTTCTGATGAGAAGATGAAGATTAGTGCGGGGAGGAATGCAATCAGTAACTGGAGGGATGCTCCTGCAAAAGCAGAGCATATCTTTTGGAGGTGTATTAACCACAGGGACATTCAAGGCTGTGCAAAAGTGTGGTTTGGCTTGAGTCATCATCAGATCATGAGCTGGGGCTGGGATCTGAGGTTAAGGTCCAAAGCCTGGATGCAAAACATTTGTTTTAAAAGTAGGAAATCAAACCACCCCCGTTCTCCCCATCCTGACTGCACAGAGACCTTCTCCCACACACAATGGCTCAGCACAGAGCTGCCCAGGGTTTGTGTGGAGCTGGTAAAGGGCACTGCTGCAGTAGTGAGGAATAACAGCCTGGCTCTTCATGTGTTCTGGAGGCACAGGGCCAGGTCTCGGGAGGAAGGGCGCAAAACGCGGCGAAGACGCTCCCGGCACCACTCAAAGATCCCAGCAAAGCGAAGCTCCTCTGCAGAGGTTCAGGCCAGCCCAAAAGCCAGCCAGACCCTCCCACTCTACAGCTTCCTGTCTCCTAAGGAAGTAGTAAGTATTGCACACTCTGCTTCTCTGCTTGAACTAGCCACGGGAATCTGATATGAAATTTTTATAACTCAATTATAGCAACGTTAGACAAAGTTGGTTAAAACTGCATTACTTATTCATGGTGCTGTTCTCCAATGTATTTAAAGTCATTCCTTCCTTCAGCACTTTCACACCAAGGGTGGGGCTGGAGAGGGGAAGAATTTGCAAAGGCTCTAGCCTATGAATAATGAATTGAGGACATTTAACAGAAAGTGGCTTCCAGCAGTGGTATTTTAGAGGGAAGGGTTTGTTATGCAGCCTTTGCTCAGCTGGATGTGAACTTAATTCACTGGTCTTCATGTCCAAAAGTTTAGTCCTTCAGGGGAAGAAAGGGAATCAAACATATATAAAAGAAACAATTACATTTAAGGAGTTGGTGACTATTGGCAGAGGATGTTTTCTGACTATCGGGATCCTTCTAGGATCACTGCTGCTCTGGACTGACAAGCCCAGGAGCTAGATTTGGAACTTGGGAGCAGCTCTCAGTGATGCTAATGGGAACTGCATGTGCAGCCAAGGGTAAAATCGGGCACAGTGCCTTGGGATGTTTTTCCATATACATGGAAGGAGATGGTCTAATGCGTGCCTTAGAATTGAGAGAGCAAGAGGAGAGATAAATATTAGCTATAGATAGGAAGTTTTCCTGTTCTATGGCAAGTTTCCCTTTTGTTCCTGGTAGCTGCAGAGCAGAGGTGTGATGGTCTTTGGTGGTGGTTAAGTGTCTGACAGGCAGTTTGGAGAGAGAAATTGCTGCACAGGGCTCAAGGCAGTGCAGAATCTGGTACTGCTGAGTGTGGATGTGTAATGTTAGAGGTGTCTTGAGTAGAGAGTCCTCCAAGCCCCCAGGTGGTATATAATGGGGAACTGATTCTCTGCTCCAGGCCCAGTCATCAGCTGGAAATAGCTCAGCCACAGGCAGCAGGTACATGAGACACGAGGTAGATAGTGCCAGCAAGAGGAGAGCCTTGCTCCCCTCACACACACAGGCAGCGTTCCGCTCAGAATCCACAGCGCTGAGCCGTGGGTACAGAGAGGCACAAGCTGCCTCTCAGCATTATTACACATAGCTCTCATTACATACAGCTACTGAGTGTGTGGTGCACATGAGTCATTGCTTGGAAAACCATATAAGGTAGTGTGCAGAGCAGAACCCACACACCCCACTTAAGACGTGTGTGTGTGAGCACATGCCTAGAAAGAATAACAAGATAAGAAGCTTCTATTGCCAGGAGCCTGGGGTGCTGCCCTCTGTTACCCTGAGAAAGCAGGAATGAGTTAAGAGCTCCTCCCCCAAAACAGCCAGCCAAAGATTCCATCATGTCACCAGGGTTTGGTTGTTGGGGTTTTGTCTCTGTTTTGTTTTGCCTTTTTCTTTCCAGCTTGTTTTGTTTTGTTGTAGGTTTTTCTGTTGCTGTTCAAAGTACATTATTTCACAGAAATGTTTTCAAGCCTAAGCCTGGTTTTTAATTGGTACTAGGTTTCCTCTCTCTGAAGCCGGGCTCCCTGAGTCCTGTGAGGCCGACTGCCAGCTGTGCTGTACCCTGAGCAAGTGTAAACTCTAATTTAAAACTGTAAAAGCTTTAAAGTGAGCTAAACTCAAGCATGCTGCACTCCCCCTTTCCACTTGCTTCACTCGGGGTAAATGAGCACACAAGCTGCAGGGCAGGAAAAAGCAGAGCTTTATGGGGATGGATGCAAAGTAAAAGTCATCAGACCCCTGGTGTATTCTTTCTAGTAAGAGTTAATAACACAGGCAAATATTTCAATGGCTACAAGGCATCAGTGACTTTACTATGCAACCCACCAGTGTCCTTTTGTTCCCCAAAAGAAACAACCTCCCTTGGGACATTGTTCAAGAGCACATTTAAGCACTTGTTTAAATTGAAGCCCCTGGTTAAGTGCTGCCCCTGAAAATGTTTCTGAATAAGGTCATTAAATGTCTTGTACACCAAGCTGGCAAGGGAAACACGGACTGGGAACTTAAGTCTCATTTATTAATGACTGTGCACAGCTCTTCGATGCATCTCCTCCTTGGGAGTTTAATGGTTTCTCTATAAATAAGCTTAGCTCTGTCAGACTCTACTTTGAGAGCAGCCAGGATGTGTTCTGAAATGAAAATGTGCTCTTGCAGAAAACGTTGATCACACATCAAAAAGTCAAACTACTGGGAAAGAGAAAATTTTTTTTTGGTGGAAAATTCCAAACCTGGGGTTCAAAAATGCCATGGTTTGGCCCACCGTGGGGCTTGGTGTGCCACACTCCCTACCCTTCCCTCCCCTCTGGCCCAGGCTTCCAAGCCAAACCATCCTTACCTGGGGGGCATTCATTGTCCAATCTCCAAAGCAAAGGGATTGTCCCAATGTGCAGAAGAGACCCAGTCAGACAATACAGGTCCTCCTCTGAGGTTGTGCTATAGCACTTCCAAATTTACTTTTTGAGCCAGTTTTGGAGGGATAAAGCACACAAAATAATGCCCTGCCCATGTACCTACCTTGCTGCTTCTTTCTCCCTTGCCTTTGTGCATAAGGGCTGCATGCACACATGCAGAAACACCCCCAAATTCTCTGCTGCTTTTCTTTTGTGGCAGGGAATCACCAAGCTTCTCTCTCTCTCGTTCTGTCTTTAGCCCCATGCAGCTGCAACAGGCACCTACTGAGGCCAGGCTGGTGGGGCTGTGCCTCAGCATGCAGAGAAACTGTGGGGAGTACACAGCATCTATTTCTGAACAGCATACCCCATACCTGCTGCAGACACTTTATCCCACACCAACACAGATGCCTTGTTATGTGCCACTGTGCTTTCAGCTGAGCAGTGCAATGTAAACACCTGCAGGGTATGAACCTAAGTGCCTTGGCTGTACTTGATGAAGATAGCTGCACAGACCTTGCTTGCCAGCTCCTTTTCTTCCACTGAAGCTCATTTATGATGTCACAAGTTGACACAGGCTTGAGCCAGGTTTTCAGTGAGGCTCAGTGAGGTATGGTGGTTCCAAATGATGCTGCTTGTCTTTGTGCCCATGTGTGTCTGCAGGAATGTAGGAACACAGTGTAGGGGCTGGGGCAGCACAGGCAGGAGGGCTCAGAAAAACTTGGACTAGACCTGCACACTGGCTTGCTGTTGTTTCCTAGCCTGGGTTTATGTCTACCTAGGAAAAGCTATTCTTTTAGCTGTTAGACAGCAGACTTCTGGCAACAGAGAGGGTCTCTGAGGAGCAGAAAGGCAAAGCCTTCCATAAATATAGAAGTTGTTCTTTTTGCTTTTCCTTCTCTCCCCTCACAGCCAGGGGACTGAGGCTACCCCTGGTTATTGCCTGATGAATTCTCAGCTCAGCACTGGGCTGTGCTGCACACCAGGTACCCAAGACCCTTTCTCCAAAGGGTTCCCCGTGCCTGGCCCATGACAAGGTGGGGCACCTTGGCCTGGGTCACACAACAGCAGGTGAACCCTAGCAGGCTGAAAAGATCTTTGCAAAGGAACAATGATTTGCCTGGTGTTTCCCAAGGTTTGCCCCCAGCAGAGGATCTGTGAGCCAGGCTGCTCAGCAGTGTTGCCATCCAGCCCTAAATAACCCAGGCTCTGACCTTGCAGGGAGATTTGTGCCATTGCCTCCATGTTCCTAGACTTAGCTTAGCCCTTGTGGTAGAGAAATCCTGCCCCTGAACTCTCCATCTAGCACAAAAAGGCTATTTTCCACTTGATATTCCTTGAGTCTAGGATTCATAGTTGTGCAAAAAGGAGTTATGCTGTATTCCTGCAGCACTGCTGAGTTTTGCACTCCCTTAGTAAGAGGCTGGCTTTCAGCTGGGACAAACTGTCAGCAGAGGTGAGCCCATCTCCCTGAGGCAAAGGCCTCCCCCCCAGCTCCCTGTGTGCTCTGGCAGATGGAGGTACCCCAGACCAGGCGCACAGGCTGGCTCCACAAAACAGCCCCTCTCAGCAGGTGCTGCTCCCCATGCCCACAGCTCCTCAGCAGATGTCTGCTGCTCCCTCTCCAAGAGCAAGGCTGCCACAAGGTCACTGACACGAGCTCTTTATTCCTTTCATTATTACAATGCCCAGAAGAAGGCAGACATTATGCACCTCTGAAAAAGAAATCAACTCCACTTTGAAGTGGCAAAACAAGAGACAAAAGACTCGGGGAAGAACTCCTCCAGCAGAAATGAGGCTGTGGCACGCTGCTCATTGATGGGTCTGAGTCCCCTTATGGCTGAGAAAACGTGTAGTCATCTCTTGCCTTGGGGCTGTTTGCAGTACAGCAAATGGACTTGTTCAGTTTAATTGGAAGAGTAGTGATTGCATTTGGGTAACCTATTAGTCTGCACTGCCTTTTGGTCGAGGATGGCACTCAAAATTAGTCTGAAGTATGAGTGAGGGCCTCATTTCTACTCCCCCTTCATCTTGATTAAATAATGATTTGAAACAGAAAAATCCAATAAATACATATCTTGGGTTCCCTTGAGGGCAGCAGTAGGTCCCCTGCTGAAAGCTGGAGGAAGCAAAGTTCACTGAGATTATTTAATTACTTATTAGGGGGCGGGGGGGAACCCAAATGTTCACAGAGAGAAAATTGGATTCCTGGAAGAGCAGACTGTTTGAAGACATCCTAGAAAAATAAAAAGCCATTAGAATTCAATTGAGCTCCATGCAGTGCTTTCAGATGTGACACTCTTTCCATCTCATGTGGCTGGCAGGCCTTTCAGAAGCAGTAAAATGGGACCAGAAGCCAAGCTAAGGTCAACAGATAGGAAATTCATCTGAGCAGACAGGCAAATCGAGCATCTGGGGCTTGTCCTGGCTTTTGCCACAGGACAGAAACCTCCAGAGCCTCCAGGAAGCTTTGGTTGATCAGAGGGCTGGAGCACCTCTCCTATGGAGACAGCTAAGAGAGTTGGGGTTATTCAGTCTAGACAAGAGAAGGCTCCAAGGAGACCTTATTGTGGCCTTCCAGTATCTTAAGGGGGCCTATAAGAAAGCTGGGGAGGGACTTTTTAGGGTGTCAAGTAATGATAGGACTAGGGGGAATGGAGTAAAACTAGAAGTGGGTAGATTCAGATTGGGTGTTAGGAAAAAGTTCTTCACCCCAAGGGTGGTGAGGTACTGGCACAGGTTGCCCGGGGAGGTGGTAGAAGTCTCATCCCTGGAGGTTTTTAAGGCCAGGCTGGATGTGGCTCTGAGCAACCTGATCTAGTGGAGGGGGGGTGGAAGTGGATGATGCTTGAGGTCCCTTCCAGCCCTGACAATTCTGTGGTGCCCCAAGCTGGGGGGGCTAGGAAGCTCCTGTGTCCCTGCCACGGTGCTTGCCTTACCCAGGCAGACCCTCCAGCCCTCTCAGCAACTCTGGGCTCTGTATTTCAGTGGTATCCATATGTTGCCTCTTCCCCAAGAGCTGGTAGCACAGATGTTGAGCTACACAGAAGCCTGTTGATTCCCCAGTCACGACAGATTTTGTGATGTGCTTGCAGCAGTTGCTACTTTGAAAGTAGACTTCAGTGAAGGCAAAGCAAAAGCAGGTGTCCCAGGTCCCACTGGCAGTCTTAGAACCCGGTGTAGAAATGCTAAGAAACTTCTATATTTCTTGTGAAAAGTAAAGGCTTTTTGGTTTAGACTGGGAGCAAGGCTGGCATGCTGGGGGCAGTGCCCTCAGAGCAGCCCTGTGCCCACTTCAGGCTTCTCTTACCTCTGTAGCAAGGGGTTCCACACATGGTGGTTTAATGCTGGTGGATGAGAAGTGGTCAAAAGTTGTTTGTCTCTTGGCTAGGGTCAGACCTAATGCAAACCATAACCCATCTATTTAAAAATACCTGTGCCCTGTCTGAAAGCACAACCCAGCTCTCCTGGGGCTCTGGTTGAGGCATCAGGCACAGAATCAGACAGAACTGGTGAAGGCTCTAGCTGGATAGCTGTCTCTCTTCAACATTCCAATTTCTGCTGGAGCAAATGAGGACTGGTAGAGAAATGCTAAAGCTGAGAAGTGCTAGAGCTGAGAATTAGCAAGGAACAGTAGCAGATGCTGAAATGAGGACTTGCAATGTGTCTCCACTCATTCCTAGTTGGGAACATTTGGGAGATATTTTTTCTCTGTCCAGGTCTTCTGTGTTGAAGTTGGCTAGTGCAGGAGGACCACTTGATTTCCCATATCTGCTGCTGGGGCTCCCAGTGCCTCCCCCTTAGGACTGAGCACGGCTTAGAAGTTAGTATGAGGTGGGGATGGGGCAGTCTCCAGCTCCAGTATGGATTTACTGGGTTGCAATAACTCCTGTCCCTCTGTCCACTGCCCCAAAAGCAGTAATGCCCTTCTCTAGCAACACAGGAAGTACTTGGAGATCCTCCAACTCCAGGTGTTTCCAGAGTGTGAGGATATTGTGGGCAGTCATCACTGCAAGGACTGTGTGCTGGGAGCTGTGCTGTGTGTTGGCAGCTCCAGTCTGGTTTCAGCTGCTGCTGGTTCAGCACATGCCTCTGAGTCAGCCATCCCTGTCCCAGTTAGCACCTCTTGAACTAGGGTGTGAGCAAACTCCCCACCTCCAGGAACACAGATCAGATGCTACTGGCAGGAGGGTGGGTGTGAAGACACCATCTGATGGGATGAAGGAGCTTTGTGTAAACAGTGACATGGGCTGGGTCTGTAACCCCTCTGTGGATAAGAGCCCTGTCCCTGCTGTGTGACAGCTAGTCCAGGTCTCCTCTGCTCCCTGAGATACTACCAGCACTGCAGTATGGTTTTCTGGGCTCAGAATAACCCAGATTTGTGAGGACATGGCCCAGGTCCCCAGTGTGGAGAGCATGGCACAGAGGGAGGGCATCGTGTGCCCCAGAGCATGGTGTGAGGACATGTGCAGGTGTTTGCAGGAGCATGGCTTGCTGGGAACATGTTGGAGGAATGTCCCAGGTGGGGAGAACCAAACCTACATGGCCCACACTTTAAGGATCCTGGACTGAACCTTATGGGTGGGAGTGCAGACAGCAGAGCACTTGAGTGAAAGAGGAGAAGGCCACAGGAGAGTGCAGATGTGGTGGGTCCACATTTGGCCCTAATTCCCACTCTATGGCAAGGGTAGACATTGGCACCAACAGCCTTGCTCCCAGTGCTGGCACATGCCTGGACTGGCTCAGGTAAATGCCAGTGGAGTTAAAATTGAACCATAAAATATCCCAGTGAAGCAAATCACCTTGATAATGCTCAAGACCCCAGACAACAGCCCTGCCCAGCACAGCCTATGCGGGTTTGGGGTCAACTCACAAAAGCCCCATCAGGTCACAGCTGAACCTCCACTCAGAGGCTGGCAGGAGCAAGTCTGTCAGCCCCTTCCCCAGAGGTCTCCAGTTAGCACCAGGGGATATTTTTCCTCCTCTACTTGTTGTTTTGGTTTTTTTTTCCCCTTCTTCCTCACTTGAGTTCCCTTTGTCATGTCCATGAAACCCCAGGGGACTCGGTGCATGCTGTGACTTTTCAGCACGAGCCACCAGCCCGCAGGAACGGGGCTGGGCAGCCTCATTGCAGGCAGAAGGAAACAAACCCGCATAATAAAAGGGAGACAAGGAGCAGACAAAAAGCAGTGGCGGCATTTGCATAGAGGAGGCGAGCGAGCAGTTGGCAGTGTGGATGGAAGAGAGGGGTGATGTTTTTTTCATGTAATTTGAGACTCTAATGATGGACTTATGTTGCCCGCTCTTCCTTTTTTCTTACACCTTACCTACTAAAGGAGGAGTTCTTGATGGGTAAGTGGATGCTATCCGCAAGACACCAGGGAATTTATTAGAGGTCACTCCAGTGCATTAGCTTTATCTTCTCCAGGGGGAAAAAAAGCACACAAAGAAGTATCTGTATACCTTTTATTTCCAGAGGGAGTTTTCTTTTTTCCCTTTCCCCTCCTTTTTATTTCCCCCCCCCCCTTTTTTCTTATTCCCCCCCCTTTTTTCTTATTCCCCCCCCCCCCTTTTTTCTTATCCCCCCCCCTTTTTTCTTATTCCCCCCCCCTTTTTTCTTATTCCAACCCCCCCTTTTTTCTTTTTCCAACACCCCCCCCCCCTTTTTTTTCTCTTTGTAGCTTCAAAGCAATAACTTCATTTATTTGCCAGTTTTTTACTTTGTACAGAAGGCCTTAATTTCATTTCATTTAATTTAGGGTTTGGTTTGGTTGTTTGATTTTTTTTTTTTCCCACCCCCTTTTGCTTATTTTTGTGCTATTCATTCAGCCTCTTTATCAAGGAAGCTTAAAAACATTTGCTCATTTAAGAGTTCATATTTTTTTTCCCTTTCCTTTCCAAGGATTATATAGGTTTTTAATATGTATAAATCATATTTTCTTCTTCTTCTTCTTCTTCTTCTTTTTTTTCCTTCCCCCTCTTTAAGGTTAAATAAGGGCTTTGTCCTCTGTTATACCATTATTATTACTCCTCTTATTATTATTACTCTTATTATTCTTATTATTATTACTCTTATTATTCTTATTATTATTACTACTCTTATTATTCTTATTATTACTACTCTTATTATTCTTCTTCTTATTATTACTCTTATTATTATTACTCCTCTTATTATTATCACTCTTATTCCTCTTATTATTATTACTCTTATTATTGATTTATTTACCTATCCAGTCAGTGCTTTTGCCTCTTTGGTTGCCCATTTACTTTGTTGAGCTTCTGTTGAACATGCCTTGCATGCTGATAGCTCTTTGCATGATCTCTAAATCTTCCCATTATCACAGCAGGGGGGGAAAAGAAAGAAGTTTCTTTTGACTGTGGATTTCTTTCAGGGATATGTGCTTTTGGTTTGATTTGGTTTTTTGGTTTGGTTTTGGGTTGTTTTTTTTTTTTCCTCCTCTTTCTTCTGGTTTGTTTTTTTTTTTTTCCTTTCTTTCTTTCTTACTTTGCTTCTTTCCTTTCCTTTGGTTACAGTGCATTATGATGATAAAATTTCTGGGTTTATTTAAAACAAAAACCAACCAAAAAAAAAAAAAGGGAAAACAAACTAATAATAATAATAATAATAATAAAAGAAAGAAAACCCAAACAAAACCCACCCCCCCACCCCCCCAAAAAAGAACCACAACCTCGTTCAAACAATGCCAAATGGCTTTTTTGCTTTCAGATCTCTCAGTCAGGGTCTTCTGCTGACCTCTTTACCAAAGCAGACAGCCCGCCTGGCAACCTAGCCAGCCAGAATGGAGAGTATCATGAATATGACTCAGGAAACGATACTTCCTCCCCTCCCTCCACTCAAACGAGCTCATCCAGGTCAAAGGACAGCCAGGAGAAAAGAAGTCTAGTCCATGGTGGCTTTGGCCATGCCTTCTCGTCCGGGAAGCCCAAACTGGCCAACAGCGATAACAGCTCTGATTCAGGAAATTCCTTCACCAGTTGCTTTTCCCAGACCAAGGGAACAGCTTTGGAAAATCTGTCTCCAGATGCCCAGGGACAAGACCGAAGGTCAGTGATTACCAGTAGCTGCTGCTGGCAGCCAAATACCTGGTATGTTGTTGCTCTGTATCTCCTCCCCGCTGGCCAGCTGCAGTGGTGAGCTGGCAGGGAGGCTTTGTGGTCTGGAGGCAGTTAGATATAAATCAGACCCACGGTCTTGCCAGTCTGGAGTCCAGAACCCAGCAATGACCAATCCTGTAGCCTGAGGAGGAAGATGAAAACCCAGCCATCATACCCCCTGGGCGCTGCCTGTGCCAGCTCCTCTGGCATGAATGTGGCTAATACAGGATCTGGCCCTGGGTCCAGCTGTGTCCTGAGCACGTTCCTGCTCAGCTGTATGTGACCATGTTGGAGAAAACAGTCACTGGCCCTTCTGGGCAAAATCTGAAAGGTGCATCCAGGGGGTTGCTGTGCTAATTCTTCCCCCTCCTTGCTTTCTGTGGGGAAGGGAAACGGAGTTACCTTTCACTAAAACCATCACAGGCTGTTCTTTCACCTGTCCAATGAGCCAGATCCAGCCTGAGCCAGGACTGGTCCTGGGTGACAAGATAGCATCTGCTGCAGGTGGGGGAGCAAAGCCAGGGGCAAATACCTTGCTGCCTGCAGGGTAATACAGCAGCAGCTCTGTGTGCTGGGGCCATGGGGCATCAGGACTGGGACCAGTAGTCAAACCCTCATCCAGTGCCATGGGTCATCATCAGGAGAAGGGAGCAGATGCTAGCCTCCATTCCTGGGGTTCTGCCAGGTGATGTTGGGGATGAAGGCAGTTGGAGCTCAGTGGCTGGTACCCAAGGCTATGTTCAGGCAGTGGTGTTTAGGAGCTTTTCCAGCTCAGGCCCTCAGGTCTTGAAGGCTGAAAGTTAGAGTTGGGATGTGTTCTGGGGGTGAGAGCACTGAATGAGTGAGGACAAGGAAACAGGGGAACTGATGTTAGGAAACACAAGCCCTTGATTTTCAGTCAGAGGGTAAAATTTTAGGGCTGTCTATGCTACTCACATTGTGTCTCCAGTGGGATAACTCTGCCTTCACATGGGTGGAGCTGGGATTGCAGCTGGCCCTGGCTGCTGGGTTCTAACCCCAGTTCATACCCAGGGCGTTTCTGGAAGCGGAGGAGCTTCCTTGCCCAAACTCAATGGGATGAGTTTGCTCAGTGCCTGTTCCTGCTGCTCCACAGCCAGTCTGAAGCATGGGCCCTTGCTTGCCATGCCCTGGCTCTTCCTTGCTCCAGCACTTCTCACCTTGCTCCCTTCCCCAAGGCCTGCACCACTCACCAGCCTGACCTAGGCTCTGCCAACCAGACACCTCTGGTGTGTCAGGTTTGAGGCAGAACTGCTGCCCCTCACACCACCTGAGACCTCTTCCACAGCCCTTCCCTGGCACAGCCTGGAGGATGAGTTCTGGGGCTCTGACACACACACACAGAGGGTATCCTTGCAACAGCAGCCTGTGGAGCTGGGAGGTCTTTTTCATCCCCAGTGGGGAATGGGAGGTTGGGAGAACTTGTTGGCTGGAGCACAGTGCTCCCCTCAGTCAGAGACCGGTCCCAGTTCGGCCACAGCTTCAATGGCCATCCAAATGTATGTTCACAGAGGGTGCCTGTCCTTGTGTCTCAGCTGTTCGGAGGAGACAAAGCAAAACTTCCTCCCATCCCCAACCCACAGCTCCCCGCTGAGGCCGTGCTCCCGCAGCGGGTCCTACACCAGCACGGGCAGATCCTCCCCTGGCTCCAGCTGCTCCAGCCGCTCCCGCTCCTCGCACCGCAAGGCCTCTCCCAACTACTCCCGCAGCAGGTCCTGCTCTTCAGGAAAGAGGTAAGGCCAGGTGAAACAGCTGTCTCTGTGGCCCTGGGCAATGGCTAACCCCTGCAAGCTGGCAAGCTCCTGGCAGGGCAGATATAAGGCTTTGGGGGATACCTAGGGATCCAAGTGGCTTGGGGTGAATCGGCCACGCGGAGCTCAGCCAAGACCCTGACGTGTGGGGCATGAGCCCAGATTCGAGGCATTTGGTACAGCCTCAGCCTCCAGCTTTTTTAACCCTTGCATGGTTCTTGCCTATCTCCAGGTCTTCTTCACGTTCCCCCAGCTATTCCTCCAAATCCTGCAAAAAAAGTCCTGGGAGCAGGAGTTCAAGGCCTCGTCGGAGCCCTAGTTACTCCCGCTACAGCCCTAGCAGGTACAGCTTTCTCCTCATATGACATCTGCTGCCTCATGCCTTCCCACTGCCTCCAGCTCTTGTCTGGACTGCAGCAACTTGCTGGCTCCTGCCAGCCCCAAACTGTTCCCTCAGCTTCCTCACTGTGCACTTCAGCATCAGGGTGAGAGGGAGTCCACTGGACACAGAGTAAGGCACGTGGCAGTGTGTTGTGTTGGCCTTCAGCCCAGTGGAGATTTCTCGCCATTCATGGCCCCAGAGCTGGTGCTGGTTGCAGAGAGAAGAGCCCAGAGATGAGCCTCTCATTTTCTGTGGGAAAAGTGGATTTCCTGTAGCTAAGAACTGCCCTGCACTGATTCAGGGGAATTTAGCACACAGCACTTTGGGTGTAGGTTGCTGGAAAGGAGAGCTGGGTTATCCCTGGCTTTGAAGCACCATGGTACCTCACACTCAGAGCATGTGGCAGGTGAAGTGGCTGTTCCTCCACTCTGAGCCCTTGCAGGGGACATGCTGTGCAGCCAAGAGTGCACAGATGGCTGCTCAGTGGTGTTTGGCAGGGCTTCATGTGAGTGGGAGATGCCTCACAGGAAAACCCAGAGAGTGCCCCTCTCTGTCATGCTGGTGCAAATGGTGGGCAGAATGTTAGGCTCCAGCTAGATCTGCCTCAGCTTTCATCGCTGGAGAAGCCTCCAGCCCTTGTCAGAGAGGGCTCTTACTGCAGCCGGGAAAGACACTCTGCTTTTTAGTCACAGCTCTGCCAAAGCCTTGTCAGGCCCTGGCAAATGACCCCTCCTGTGTGGGCAGATGCCAGGTACCCTCATGCTGGCACTCTCAGTGTTGCAAAGGAAACCACAGTCCAGGCAACTCTGCTTCTTCCACCTGCCATTGAAAAGCCACCATCTCACAGCTCAGCCCGAGAGATGCCTTTGGACAGGTTTTTCTGGTGTGAACATTTTGCACCTTTGAAATGTTACATTGCCAGAGTCTGACTCTCGCAGGCTGCGACAGTCCCTCAGTCGGTGAGAACATTTCCTGCCTGCAAGGATCAGGCCCTGGACCTGTAACACGTTGCTTTGCAGAAGGCATTGAGCAGGGTGCATGAAGCACAGAAAGGCCTGTGCTGACGTGGAGGGGAACTCAACAAAAGGCAAAACCATAGCAACACTGGCACTCCTCCTGGCGAGCCTGCCAGCCTTGCAGGGATACCGAGCCCTCTGCTCACGTGGGGCCTCCTCACCTGCTTCTGCAGCACGGCCAGCAAGAGCAGTTTTAGTGGAGCTCAGTACAGTGTGCATCCACAGACACAGGTACATGGAAGCCATCTTATCTTGGCAGTGCAAGGCCAGCAGGAGACACTGCTGAAGCCCACAGACACAACTAATGGGTGTCCATCTGTCCAGCCAGATCAGCGTCTCTTTATCCAGCTAAGCGAGTGTGTGCAGGGCCGATGCCACCAGAGCACTTTGCCTAGAGTGGTTCCTTTTGGAGCCGAGTGTGCCCTGCTCATCTGTGCCTTCACTGCTCATTGCCTCCACATTCAAAGCCCACCCCACAAAAGCCCAGCAGTGACGGTTCCCAATCTGTGCCTTGCCCAGGGACCGCGAGGGAGAGCACAAGTACAGCTCCAGCGAGAAGGAGTCCCAGCGGGAGCGGCGGCGGCGGAGGTCCTACTCCCCCCTGAGGAAGCGCAGGAGAGACTCTCCCAGCCACCTCGAAGCGCGGCGCATCACAAGGTAAGGGGACGTGGTCCCATCCTGGCACTCCCCAGGGCAACACGGGCTGTCCTTTGGTCCCAGCCCTTGCCACTGGAGGTTTCTGCAGCAGGAGACTGGTTTCCCTGAGCCTGATCAGCAGGCCCTTCTGCCCCTCCTGGAGCCTGGGGAATTCCAGCCATAGGCAGGGGGAGGATGGGGTGGGGGCCTCATTTACAACAGCAAAAGACAAAAAGCAGACAGAGTCAGGGCAGGGAGTCACCCATCAGGTGCCAGGAGCATCGCCCCCCAAGCTTTTTGTTTCACCTTCTCCTGTGAGAGAAGTTCCACACAGTAGAGAGAGTCAAATACTGACTCTAACATTCACGCTGAGGGCTCTTTGAGACATCAAGCAGAGCCCAGCCTCAGACTGGTGCCTGGGACATTCCCCGGGGCTGTAGGAGGGGCTGGTTTGAATCCCAAGGACTGTCAGATAGTTGATCTTGTCAGTCACACTTTGGGGAGTGCTGTACAGAGTGAACTGTTTTTTGGAGCTTTGGGCAGTAAACCCATCCTTGAGTTGCTGGTAACCCGTGTCTCTGTCCCCGCAGTGCCCGCAAGCGCCCCATCCCCTACTACCGCCCCAGCCCCTCCTCCAGCAGCGCCAGCAGCTATTCCTCCTGGTCCAGCAGCTTCAGCCGCTCCCCGAGCCGCAGCCGGAGCTACTCCAGCTACCGAACAAGCCGGAGCCGGAGCTGGAGCAGCAGCAGCAGCGAGGGCAGGAGCCGCAGCCACAGCTCGGGTCCCAGGAGCAGCCGCAGCCGGAGCAGGAGCTATGACTCAGGAGGCAGCTCCGACAGCCTGCGTCGCTAGGGAGTGCCACCGACGGCCACCTCCAAATTCCTGGCATTCTCTGCTTCCTTCCCACCTACCTGGCCATCAACAGCAATCATCCTCGATACTGATGTGGTGGCAGTGCCGGGTCCCCCTTCCCCAGCTTGGAGCAAGAGCCCTCGTGTGCCCGGTGCAGCCAACTGGCAGAGCAGGTGGATTGGTCCCAGCTTCCCGGGCCAGGGCTGGAAGAAAGGGTTGGTGCTTTCCAGAGGGTCTGTCAGGACAGACCTGCTCCATCCTTCCTGACGTCCCCATCTCCCCGTCGCTGCCACTCTCTGAAGCATTGCCAGCTGGTCCAAAGGAAAGAATTCAGCTCCCTGCTCTTCTGCCAAACCAGGAGCCAGCAAATTTATTTCTGTTGGAGGGAGAGACTAAGTTAGGGAGGAATTTGCTGGGAAGCTTTGATGAGAGGGGGTGACCTGTCCCCATCAAGGCACATACCAGGTCCACTGGGACTCTCCTCCAGAATTTCTACCCACTCTGCAGCAGGCCTCTTCCATGAGGGAATATTTATTTATTGCTGCTCACCCAGCCCCTGCTATAAATAGAAGGCTAGAAATCCCTCCTGACATAATTCCTGGGGAACAAAATGGCCATTCCCACTCTTTCTCCCACCCTTTCCTACTGGGCATGCATCATCTCTCACAGGATGGTTTCCTCCCCTCCTCAGCTTACAAACAAACTGCTGAGGGCTGAAGCAGTTTTGGGGCTCATGGGGGGTACGTGGGAGAGGGGAGCAGGTGCTGTGCTGTGCTCCAAGGGACAGGCCATGGTGTGGCAGATGGGGCTGCGGGGTTCCCTTCTTGGAGGAACCCCCTGGCAGGTGGGGTCTAGGTTTATCTAAAAGGAGCCTTGCCCTTACAGTGCAGTGCTGGTGGGACTGTAAGGAGATGTAGAGCTAGCCCAGCTGTGGGGTGGTAAGAACACACGAGGTTCAAAGGGTATTGTACAAGCCAGGGGACCCCAATGCCTCTTCCTCACAACAGGCAGTGGTTTTAAGTAGTGCCAGGAAGATTTCAGGGTCTCTTTGAGACTCTCAGGCTCCCCTGAGGCAGGATCAGCAGCCCCATCGCAGGGGAGGATAGAGCAGTGCAGGGGGACTCAAGGGGCCCCTCACTAATTGCCTGTTTTCCCGAGTGAGGAGCCGCAGGCAGCGGCAGGAGGGCCCTGCCTGCCCGGGCAGCCCTGGGCCCTGGGGTTTTGTTTCCCTGCCAGCCCAGCTGCCTGCGCAACTGCTGTGTTTTGCAGGGCAACAAAGGCTTCTCCCAGCACAAGCTGAGCTGGTGCTGAGGAGCTTCTTTCTCTTACAACACCTGGGTGCTTAGAGACGCTAATTTGGGCTTAAGACTTCTTGCCCTCCCTTTTTCCATCCCCTCCCCTTCCATCCTGCATGATTATTAACAAGTTTGGGCTTAATGAGTCAAGGAGGTGTGTCACAGAAAAGGTCGGAGTGGAAGCAGCCTTTGCTGGTGGAGGAGAGGGGGTAGAAAGAAGTGCAACCCCCTCCCCAGATAGGAGTTACCTACAGCCCCCAAGCCCCACTGGCAGCAGGTGAAGGGCCACGCGGGGGAAAGCCCGGCGGATGTGGTGTTCTGGTGGGGCTGGATGATCACCCTGGTGAGCACACAGAACTGTTAGCTGTGGGAAGGTACAGCAGCATGGGGTATTTTTCCACCTGGGTGGTAGAAGGGGAAGTTTTATGCCAGGGGTCCTCCTTTCCCTGTATCTTTCCTACTGCTCGTCCCCCTTGTCCTGTGCCTTCAACCCCCAAACCCCATCCTTTTCCCAGTCACTCTTCCCCTGCCTTGCTATCTGTGGGTAATGTGAGGATGAGGATGGCTGAGGCAGAGAGCTGGGCACTGGTATGGTCAGTGGCTTGGTGGGGACATGTGTCTGCCTCCTGAGAGGCCACTTTCTAGGACACAGAGAAAAACATTCCTGGTAGGGCTGAGCAAATGCTTCAGGGCTGTGGCTGAGGGATCAAAGATGGAGTGTTCTTGCAGTATGGTGCCTCTGCCTTCCCTCCTGCACTGGCCCTGGCAGCGGCCCCTTGGCCATCTTCTGCAGTGAACTCCCTTCTTGTAAAGGGCTGAAAACCTCACACTTCCTCCCCAAAGAGTCTCTCCCAGTTTGGCACTGAAACGCCCTCTCCTTCTGCTCCCCATGAAGACCCAAAGGCAGCAATGGGAGCCCAAACCCCAGGTTTCAGCAGCCTCGTGCCCCTGAGCAGCCCCACACGCACATGAGCATCTGTAGCAAGGAAGCAGGCAGCTGGGAGGTCAA
Source organism: Dryobates pubescens (assembly GCF_014839835.1). Lineage (NCBI taxonomy): Eukaryota > Metazoa > Chordata > Aves > Piciformes > Picidae > Dryobates > Dryobates pubescens. The sequence goes on from NC_071636.1 coordinate 3,747,587, forward strand.
ACACTAGGCCAGAAAAGATTTGAGCAGCTGGTGTAAATACCAAACTCAACACTGACTTGAGTTCCTGGTGGCTGGGGACAGATGACCAAAGCACCACACCAGGGTCAGCAGCACTCACCAACCATGGGACAGGAGGTGACTCTGAGGGCTGCATGGGGCAGCTCTCCTACCCATCCAGCAGCTCCATGCTTCAAGGACTGCCTCTGCCTGTACAGCCCACAGCAGCTACACACTCCTGGGGTTTCCCAAGCAGACTTGTGTTGGAGTAAACCTCCCACTTTATTTATTTATTTATTATTTATTTTTATTCTATTTTTAATTGTATGTCAGAGTGGATGCAGGTGGTCACCGGTACCAGTATTTATTTATTTCTAATTATTATTATTAATAATGGTTTGGGGTGGTTTTTTTTACACATTAAGTTATTTTTGGCTCTCTTTGTTTGTTTGAATGTATCCATGCCACTGTTGTTGTGTACAGGACTACAGCGCTGACCCCTCTCAGCGAGGGTGGCTAGAGGAGTGACGGTCACTCCTGCTGCCAGCAGGTCGCTTTGTGCTCTCCAGGGCAGGGAGGAGAGTGTGTGACGGACAGAGGGATGCAGGGCAGAGCTGTTGGTCTGTTTTCGTGTTAAAAACTAGGAGTTCTCATTAGGTTTGCGAAGGCGCACGACGGACGTGAGCACAGGAACGGGTCTAGGACCTCACGGAGGTGATGCCGAGGGTCTGCCGGCCGAACAGCCGGCTGGTTGCACTGCTGCGAGGGGAAGTCTCACCCCCGGGCCGTGCTCTCGCCGGCCAAGAGCCAGCTGGCCGGCGCCGCTGTTTCCCTTGGCTCGGCAGGCAGCGCACAACCCGAAACCGAGCAGCTCTGCAGAGGCACCGCTGGTTTCCCTGGGAGGATGCCGTCGCTAGGGCTCCCCTGTCCTGTTTATCGCCACGCGGTGACCCACCCATGGAAAAAGCAGAGAAATGAGACCGTGAGAGAGTGATCCGTGCTGAGGAGGCTTGCAAAATCCAGCCTCTGGTGACAGGACCTAACCAAGTCTGTCTGTGTGTGTCTATGTACATGAGCACAGGAGCTTCCCTCTGTGGTGGTATTTATTTTTTTAACTTATTCAAGGCTTTTAGCACTACCTGGAACACCACCCTCCTGTCAGTGGCTTTCCATCAGCTTGCAAGATGCCCATGAGCTTTTCTGTCTCTGTGCCTTTTGCCAGTGCTTTTGTTTGGTTTTGTTCCATGTTGTTTTGCTCGTTTACTGCTTTTAAGGACTTTCCCCCCCCACGTCTGGTATCTCAGAGTGCTCTGCAAAGAGCAGCCTTTAGCTGGTGAAAAGGCAACCTGGTCATTCTGGTGCTGGCAAACATGCTCTTTCCCACCCATGATTTTGTTTCCACCCTGCAAACACCCTGGTTGCTTTTCCCTGGCAGAGAGCATGTTGCAGTACCTGCTCCCAAATGTCCCCCTGACCCTTGAGTCATACCGTTGGCTCTCCCCACTCCCTGGGTTCGTCACACTGAGCAAGGCTTGTCCCCCTCCTTCTCCCACTGCAGTGCTGGGGCCAGGCCCTGGTAAACCCAACACTCTCTCTGCAGGTTTGCTGGACAGCAGGGGGAAGGGGTATTTCAAAGCCCTGTGGAGTTCCTTCTGGCCCTTCACAGGTTGCAGCACTTGCTTTATGTTGCCTTGGTGTTGACCACAACTCTTCTCGATGCTTTTTGTTGTTTTGGGGGACCGAATTTGTACCAAATCTGTCTGCAACAGCCAATCCCTGTTATTTTGCTATGCACTGTACATATGTTGAACAGGCTGAGAGGACTTAGCCTCTATTTAATATTTATTTCTTCTATTTATTGAGCATTATTTTAAAAAAGAAAAAAAAAAAAAAGAAGCAGCTGTTTGGGTCTTGCTGTTGGGGCCATGAAGGTGAGAGCCTCTGAAGTGTTGCTGTATGCATTGGAAAGAGGTTGTTGGAAAGGTGAATTACTGAGGCTGGCACCTGCTGGCACGGAGGCACCTGACAGACAAATCAGGCTCATTTGGAGCTCAACCACCAGTGGTTTAGGCAGGAACCTCCTTTGGATGGAGATGAAAAGGCAAGGGAAAAATCCTCCAGCTTCTGGAACCAGCTGCTTCTGACAAATCAAAAACCCCTGGAAAGGTGCTGGGCATTCAGAGGTGACAGGCCAGCTGTGGTGGAGGAATAAACCTGCTCCTCCTCCACTATCCCATGCAGAGCTGCTAGGATTGCCAGAGATCCCCAGAGATCTCTGATCTTCCACCACTGACCTGCTCTGGGCTTTCAGTGGTTACTGGGGGATACAGGGACTTGTTGCTCTTTCATCAATGTGAGAAAGGGCTGAGGATTTAAGTGAGTTGCTGTGGTCTCTTCTAGGAAGCAAGGATGTCCACCCTGCCCCATCCTGAGACCCTCATCCCCATGCCATGTCCTGCTTGGCCCCCTTCCTCGAGCTTTTTGGCAGAACTGGCAGCTTTGCCCAGATATGAGCTTGGGAAAGATGGCCAGGCCAGGACTGGGGAGATGTCATCTCTAACAGGAGCCAGAGCTTGCTGCAGACATCTTCTCCTACCTTTGAAAAAAGTATGGGGTGTGCTACAAATCATGACCTGCTCGTGGCCCTCCACCAACACCGCAGCCATTGTCCTCTTCACCTGAGTGGGAGGTGTTGGTGCTCTGTGGGCAGAGCTTCCCAGGCCGGCAGAGGGTGGATGTGAATCTGGTGTTGGCTGACAAATGCCACAGAGTGGGTGCTGAGCCTTGGGGCTGTCAGGATGTGTTTGGGAAAGGGTTTAGGTGCCTAAGTGCAGGTGTTGCCCTTGTCCAGCAGAGCTGTATTACCTCTGCAGCAGAGAGTAACTCACTCTTGTGACGTCTGCTGCTACCTGGAAGTTTGCACATGAGCAGAAGGGTCTCCAAAGCGCTGGTACCTCCCCTGTCACAGCAACAGCTTCATCAGCAGCTGTCAAGCTGTTGCCTAGAGAAAAACACCCCAAGTGTCACCAGCCCAGGGGCAGCTCTCCACCTTCCAAACCCAGGAAATGAGAAGGTTCAGAGCAAAAGCCAAGGCGTGAGCAAAGCAGCAAGGGAAATGGTGTCTCAGTTTCCTCGCCTCTTGGTCGAATCCTCACCGAATGACACCGGCGGATCTGTTGGTTTGACTTGGTTGTAAAACTCCCTTTGCTCTCCATCCTGTACTCTTTAGTCTTCCTGGGGTGTTTGAGTTGTTAGCCTGGATAGAAAAGGGTTCCAATAAAGGTTGGGGCAGTATTTCCTTCTCACACAGCCGCCTTTGTCATGTTCCTTTCGGGTCCGGCTGCGTGCGGTGGGATATTTTGGGTTGTTTCAGCTGCTCCACAGGGAAGGGCATGTGCCTCTGCTCCCAGCTGCCAAGGACTGGCTCCTCAGGGCACTGGCTGAAACAAAAAAAGATGTGGGCCAGTATTTCTGGCAACTGTCCTTTCCCTCTGGGCTGGGCTTTTGCTGCCATTTGCCAGGCAGTTTGGATCCCCCTGTCCTGCTCAGGCATGGGTAGCTCAAGCCAGATATGTGGCCACCTCACCGTGGAGGTCACCACTTGGGCTCACTGGTGCTTTCCTTGGGGACATTCCCTTCCCTGCCTGCACAGCCCTCGTGCCAAGCTCCTGCATGGAGCTCCTTGTGCCATGGTGCTCCTGCACCACAGGGGCCTGCTGTGCTTTACCTCCTCTGCTGTCTCTACAGGAGCCAGGGTGCTCCCTCATGAGCAAGTGGGTGGTGAGGATTCTCGAGCACCCCAGATCCTATCCCTCAGCCTGGGGTGATCCCTTGGACTGGCTGGAAACTTCGCAGTGGGACAGCAGCACTGGACCAAGTCCCCCCACTGTTCCTAGCAGGGCTCAGGACCCAGGAAGCATGGACAGATCCTGGGGACACAGGGTGGCATCCCCAGGTCACTCAGAGGAGAAGGGAGGCTGAAAAGCTGCTTGGTGCTCCCCAGAGCTGATGTTGTGGGGCCAGCTCCACAGTGGGAGGCAGCTGGGAGATTTGAAGTGACAACAGGAGCTAAATTGGGATGGCCCAGAGAGGGTGAGAGCTGGCAGGAGAGGACGTGTGACTAATGGGGATAAACAAGGCGACAGGGAAGATTCCTGGCTGGGGAGGGAGGATGGCCTGGAGCTATGCAGGGAAATGCAGACTGGAGATGTTGGGAGGCTCCTGGAAAAATGGCAGGATTGTGGGGCTGTCCAAAACCTCTTCAGGGCTTGTGCCATCTCCCTGTGGGCCAATGTTTGCCTGAACAGGTGTTGGGTGCTGGTTTGATCCTGCTTCCCAGGCAAAGCAACAGGTGCCCAGCTGACCTCAGGCTTGGTATGTGGCATTGTCCCACAGGACACACTGCTGCCACCCCTGGGCAGAAGGAGCCGGGGGGGGGGGGGGAGGGCGGGCAGGGGCAGCCAGGCAGGATGAGGGGACAGAGGGAGATTAGGGAGATGCTCTGCCACTCCAGGGGCAGCTGCCTCCCTGCATCCAGCGGCGCTCAGCAAGCACCTGGTCCCTCCCCAGGCATCTCCAGGGAGACCCACACGATGCCCAGCTGTCCTTACACATGGTGAGAGGTAAAGGAGCTGAGCAGAGGGAGCAGCCCTGTCCCATGCCAAGAAGAGGCAGCTCCTTCCCCCAGCGATGCTGCGTCAGAGCAGTGTGATTAAAGCTGCCCGAGTGACCAGTGGCTGAATTGCTGCTCGGCCTGTGCTGCATTCAAGTCTTCCTGCTGTAATTACTTCCATCAAGTCCATTAGAAAAATTGCAGATGCTGAAGAGAGGGAGCGTGAGACAGAGCCAGGAGGGAAGATGCAGCATGAGGAAGTGGTCCCGCAGCAAACACAACCCTCACCAATGACATCCCATCCCCCGGCACATCCCATCCCCCGGCACATCCCACCCCCCAGCCAAACCGTGCCTGGACCACCTCCATGGGGAGCCCCTCATAGCCTCCAGCCAGCCGCTGCTCGCATAGTCACGGCAGTGTCGGGCGGGTGGATGCTCGCTGGGGGCTCAGCGGCCGCCGCGCCTCTTCCCACGGCGCGCTGCGCGCTCCCCGCTCCCCGCACTGCCCTGTAATTAGCTCCGCCGCCGCGCGGCTGTGATTACCGCCTCGCCCTGCCCGCGCTCCGCGATTGCGGCAGGGCTGGGGCATGCGGTGGGGCGAGGAGGAGGAGGAGGAGGAGGCAGAGGCTGAGCAGTGCTGTGAGGAGGATCCTGTCCGCCTGCTGCCCGGGGTCTATCTCCTGCTAGAAAGCAGTTAGGGAACATTTCTCCAGGCCGGCGAAGGTGGCTGAGGAAGTAGGGCTGGAGAAGGACATCCCTTTGATCATGATTTTCTTCCTGCATCCCATAGTCCCACTTACACATGAGATCTGTGGGCAGCCCCAGGTGGTGGAGATACTCCATGTTCCTGGCTACAAAAGGGGTCTGTACCCTGCCCCAGAATCCCTCAAACACCCACCTGTGGGATCGAGTTGCATTCACAGTGCTGCTCTAGGGGTGCCCCCAGTGACCCACTTCCCGGTACAGTGGGCTGTTCGGTGGCAGGGACACATAGCTTTACAGTGAGGGGAGCAGCATGGCCCAGCTCTGCCGAGGGGGTATTTTTAACAGGTGACACCGGGGTGAAAGCAGCCGACCCTGAGCTTGGAGGCTATTTTGAGCAGGTGGACTGGGCAGGAGGGGGCAGCGGGGGCCAGGGCAGCTGCCGAAGTGCCCTGGCCGTGTGGCAGTCAGGATCCTCAGGCCAGTTGAAGAGGTCAGCTGCCACAGCCCAGATTCTCCACGGCTGTTTCATCCTCTCCAAAATACTCGGCTGACAGGGCAGGAATTGCAAAACACACCCCCCCTCCTCCCAGATCCATATAAATAGCACTTGCCCGACGGTTGGAAGGTTAGAGAAGTTTCTCGGCTCCAAGCTCAGGCATTTATTGCAGCTCTCAGCCAGGAGCAGCAGGGAAAGTTACACATAAAGTGCTGGGGAGCAAGAGGGGAGACAGAAGCTTATCCACCTTGGGATACTTTATTATTTTTTTTTTCCTCTTGTGCTGAGAAGTTTTATTTTCCTCTCCCCGGTCCCTGGGATCCCAGCCAGACAGGAAGCATTTTCTCACGGCCAGCGAGCTCCCTCCGTCCTTCCTGCGGCTCCCAGTGATTCAGCCCTGAATTGATTTTCTCCGTCATCCTTCACCTGGTGCTGGGAAGGAGAGGACCACTCCCGCAGCACCCCCCCACCCCGCAGCCTCACAACCGCATCCCGCCCGGGGTGGATGCTCCCCAGGGAAGTTCACAGCCAGGAGCAGCCACACAGAGGCTGAGGCTCTGTGGGAGAACCCCAGAGACACGCTTGGACCCCTCCAAAGGAAGCCATGGCCGACAGCCAGATGCCTTTCTCCTGCCATTACCCCAGCAGGCGCAGTGTCCGCGACCCTTTCCGGGAGCCGGGCTTGACCTCGCGCCTGCTGGACGATGACTTCGGCATCTCCCCCTTCTCCGGGGACCTGACGGCGGACTGGCCTGACTGGGCTCGGCCCCGGCTCACCACTACCTGGCCGGGTCCCCTGCGTGCCGGCATGAACCGCGCCTCCACCATGGCCCCCAGCTACGGCACACGCTTCGGGGGGTACCCCGAGAGCCGCAGCCCTGCGCCCTTTCCCCGCGAGCCCTGGAAGGTGTGCGTCAACGTGCACAGCTTCAAACCTGAGGAGCTGACGGTCAAAACCAAGGATGGCTACGTCGAGGTGTCAGGTGAGAGCGAGGGGGAGGAGGAGGATGGGGCATGAAAAGCAGCCAGGCCTGCTCAGCCTGTGCTGGCTCAAGAAACTGCTGTAAAATGTAAAAATGCCCTTTATTTTGAGCCTGGGAACAGGGCCAAGGCTGCAGCAGGGCTTTGGGGCAGCTCCACGGGCAGTTTGGGGGTGCTGCTGAGGGATCTGGATCCCAAGCCACGGTGGTTTGCTGCAAAAATGAAAAGGACAAGCCTCCTTTGGGGTAGATCTCCCGGCTTGCTGCCCCAGGCTAGCCAGGGAGGCACCCTGTGGGCAGCAGCTCCCTGCTGTGAGCTGCCAAGAGGGGCCCCAGCTTGGCTCAGGTAATTATAGCCAGGGTGAGGCTGGCACCGAGGGAGATTCCCTTTAAAGGGGCCAAGACAGAGACAACTCTGGTGCTCGGAAGTGGGGGGCAGCTGCTCCACATCCTCCACCCCAACCCACCCCTGACATGCCCCAGCCTGGGGACAAGCTGGCCAGAAACACTTCCCTAAAAATTCAGTTAGTGCTGTGGATGGTGGGTGAGGGGTGCATGGTGTCTGGGGTGTCCACAGACACCCAGCCCCGAGCATCCCTTTGGCCTGGCACTGACACTGTCCCCAGGGGAGGGACATGGCATGGCTTTGAGTATTTTTTGGGGTACATGGCATCCAATTAAGGGGATCTGGGCAACCACTATTGTGGTTTTAACCTCAGAGGTCCTCCAGACATGGGGACCCCAGTCTGATGGTGCAGTGAGAGGGGCCCAGCCTGAGGGAGAGGGACAAGGGTGAACAATGTCACTTCCAAAGGTTTTATTATGTCTGGAGGCTTTTTCTTAAGCCCCAGTTCTTGGGGGCCTGTGAGTCCCAAGGCTCTTCCTAGGAGTATGGGTGTGCTGTGTACACCATTTCCTTCCCCACACAGAGGCTCCCCGAGCCTTCTCCAGAGAGAATTTGCACTGGGGAAGGGAAACATCTCCTCTGCAAATGGTCCTGTTGGGTTTTGTTGTTGTTTGTTGGGGAAAAAAAAATAATCTCCTGGTGAGGTGGTGATGTGGGGTATTGTCCTTCCCTGCAGGCAAACACGAGGAGCAGCAGGTGGAAGGAGGCATCGTCTCCAAGAACTTCACCAAGAAAATCCAGTAGGTACCAGTCAGCCCTGGGGTGTTCCCCTGCTGAAAAGGCTGGGGCATGGAGGGGCTGCCACATCCCCTTGACCAGCATCCAAATGTCACCAGCCTGCTGTGGGACCCTGTCCCTGCAACTGTGCAGGGATGGCACTGACAGTAAAGGGCTGAGTTTTGCCAGTCCCTGTGCCCCAGCTCATATATGCAGACTCCTGCACCTGCACTCACTCCAAAACTTGCCCTTTTGCAGCACAAAAGTGGCTGTTTGGGGCCACACGGTGGTTTTCCAAGGGAGGCCTTTTTCTGGGTGCTTTGTCAGCCTCTTCCAGGCCTGGGGCTGCGATTTGAGCCACCCGGGGTGCAGGGAGCAGGAGGGGTGTGAGGAGCTGCCAGCACATCCCTGGGGCGCAGCAAGGCATGACGGGCAGACACCGTCACCAGCCCCGAAATCCATCCCCGTGCCTGAATGCGTGTGAGCTATCTGAGTGATGTCAGTCAGATCCCTATCACGTTGACTCACCACCCTGGCTCACTTTGGCAACAACCACGGGCCGGGACTGGCAGGGAAGGCAGGTCCCGAGGCGGGCAAGCCCCAGCTGCGGTGCTTTGCCCATGTGAATGGCAGCCCCCCAGCCACGAGGCTGGCAGGGCTAGCAGGGAGAAGCAGCCCGGGACATGGGAAGAGTTTCCTCAGGTGGCAGCTTTGCTTTTCCATCCTGAAGGAGCCCTGTACATCCCAAACTCCCACAGGGAAGGTGGGGCGAGCAACGCACTCCCTCCTGCTCGTCAGCCGGCAGCTGCGGCGGCTCCTTTTACGGGCAAGGCCTGTGGCTGCCGCGGGCGCGGAGGGCGGTGATTTACTCCGGCTCTGCGGCGGCAGCCTGGGCAGCGCGAACGGCGGGTGACATCCCGTCAAACACATCTGCCGCAGAGATTAAACAGAGCCCGGAGGGGCCAGGCCGGCCAGGAAGCTGCTTTAAATATCCCCCGCACATTCCCAGGCACTACAGTAATGACGCAGGCTTTGCTGAGCCCCGCGGGGCTGCTGGCTCAGTATCGGTGGTTCCCCACACACGGGGGGTCTTGTGTGGGCTTCCCAAGGCTCAGTGTCCACCAGGGATGTGGCATGTTCTGAACCAGCTGCTGCTCTGGTCTCGGCTCCTAAACCATGTCACCTTTCCTTCTCCTCTGCAGGCTTCCCTACGAGGTGGACCCCATCACCGTCTTTGCCTCCTTGTCACCGGAGGGGCTGCTGATCATTGAGGCACCCCAGATCCCTCCCTACCAGCAGTACGGCGAGGGTGGCTGTGGCAGTGAGATCCCCGTTGAGAGCCAAGAGGCCACCTGTGCCTGAGGGACCACCCACATCCCTCCTGCACCCCAGCATCCCTCCTTCCCTCTCCCTGCTCCCCTTGGATCCCCGCTCCCCGGTCCCCTGCGGCGTGGCATCCGGCGAGGGTGACGGGTGCTGCTCGCAGGGATGGCATCACCTGCCACCCCACGGGGGGCCCAGCTGAGAGCTGGGGTGTGTGTGCAGGGTGCCAGGCCACCGTCCTTGAGGGCTTGTAGCTGCCTGAGGTGCCAGTAGAGATTTTGTGCCCATGAGGCCGAGCAGAACGGATATTCTCACGATGGTTATTTTCTGCTCCGAGCCACTCGGACGGGATATTTATAACAATAGCAAAAAACAAGGGCGCTTTTTTTCTCTAGATCTGAGGTGGAATCCCATAGCCCTGTGCCTTTTCCTCCTTCATGGGTTGGGCTTGTTTTAAGCTACATCTCTGCAAAGGACACGCGTCCGGCAGCGGAGCTTGACGGCACGGCCTCTGTCCTGAGGAACGCAAACCGTCCGCGTGTTTTGAACATTGAGGTTTGGGTGTTGGGTGTTGGTTTGTGGTTTTTTTCTTGTTGTTTTGTGTTTGTTGTTTTCTTTTCTTTTTCTTTTCTTTTCTTTCTTCTTTTTTTTTTTTTTTCCAAAGACAATTTGTGCTTTTACTTGTCAGACCTGAGGAATAAAACCTAGTTGATGTTCTTAGCCTCTGCTTGTCTCAGTTGAGTCTGGTGGGTCGGGTGCGGGAGGGCAGCGGGGAGGAGGGGAGATGCCACTGTATGCCACCTCCTGGCTGTGCACAGGGTCCTTCCCATGGGGGGAGAAGAGAGTTGAGTGGGGATGTTTGCCCTGCTGGGTGGCTGAAGCATTTGCTTGAACCTTTTCTGCAGCCTGTAAATGCCAAGTCTCGGCTAACACTGTGCCAGGGAAGCACTGAGTCTGGCAAGGACTATGGGCTTATTCCTTCCTTACTCACTTGAGGGGCTGCAAATATTCTTTTCTGCTTGGAGATGCTCAATGAGCCTCTGAGGTGGGAAAGTTGGGTTTGCACCATCCCCATTTCCATCTCACCCTGGCAGCTCCCCACCAGCAGCTTTCCCAGGAAGCACTTCCCATACAATACCCCTTGGATGCACCAGCAAATGGTTCCTGCTGGGCTCTGGACAAAGCCTTAGAACTATCCCCAAGGGTGAAGCACAGGATAAGATTTGTTAACATGCTCCAGGGCCCAGGGTCAGCAAAATGAGGTGCTGATGGGAGGCAGGAGTTTTTCCACTGATCTGTGGGCACCTGGACCAGGCACCCAGTTTTCCATGTCACCAGGACCTCAGAGTTAAAAATAACCCCTCACATGTTCCACTGTGGCTCATTTGGGATGTGGTTACCAACAACAGCCCATCATGTGCTGTAAAACCCAGCACCTGGGAACCACCATGGTACCGGTTACTCCAGGTCAGAGAGAGGAACCTGGAGGCTCTCACCTTGGTTTTACATATTATGTTTATTTTTCAGTGGTTGTTACAGAGCCTGGTGCCCCAGGTGTGCTCACCACCCCCACAGCAGGAACCAGCCTGGGCTCAGCCCTTGCAGCTCTGCCAGGCTTGGCCCTGAGCACCATGATTTTTATGAATAAAATCCTTGAAATCTAATACCAGTACCAGCTGGAAAGTGAAAAAGTCATGAGTCACAGCTCCAGCCCCATGCCTTTCTGCCCCTGAGGGTGCCACCTCTCCAGCACAAACTGTCCCTCCCCTTCCTCACCCTTTCAAAGAATGTCTTTTTTTCAGTATTTTGAATAAAAAAACACCACATCCCCAAGCCCAATTTTGTCCCCAGCACCTCACTCCCTCAAAGCACCTTTCATGGGAAGGACCCCAGGGGAAGTGTCCCTGAGGCACTCACCCTCAGGCTCCAGCACCCCAAAATGAGTGTCTGGATGTGCCCTCCCAGCAGCCCTGACCTTGCACCAGATGAGCTGAAGATGACAGCTCCCCGGGCAGGGCTGTGGGTGCAAGGAACCAGCTGCAACTCCTCTGGGGCTGCAGGGGGCAATGAGCCACATCTGAGACCCTGTCCCACCCCAGGCTATATAATGAGCTCCCAGGTTGCAGCTACACCAATGCTGCAGGTAAAGGGAGCCTTAGGCACAACCCTGGGGCTTCACTATAGATAAGAGCTGCTGTAGCTGGCTGATGGCTCCCAGCTTTTGATCCTGCAGTTTCAGAGAGGCTGTGGGCTTTTTTTTCCCCCCTGTAATAATTTTCTGGTTTATTTGGTTCTGCTTTCTGATGAATTCCTTCATAAACCCCTACAAAGGCTGCTGTAAAAGATGCATTAACAATTCTTTCTGGATGGCTGAGGCTGGCACTGGCATTTAGCACTGTGGACCTCTTGCATACGCTGCGTGTTGGACCTGTGGAGCCTGCAGCTTCTTAAGCTGTTTGATTGTCTGGAGGATCGTGTGCTAATGAAATAACTGTAAGTGCAGAACTGCTTGTTTTTTAAGGCCATAACCTGATCACTGAAGTGAAGGATGAGTTGTTCCTACTGGTGTTCCTGCAAATGGGAAAATATGCTTGGAAATGCTGGGGCTCTTCTGCCTCACCATCTCCCCCTGTGCCTGGGGAGGAGAGGGTGGGAAATGTGCCCTGCTGGGGCACTGGGGTGCTGCAGAGCTGGTGCCAGTGGGGAGTGGGAGCTGACTGCTCCTCCTCAGCCTGTGTGTGAGGTAGCAGCTTGAAGCCATTAGACCCCTAACGCATCGCTGTCATGGCCACGCTGCCAGTTACATCACATTTCATGGCTTTATGGCAATTAGGCTGCACGGGCTGGTGTCACAACACATTATGGGTTATAGCTTCATATTGGCTCTAGCAGGGAGCTGCCACGTGCAGGATGTGGCTGTGACCAGGAAGGAGCAGAATTTCTGCAGATATGACCCTGGGGCTGGCTGAGGGTGCTTGGGAGGCACCGAGACCGTGGGTTGTGTGGTTTGGGACCCCTGTCACACATGGGGGAAGGGGTAGGATTGTTTTCATCAGCAATGCTGATCAGGGTAGTTCTACTCCCCCTCTACTCTGCATTGGTGAGGCCTCACTGGAGTACTGTGTAGAGTTCTGGGCATCCCAGCTCAAGAGGGACAAACCAGATCAGGATCACTAAGATGACTAGGGGACTGGGGAACATCTCTCGTGTGAGGAAAGGCTGAGAGTGCTGGGGCTGTTTAGCTTGGTGAAGAGGAGGCTGAGGGGGAATCTGATTAATGTTTACAATTATCTAAAGGGTGGGTGTCAGGAAGATGGGGCCAGACTCTTCTCAGTGGTCCCCAGTGACTGGACAAGAGGTAATGGGCATAAATTTGAATGTAGGAAGTTACATCTAAATGTGAGAAGCAACTTCTTCGAGGGTGTCAGAGCACCCAGAGAGGTGGTAGAATCTCCATCTCTTGATGTGCCCTGGCCAAGGAGGGGACAGGAGCAGATATTTGGAACATTTCAAATTTTTAGCTTCTAAGAAGTCAGTTCTGATAAAGTAGACAACCCCACCTGAAGGGGGCTGGTGTAGTTAAGCAGTCAGATGCTGAGCAGTTTGCTATAGGCCCCTTGCTGCCACCAGTGCCAGCACTCCCCAGGCAGCCACTAGAACAGTGGGGACTGTGCCTCCTCCAGGGACAGGAGATGCTGGGTTTGAGGCTAAGCTTTGGAATCCAGTAGCTCTTGATGCATCTCAGGACCATGAGCTTTCAAGCTTAGCTCTAAATGCCAGCATAGCTCTCCTGGGTAGCTGAAAGGAAATGTGGGCGGTTCATGCAGCCTTTTTGGCTCGGGAAAGGTTTTCCTAGCATCTTTGCAGCAGTGATCCCTCCTGCAGCAGAAGTGTGCAGACACGGGGCTGGGATGGGCTGCTAGGGAGGGCTCGGCGCTGGGAACGCGGCACCATGAGATAAGGGGCTGCGTCATGGGAAACCGGCCTCGGGGGACCTGCTGCTGAACCAGCCGCTGCAGATGGGCTGAAGGACACGAGGAGATAAGGATAAGGTCACCCAAGCCCCGGGAGAGCTCTCTGGACGGCTCGGCAGTGGGCGGCTCAGCCGCAGGACGTTCGGTTTGCAGGAGGCTGAATAAACCTCTCGGCTGCGTCCTGCCGTCTGCCCTGAGCCGCTGCGGGAGTCACGGGTGCTCCACCAGCCCTCAGCAAAGCAGGGGCATGGGCTACTGGGGCCGAGCAGGTTCTGAGCACTAGTTTACACCCCACCAGGGCCAGGCTGGGTGAGCACGTGGCTCCTTGCAGGGCACCAGCTCCCAGCCTGTCCCAGAGGATTTATTTTCCTAAAATGGAAGCAAAAGCTGAATTGATTTATTTTGGTTGGCAGCATGCAGAGCAGGGTGAATAATCCCCAAGTAGTTCTAGAGCTGTCCAGATACACCAGACTTCTCCAGAGTTCTGGTTTCTTCTCCTAGAAGAACTGGGTTGGTCCTATTTTCTGACTCCCTATCTCCTGTGGCAGGAGATGGCTTGTGCCTGGGCAGAGCTGTGGCCAGAGGCTGGCACAGCAGCTCCCAAAGCTGTATCTGGCTCTGCTCTGGACAAGCATCATTCTTACACCTGTGTGTGCCTATGGCTTACTCCACAGAGATGCCCTTGCTATCTCTCACTTGCTCCTGGCACATAGATCATGCTGCAGGGTCCTCAGGTGATCACAGAGACCCTTTTGTGGGCTGAGGAGGGTGTTCGTGCTTTCCAGCCACTCTAGGAGCCTCTCTGCAGAGCTCTGAGCCATATGTGCTCCATGGGTGTGCAGGAGCTCAGCCTATTCTCCTCTAGTGTCCTCTTCCTCAGTCCCCCATGCTGCAGCCCTCCCCTCAGCCCCTCCAGGTGATGTGCACCTCTCCAGGCTCTCACTTGGCAGCTGGTTCTTATTCCTGCAGATGATCTATCTGGGCTTGCCCAGGGGATCTCATCCAACACTTCTGGATGTTTTTCCTTCCCAGAAGCCTCTGGAGCACTGCTGGCTCCCTGAGGGTTCCTCACTAATTCTCACACAAACCCAGGCCCCTTCAGTACAAGCCAGTCCCTCTTCCCCAGGGAAAAGTCCTTTCCTGTAACCATTGAGGTGTTCCTCCGCTGCAGTCGAGGCCATTTGGGGGTTTCATGTTTCTCTTTGGGAGATTCTGTTCTGTTGGAGATTTTGCTTTGCTGCTGTTTTGGTCTCTAGTTGCAAAGCAAATCTCATCTGCTTTATTCTGGATGTCTCCAAAGATCAGATTTTGCCATGTGATGGCTCTGGGGACAGAGAAGTGAGAACTTTCATTTTCTCCAATGAAAGAATGTCATAGAAATAACCTGCCCTGACCAGGCAGCTTTTTGGCCTCTCTCTTAAGGCAAAGACTGGGAATTTTGACAGGAGCTGGCACAGCCACCCTGGGGAATAGACCAAGAACATCCTGAAGCTTTGACCATCACAGCAGAGAGGAAGAGAGACCTCCACAGATAGAGGAATATTGGTGGGGTGTTATGGCATTGCGTTTTGGATGCTTCTGCCCATCTTTGGGGGGATCTGAGTGTGCTTTGAAGCTCAAGCTGGTGAGCTCCACCAGCAGCATGAGCTCTCCTGGGTGAGCAGAGTGTGTTGACCATGGTGTTAAGCACCACTAACCCCTTCATGGAGCTGCAGGTGCCTCTGAGCACCATAACATCTCACAGCCATGAGTTCCTTCCTCAAAGAATGAGCTGCAGTGGGGGGAAAGAAACTTTTCTACTATTCATTTTCTTTTGTCAGTCTTTAAAGCCAGTTGCAAACATTGCTGGTAATTAAAGGCCATCTTGCCATTTGGGTGATGCTCCCAGCCAGATGCTCCCCAGCAAAGCCATCCTGGAGGGGCAGGGGGGAAAGGTCTTCATTTTCTTCTTTCATGTTGCACCAGGAAAAGAAAACCAAATTCTTGCTATCCAAGGCAGCCTTGGAAACCTCTCCTTATTAAAAGACCTCCTTGAAACATATTACAGCAGCTGAGGAGGGTGGTTGTGAAGCACAAAAAGCCTGCAGAAGAGCTCATTAAAACAATAAATTACAACTAATTAGAATAAATCAAGCTAAATCATCTCCAGCGTGAAGGTAAAATGAGGTGTGAGTGAGTGTTTTTAATAAGGCTGCTGCTAATCCCAGGCTCCTCTTTAAAGTGATGCTGAGTCCTGCCACAGAGAGGATCCCACTGCTGGAATCAGGGTGGAAAAGAGACCCAGACAAAGGCAAGGGGAAGTGGGGCTAATGAGATTTTTAATTGTTTCCCAGCCTGAGCTGCCTGTCCCTAATTGCAGTGGGTCTGGGGGTCGTGCAGCATCCGCCGTGGCTCGCAGAGGGGCGAGCTTGGCTTGGCTCACGTTGGGAGTTTTTTCCTCTTTGATTTGAGAAGTACAGCAGGGCTGAGAGGTTCTGCTCCTCTCTCGTATCGCTTCATCATGCACAGCCACAGCTAAATGGCTTCTCTTCGTAATTAGCAGTGAGATCATCCCAACCGCCTTGGCTCAGAATCATTTCTCCTCTAGGCTCTAAAGGGCTGCTCAAAACAAGAGAGAGGAGGGAGGTGCAGGGGGGGGGCAGTGGGATGGGTGCCCTGCCTGCACCCAGGCAGCAGCACAGAGAGGTGCTGGAGAGGGACATTTCAGGGACACCTTGGATCCCTGCACCAGCTGAGGGAGGTTTGGGAGATCTCATTGTACTCCTTGATGACTTTAACACTCGAGCCAAAGGTCTGAAGAAGCAAAGACTGGGAGCACCAGCCTAACCCACACTGTCAGTGGGATGCTGGGGAAAACCTTCTGTGATGTGTTAAATGCTCATGTAGGACATAATTGACCAGAAGGTTTTTGAGCTACTAAACCAAAATGTCTTCTGCTGAAAGGAGTGAATTGCTTCTGCAAGCACCTGGTGGTGGGCTCAGAGCCAGCACTAATGGCATGGCCAGGGTCAGCAGAGATGCTGCTGAGACACCATAGCCTGAGCCTTCCTGGCTGCTGCTTCCCTCGAAGGGATGAGCACTGCTGCCAGTGCTGGAGAAATGTATTGGTTTCATTAAGCTTAAATGATTAGCTCCAGGCCTCGATAATGATACTTAATGGATCTAATATTTTTTTGGCGATTATGCTGTTGTATATAGTGGTGTCTATCATTAATAACCTTCTTTAAACCTCCTTGCTTTCACTGTCACTAATTATGTTCAAGCCCTTCTTATGCCTAAGCCCAATTAGCTGCCTATAAAGAGGCTTTACCCCATGAAGAATGCCTGGCTGTGCTGGGAGGCAGACACTGATGGGCAGGTTGCTGGGCAGGAGGTTGTCTGGATTTGGCTGCAGGAGTCATGGACCAGATCCCACAGGGTGGTCAGGGCAGCTGTGACGGGTGCTGCTTTCTGCAGGAGGTGGTGGAAAGCCCTAGGGCAGTCCACTCTGCACAAAACTCTTTTGCCACTCACCCCTGAGTTCTGCAAGGTGTTAACACCAACCAAAGTTGCTCTCTTTCTTGGGTTTTGTCTCCTATTCCTGTCCAAAGGATGGACAGTAGGTGAAGACAGTGGAGTCAAACATTGTTCACTGTTTTTTTCCCAAGGAGTGATAAGGGATGCATCAAGGATTCAGAGTTTGCTCAGGGAAGGTGTGTGTAAGCCCAGGACTCTGCTGTTCTTGCTAGATCAGACCCATGAGCTCCCTATGCTGGATGCAGCCAGGTGGAACAAGGAGCACTGCCACCATCTCCCAACCCTCCTGAAATTTGCTGTCACCTTTGGGAGCAGCAACCAGGCTTGGCTGCTTGGCTGCTGCTCCTCATCCGTGCCTCCTTCCCATCCCTCTGTGAGTTGATTAATCCATTAGGATTAACCTCTCTTTAACTCCTTGATTAGCTGCATTTAAAACCTCCATTTGTTTTCCTTTCTACATCAAGCCAGAGCCAAAAAAAGAGGCCAATTTGCAGCACTACTGATTCACTGCAATTTCTGGGAATCAGGGCAAGCACGGGGAAGGCGTGCTCAGCATTCCAACTCCTCCCCAGCAGGAGCCAGCTCCGTGGAACCAGCATCCACTTCAGTTCCCAGGGACGGTTGTTGATGGTATCAGTGCAAACCAGGAAGATGCATCCTGCATTTCAAGACTGAAAATAAACCCTGGGGAAACTGAGGCTCTCACAAAGTGACATGTGTGGGGTAGCAAGGGTGATCCTCAGCGCTTAAGTGTTCTTTTGGTCCTTTAGGGACAACCATTTCTCTGCTGCAAATGACCTTGACTTCCCTGAACTGCACACAGCAGGAATTACTCAAGGTCGGACTTCATGCTTAAAGATCACACAGGGTGGTAGGTTTGGGATCCTCCAGGCCTGACTTGCCAGGAATAGACCCAGGAGTAGGAGCAGCACTCTCCTGGCTTTAACCCCAGCTCTGCACCCTGTGGCTTCACAGGTGCAGAGCTGGGGTTAGCTAGCAGCTCTGCTAGCACACCCTGCCCGTGCATGGGGAGGAGCAGCCAGTCCCATCCCTAGCTGGACACAGATGATCCCCTTGATGAACTGGCTGCTCCAGAGTCACTCCTGTCACGTTTATGTGATCATTAAGCTGTAAGGCAACTGACATTAACCACTCACTGACCTGTGCTAACCCTTTCATTCATCCTTCAGTCACTTCCTCTGGCTGTGAATCAATGTCTGAGCACCCAGAGGCAGTCAGTGGGGAGGCTGCAGGGACCAGCACATCAGGACACATAGGTGCTCTGCCTCTTCCTCTGCTGAGGAGAGACAGGGAAAAACAGTTTGCACAGGGCTGCAGAAATGGGCTAAGCTGTGTATCTACTGGTTGTAAGAGGTTTGTCCCATGATGAGGGAATCTGTGTGAGCAAGCATTGAGGCTTTGGTCCCAGAGCTCAGCAAACCCAAGGCTTAGAGCTGGGGTCTGGGATGCCCTTCTCACCTGTCTAATGGCTGGGACTAAGGGCTGAGGGTCTCCCCTGGAGCCAGGGCACTGAAGGAGATGGCATGTGCAGGTAGCAAAGCCCCTGACCTATGGGGCTGTAGTTTGGGGTTGGCCGCTGGCAGGGAGCAGCTTTTTCTGTAGTGGTTTGGGGGTGTCTGAGAAAGGCTGAGTGCAGCTGGGACATCACTAGAGCCCTTCTCTTTCAGGCTGCCAACATACAGGACATTTATAAAGACCTCTGATATTTTGCTAAGGTTTTGGAGTGGCTCAATATGTTTCTAAGCTATTTTGGGGCACACAAGTGGGAAATACAAGTCACGAACATATGCACCTATGTGCATCCATATGCAATAGCCTGTGGGTTTGAGGGCTTGGGCAAGCTGGTTCAGAGCTCTGCAAGGGAATCTTCTTCTCATTACTGAAGTAAAATAAGGCAAAACCAAGCAGAGGGCTTTGCCTTGCGGGACTGCAGCACCCCAATCTGAGCTCCTCTGCATGGGTGGTGTTGGAACTGGGGAAGTCTTTTGGGAGCCATCTGTGAGCTGTCAAAATATATTATAAGCTGCAGTTGAGGTTTAAAAAGCTTCACATTGATGCACAATTTGGGGGAAGCATCTTGCATTTCCATAGCTGTACAACAAGATTTTCTGAAATTGCAATGATATGAGAAAATGTCTTTTAAAGTGGCACCCAGATGGCAGGGGGAAATGGTGGTGTTTGAATTCTCTTCAGATAAATTGAAGCTAAAGGGATGTTAAACATTTTATAGGTTTTCTTTCCCCTGATTCCACCACCTGCTACTGAAATGACACAGGAGGAGTCATCAAAAGGAGCAAGTGAGATCCTTATGGTGCATCACTTAGGAAATGGCCTCATCTCCATCCTGCATCTGAAGGTAATGAACACTAAGTGGTCCTGAATTTGGCAGAGTCAGGTCTGGGTTCCTTGGTCCTCCTCCATGGAGCTTGGGGTGTGCGTGGTAAGCAGAAGGGGTTGCAGGATTCAGGTTCCTTGTGGTCTTTGTATGGCTATGGAGTGATGGGGAGAGGCTGTTGGATCCAGCAGAGTGCCAGTTCTGAGGGTGTGGGTGAGGTGCTGCTCCTCAGGATCAGCCCCAGAGTAAGCCTCACCATAAAATTAGAGCCCAGGTCACAGGATCACAGAATAGTGGGGGGGTTGGACCTCTAGACACCATCTAGTCCAACCTCCCTGCTAAAGCAGGTTCACCTAGACCAGGCTGCAATGATGAAGGCAATATTTGTGCTAACAAATCTCCCCAGCCACTCCCTAAGAAGGTGACTCTCAGGCCTGGGATTTGTTGCTGGGGCAGAGCTTGCTCAAACTTATTTTTAAGGAAAGAGAAGGAGCTGTAGGAGCTGTAGGTGTCAGAGCTCAGCCTTGGGATCTGCAGCATGAGCAAGATGCAACAACTGGAGTTGTAATTCTCCTTGGACAGTCATCTGATGTAGGATGCAGAGCCCCCCCAGATGCAAGAACAGAACATTTGGCTATAAATCACCCTAACAGCAGTATCCCCTGAGTCGTGCTGCTTGAGGGACAGGCTCCTGGGGACAGACAATAATAGTAATACCCCTTGGCTTTGAGACCACACTGCACAGCCCCCTACCCCAGGCTCACTCTGTGGGGCATCAGGCACTTCCTTCACAGGCTTTATTTCTTTCCTCCCCTCCTTGGCAGCCCCAAGCAGCATTTTCACTCCTGAGCTAAATCTGTCGCTTTGTCTTGTGGCGGCTGCCAGGTTTTGAGACGCTGGCAACTTGCGAAAGCAGCAAGAGGACAAATGCCAATAGCTACATGCCTGCCTTTACTCAGGGAAGCAGAGCAGGGCTTTGTGGCTTTTTGGTTTTGTTTTGAAAGTAAAATGAACGTGTTTACCCGGTGGTTTACTTAAGCTGTTAGTCACGGCAAAAGAAACGTGTGCGGGCTGGTTTGTCTCCTCTGACAGGTCTCACTTCCCCAGGGTGAGCAATAGGAGCAAATATGCAAGCCTTGGTTGTGTTGCCTCCCAGGAAGATGATCTGGGGGTGATGGGAGAGCAGCCCTGGGGCTCCAGAGAAGCCTTTCCCTGCTCCATACCTCCCTCCCTACTTGTGCCAGCAAACACTGATATGGTGAGCAACCCCAGTGCCCAGGCATCATCTGCACCCAGGATCTTCTGACCCTCTGCTGCATCAGGAGCTGCTGCTTCCAACCCCATTCAAGCCTGGGCCACGAGGGGCAGCCCCTTCAGCCCACCTCTAGGCAAGCTTTTTGCAGTACACTTTAAAAAAGAAAAATCTTTCCATTGTTGTCAGCTTCATTAAAGCAGATGGGCCCATCGGGCAGGCAGGGTGATGCTCCCCATGGGTGGTGAGATGTCTTTGTGCTTAATGCAAACTGGAGGTCACTGGGGGGAGAGGGTTGCTGAGGTGTTTTTCCAGCACACAGAGCACTTCCTGGCTGGGAGCTGGCTCGAGTTTTGGGAAGAGATCCTGGGCGAGATCCCAGCCGTTATTTCAGTGGACTGAGCCCGCAGGGAGTACCTGCTCAGCAGCAGCGTGGGCTTTCCGACACCCAGCTGAGCTGCAGAGAGCCATGAGGGCTGAGGCTAGATATTTTTAAACCACCTTGGCTGGGCAAGCTTTGCCAGAGCTCTGCCTTTTCCTGTTATCTCTTCCTGCAATTATGGAATGATTCAGTGGCAGCTGTCCTGTGGTTTAATGCAAGAAAGCTTCCTGCAGGTATGGTGTGCGTAACACACAGCCGGGCTCCCTGGTACCGCACACCACCGGCTCGTGTTATCTCAGCTTGAGGTGTTCAGCAAATAATCCAAATCTTCCCTTCAAATGCCAGGTTGCTTTGGAGGGGGGTACTCATATTATCTATTATAGTCCCAACCCCAGATAATAATAGTAATACCATTTGGTGGAGCGCTGTTAGTGCAACAAGGCTGTCACTTGTCACCAAGAATGCTGTGCGTGGCAGCCTAATCAAAAGAAAGTCAAAACAAGGCTGGCAGGAGCCAGCCTGAGCGCATCGCCCTCGCTGCCGGGGCTCTGCGAGCGTGATCGTGTTTCCCCCATGCCAGAGCCACTGGGGATGTTCTGTACTGCAGAGCTATGCTGGCTTGGCTGGTGCAGCCCATGATGTGCTCACCAGCAGGGCAGCAGTGACGTCCCAGAATGCTGTGGCTTGTAGGGACACCAATAGCACTGCCGCAGGTCTCACGTCCATGGGGCGTCTTGGGTTCAGCACAGATGCTTGCCCTGAGCTGGGCTGAGCCTGCCCTTGCTGCCTACCTCATTGCCTGAGCTCACTCCCTGCCAAATCCACATGCTGCTTAGAGCCTGGTCTTGCCCAGTGGATCCTGTTGGAGTCAGGGGGTGCTAAATGCATCCTGTGGGATGTGCAGGGTGCAGGAGGAGATGCAGGTGTGTGAGCCTTTTGGCTGCTCACCCCCCAGGACGGGCAGATGCTGCAGCTCCCTGATGCCCAGGCACAGCCAAGGTTACACAGCCCAGGCAGCACTGGCTTGTGGCTGGTGGTAGCAGCCACTCATCCTTCTCTTTCCTTTAAAAAAGATATTTCAAGCAACGTGAAGGTGGGCACTTGCACATCTGGAAATGCCTCATGAATGTAGTAAAGGTATGAGAAGGTTTCTGTAAGAATTCATCTCTCAGTGGGATACAAATTTTCCAGTGTTACAGAAGTCTCTTGTTTTTTACTCTTGAGGGATTCCAGCACAAACCCAGTTAACACTTCTCCCCAAGTTGCCACCCTGTCCACTGGGGGCTTTGACACCCTGTGCATAAGAGGATGCATCCCCAAGAGCCAAGGCAAGCCCCCCAAACCTCAGCAACTTCAGCATTTTCTTTTCATAAGGGAATGGAGAACAGAAAGTGAAATGTCTCTCTCAAATCATCAGGTTACTTTTATGTGCATCTATATTTTTCTTGTGTGTGTGTGTAAATACCTCCCCCACACACATACTTTTATCTCAAGGAGTGAAATAAAAATAGCTGGCAATTGAAAGGGGAGCAGGCGAGGGGGCGGCTGCGCTTTTTGGAAGACTCTCTTCAAGGTTGGGAAACAGCAAAGCCGTGGTGATAACGTGAGCTGACAAAACCTCAGCTTCCCCAGGCCTGTGAGGAGCGGTGTTAATGAAAGAGATCTTAATGACTTTCCCCTCTACGTTTCAATTTATTCTGACAAGCTGCAGCCAGGAGCACACTCGGTGTTGCACTTGAGGAAGTTTTGACAAGCTCCGAGGAGCTGGCTGCGTGTGCTGGGAATTGCTGCTCGGGGGCTCGGCAAAGCCACCCCCACCTTGCACGTGCTGGGATGGCAGGGAGGGATGTCCTGCCTCTCTGGGCTGACACTAATGCCCACTTTGCCCTCTCCAGCCATGGAGCCCAGATGATTTCCCGTGACAAGCCCCACTGCTCTCCCCAGCCCTCCTGCTCCGCAAGCCTGGGCTGGGTGAGTTGCAGGGGGAGAAGCCACTTGATACTGGAGAAGAACAACATGCTGCAGCTTGATACAGATATTGTACACACTCTTATTTCATTATTTTCTCCCCCTCTAAATAGGACAGCAGCAAGGAGAGATTTCTGAGAGCTTGAGCTCTGCAAAGAGGGGACAAAATTTCCCTTGGGAATGCAAAACAAGAAGGGTTATGTGATCTGGCAAAGCCCTGCACAACCCAGAGCCTCATGTGCCCCAGCTTAGGATCATTTATCACCATTGCTTCTCTTATTATTTTTAGTGATAACAAAAGAAGGATTATGAAATACTTTGCTGTGGGAAGCTGCATGGCTGAGTGGTGGCATGAAGGGGAGACAGTGACTGCCTCAGTGTTTGTGCAGGGACAGGACATGTCCAGTGCCCATTGTGGCACTGGAGGTCAAACTGCACCAGTTGAATTTGGCTGAAACACAGCCCTCAGAAATAAAACCATCAGGTCTAATAATACCCAGGCTGCAACCCACTCCCAGCAAGCCTCTGCCAGCTGCTGCAGCTGGCTGGGACAGAACGGTGTCACAAGTCACCGAGACACAGTTTGTGCAAAGTCACTGTCCCAGTCCTGGCAGGTGGAGGTCAGGTCTTGTGGAACACACGAGTTCCCTCTCCCAGTGCTCCCTCAGGAGCCCTGTCGTGGTAGGAGTAACCTAGGTCAGCATGGGCAAAGCTGCCTCCTCCTTCACTTTGGGAAAGAGCTGGGAGGATTTCCAAATGCCTCTGCTTGGCAGCTAATCCTCAGCTGTCCCAGTAACTTGCTGGAAGTCAAGCCGAAGAAAGCTCAAGGCTTGCGTCCCTATAAATTGTATTGCTGGTTGTCCTGCCCCTGTACAGCATCTCCCAGCTGCTGACAATGTCCAATTCATTAATTCCCAGCAAGGCTGATTTTGGATGAAGGTGGGAGATGATGTGTCAAGAAAAGCTGAACAAATTATCATTCTTTTTTTCCTGTAACTTTGCTGGCTCCCGTGACGCCCGTGCTGTGATCTGCCACAGCTGGCATGGGGACTTGGATTACCCCCAAATGGCTTCTGCAAGTACTTGTCCCTTTGGTGCTCCATGCACAGACCTGTGCACTGGGGCAGCTCACAGGTAATGTCTGGCAGAGGCTCGCTGGGTTTACAGCCAGCTCCCAAGGGGTTGGCCATGTCCCACAGACATCTTGCTGAGCAAGTTCCTGGCAGCTGCAGAGGCAGAATGGCATGGTGAGGGGCAGCATGGCCTTTGGTAGAAGAACATTGTCCTGGTGCATGTTCTGTGCATTTGCTTGGTACATTAATTTTCAGAGCTGCTTTTGATCTGGAGCAGTTCTGATGGTTGTTACTGGGGCGGGTCAGACCACAGCCAAGCCACGAGGTGCAGTTTGGGTGGTGGCCTCTCCCTCTCAGTGGTTGGAGCTGTTCCCTCTGTACAAAGCTGTCAGCCTTGCAAACTGAAGTAATTTAGGGCTTGCTTTTTTTTCTTTTTCCCAAAATCCCCTCATTCTCAGCAATGCTTTATCCCATGGCAAAGGGTGAAGCTCTGATATGGGGGAAGAAATGCGGGTGGCAGGCAGGTTTCATCTGTTTCAGGGAGCAGCAGCAGCCCCTCTCCCCTTCTCACCCACACTGCATCAGTGCTGTGAAGACACTTCTGACTGAAATGGTGTGTGCCCACAGCTCCTCTGAGTCATGCTTGTTAGCAGAGAGCTTGTAACTCCTCGGTTTTTTTCAAGTAGAAGAGTCTTTGGAAAAGGGCATTAAATAAAACACTTGACTGAAGTCCCGGTGGTGACTAATTCCCATGGTACGCCCCACTCCAGCCTTAATCCTGCTGAGCTCACTGCAGGCTGGGGGGTTTGCAGGGATCCTTGCCAGCAGAGGAGCAAGGAAAAAGCTGAATGTTGCATGAGAAGAGCTCAAAAGGGAAAGTCATGGTCTGTGGTGGTGGCACAGTGGGGACAAACTCCACTGTGCTCCATCCTAGTGCTGCCATTCCCTGGAGAATGTTTTAGTGTGAGCTGCACTCTCAAGTCTGAAGCAGGGGTACAGCCTGAGTATGAGGTGTATCAAAACCTAAGGCTCCTGCCCAAACATTGCTGGAAAGGTTTGAGGAGGGGAAAATTGCTCTCTATGGAGGAGCTGGGATGGGACTTTTTCTGCCCCAGATGGGACAGTCTCTATCAAGGAGGTGGCAGCTCAGAAAACTCCAACAGGGTGACTCTAAATCTGCATTTGCAAACATGCTGTCTCCCACCAAACAAAAGCTAGCAAACCCAGAGCTCTGCTAAACAATTAACCCTCCCAAGAACTCCCTTTGAGCACACTGTGAATACCCAAACCACACAAAAACCCCTGGGATGTGGCAGCAATGCTGGGAAGAACCCAAAACCCCCCAGGACTAACACTGCTGAATCATAGACCCCAGCAAACCTTCCCTGTGGGTCCCTTTGGGCCTGGAGGAGATGGATGAGTGCAGATCTCCCCAGGGCCAGCACAGAACTGTTGCTGGGACAGACCTTGCCGTGCAGTCAGGGCCAAGTGCTGCTGTTGCTCTATGCCAGATGGTATTGCACAGCCAGCTCTATGAAACAACCTTGCCTTTGTTTGCTGCTTCAGTACCAGTTGAAATCACAACTCTTCTAGGGGACTTTTGCAAGATGAAGCAGCTCTTCCCCAGCTTGGCTTTCCTCCTCTTTACTTCGAAAGCCCCTGGAGCTGCAGAGCAGGAGGCAGCCTGCGTGCACCAACGAGACGGCTGCAGGACTGGGCATAACTAATTAGAGTCTCTATGAAATGACATCTATTTCCACAGATGGGAAGCTGCTTCCCCTTTTTATGGCTGCTTCAGTTAATTAGTTATCTCAGAGGTTGCATTTGCATTCCCAGCTTTGTGAAATACCCTTTTGTTAACTACTTTTCATATATTTTTATGAAGTCGGCCACTGAAACGAACTCATTTATCTCACCAGTGACAGGCTGAGAGGCTTGCCCAGAGCTGTGTGCCAGATGCTGGGACTGTAAAATAATGTTTGGCCTGTCTGGTGTTTGGAAAGGAGACAGAAGGTGCAGGGCTGTGAGAGGAAAGTCCCAAGCTGCTAACGCCAAGGTCTGGTTCTTGACAACATCTACAATAACGTCCAGCCTGTTGCTTTTGGGCAGCTTGCAAGAGTTGGAAAGGATGGTCTTGATGTCAGCCCCAGGCTGGATGTCTCCATCCTCATCTGGTGGGTGTGGAGCACAAGCATTCAACCTCCTCAAGCCTCATTTGCTGCAAACCCTCTCCAGCAACACTGGATTCATGTGTGTCCCTGTGGGCAGGGAGGGCTCCTGGGGGAGTCCCTGGTCCCCAGTAGCCCTCCCTGCCCACACGGAGCTTGGGGACATCCCAAAGCTTCTGCTTCAGGCATGCTGCACATTTATCCTCCATTAGTGACACCATGAGAAGAGCAATTGATCACTGTTGTTATTGCTAGGAAATGTTTGAAAAATCAACATTTCCTCTGCAGCAACCAGGGCTGTTGTTGGTTGGCTGTTTTTCAGGCACATTTCCACCATGAGCTGTGGAAAAAGCTGCAAAATACAATGCAACAGATTCCCTTATTCCTGGCAGCACAGCTGCCTTCTAGCTGTGCAAGGATCTGCAAATGCTCAAAGCAACTCAGTGTGCTCAGGTGTTTACTGCCATATGTGTGTGGGGGGGAAACCTTCCCAGGCCACTTACATGTGTTTAGGGAACATGTGGCATGCCCAGGGGTGTCACTAGAGGTGGTATTTCCATTTCCCATCCCCTTGCACCTATTGCTCAAGGTGCTGCTCATCTCCCTGCTGCTCCACACCTGCAATGGATGAACATTGCTGAATACCCAAAATGGGGCAGAAGAATTGGGCATGTGCTGCTGGTAGTGCTGGATTTGTTCTTTCAGCAGGCTTTGGAGCTTTATGCATTGTGGTCAGCTGGCCAGGGCCACAAATCCCTGTGCCAGGGGGCAGGGATGGGTGGGCTTGTCTGCCCCAGGGCATTTTGCAGGGACCCCCCCAAGGGAAATTATGCAGAGAAAAGGACATTCTGCCATGGGTTCAGCCATCCCTCCATTCCAGGAGAAGTGCTGACAGGAAACTGCCCCTTTAAACTCCAACTTTGAAAATTCAGAGCACGGCCCAGTTGTTGGGAGGGGGAAATAAAGCCTGGAATACGTAAATCTCTTTATTTTCTGCACCACTGAGTTTGTATTGGCCTGTTAGCCAACGCTCCTGAAGGTATCCGCTGGGATGCAACTACTATACATCCAAACTGTCACAAATGGAAACGTTGCTTTGAAAGACAAAGGGTAATTTATTGAGAAAAGGGTGTCATTTAGGTGGAAGGACAGAAAGAAGAGAGCCAGTCACTGCAGAACTGCCAAAAGAGAATACCAGATCCGCTGATAGTCAGGGAACAGCTTTGAATTTCCAAGGCTGCCCTTGAGGGATAAGAAAATAAAAGCTAAGGACAAAAAAAAAAAAAAAAAAGTCTTAAATACAGTGACAGCAGAAACCTGAAGGATCACAGTAAAAAATGGGACTTTCTCCTCTCTAACAATAAGCAAGAAAAAGATAGGAATGCAATTTGTAGAAGCTGTTAAATTGCCACCAAAAATTGTAAGCTGGATGGAGAAATGACACAGAAGGAGAAAAGAAACAAATGCATGCTTGTCATTCCTGGAGTATTGCTTGAAAATGGGACTAGACAATGAGCAGGCTGGAGGAGCAATGAAGCTGAGGAAGGGGTAGAGATGGGACAACCCACCTGGCTTGGCTGGGTGGCTGGAGCTGGTCACCATACGAACTTAACCTGGGAGCCTCTGAGGGCTGTGAGAGGAAGAGGTGTTTATGTGTCTCCAAAACTTGAAGCCCATAGAACCATCTTTTTTTGTTTGTTTCTGAATAATACACCATCCACTTCTGTCTTGGTGGGAATGGAAATGGCACTAAGGAGCCAGGCTTGCTTCTCTCTGCACTCAGGGCTCCAGGAGGAACTTCTTGCTAGGAAGGAGTTTGCAGGATGGGTTCTCAGTGACAAGCTTTGGGGAAAACAAATTGCAAACAGCCTGGAAAAATGTGTGATGTGCTTGTGAAAAACAGCCAGGGTGAAAAGATTCACAGATTGCATCTTGTCCGATTGCCCTGCAGTCAGCAGGGACACCCTCAACTAGATCAGGCTGCCCAGGGCCACACTGAGTCTGATCTTGAATGTCTCCTGGGATGGGACCTCAACCACATCCCTGGGCAACCTGTTCCAATGTGTTACCACTCTCATTGTAAAGACCTTGCCCCATGCTGCCCATGGGGTGCAGGTACCCATGCCAGTGGGATGGAGAAGCTGGGTGCAAGAATCTGGGTGGGGATACCAGGAGAGATGGGGTGTCCCCCCTGGGACCTTCCCAGCCCGACTAGCCCCTGAGCATCTTGACAAAGCCGAATAACACTTTGGTTAATTCAAGGCCATTAAAAAATGGATCCACCATGGAAGCAGAATGTGTTTCGGGCACAGCTCCAAAGCATTACATCATTAAAGGCTGCAGGGTGTGGGGCAGCTCTCACATGCCCCCCCTGTCCTCATCATCACATTGCAGCATCTGGACTGACTAAAGGTAAATTATGAGAGGGTGCTGAGGGTGACATACCTCATCTGAGAGCCTCCCTTCTAGGACCTGGAGCTCCTGGCAGGTCTCAACCTGCTGCAGCTAAAGGTCGAGCTGATGATTCTTCAGGTGCAAACCCATCAGCAAAACCAATCAAGCACCATTTTCTGATGCAAAAGCTGTGGCTCCAGGAGCACATTTTTAGGCATGAAAGCAGCTTCAAAATGCCACTTTGATATTTTACACCTGGAGATTGTCTAGCAGATATTTCCCTTAAGTCCCTGGAGCTGAAACCCTTGTGCTAAATGAGATGTCACCATTTGTATTTGGGAAGTCTCTGAAACTGGTTCTCTTCTAAATGTTTTGGTTGGAAACAGGCTCATACACCCAGGCACAACAAAAGCAGGGTCATCATTACTAAATTGTGATATTTCTTGTGGCTATCTCAAACACTGGGTGCAGGAATATTTCTTTTCAGCTGGAAACATCCATGATTAAGGTGAAAAAAAATTGCCTTTCCAGCTCCACTATTGAGCACATCTGTGTGCAAGCAGCTCTGGCACAGACAACTGCATGGGTAGGAAGTTTCTCCTGAGAAACAAAGCAGTGCAAGACACGGAGTTTTGAGGAGCAATTCAGCTGGTAGAAGATATAAAGCTGAGGAGGAAAATGAGGTGGGGTGGGGGAACCTTCCCAGGTGCAAATGTGCCCCATGTCCTCCTGAAGCTTTGGGGCTATGCAGCCCCACAGGCCTCCTCATGCTACTGCTCTGTGTTTCTGCCTTCTCACGCTTGGTCACCTCATTCTAAATCAAAAGCTGTAATTGTAAAGAAGTGTTGGACAGATAAAAATGCAAGGAAATAATAGCAAAGGTGACTTTTTTCAGGGTTGATAGGAAAGAGGGGGAGGAAGGAAGAAGGAGGTGTTTCCAGATACCCCGTCCCTTTAGAGAGCTCACAGGATTCAAATGATTGGAGTGATCTTGACAGGCTAAAAACCCAATCTGCTGGAAATCATATACCTCAAATAATGTGCTATTGCTGCTGATCGTCCATGTACTTTAGGTCTGAATAGATACAGTATTAAATTCATCTCAAGTTCTCATTTGCCATCAGTTACTGCTTGTTTGACAAGGTTTGAGTGAAGTTTGAAAGGCTTTTACTGAAAACGATCGTAGGAGGAGTGAGATTTGATGGGTTTTCTCCGGGGCTGAGCAGCATCTGCCTGAGGCCCTCATGTGCCAGGGGGCTGGGGTTGTTCGGCATGCACCCCGAGCTGCCCTGCAAGGGGAGAAGCCAAGGGCTATAGGTAGTTAATTGTAATACTGATGAATGTTAACCTTCACTGTTGCATTGACATTCAGGTCTCCTGCTTCCCAGTGCTTTAACCACCCATCTTCCCACAATTCTAGGACGTTTTAAGGTTTTGTTTATTGAAAGGCAAAATATGTCATTTGTTGCTTTGACTTCCCTTGGCCACGAGGGAAAAAAAAAGAGGCTGAGGGGAGACCTCACTGCTCTCTACAGCTCCCTGAAAGGAGGTTGGAGTGAGGTGGGGGTCGGTCTCTTCTCCCTGGTAGCAACTGACAGGACGAGAGGAAACGGCCTCAAGTTGGACCAGAGGAGGTTTAGGTTGCACGTTAGAGGAAACCTCCGCACTGGAAAGGTTCCCAGCCACCAGAACAGGCTCCCCGGGGAGGTGGCTGAATTCCCATCCCCGGCGGTGTTTGCAAGAAGCAGGGACGCTGAGCGTCATGTTTTAGCACCAGACTTTTGGCAGGGTTAGATAACGGTGGGACTCGATGATCTTAACGCGCTTTTCCAACCGAAACGATTCCATAAAGCCCAGGACTGCAACTACCGCCCCGGAGCCGCCTGCCGCGCGTTCCCGGCGCCTCGTGCTCGCGCACGCCTGTCCCTGCGCAGGCGCGAGGGTTCCCTGGCAACGCAGGGGACGCGCGGCCGCGCTGGGCCGACCGGGTCGACCGGGTCAGGGTCGCGCGGCGCTGGGCGGGAAGGCGCCGTCCCCTGAGGCACTGAGCGGGGAGGGGGTCGGGAGTGGAGGAACGACGCGGGGGGAGCTGAGGCTGGTCCCCAGAGTTTGGGCGTTGGCAGGCCCGTGAGTGAGGAATGCGGGCAGGGGAGGTTGTGCTGCAGTTAAAAATAGGTGTCAGGGACATTCGCCCTTCAGAGGGAAGCGCTCCGGGTGTTTCCCAGGGGACTGCTTAGGTTTGACGTGTCCCGGCCCCTTCAGGATTTAGTTCTGTTGTGTGAAGGGCCGCTAAGGGGAATGAGGCTTCATGTGGTGGTAGGTGGCAGCCGGGTCTTCTGCTGGGCGACCCTTTAGGAAATCGACACGGCTTGTTTCAGAGTTTGGGCAGCAGGTGCCTGCTTTAGTGACTGGGGAAATAGAGCTTTTAATAACCTGGGGAGTACAGCCACCAAGATTGCCACTCCAGAACGATGCCAGCACCAGGTGCAGCTAAAAGCAGCAGAGGTGAGGCAAATGCAGATAGGAACAAGAAACCCAAGGCATCTGTGGTGTCAGATCCACCCAAGGCCAGCAAAATGAAGCTGCAGGGAGCCACCAGAGCGTTGAATCCTCGACATTTTGTACGCATTGAGGCTTTGCCTGACTCTGCTCAGAAGGACGGAAAGGTCTTGGCCAGAACCAGAACCATTTACAGAAGCAGTGGACCTCCAAGAGAACAAGAGTTCTGGAAAGACTACCGTAGGAGGCAAAAGCAACTCACTCAGGGACACTTCACCCCCTCTGGGAAGCCTTACCAGGAGCTTGGTGAGGTTCTCTATGCAGACCCGAGGAAACTCACCCTCTACGCTCTGGGGCAGCTCACAGAGGTAGGCCTGGCTTTCCTGGTTCTGCTTTAAATAGCTCAAGCAAGGAGGCTTTTCTTCTAGGTAAACCACAAGCCCCTGTTCCCCAGGAAAGAAATCATTATTCCTGTTTAAAGAGATGTTTGAAACAATATTCCATGCCTTCCTGTGAATAGTCACAATCTGATGTAGAGCGTTTGATGATTGCACAGAGTGTTTGTTATTAAAGCAGCACTGCTTTGCTGTGTATATTGTGATTTGGGAGCTGGCTGTTGAAACGGATCTTTAATGCTCTCAGTGAGAGTGCTAAATGGAGCAGAGACAATAGCAGGCTAATGAATGGAAAGGAAAACATGAGATAATGAGAATGTGCTTAAGGGAGAATACTCCGGGAAAAGTAACAAGTCTTCAAAATAGAAGGAGGGGAAAAGATGAGCTAGAAAGCAGGAATGAGTAATGGTGGCAGTTAAGGGGGTGGGTAAAAAGCTCAAATGTTGAGCACAAGAATTGTATAGAAAGTAAAGTGTTTGTAATACAACTCACATAAGTAGGGATGGCTTTGAAGGTAGTGGATTAATTATTTTTTCTTTTACTTTGCACCTGTATTTGGCTTCAGGAAGATATAAGGGGACTAGCCAGGAGTGTCTGTGTGATTTTGTGTGGCTATTATTTCCTGGTTTCCCTAAGCACTGCATACTACTAACTTTGTGGGTCTTGAACTGTCTCAATTTGCTTTTAATTTTTGAACTGTTTAAAGTCACTTTTAAGTCAGTCTTCAATCACAGAGTCAAGAGCTCTGACAGCAGTGCCTGAGATGAGCCCTCAGTATTCTGCCATTTGTTTTCTTTTCCTCAATGCTGTTGGCTCCCACAAGAAGATCTGAAGCTCTCTGGGGTTTGTGTGCCATTTGGTGCAGAGAGCAGCTTCCCTCCTGGAGGCAGAGCAAAGTCTCCAGCCTATCTGTATCCGTCTGTGTGACTTTGAGCCTACACTTTGCTGTGAGCTTTCTAATGGAGTGCCCAAGGGGTAGTCCCTGACAGCTGCAGCAGAAGCAAGTGTGGTTATCATTCAGGGTAGGCAGAAAAGATTCTGTCCACCCACTACTGAATTTTCTGCTCTGATTGTGTGTTGCATTCAGAGCTCATAGTTTTACATCAAGTGTTTTAAGCTCTAGTCAAGGGGTGGAGGCATTCACTTCATGTGTACATACTACTTGAAGTAGTATCTTGCTCACTGTCTTCATTCAAAGGCTTGTTCCTGTAAATTGGGCAATGTCCAGTAAGTGCTGCTAGCATAACTTCTAAACCAGCTTTCCTTCTGAATATTAGAAGTTGCTTTAAATATTTTTTCAGCTGCAGATATGCTCTTTAACATTGTGGCAATCCTGAAAGTGCTGGTTTATTTGTGGTGGTGGTTGCTTTAACGGTGAAAAATCATGTCAGCTTCTTAACCTGACCAAATTGAAAATATACAACTTACACAGAAGATAAACTCTATGTAGGCCACACAATGTGTGGTTGTGGCTTATACTTTAGATTCCTGAAGCAAGCAGAGGGGATGTAGTCACACTTGCAGTTCCTTTGTGTGTCTGAAAGCACTGCATAGTTACAAAAATCTCAGACTAACCAGGTTTTTAGCTTCTCCTAAAAGGTAATGGTTGCTAAATTGAAGAGCTAAAAAAAAAAAAGCTATGATTTCTGGCAACAAGCCTGACCTGTCCTCTGCTTCCCTCCTTTCTCACAAACTGCAGGAAGCCCAGGGAATTGGTGCTGCTCTTGCACCAGCTCTCGCTATTTAAGCTGCCAGCTTGCTCTGCAGAAATCTTTGTGTTGTTCAGAGATACTACAACAGGAATGTATTTCTATAGCCTAATTCTAAAAATACTTTGTATCACCTGTATTTTTGCTTTTTTCATTTACCCCATTCCCACCCACACTTAGCAGGCCCCATAGTATTTTGAATAACCGAAAGACTGTCAATACTGGCTATGTCTAATTATAGGTGTCAGAGAATATAACATCCCTGGTAGTAAACCCCATGATCCCTGATTAATGCATTTGCACTCATTTGTGCTTTCTGAGTTAGTATTTACTTCAGCTGATGATTTGTAATGATGAATGACAGTAAAATGTGTCAACAACAAGATGACAAAAACCCTGTGAAGACAACAGGACTCAAGTATACAAATATCTGCCAGAATAATGCTACTTTCTAAACTGGTATTATTAACACCACCTGATTTTAAGAGTTAAAAAATATGTGAGTAAGTATGCTGGAATGGTTATACAAAATTATATGGGCATAGCATATTCTGTGTAATAATTGTACCTTTAGGATGCTTTTTTTGTGTACTTGATGGCAGCAGATGAGTTCAGAAAAGCTTGTGTTCAGGGATGCTTTTTTGTAGCAAGTAAACTTGACTTCTGAAAACACAGAGCTGATGCTGGACTGTTGTCACTGTTGCACTGGAACTGCTGCTTTGTGGTCACACAGAGAATGTAGGTCTCTGTCTTAACAGGGTAACACTAAGTAAAGCTGGGCCAATGTAACGGAAGAATTGCATTCTGCTACAAAAGCCAGGGACAAAATAACCCCCATTCAAACTACTAGCAGTACTGGGGAGGGATGGGGAAAACTCAGGAAGGTGTAGCATTTGTGGTGAAAAAAACCTCCACCAAACAGCAGCCCCTCCCTGCAAACCCCACAAACCCACCCCCAACAAGGACTAGGGTTTTACCCATCCCATATGGTATTATCCAAGCATAACTGAGTGGCCAGCTTTCACAGCAGTGTGGATTTTGTGAGCCTTTGTGTGACTTTAGAGTGCCAGTTATCCCAACTTCTATCCCCAGCAGTGTCGCAGTGTTTTCAGATGTGCTCTGTGTGGTGGCTTTCTGTGTGTGCTACCTGCTCCCTGCCAGTGGCTTTACGAGAAGAATCCTGAGAAGTCGAATGAGCCATGTATTTTAACCACAGCAGCCACACCAAGCATCTTCCCAAGGGATTTGAGGTTCTTGCCTTTGCAAAAGGGGGCTGAGAGAGGAGACTCCCTGTAGGATTTCCTTGTTCTGTGCTGTGTTAATACCACTCCATACTCATACCATGAGACTGAGCCCTTCAAGATTCCATTACAGTCTTGGAAGTTACTTTATTCGGTCTGAGGCTTTTTTTCCCCTCTCTCAAAGGTCAGGTGCGTGTTGCAGACAGCACCATTTCATTGAAAGTCAAAGAATGTAGCTACCCAGACAGTATTTTTGATTTCCTAAGTGTGCAGAGCCGTGTGTTAAAGGTCTCTCTCTTATTCCTTAATGTAACACTGCATGGTGATGTTAGTCACCTTCTATCATGTTTATATGGCTTCTTTCCCTTAATTGCTATGACAAATTCATTTGTAAAACCTCTGAGATAGCTTGTTGATATGAAAGAAAGATGGCCTTTCTGAGCAAGCCTTAAAACACTTCAAGTACAAAAAATCTTGAGTATTATTAGTGTTAAAGCCTGCTTTGTACTGGTCACAAAATTCTGTTCTGTAATTCTCTGCTGTGGGTAAGTGGGTCACTAGATAAGATTGACAACAGCATCAGCAATGAAAGGTTTTAAGCTGGAAACCAGAGAAGAAAGCAGAGCAATTTCTTTCAAGAGAAATGACACTGATGTTATTTGTTATTGCTGCAGTTAAAGATCTGTCAAGGTTTCCAATTCGAATCCTCACCTTCCAGAAGACGACTAAACCCATGTATTTCAAGACAGACTTTAAAATGCAAATAACTTTATTTTCCTGCCAGTTGTTTGATGTGAAGGTCAGTCATAATTCCTTGTTTTCCTGCTCTTCTCAGACTAATATTGGTGGTGGGTTGTCTTCCTAGTATCTCCAAAATGGAGGACCTGGCTAGGCCAGACCGCACAGGAGTGGTGACATTTGTAATGCTTTCCAAATTGATTAACTGATATTGTCCATTGATCGGCCCCAGTCTCACACCTGCAGCTAAGAAGAGCTATTCCTGAGCAATTTTTTTTTTTTTTTTGGACAAAAATAAACAGCTTCATTATGGGTTTAGAAGAAGCTTCAGAAACACTTGAGACCTCCTATTTGAAGAATGTGACTTTCCAACAAAATGTGAGTGAGAAAGAGGGTAGCACAATAGCTCTTTAACTCCTCAGCTGGCTTTGGAAGTGAAAAGCTACAATATACTTTCTGGAGTACATTTTCCTATATAAATTACATAAGATAAAACAGAAGAGTGAGTTATCACTGGACTGGCATTCAGAAGTGCCAAAGCAATGAGGGAGATGTTCAGACACAAGTGTCTATTGGAGTATTTTGGTAGATGGTTGTCTGGTGAAACTGACTCTCCCACATCTTTCTGCTGCTTGCTAGAGCCAGTCTCCCAGTCTTTGTTGCTAAACACTTGAGTATCTCTTTAACCATTAAAAAACACATACTGGCTGCATGGAAGTAGGATCTGGGACATATGCTTTGTTTGCAAGGATTAACTCATATTTAATTTGAGGTTGGTTGGGTTTTTTTTTCCTGCCTGTACTACTTTGCCAGGCATTTCATGTCATGACAGTCTCTCAGCTCAGGAATTAGTGTTTATACCGGCTGGTGTTCTGGACAGAAACGTGAAGAGGGACAGAAAGAGGAGGGGTGCAGAAGAGATTGTAGCAGTGAGAGTCATGCTTTCAGCCTTCCCAGTGATCCAAATTTATCTTGTTTGTCTTTGTGCATTTCTGATGGAATACTGGGAGCTAAGATACAAAGCACAACATTTTTTCTTTTCTTTAAGCTGTGATCACAGTGCATGACCCCATATGAAAACTGGGTTGAAAACTAAAAACATCTGCAAAGCCCATGTTGCCTTTACCCTTCTATTCAATAACTATACAGATTGTGTCATGGCTTGCATTATCTTGGTTATCTCTTGCAGATTGTGAACAAAATACATTTCCTGAGTGCAATACACTTAAAGTGAGAAACTTCAATTGTCAAAAAATTACTTCCTTCTTATTTTTCTTGTTTTCTAAAGTCACAACTATTGGCAGCTGGCCATAAGCCTACATGCTAGAAATGCTCCAGGACAGAGGAGCAACAAACTGATTGTGCAAGAAAAATTAGTAGCTGGTAACCTGCTCTTTATCAATTGACCATAGTTATCCCCTTGCTATTGCCAAAACGTATTAGTGATGTTAAATGCAGTTCATGTAACACAAGAGATGCAGGTGCAAGCACAGTGACACAGTGATCACCATATCAGAGTTCAGTGTCACACTGTGAGACAGATTCCACTGCTCATTATGGAAATGAAAGGGTGCATCGTCCTGTGTCTCTGCGACCTGCCTGGGTGCGTGCTAAGGAATGTCTGAAAGACTTTGTCAGCAGTGTGTGATGCCTTCTTTTGAAAGGCCACCACACCTGGGAATGCAGGTATGTCTGACAGGTTTCCATGGAGATTTCCTGTACCTAATTAACAGATAGTTTTTCTTTGGCTAACATTCTCCAGTTTCCTTCTCCTGTTTTAATAGGTAAAAGGGTGTTTGGGAGTATCTATTGGGTTGGGTTGCTTGTTTCAGGTTTTTTTGCTGTTAACCAGATGGAAGTTGTAAGGTGTTTGGTTTTTCCTTCTTTCTGGAGTGACCATACAGGGAAATAGCCATTCTGCTCTCTGTGTGGGGTGGAACTAACTGGGGGTGTTACACTGATGACTTTTCCTACAAGCTTCATAACCTCGGTCACTAACTTGGTGTGCAAGCTCTCAGCATAGTGATCATCAGGCAGGACAGAATTTAGCACATTAACTCTCTGAGGGGGCATCTTTGCATCACTTACCATGATGAAAGCTGAGGCACACTTGCAGCTTTCACCAGGGTCAGCACTAGCAGCAAGCAGGGGAATCTCTGGTTATATCTATCTTAGGGATAATGGTGATTTCCAGTAAATAGAATGAGTTGCTCCCATGTTGGGTTTTTTAATTGCCTTGTCTTCTATAGCCTTTAATGAAGTTAAAGTCCAAGCAACACACTGCACTTCTCCTTTTTAAAAAAATAGGAAAAGATGCATTTCTTGTACCCAAAGACAAACTCAGAGCATGTTCAGAAACAGCCTCATGGCATCTCTCTTTTATATAGGTGGCTTTCTTGTCACCCACCCAAGGAGGCCCTGACCCATCAGACATTTGCAATGTAATGATTATGTACCATTATATTGCCGCTTTTATGAACACATTATTAAACGTTAGTAAGCCTGAATGCATAAGGTTTGGGGGCAGATTGGAAAGTGGTGACTAAGCAGACTGTGGATAATTTGGCTATGAAATAGCAGCACAGGGTATAGCTTCAGGTGACTGAACTGGTGGTCTGGAGCAGTCTGGCTACGTGAAAGTGGCACTAAAAGGAGGAGAGGAATGAAAGATAAACAGGAGCTGTGAAGTGAGGTGATAGATAATGCTGTCATCACAGAACCAGAACAGAGCAAATATGCAAGAGGGAAAGTTCAATTTTAGACATATTTTATTAAATTTGGATATATGCCTAAACTGCAACAGCAGATAGTTATCTGCCTCCTTCAACAGATGTTACATCAAATTAGGCTGTTAGACTGTACACTGGCTTCTGTTAGTTTTATTAATGAAGTTCAGTCCCCTGTGTTAGCCTGAACCATAAATATGTTTCCTTTAACTTGGGTTTAATTTTAAAGAGTCCTTACAAAACATTTGAAAAATGTCAGTTGCACCACTACTGATGAACTCAAATTCATACTTGCACCTGTCTGTGGTCAAAATAGGGAAATATTACATCATCCTGCAGCAATTCTAAGAGGAAACTGGCACTGCCAACCAAGTATGTGAGGTTATTTAGCAGGTATAGTGAAGCTGTTGTTGATGCAGAAATTCTAAAGTTCATTTTTTTATTATTTTCTTAGATCTACTCTCTCACTGTAGTGTCTGCTGAAATACTTGGTTATATTGGAAGAGCAGCAGGGCTGCAGTAGCTGGGTTTATTACTGTTAGCCCTAACATTTAAGCATTCATGTACTCAGTTTTGAAGTGTTTTTCTTCATGGCCTGTGAAACTGACAATGATTACCTTTCTTGTACCTTTGGAGAAAGTCGCTTAGAAAAGTGAATTGTCCTAGCTAATTGCCTATGCAAAGTATAAACCTGGCATTTAAATGAGGAACTTTCTGATCCTGAGCTCTTGGTTTTTCCTGCAGGCATTCTTGCTTTGTCTTTTAGAGTGTGAAATAAAAATAGTGATGTAAATGAGGCTAGAGATAGGGCAGGTGTTCACAGAACTGTGTTTTTAAGATCTGACTTTCTTAACTTGGTTCAGTGTTAGTTTTACTTTCTAAGATGAATATTAAATGTCAGGTGGTACTCCTGACCTGAGCCTAACTACATGAAAATGTTATGTTCTATAAAAATGATTGCTGAATTAGTTTGACAGATCTCCAGAACAGCAGCTAACCAGTAAGGTCCACACAATCTTCCTGCTATGAGGTTCAAAACAGTCCAATCAATTTTGAAAGTTCAATTTCTGTTCTGAAAGGCTGGTTCCATAATGAATGAAGGGAAGCATATCAAATGTAATAATGCATTGTTATTAAGAGTTTAGTAAACTTGCCAAATGTCAGACTGCTGGTACAGTCATGGTGTGTTACACTTCTGTGATTACAGCTCAAGCTGGCACTGCAGAGAATTGCACTGCTCACCTAGCTTTGGGAATCAATCTGCAGTATCGTGCCTGGGGCAGGACTGCCTTACAAAGGTTGCACTTTACAGTGAATATTCAAAATATTACATTTTTAACAGGTTTCATGTTTGCTTCTCTTAAATCATGCATACAAATACTCTGCAGGTTTACACAATGAAATAGACTCTTCTTTGTATTTGAAAAACCTGGTGTTCCCCTGGCTGCAGTGTGGCAGCTAAATGAGTTTTCATAACAGAAAGTGTTTTGTCAGATGGCTCCTTTGGAGAGAGAATGAGGAAAAAACCTCACCATGTTGATGTTTGACTCAAAGTGCTGTGTAAGAAATAAATGCTTGTTATGAGTATGATCAGTTTAGAACTTGTGCTGGACAGCAAGGTTAACACTCCTACTAATTCATAGATGAATTTCTGGTTCGTGTTGTATCACTCTGACAGCAAAGAGGAATGTTAATGCTGATCTTAGCAGACACTGGTGGATTTCTCTAGTGTCATGTTCAA
Organism: Dryobates pubescens; assembly: GCF_014839835.1. Classification (NCBI taxonomy): domain Eukaryota; kingdom Metazoa; phylum Chordata; class Aves; order Piciformes; family Picidae; genus Dryobates; species Dryobates pubescens. The sequence continues at coordinate 3,786,957 of NC_071636.1, forward strand.
TGAAGATAATGTATGCAGAAATGTAAGAAAATGTTTCAGGTGGGAAAGCCAAGCTCTTCTGTGTTATGTGACTTAGGAACCTCTCAGTGAATGTGATCACTAGTAGGAAGCAGTAGATACTTAATTAGGGGAACAGGGCAGCATGAACATTGGGGGGGGGGGGGGGGGGAAATTATCAGAATTGATGTAGAAATGCAGGAGTAGATCTGTAGATAGGTTGGGTTGTGCTTGTTTCTAGGAAGGGTAATATATTTATAGATTAGTTTTACTCCCAATGATGTCAAAAGAACTTTGCAGACTGAATGTAGAGGTCATGTTACTCGTCCCTAGTTAACTGTGGTCAACAGAACAGAGCAATACTACCTGCGAGCTCAGGACAGAAAGTGATGACAGCTAATGAATCCATTGAAAAAGACCTGAACTTCAGTGAGCAGAGAGCAATTTAAGCAAGCTGAAATTTAGCCAGCAGGCTGCCTTAATTCTCTAAACACTGTGTGGAATCTTCCTTCTCATACAGAAAATAACAATTGCAGGGTAGGTTGATCTGAATGCAAGAACTTTGAAACCTGTTCTTAAATAGGCAAAGTGAATGAAAGCATTCAGCACTGAGGGGCAAAAAGCGTAATAATGAAAGCTTAAGTTTGATGTGCAGAAGGGAAAAACATTTGTGTAGAATCAGATTGGTAGGGTTTTGCTTTCCTTGAGACCAGAATGATGTGTCTTAAATTGCAAGCAGCGGAAGGCAGCACTTTCCATGGCTAGAGCAGGTTTTCATTATTCATGAAATGCCTATAGAAAAAACACTGAATGCACAACAGCAATGGGGGGAGGGCTGTAAGCAGGGAGAGGGAAGACATAATGGAAGGTTGCTGCATTCCTTGTAGTATAATGTGACCTTGCCATTAAATTAACGTTATGCTGTTTGCACAGGAGAGCTAAGATACAAAGTATTTTGGGGGGGAGAATAGCCAAGTTAATTAGGCAGCTATATAACTGCCAGACTTTACATGAAGAGCTTGAAAGCAGGGCATGGGGGGAGTGGGGTGGGGGAGGGAGTTGGTATCTAAAATGTTTGGATTCTTTTAATTTGGAAAAATGAGTTTGTGTTGTGAAAACTAAGCTGTGACAGTTTTCAGCCTGGACTGCTGTAGTATTAATAGTATTAAGAGGGAAGTTCTAACTTAATTCCTCAATGACTTACTGATCGAAATTTTGTGTCCTCTCTGCCAATCTATGCAAGTACAAATGACAGATTCCACAGCCTTTATTGGTGTGGGTGGAATACTCATATGTTTCATATGCCTGTCTATCAACCTCAGGGGAGTAATTGTGGAGTAAGGCACAGTTCTTTAAGTGAAATGCTGCTAGAATTTTACTTCATACACACCTACACAATTTCATTTAAGGGTCAAAAGATGCTTCATAAAGGAATCGTGATTGTATTTCATTTGTAATCGCTCATTCACACCCCACATCGATTACAAATCTTACCTTTTAGAATGATTTTTTTTTTTTACTTTTTAGTATCTTTTCTTATTCATAAAAGGTAAACTCTAGCTGCATTACACTGGGTTTCAGATAACAATCCATCTGTTTGAAATAACCCTAAGAGCGTTAGAGTCTCTTTATTTGTAATGCTTTTTTTCTGCTGCAGTTAAAATTGCAGAACCCACTGAAGCCTCTGGCCAATACTAGTCACTGAGAGTGCACCCTGCTGTGTCTTTGGCCTTGAGCTAATGCCTGTGGCACTTCTGGGAGGGTGAAATCATGTCATTCCTCATCAGTTAGCGCAGCCCTTGGACTGCAATACTTCAGTCTCAAATGCATTTGCTTGAATAGTGTTTGCCTCTGTGCTTCATTTCTCTCTTGCAGGTACAACCAGTGGTTTCCAGTGATCAGATAACCTCATTTGTCTTCCACACTGAGGATCCTGATCTATCCAGGATTCCAAGGTCCCACTGTGTGTCTTGAACTCTGTCTCATTTGATTCCTCTCTCTCCCCTCAAAGACATTCTTCAATTGCTTGGTCCCCTTGAATCTGTTAGCTCCCAGTTCAGACAGAGGAAGATTTAGAGCTCTATTAGATAATATATACATTGTTCTCATAGTTAATTGTTTGTTCTGCTGTTAGGGGAGCTACTTATTTTAAGTAGAAATTCTTTTATCTCATGACTATGGCCTAAAAATAAAAGACAAATATTACCTTTTTCACTGGTGAGTTAATGGCAGAAAGTCAAACCTGTCACGTCTGACAGTTTTAGAATAAGGCTTATACATATGAATGAATTACCACCACCACCACTAAACTGGTACCTTGTGTATTTATGGTCCTGTCTGACCCCAGCTGCGAGGTGCTACCAATCATCTTGACCTGTGGTCTGCCAGCCAGCTGTGTGTCAGAAAGGCTGAGACACAATACTACAGGTAGTGAATATTATCTTGTGGAGCCTATGTGCAAAACACCCCCCACTGGAAATCATACCTGAGATCCCAGCAGCAATGCTCCCCTTCTGTTTCATAACCATGCCAGACAAATGCCTGAGTAGGGGAGAGTGAGAAATAGTAAAGATCTAGAGGTCTGCTCATTAGTGACTCCTAGACCTACAATGGTAATTCTAATGGTACTGGTAGGGCCGTTGGCTGGCTGACAAAGAATGGTGTGACTGTTGGTGGTTCACAAGGGCCGAGTGTGACAACCTTAAGCCACACCATATTGGCAGTTTGCTGATGACAGATTTGTGCAGAGAATGGGCTGAAAGAGATAGATTTTGATCCATCTGCAGTGTAACAGCAGCCTAACTGTAGGACTGATTTTACTCCCTTCCTAAATGATTTCCAAAGCTAGGATTTACTGCTCCATATAGTGTTTACCAGTTATGCCAGAGCTAGAAGTATTTATGACTTTCATACAGTGCTTGTATTGCATTGACAAAATAATAGAAAATCTGTAACAACTGTCTTATAATTAAACCCCAAAGATTTTCTAGTCCAATTTCATGGTGATGGTTTTAAAAACTTGGAAACTGATCTCCCTCCAGTTCTGAAGCCATTTTCAAAAGTGAGCAGATTGTTCAAATAAAGGATCTGTTCAGCTGTACGAAGGAAGCCTGTTCTCTGAGGAAGCTTCTCAAATATGTAGGACCAACAAAGTATTAGCTTAGAGCACATGGTTAAAATATTGTCCTTTGTGCTGCTCTCTCTCATTCATACTGTCTTAAAGTTATGTATTTACGCCTTCAAGAAACGGAGAGCCTTTGTGCTGTGAGAGAAACACATTTAACCTTTCTGCTAACATCTGCAGCAGGTGATAGGTTATCTACAGATCTCTACTATATACTGCTTCCTTTTTTTTTTTTTTTCCCCCTTTTATTAAGTTACCCTGAAATGTTTGAAATTAATTCCTGGAGTCAGTGTCAGCTAAACTGACAGTGGATCAAAGCTGCGAGACAAATTGCTCATTACAGTTGAGGGAGCTGACTCCTCTGTGCAGACAGCTGTACCATCACTGGAGGCTTCTTGGGTGCTTCACCCGTATGCTCTGCCTCCACAAATGCTGCCATTGCTGGTCAAGCTCATAGGTGGATCTCTGCAAAATGAGCTCATTTCATTCTCCCATCAGAAGCATTGCCCTGTCTTGGAATCGTTATTTGTTTGGCTAGGTTTGTTTCTTGTCACCCTGTTTAGAGCTTGTGTCACTATGCAACAGCCTGAACTATAAACAATGATGTTAATCCATGAAAAATGAGAAATGAAACCTTGGCAGGATCCTAGTGATCCCTATCCAGGTTCACTGGATGAAAGCTCCTATTCTTTTCCTGGGATTTCCTGAAAGCTCAGCAGCACAGGATCTGTTCATGTTTGCTGTCTGACCATCAGAAATCACACTTGCTGACAGTGAGCTTACTTCATCTTTTAATGAAAGCAGATGAAAGTAGATTAAAAGACAACCCAACAAACCTTTTCCAAATAGTTGCTTTGCCATTTCCATTAGCTCATCAGAAATGTCTAAATTCTTCCCCTTTAAGAAAGCTGTGTTTGTCCTTTTTTTTTCCTTCAGGCATTTCACTTTCAGGTGTTCTGCTAAGTTACTGCTAGCTTGTATTATTTATGTGAGACCTGAATCAGTGCATGGCAATAATTGGCAAGGCAGAGCAAGCTGGCTGTGTAAGAGAGAGGCTTTTGGAGGGAGGCTTTCCAGCACCTATTGGCTTTAACAGCAAATGGTATCAATGTTCGTCTTTGTGCTGTTTTGCTCCGAGGTCAGCTGGAAGACACTGTTGCTTGCAAACAGTGATTTAATGGCAGTATGACATACAGCCTTAAAACTAATGGAATACAAAATAGGAACTCAAAACAAAGACGGTGCTTAAGGAGAATGGGCCGCAGATGTATTGCAGTCTGTGTGTGCAGCTGGCACGGCTATCACAAACCCTGCTGAAAATAGCTGTCCTTTGGAAAGTCAGGGTTTGATGGTCTAGCTGTGGCTTATTCTCTTCTTTATGTATCAGATGTTAACAATCTGGACGGAACTTCTTTCACAAGAAGTGTAGAGTGGTTGCTAAATATTAATACTTTCTAGTTTTTAAGTCAGATAAAATGGCATTTGGCTTTATTTGCAGATAACCTAGGCAAAGATTTGCCAGCATACTAGCTAACTTAATCTGATGATCCAGCCTACACTAGGTACAAATGAGGGAGATGTGTGCACAGTGTGAATTGTAAATGGGTAACAAAAAAGGGTGTTTTTTAATTCAGTATGTTAAATCCAAACCCCATGCTGAGCTGTTTGCTAGATCCTTGTTATGGCTATAAGGGGTGTTTTGGGCTCTGTATCAGCATTAAAGCAGTCTGTAATTTTGCATAAAACAGCCACTAAAATCCTTTTCTTGACATGTTCATCTGTCTCATGTTTATCATGGGTGAAGGTGGTGCCAGCCAGTCCGTGAATGCGCATTCATTCTGCTGCTGCAGTGTGGGGCACATTCGTCCCTGTCAAAACAGGAGTTTGGTTAGGATCAGTATTCCAGAAGGGAATTGGACCCTGTAACAAAGACATGCTTGAGAGAAATTAAGTGGTGGTTCAGAATTTGGTTTCCTTCTTGTTTGCAGACCTTGTCTTTTCAGTTTGCCCGGGGAGAATGTGCATTTATACAGCAACTATTATAAACCTTTTTTTCCCTTTTGTTTGTAGTGTCATAAGCATTTTAATAATCTTAGTCTTCAACTTGCATCCAAAAATGCATCTTTGTTTTAGGGAAGCAACAGGAGTGGCTGTCTTGAAAGTTGTAATGGAACTGTCAGTCCCATATTGTGACGTGCATGTGCTGAAAAGATGACTTCTTTAGGGCTGGCAGATGCACTCTGTTCATTTTACAGGTCATTAAATTTCTCATTACACAAAGTCATTCATCTGAGTTTTTAAAATATGATTTAGAACATCCAAAAGATTAGTAGACAGTGTGCAAGGCAAATGTGGAAGTTTAAATTTTGAAAGACAAAACATAATATGAACAAATGATAAATTCTGTAATGATCCTGCTGTATTATTCCCATTGTCTAGCTACACCATATGGAAGGTTACATTCTGACCTTAGGTATATCATTGCACATAGGGTGACACCAAATAAAACTCCTGTATTTGTCAGGCTGTTTAGAGATTCTGATTAATCTGTGTTCTTAGAGAAGAGAATCTGTAGCAGTAATTTGTGCACTAGGATATTATCTATCTTGATGTGGCTAGAAAACTACATCCTTCTAAAAAAAGCTTTCAAGTGCTGGGATGATGGAAGAGAATTACTGTTACCACACTTTCCTATCATTTCTTTGCAGAAATCTGTTTTTCCTAATCACTGAGGCTTAGTTGTCTTTGGAAGAAAACCCCTCCTCCCTCCCTCCTCCCTGAACTGGATGCGATGTTTGTTTGCCAAAAGCTTGAGATCAGCAGATAACAGCTGCCACTTGAAAAGTGGTTAGTTCTAGTAACTATTTGACCTGAGTAATAATTCATTTGGATTTCTTACTTAGCAGAGCTCTCCTCCGCACAAGTTCCCTTAGGAAAGCCATAGATGGGAGGAAGTGATGTTTCATCAGCTGAGGTTTCTGTTAATGTTGCATTTCCATTATTTTCTTCCACACAAACCTGAGTCCCAGAATAACAACATTGAGTGCCATTAGTGAGCCAGGAGGATAAAAATGAAACAATTGCTCTAACAAGTTCAGGCTTAACCTTTCCCTATACATTCAACATTCTCTTTTCCAATCACAGCATTGCTGTCAAGTCTTTTCAACACCTTTCAGGCTGCTATTATGTGAGATTTAGATATTACTCAGCAAAAAACAAAGCTATGAAACACAGCACGTTAGCTTTAGCATTTATCCTAAGCCTCACACACTGCTATTTCACTAGCATGTGTCATAGTCCTACAGCTCATTCTAGACTATCTATATGAATTGCCCAGAAATGAGATTCTGAACATATTCCTAAGGTTTTTCATACCTTTAAATAAAGTATAGTCGTTCACACTGATTACTATGCTAAACTTTATAGCTTCTTATGAAACCAGGTACGTGGACCAAATTAATTGTCTACTGCAACAGGATTTTGGTATGTATGTATGCTGATGTGACCACAGGCTTTTTAGTTTAGTTCCAAGTAAATCAAGAGATTTGTAATTGGAGAAGTCCAGGGCATGTTTTGGGTGGTATTGGTGGGGTATTTTGGTTTTGCTTTTTAATACTCAAATGCAGGCAGATGCAATGAATTCCAATAAACCTTACTAACATAAGTTGTCAGGTGTTCTGAGACATCAGTAAAGCAAAATCACCCACATAAAGCTCATGATTTTGACCTCTGTTTTTTTTACATGAAAGAAGCTTCCTAAAAGATGTTATGAAAGTAATTGTCTTGGAGTTTGCCATAGAAATTCTTGGGACTGTGCATTCTATTCACAAGGCAAAGCTGGAGTTGCTTATGCCTTCCCAGTTCTTTCCAGAGGTGAGTTTAACCCTAATTAGTTGCTCTTTCTACCAATGGTTTCTCTGTCCCTATATGCCAAGTGAAAAGACTTACTGCTTCTAAAGATCAGCAGAGTTCTGAGATGTAGTTTGTTTGACGTAGCATCCTTTAGAAAGCACAGCCAGCTTTTTCCTGCAAGTCTGGCATACTTGGCCAGCTGTTGTTTGAGAAAATGGTGCCAGGAAGCCTGTCATGTTGTGTTTTTTAACATGTTTTTCCTGTGTTATTGGCATTTAAAATGCTTTTAGAACGTCTGAAAAATGCTCGGAATGAGCTTTTCTGTTTATCAACAAAACCAGGAGGAGTGGTGCATCTTTGCTCCCAGGACCTCTCAGAGAATGCATTTTGTTGGGAATGGATGAAGTGTTGATAATGGTATTGGCCCCAAAACCTCTTACTTGCTAAGTGGGCTACAGGAACTTATAAGGAAGGAAAAACAAAGAAACAACAAAACAAAACCCACCAAACAAAAAAAGCCAACTCCAAAGGCAGACTCATTTACCTCAGGCTATAGAGCATATCTCACTGCATTGTCTGCATTATGTTGTCACTTGACATTTTTTCCATTGTAGGTCTGACAGTGAAATAGGAAGCAGCTCATCTTTCTAAGATATTCTCTTTTTTTCTGGGCCAGTGATGGTACTTTTAGTAGAAGTCAGCTCCATTCCACTGAAAAAGTAAATAACATTTTAGACGTGTCTGCACTTTAAGACCTATTCAAAACCTATAAGACATAGATTCCTGGGGGTGGAAAATTGGGTTGTAATATTGAATTTTCAGTAATATTGAAATTCTAGCTAACATGACTGTGGCTTTAGAGATCAAAGGCACTACGTTTGCTATAGTGAGCCTTCATCGCCATCCTGCCTCTTCTGTCTCACTGTGCAGGGTTACACATAATTGGTGTTGGCGGGACTGGAATGACACTGCCTTGTGTGAAGGGCTTCATCTGCATGTGAATTTAAGGTGCAAGCTTGGCAGGAGAGGATAGAAGGAATTAGTTACTGCTAGGGAAGGAGTGTATCTCAAAAAGACACTCTCACAATCAGTGAGATATTGACATCTTCCCAAATCTTTGACTATTTGTTTTCAAGGCCTCTAGTTTTGCTAATTCTAGTGGTACTTCTGTGAAACATTCAAGCTATTCATACACAAGGTGGTGTGAAGATTATTACACAGGTGTGTACTTTAGCTTCTCAGACAGTTTAGCATTTTGCAGTCCTTTGCTAGCTGAAGTAACTTCTGACTGTAAGGGCCTATAAGAGAGAATCTTAGAATTATCTGAGTTGGAAGGGACCTCCAAAGGTCATCTAGTCCAACCTCCTCTGAGTTAAGCAGGGGCATCCTCAACTTGATCAGGTTGCCCAGACCCTTGTGAAGCCTCACCTTGGAAGCAGAACAATATCCTAGAAAAATTAGTGGTTAGCTGCAGCTTGCCTTGATACTGCTTCCTTGGTGCTAGTTTCTACTAGACAATAGAATTTCATCTTGTGCTGAACCAGTTCTGCTGTAGAGCAGGATAAAGCAGATAATCACTGTCTGACACCCTGGGAAGAGTTCTCTAATGGGTCAGTTGAACCAGTCATTTCAGCATATTTGCTATGAATCTGGATGAAGAATTCTGGAGATGGGACATGCTTGCTCTTCTTCCCTCCAAGAACAGACCCAAGATAAGGTCACATAAGAGTAAAATTTCTTTTACTCAGCCCATAAAACAAACAGATTGTCCTGCTCACAAAAAAATGCCAAGACGTTTAAAGGAACTGTTTGAAACTGAAGATCTCAAGGTCTATGAGGAGTTGTGATAAGACAAAGAAAAAGGCAGAGGGCAATGTGTCAACAGCACATCTGAAATCCACTTTAACTTCAGTGCTCTGCATCTGTGTGAAGAACTGTTGTGGAATGTTAAACTGAAACATGGTTGAAGAGAAAGGAGGAAGTTCAGAAATTTGTCTCCTTTAACATTCTTCAGTGACAGTGACAAATGTTGTAAGATTCAGTCAGGCTGTGGGAGATCATCTGGGACTTCCAGACTAAGATGTAAGCTTTTGGCTTCTCAGACCTGTTTTCACTTTCCTGCTCTTCCTCTATACATTGTATGTGACCAGGGACAAGTCACTTATCTTGTCTTATCTTCATTCTTCATATATCCGAAGAGGATAATACCACACTCCTACCTGACAAGAATGTTGTGAGGATTAATGTCTTAAAGGTGGTAAACTGCTGAACTACTGTAGTAATGGGGGCCATGTGAGCATTACAGATAGACAGGCTTTGGAATCTTCCCTGCTACTGGATGATGTTGTAGCCCCTGTAGTCCCTCCATCTCTGCCTAGCGAGAAGATTGGCCCATCCATCACACTCAGAGCCAGCCGTGCTTAGCTACACATTTGTGACCTCCAGATGTGTGTATTTACTACTTGTATCTGGGAATGAAGCCAAAGGAGAGGTAAGATCTTGCTCTGCTTTAACACACTGACAAGAATAAGTGCTGTGCCTTAAACTTAAATAATTCCTACATTGGTTTTTAGTAAATAAAAGCCAGCAGGGGAGTAGCTGTAGAAGATCAGAGGAAAACAAGAGCTCTCGGGGTTTGGTGTTTTGAGTTTGGTTTTTTTCTGATCCCTGACTAATAATAAGACAACTCAAAATTCAACCAACATAGTGAAGAGTTACATCTTCACAGCTGAAAACAGTGAGCAGTGGCCAAACCCAACCAGTAACTTCTGTATGCACTGCTTGTTTATTGAACTAATATCCTTCACCCCTGTTTGGTTTGGTTTGGGTTGGGTTTTTTTATTTTTGTAAGAGAAGTGCATGGGTTGTTCTTAACACAGCTGTGTTTTAGTTTTGTGGTAATTTTCAACTTTGGTGTTTTGTCCTCTGCCAGGTGGCAGCCATCATGCTTTTTTATTCCATTGGGTTTATTGATCTGGTCAAAAGTAATTAAAGAGATAATTTGTTCTCAATTACATTTCCTTGAATTTCCTGAGGCTGGTAACTCTGCTCTCCAGCTGTGTCTGCCCCGTTCCCTCCCTCCTGCCCACCCCACTCCTTCTCAAATTAACTTTGTTCTCACTGTGAAATAAACCAGAATAGCGTGTTCTTCTTTTGTTTGTAGCTTGGGGATTGAATAGAGACTCTGTGCTGTAGCAGATATCGATCTGATAATTTTATTAGGTACTCCTGCCTTGGTTCATGAACTTTCATGGTTTTAGCATAGCATTCCAATGAGAAAACAAGCAGAAGTAAGAGACTGAAATTGGGGGGCTGTTTATAGCTGTTTCTGCTTTCTGAATCTTCTTTGTGACTCAAGGGTTGAGGTACCTTCCAGCACTTTTGTAATCTGTTTTAAATTCTACTAAGTGCGCAAAGGAAGGGAGCACTATGGAGCAAAAGGATTTACTTCTTTCAGTTAAACACAGATTACATTTATTTCTTGTAGAATGGGGGGGTTTGGTGACCCAGAATGTCTTTGGGACATTTCTTCTGAAAGATGCTTGGCCAGAACATTTGTAGTTCTGATTTCAGTAGAGAAAAATACCTAGGAAGCATTAGCTAAGGCTAAGTAATGGTCTCATTGCTAGGATGCAACCAAAAAAAATGTGAATAAAAGGCTTTGTGAGTGTTGCATGTACCTGAATTGCTGGCATGTTGCCCAGTAAATGGCAGAAAAGGAAGTCAGAAATATAAGCAGTATAGAGAGAGATCATTCAGAAGTAATAACATTTTTTGCTGGCTTATTTGCATTGACTTCCAGGGACACATTTCAACATTTTTCAAATCATCTGAGTGAGCAGAGTTTATGAAGACTGTAAAGATGGCAGCTCAAATAATGCAATTGATTAAGGGGTTAAAAATAACCGTAGGGTAAGTGCGCTAACAGCAATGGTATTGCAACCAAGATTAATTGGATCCAGTTATTTTACAAATCTTACCAAGCTAATTAGAATTAAGTAAATAGCCTTTGGAGACAAGGAAATAAAGATAATTTCCCAAGGAAGATGAGAAACAGAAGAAATCATTCAAATAAACAATGCCAAGCTATTCAAGCTGGTTTTGTTATGAAAACACCAGGTTTTCTGTACAAGGGTTTTCCATCACTACATTATCTGAATACTTCGTAGAAGTTAATGATAGAGGAGTGTTATTTTTTCCCATTTCAGGCACAGGGAGTAGGGACACAATGAGCTCTGGGGTTTGTACTGAAATTCATTGTAGTCAAGGAGAAAAAGGCTTCTGCTAGCTGGGATAAGGTGTTAAATGTTTTATTTAGGATGTCAGAGGAAATTTCTGACAGAGGTGAAATTGAATCTACTTATTGCAAATCTCATTCTCATGCTTTCACTAGCAGACAACCTTTCTCTCGCTTTTCAGCTGTCTCCTTCCATTTTCCTGATATGTCTATATTGACAGTAATGTGTTCACTGGAGTGCAGATGGAGACCTAACAGGACTGGAACTCCCTCACTCATTAAAACTACCCATGGTAAAACAGTAGGACGAGTGCCCCTATCTGTGGATATCAGGAGTGTTTCTGAGCAGAGACCAAGAATGGAAGCTGCTGCAACAGCTCTTATCAATTGCTCCCCTTGGCAACAGAGATTCCCAACTGCAAAGTGCTTTGCATTATTGATATGGTACAGCACAAGCTTAACAAATCAGGTATCTCTGTGTTTGATACTGAGATATATCTGCAGATTTAGATGTGGGGGGTTTTGTGTGTGCTTTTTTTTTTTTTTTCCTTGAAGCTGAAGCAATAAAATAGGATTATTCTTAAAGAAATCTTAATTTTCTGCAATATATTCCTAATGAAGCCCTTTGCCTCCATGCCTTTTGTGTTTAATTGAAAATTCTCTTCTGGGCCTGATGCCTGTTCATCTTCTCACATTCTAGTGAAGGGCAGAAAGGGTCATCATTTGAGCAGCAGCAGTGCAAGAAGAAATAGGAAAATAAACCCTGTAGAGTACCTGGCTAGAATACTGCCTGTAAAATTCAACATTTAGAATCCCACCTGCAGAACAGCAGCAGTCACCACTCTGTGGTGCTTCACTAAAGCTTTTGAGACAGGTATGGAAAATTTTAAATTCTATTTCACCAGGTTTATCCTGGATGACTGAATGTTGACTTGTGATGAGGTTGTGATGCTTTATTTCCATCCAAACACATTTGCAGTTTGCAAATGTAATCACAATGCTCCTATTCAAGTGATGAATGAGAAGGAAGAAGAGTGCAATAGGTGTGTCAGTCTGCTGGGTTTGACAACAGCATATCAATGAAATGAGTTACCCATAATGACAAAACTTCATGAACTGCAAATGAAATGGGTTCTCTCACCAGCTTAAGAAGTAAAACAAACAGAACATACAGCCTAACAGCACACTTACCATCCCTCAGTTCTTCAGCTATAGCTGCCACATACACCCCCAGCTCAGGCTATTTCCACAAAAAGATCTGGAGAAGAAAGCTGGAAATTCTCAAAACTTAACACAATGACATCTGCAAAGATGACAGGCGTGTGAAATGGAGATGGCATTTAATAAAGGAAGGATTTGCCAGAGCTGAACTATTTTAATCTCCAGAATTATTTAGAAGTGGAGCTATTTGTGAATTGTTAGGATGAATTCTAGAATCTGGTGGAGGTTCTCAACTGAAACATGCTACTCAAAAGAATTTGTTCATCCAAAAATACATTAACAGCCTTCAGTTTTCTTTCTAAGGACGAGGAGGACAAACAAAGAGCTGTCTGAGGGGTAAGCAGGAATGCCAGGGCTTCCTGTGTGCCATCAGCCACCTGTAGCAGCCCTGAAAGTGGTCTCCTCCAGGTCCACATGAGCATAGCTATAGACAATGAGATGGCATCGAGCTCCACCTACTGCAGTACTGCTGTAGTTCACCTACAGCTGCTGGAGGTGAACTCGGGAAAAATTACTGTAACTGTTTCCCTGGAAAACTTTTGTGTCATGTCCTCATGTACTCTTACTTTAAGCTAATGTTTCGTATATTATTTTATGATTATTGTTTGTTTGTCTTTAAAAATTGTTTCTTACATATGGAGTTGTATGAGATTTTTGTTACTTCACTATAATGAGAGCAGGAAATGATCACTGAAACAGGCCTTTGATGGCTTAAAGCAAATTAACTGAACTATGATGAAAGTCTTCATAAGCTGGAAACACTGAAAAAAACCCACCCCAACACTCAAACTCCAAAGACTGTTCCAATGATAATATATTGCTGAATTTAACAAATTAGACATATCACCAGTAATGTTTCCTCTAAGGTTTTTATATCTGCACTGCAAATTAAAAGGGGAGAGTTCTGCTGTTCTGCAATTATGTACTGCTACCATTTCAAGTTCAGACTGCACCTTTTCAAGAGGCATTGTAATGAAAGATAATGTAGAAAAGGAAACTATTCCTTTATGCTTTCTGTGATAAGGCTGATTGAATCACGTTATCAGTGCCTGAGTAGAGTGTGTGCTGTATGTGATACCTCCTTCCCTGGGCAGTTCTGCCAAGGTTAGGTAGGTTCATAGCTCTCTTTCCTTTCCTCATGAGCTGGTAGGTAGGATGCTGGGAAATGTTGCACCTGAGAAAACTCTTCTTCAGTGCTCTGTGGAATTAGACACTTAAAATGAATATGGCTAAATGGCTCCAGACCATGTACCAGCGATCGCTGTACTGGTGCTTTAAAGCCATTGAAACCTTCAGGCTACATTCCACTGCTCTTCCTTCCTCTGAGTGCTAAGTTGTTGAGAGATACTCAGTTAAGTTTAATCATACCATTGAAGGTATCACCAGCTGTAAAAGCAATAGTACCTGGCTGTTGTGTAGTGTCAGGAGCAAAGCTGACTGGAAAGCCTGCTGTTCCTGGATTTGTAAGATGCTTCTGCTCCCAAGTTCAAATCACATTTCCTCTAGCTTTGCCAAATATTGATGAAGAAATTTATGTAATGATAAACATTTCATTTTTATTTTCTCTACAGTTTGGTGTAAGAGACTCTCCATCCTGAACATGTATTTATCCTCGGTATCTCTGAGGAGCATGCTGATAGGTGCCCACTCAGGCTGTAAAATGATTCTTCTCCTGTTTGGTGGGTGAATGAGGCTTTCAGGGTCACCGGTAGCTCTGAAAGATTTGTACTCCTGAGCATTGTCATTTTGCCAGGTCTCTGCTGACCAGTCTTGGTCAAGTACACCTCAATTGCACCAAACAATGTAGCCTTCAGACTTCTCTTTGACATTTCATTAGTTCATCCTTGCACTCTGGCTGCAGAAAATCTTCTTTCCATTCCAGCTACTTTGCTCTTAGTACCATGTTTGGATTTGCTACCTGCCCCCACCTAATGTTCTGCTTGTTTGTGGCTTGCCTCAGTCATTGCATTAGAGCACTGGTGTTCCTTACACTTTGAACCTCTGTTCTCCTGAAATGTTACATAGAGACATAAATTTGCAAATATTTTTGTGCCCTCTCGAGTCAGATTCCAACAAGCACAATGATCTGCTTTTAATTTTTTCTTCTTTTTTTTTTTTTTTTTTTTCACTTGACTATTTCCAAGCTTTGCTGTTGTGCAAGGATTTAATCCTCAGCTCTGAGTCTGCTCTGCAGCCTGTTGTACCTCAGCGCTACCATAACTGCACAGGTGTGACTTGCTAGGGCCTCCAGCTTGGTTTTGCTTCGCTTGGAATCAATAAATGAGTTCTTTGATCTAAAATTAGCTCAGAAAGGAATTACTGTTTTCACATCCTTTTAGCCTGAGTACTGTATACCAAGTCATCTAAAGTCTTTTATTAATTCTGCCTATACAGTGTTTTTAATCAGAGGGAATAATGTCTTCCAGTTGAATAAACTGATAGCTGAAAGAGTTCTAAAGTGTGCTGTGTTTGACTTCAGGGCTTTGTGTGAGTCTGTGCCTTCCTTGAGGGTGAAAGCACAGACCCAAGAGTAGTGGTCTATCACAGTGTGTATCCTCAGGCAAGAGCAATTACAGGTAAGTAATTTCCTATCCCTGATATTGGAAATTGGATTTTCTTTTTATGTTAGATACAGAAGCTTATATAACAATCTTCCAAGAGCAAAGTTTGATTTCCTAAGCATTTAAGTATAACCATTCAGAAAGCGAGTTTGCATTTTGCACAGTAGCTTGTCAGCAGCTACTTCATATGAAAATCTATTTATGTGCCACAATTACTAAAGGACATTTGAAGTTTTTGTATGATAGACAGCCATTATTTTTGCTTCAATTTGCATCTCTGGAGAAAAACTGATTTGCACTACTTAAATTTGAAAATTATGACCGTATGGGTAACCAGCAGTATTTCAAACATGTTGATAGAGTTTCTTATTTGTTTTTTTTTTTTTAGGATGTGCAGGAAAAAACATCCAAAAAAGTGGCTGAGGTTACCACTAGAAAGTATTCCTCCAATCCAGAGGTGAGATTGCTGGCAAAGCCATGATTCAAGATGGAGTTAAAGAAGGCAACAAACAAGCCTCATGTTTTAGTTATTCATACAGGTATCTGTTCCCTGAATTTAAGGTTTAAAGCCTTACTATATGTAAGGAACCAGCCCTTTTCTGATTGATGGGTTTTATCCAGTAAACATCCTTCTGAAGGTACCAGGAAAAAAAAAAGACTGATGAGCTGTAGGCTTCCATTGTGATTTGGTAAAAACACTGTTCTGAAAATTCAGTTCAGCTGTGCTAGTTATTCCATGTGTCAGTTCTAGAAGACTGGCCTTTAAACTATGTTACAGTTTAGCCCAGAAATGGTTAATACCTTCCAAATTACTTTTTATTTCAAAAATTCATATTTTATTGAAGTGCACACTGAAGATGGAGATCTTCCTTTGGCTGCTGGAACACACATCCACACAGGCATGCACGCTAGTAAGTCTTGTTTACATGTTTGTGAAATGACACAGTGCTGTCCCAGATGACCTCAGAAAACATTTAGTGATTCAGACTGAACCCAGAGACTGCACAAACCTTGTCTATGCTAAGAGGCTCTTAATTACTACTGTAATATTTCTTTTCAATTTGATCCCTTTCAGTCTGATCCACCAGAAAAAGCGAAGAGAGACTCCTCACTCAGAGAAACAGGAAAGGAGCTGAGGACTCTGAGTGACACTCTAGCTCACTCAAGGTGAGGGAATCCAGACCACAAAAATGGGTCACTGAAAGAGTCTTTGATTCCATGGTGGCAGCAGGTGGATTATAGGCAAAATAATCAACTGTGCTATCAGCTTAGAAATGATAGAAAGCCTATCAAGGAAGAATTGTAAACTATGTACTCAAAATGTTAATGCTGTATGAGGAATGATTATTTGACAGCTCTGTCTATATCAATACTGTATTTAGTGTTCTTTATGAAGCTGTTTTTTACTTCTCTGCAGTCTTTTGCATGCCACTGTGCTAGGCCAAGGTTTGTTAATACAGTAGTCAAAAATGAGCAGTGTTAGGGCATACGATGGCTGCTATGAGATAGAAAATAGTGACAATATCTACCACACCTGCATGGATTCATTTGGAATATACATCTTGAGGCTTGGGAAGATGCTGACATGGAGGGAATAGACTTTTGTGCCCTTTATCCGATGTGTAGTGAGATGTTGTAGCATGACATAGATTTGAGATCCTATACACATTTTAGTTGACAGCAACCATTGTTTTATGGGACTGACCACAGGAAGCAGCTGGCTGCGCATGCTTTTCCATCAGTGTCTTCTATTGCCCCTGAACATAATGAACTTCTGTCTCAGCAGGGCGTTTCTTGTGGACTTATTCAAACAAAACAAAAACCGGGGGGGCCTCATTTTTGCATATTGGCAATACACTTCAGTGAAGAGTGCTCTCCCATGTAGGCAGTCCTACTCTTAAATGTACTCAGGCTGTGTTGTCACCCATGTTTCACCCTTGTCGCTGCAGGTGGTGCTTAAATTGACAAGGCTGAGGCTTCTCTATGCTTTTCTGTTGCAATCACACATTCTGATTGCGCTCCAAACATGCCTTCAGAGATCACTCACTTGATTTGCTCAGGATTAGCTTAAACAGTTGCTAAACTGCACAATAAGCCCTGCAGTAGGTGACTCTAGGGTTTTCTCAATTTTCTTGGAACCTTCTAGCTTTCTTGATGTGAGTTAAACTAAGAAATGAGATTCATTTGCAACTGAAACAGCAAGCAGTACTGCAGAAAGATGATTTACATCTGGCAAAGTTTAGTTACAGCCTGCTGCAAATAAAACTGATAAATTACCACTGCCAGCCCCAGCAGGGTACCGATTACACAAGTGTTTACAAGGTTCCTAGACTTAAAGTCTTTGAAGAGTGTTTGCTTGATAAAAATCATTGAATTAAAGCAAGCATCAATAAGATAGACATCCATATAAAACTTAATAATCAGGTTAAATCTGAGGAAAATATGGCAGTCAGGAGAACACTTGATATTGTATTATCATCATATATTGAAGGCAAATTAGGCTCCTGTATTGTCTGGCTGAGAACTCCAGGAAATTAGAGAAAAGTAGCTTCTTTGCATGTAGTACTGCAGAGGAATCTAAACTTTACATTTCACACTAAAGGAGTGATTTTAATATTCCCAAATTTTCCACCAGATCAATTGCTCCATTTTATACTAGTTACTTGTGGTAACATTCAATTCCACACTCTTCCTTTTTATCTTTCTCTGCTCCAAATGATTATTATTGTTCATTTTGTTGATTTACTTCTCATGAAATCACTTGAAAAACTTGGTCAAAGGTAGTAATAAACTCCAAGCAAAACAGTAAATGCTGTGCCCTTTGAAAGCTGGCTAAGCCATTTGAGTAAAGCATGACTTGGTTTTGCCATGAATACACTGTTAGGTGGGTTTGCCTGTGTTCATTGTTCCTTGCTAAACTTCAGTGGGATCATCATCTCGAGGTCAAGCTAGTTTTTGATGATAACCTGCCACAGATCAATTTACTTCTTCCTTATGAGTTGCAGGTGCTGGGAGTTTGGTTTTGGTTGCTTTACATTCTTTGTTATCAGATGAGTAGAAGAAAAAATGCTTGCAGTGTTCTGGTGGATGAAAATTACCATCACCGGTGGTACTAAAAGGATTGATCTTTTAAGAGCTTAGCAACTTGATTTGTAGACATTTGGATGCAGGAAGCTGGGCTGCTCATTTCATTACAATTTATGGTTTGCATAAATGAAGTGTCAAGATATTGATCCCAACTCTTAGCTGAGCAGCTAACTTTTATGTACCTTTGTGCAAATCACTTCACCCCTCTGCTGCTCTCAAGTAAATTGTAAATTGGAAACTAGGCAATGCATCTGAACTCAACTCACTGCATAAACACAGAGCTTGTGAATTGATATGGGTGTCAGAGTGTGAATGAGGGTTGCTTTTGTTACTGAAAGGAAAGACCAGGGTTTTATTTATTTGGATTTTTTATATATAGGGCAGATTTTTCTTATAATTGCAATTTCAAAATATTTAGATTTATCCCCACTATCTTATGCTTTAATAGTTGTAACTTTGATAAATCTTACAATGCCTAGCACTCAAGTATATGCAAGCATTGCCTTACTCCTCTCTGCAAAACTATTAAGTATTAGGTGGATAAGTATGATTACTTTCATCAGTAAATTATGAAAGTCAAATTGGGGAGGTTAATCATTGGAACTCAGGTGTCTCCAGTAAGTAAATGCCTTACTTATCCTTCCAGACCTCAGTGATCCCTCTATTTCTCTCATTTGGGGTTTTATTTTCAAAGTCGGCCTACTCACAGGCTGCAGAAAAGACTGAAGACATCCAGCCCATTACTCTGGGTGGGTGCAGTTGTTTCCTTTAACTGATGAAGTGTTTAGTCTAGCTTGCTCTTAACTAAAGACATTTCTGTTTCCTGTACCACATCATGATAAATGCAGATTTGCCTTCCACTGAATTTTTAATGGAAATGCAATCTAAAAAATTATGTTAAATGTAGATTTTTAATGATGTGAATAGATTCGATCCTAATGTGTTTTGATGTCATTTTTTTCCCTCTGAGTGATGAAAACCACAGTTTGTAGTCTTTCATCCCTTCTCACCTCCAGAAGCTGAAGGGACAAATAAGATTATATTCCTTTACACACATTATCAGCAGAATTGTCTGTTACATCCTGATCACTTGTACCTGTAGAGAACACTGATGTTGTGCAATTGTTCTTAAATATCTAATCTGGCTCACAGAATCCTTTTTATTGCTGATGTGAAAGATGGAAAGAACCCAACTCCCCTTTTAACATCCCAAGCAGAGTTTAAAGTGCTGATAAGTAAAAAAAACCCAAAAACCTACCTGTTAAAGCATCTCCAACTCTGCCATCTTCTTCTAGTCTCACAAATTTAATTCACAGCCAAAACTCTGAATAAGCTTCATTTGCTTTTATATGCCTGAGTGGAAATACTCAACCGAAACAGAGGCAAGATGAAGAAAGGGAAGACTGTTTTGCAGCAGCAGAAGATTAATGTCTGTTTAGTTTTTGCATTTACTGAGCAGTGAATGCTTTTTCTTTATTTATTTATTTAAAGATCAAGTTTAGTATGGTCAGGGATTAGTTAAAGATGCTTTAGTGCACTCAGGAGAAATGTCCTTCTTGCTCTTGTGTAGGCAGTGATCACTTTAATGCTAGTTTCTGGAAAGCACTGTTGTCTGAATAAAGGCTCAGATGAAGTTTACCTGTCCAATCATGTCATACCAAACATTCTTTATGCTGTTATCTGAGTACTGATTCTGTAACACAGTAGAATGGTTCTATTTACCGTGACAATTTAATCATGAATCCCATTATTTACATTATTTAAGAGGAAAACTATGACATGAGCTATAATGGCCATGGAGAAACTTGCTTGAGAGAAGTCAGGGATATGCATTTAAGTATTAATTTTTGCTATTGCTTTCTGAAATGTACAGTAGCCAAATGACCCAGTAAGTACAAAAATATTCAACAGACTTAACTGGAAATCAAAGGTATATCTTAACTGGTTTTTAAATATGTATTGTGTTGTGAAAGCCTGGAAATTTTCTAAGTGTCATTGTATGACCTTTTAATCCTGGAAATGTACAATGGACTGTACAATGTTGCTTTGACCATTTATACATGTGGAAAAATGGTTATAAGAACAAAGACATCAAACCCACAGATTTATTTTTTTTTTAACCAAACACTGAGATGTGAAGTTGCAAGAATAGACAATTTCAAGTGAGAATGATTGCTTTGCTGGTTTGGACCAAAGGATGTGTAAGTAACACTTCTTAGTAACAATTTCAAACTATGGAAAAGAAACTTTATTAAATTACTTTAAAAAAAAAGGCAGAATGTAAAATGCAAGAAAGAGAGAAGAAAACTTGAGCTTTCTTCTCCAGGACAGCAACTTTTAATGCCAATTACAGCAGTCAGGCTAGCAAAGCAGCATGCTAATACAGGGAGTCAGTGAATACAAATGACCTTTGTGGATTTGGTTCTTGTTGCTCTTCCTCTCCTGATTGAAAAGGAACACCCAGCAGTTGTCTTAATTGGATGTTAATTGATACATATTCACAGGAAGCAGTGCCTGCGATCTTGCAGCTTGTTTGTATGAAAGACTGTAATGGAACAAACTGTGAGGAGGGTTTTTGATGATCACAGTGTCATAGCACAGCAGTATGAATTTTAAAATTATCTCCAAAATGTTTGAACAGTCATTACTAGAACAGACTTAGCTGCATTCATAAAGCTTTACTATTCTCCCTCACTCATTCAAAGCATAATTACACTGAAGACAAACCTTATAATTATGACCTCATACCTCCTCTGGGTAGAATTGTCTGGTATTTTCTTGAGTCCTCGTGATGATGTAAGAGAGGATGATGACAGAACACAGAGCTTGCTCAAACTACTCATCTGTCAAAACTATCAGTTGCTGATCCCAGGTGGAAAGTCATAGCAGCTCTTCCCTCCTGAGCTGTGCCCAGTAGGGAGTCACTTGTCAGCTCTGAGATGCCATTTCACTTAAATGCAGCATTAAAATATAGGAAGGAATTTGCTTATCTTTGTGCAGCATAAAATGCAAACCCATGTGGGAAGTGTCTAGATAATGATCATTCCTCTTCCTTTGTAGATCAATACATCTTATTTCCTGTGGAGTCTGCCCATGTAGACAAAAAGTAGCTCTGACATGTCTAAGTACTTCCCAATGTCAGATTCAGTGGGTGGAATACAGTATGGCAGAAAAGACAACAGTTTTGCCCTTGAGCATTCAAATATCTTTAGCTTTGAGCTAAGAGTTCTCATTTCTATTCTTACTAAAATGAAGCAAGCTCAAGAAGCACAGCCCCTTTGAAATGACATTCACCTCTGAGGGAGAGTGTTTCTGATGGCTTTGTTCCAGTCATGGGATTGGAAATAGGATCCAGAAGTAATGTTGAATAATCCACATTTGCATGAGAACCAAGAAAATAAAAGTCTTTATAACTGATAAATTGTAGCAAGATGTAGCAACTGTTAGACAGCAAAAGAGATTACCAAAGCCTAGAAGCTTGTAGTTATTAATCCATAAAAGCAGGTTGCTGTAACTCACTTCCACAGCCTGACTCAGCCCACCAAGACCACACAAATGTACTGGAAATGCCCCTGTTCTTAAACATCACAACAAAAACTAGCACTTAAAAATAAGCACATTGCTTCAATGAGACTACCTGAAAATACTTGTGTAAAAATGAGGTAGGAAAGGTGATAGAACCTGGAAACTGCAGTGACAGTTTTCTAAGTGTAGGTGCCTGTGTCAAAATGACAAGTTGTCATCCTCAGCTGATGATGTCTAGTACTCCACAGATTTGAGCTGTGAGCTCAAAGAGGAAGTGTCCATGCCATTACATGAGCCAGCCAAGCCTTTCCTTGTACAAAGGGCATGCTAAACCTCTGTGTTGCATTTCCCATAGCTTGAAGGAAATGGATCCTGTGCATTATTTAACTGCTCTGCTAGTTAAATAAAACTAAATGTCAAACTGCTGGCAGTTTAACAGTACTCAACTGGCTGCTTTTTATGTTTTAAATTAGAAATTGGAATGCTCTTTAAAATGGTTCAAGTTTCCTGAAGGCAGATCTCTAAAAGTCACTCTGCATGCAGAAAGCCCAGCCTCTACTAATGCATTCTTTATGCCTGCAACAACAGTTAGACTGACTGTACCCAAGAGCACTTTCTCCTACTTCTTTTCCTGCTGATGGCTGTGTAGCTCAAGTTAATACAAAACCATTTAAATTTTGTGATTGAAATGGCAGCTCCTACCCCAAGATTTTTATGGCAAGAGATGTGTTATATTTGGAGTTTTCGTTATGACCTTGTTTTTCCTTACCTGGGAATCTATACCAATATATGCAGACTAATAGGTGCCTGGGGAGGTGGTTGGGGTTTCATCCATGGAGATATTCAAGGTGAGGCTCGACAGGGCTCTGGGCAACCTGGTCTAGTTGAGGATGCCCCTGCTTACTGCAGAGGGGGTTGGACTAGATGACCTTTGGCGGTTACTTCCAACCCAGACCATTCTGTGATTCTCCATCGCTGAAGGTGTTTAAGAAGAGACGGAATGAGGCACTTGGTGCCATGGTTTAGTTGATTAGATGATGTTGGGTGATGGTTTGGACTTGATGATCTCCAGGGTCTTTTCCAACCTGGTTAATTCTATTCTGTAAAGATGATGTTAGTGTTGAGAGATGATGATAAGCTGGTATTCCTTAATGCATACAGTTTACTGGATGATACAGGGGAGCCTGTAAAGGAAGGTAGGAAAGGCAAGGCAGAGTTAAGCCAGGAAGAGGCTGAGGCATTCCTAAGTGAGAAGGTGAAATGTTTATCCACCAATATTAGTTTCCAGTGTGTTTAATACTTCATAATGTCAGTTGCTTGGAAACCAGTGGTTTGTGCCCTTTTGCTGCTTGGCAGAAATCACTCTAATTGGCATGTTTCTAGCACTGTCAGTGCTGGCACTTTGCAGTATCGTTTTTTCTTTTCTTTTCTTTTCTTTTCTTTCTTTTTTAATCCAGGAGCTAAGATTTTATTTTACCTGAATGATGGCTCATATTAATTAGACAGCAGTCACAGGCAAAGACAGCTATTTAAGTATATGGATGTGTGAATCATTATCTCTATCATCAATCACTGAGAGACTGCTATTCCCAACAACATTTCTGCCTCCCCAGACTGCTCGTTTGAGTCTCAATCTCCTTTCCTTTTGTACAAATATGTTTATCTTTGAAATGCCATAAGTGGAAATAGTTCTTTGCTTATTAGATTTTTCCTATCTAGCTAAACACAGCAGTCTAGTCCCATGTATTAGGATACCAAAATGACACATTGTCACTGAAGGTTTGAACAAAGCTTACATTTAAAATTGGGTTTTCCATTATTTAGTAGTAAAATGTCATTGCTCTGTAGAAATATCTTTATATGGTAAGGCAAGACAATAGATTGTGGGGAGAGATTTCTATTTTCACATGAAAATCTTGACCCAGCATTATTTCCTGGTAGAGGATCAGGGACCTCAGTGAAGTTCCACTTAAGAAGCAGTGAGTTTTTTGTCAGTAATATGAATGTGAAATTGTTATTGTACATTCTTACATCCAAAAATAGAAAGCCCAGAAATAGCAATGATTATTTTTCTTTTTTTCATTGAAGTTTTAGTAATAGTTTCCTCACAGCTTTTTGGAGAAGAATTTAAAGTAAAGCCTTGAAATCTCACAGATTTATTTTTCTGCCCTTCATCAGTACAAAGCTATCTTCTCTGTGCTGCTCTGGAAGTCCTTCTGCCACTCACCTTTGTTTAGGTGCTTCTCTAGGGACACCAAGAACTGGAAACTTAAATGTGCCCGTCCCAAAGAAACCATTTGCATGAGGACCAGCAGGACTGGGAATTACAGCATGGCACAAGTGGAGGGGGGTTGTGTGTGCATTTGCTTGTGTTCTGGGACTTCTTAAAAGAGAAAATGTTGCCCTCTATTCTTTCTAGGTCGAGAAGAACATATTTGCCCTTTTTAAACTGATTTGTTCTTTTTTTTTTGGACCTCCAAATAGCCAAATATGTTTGTACTTCTTGGAGAACCTCTCCTGATTTTTCCAAATAGAGATTCTGCCTCATTTAACAGTGGAAGCAGCATCTTCTGTGTTCTAATGTCTTTGTAGTTAATTGAAAACCACTCTGAGACATCTTTAGATATTCAGTAAGACAATAATACAGGCACCTGGTGACATCTTTTACAACAGCATGGGGGGTTGTTTTGACTTTTGGAGCTCTTTATTTCCTGCTGCACAGCCTTCTGTGGAAGTACCACAGATTTGCTCATGTCTTATTTTAACTTCCTTTGTTTCTTGACTGGCTTCCTGGTCAGATTTTCATGTGGCAGTGTGCATCTTTCCATTATGCAGATCTTACTTTTGTTTTTTAAAAGGAGGCATTTGAGTACAGAAATTTTTACTCATCTGCAGGAGAACAACATGACCTGAAAAAATGTGGATATTCCAGATCATTGTTGTGATGTATTCAACTACTCCAGACAGATGTTTATGTGGCACTACTTTAGTTCCTTTCTAGAATGGTTAATGGTTTGTTATGGCAAATGACCACATATACCTGAGTTTCTGTGGGTTAGTAGCTACATTTAATAGATTTAAATGTCATTATCATCTGGTCTTCACTGAATTTAAGACCAGATGTATGAATATTTACCCATTTGGTTCTTCCTATGTAATTACTCAACCATTAAACAGCAGTAGGAACCAGTGTGTTCCTGATTCTCCATTGTTTTATGTGTATGTTTGCATCTCTAACTTGGCTGTAAACACTACCAAACTGGAATTTGTAATTAATTTACACTAGTACCTACCTATTAATTGTGAATATTTGGAAGGTTTTTCTCATCTTCTTGCTAAACTTTCAGGATATGACTCAAATACAGAGCTCAATATTAGAATTTGCTAGCTTAGGGTTGCCACCACATAAACTTAACTCCATGGGGTTTGGTAATTTCCGAAGGGGAACAGTGTATGCACTCTGTAATAATGCACTGAGTGTATTTTAAGAGACCAGTGCACTAATTCTCATTCAGAGTGAGACCACCTTCCATTACTCAGGAAATGTGTGAAGTAGTTTTAATGTAAATAAAACTTGAGACATATTGGCATAGATAATGATGCTGAATGTAAGGTACCAATGAACTGAGAGGAACAGTCAGCAGCTCCAGTATTTACTGATAAGAGAACAGAACAGATTCTCCAGTAGGATAAGTCTGTATCATTGTTGGCAATTTACAAGAAACGTAGAGTTTGCTTTCCCATAGTTCTGTGTGTGCCTTTCAAATAAGAAAAGCACTGTGTGCATATGGATTTTCTTCTGTCTTGGCATTTCCTGCTGGTTCACAATTATTAGCTAGTTAGGTGGTACAGCACCTTGTCAGAAAGGGTAAGGGACACATAAGAATTACTGTGGCAACAGCTCAGACGGAGTCTGGTGTGTCTAATGAGCATACACAGAACATAGTATTTGGGGGCACTGAATTGATAAAAATAAGTGTTCTATCCCAACTGAAGTAATGTTTAATCAACTGAAATGCAATGAGAATGCAGGCACTAACACTTGTGCTCCTGCAGAGATTAGAGTAGTAATCTTAATAGCTTCAGCTTGTCAGAACATCCATTTTATTAGGTGTTCAAAAAGACAGACCCTCCAGTACCACAGTCCCTCTAAAACAAGGCAAGGGCAAAGATTTCAAGTTTAATCACAATGAAACAAGCCTGGTGCTCTCACCATTTCCTTCAGTGGCTATTGCTTTGAGTTCTTCTGGATTCAAGTATTCATCAGGCTCATTTGAGATCTGCAATGGGATCACAGCTCATGATGGCATGGCTACAAATAAAGCCAAGTGTCCCTTTAGAAGAATTATACTGGCCTTTAATTCTCAGGTTCAGTCTGTAATGTTCAGAATACAGCTTAGCTGTATTTACTGTAGTTTCAAAGTTACTGCTTCCTGTGCTTTCTGGTTTATAAAGAAATGGGTTGTTGTTTGTATTGCTTTCCATGCTGTAGAAAATATTTACTCAAAATGCTCTTAAGTGGCTGTGTGCATAAAACTGTGCTTGTTTTTCACCTGGGAAGTCTTAGCTCATACTCAGGTTGTCACTAGTACAGCAGGTTAAGCAGTTGATACTTGCCTTGCAGCATCCTCAGCAGGATCTGGCCTTGTGCCTGCAGAGGAGCTTTTACTGGTCTAGCCAGGGAGTTGTTGCAGATGCAGACTGAAATGCTTTTATGAAAATAAAGGAAGTGACATTTAGAAAACCTGTGCTCTTAGTGGCTTTCAGAGCAATGCCAGGTTGGTTTCATTTAGGTTTACAAATGGCTGTAAGCCTCTGGAAAAAGCTAAATTCTTTCTGTGTAGCATCTGGAGCAGGAGATGTTCTGCCATTAGCTTTATTCATATAAAGCTTGAATCCATTAACATAAGGAAATTGAATAAGCCATTTGATGAAAGAGTGGCTAACAATTGTCATGGTCAGAGAAACATGGATATAGTTGTTTGATAGATACATAGTTATTTTACTTTCAGCTCACAATTTTTGTTCACCATGATGACAATGTAATGTTCAGCCTTAGACTAGAGAGTCAAGCTGGTATAAGCAGACTGCAGCTTCTTTGCACCTCAGGGACTGGGGCAGAGGGTGATTAGCAGGAAGAGGTAGTGAGACTGAAGCACCTGGGTAACATCCCCTGATGCACTCAGTACAGTTCCTCAGCAGAGCAATAGCCACATGGGTGTGCAGCCTTCTGCCCATCTTTCTAGCAGTTTGTTCAGGCTGGAGTTATGTTGGCTTACCCAAGCAAGGATTTGGCATCATGTTCAGGACCAAGCCATTTCCCACTGAATTTGTTTACATACATACATACAAAGTTGGGTGAGAGGTGGTTGACTGCAAAATCTGATCTGCTGGGACAAATACATCTTCAGTATGATTCCTTTGAAATGTAGTGAAGATGGCCCAATGTACTTAAGCTGTATCTAAACAGAGGGTAAAAAGCCCTGTTAAATATCTACTTTGTCTTTACTCTGATGCAAAGGTTTCTGGCATTATTATTATAGCTTCTTAATGTTTTTCTAGCACCTAAATTATAATTAAGACAAATTTCTGACTTCTGTTTATTTTTGCAAGTCATGTCTTACTCCAAGTAAGGCACTAAGAGTCTTAAACCTTTAGCAGTAAAAATTCAGTTCCCCAACACTTTAATGGCCATGTATTACAATTAATTGATGACCTCAAGTCCCTAAAGGATATAAAATTTAATAAATATGTCATTATATCAAGTACTAAAAATGCACTTGCTTCTGTATGTGTAATGCACTGCTAGGCCACTTCTTTGCACGTCATTGACCGTTATCTGTATCTCCACTCTTTCATTCCTGGGGTGAAACTTGAAGTATTCCATTCTTACTGCTCAGGAAACGCTTCTAATTTTCATGCTGATAGAAAATTTAACTTAGAAGAATAAGACAAATCCTTTTGTCTGAATGGCATTTGAAAATCTGTGTTGTGACTACAGCTGACTGAAGCTCAATGACTCTAATGAATGTATTCCAAATTTAATCTCAATTACATTTGCATTTTAATAAATGACTCTCACCTACTTGTCAAATCGACAGCCCAGCTCAATTTATTAAGTTACTTGATAAACAGGGTATTGTGATGCCAGACATTAAATGGAGAACTATTTGTTGTCCTATTCCAGCAATATACTATTAATTTACAGCGTAGAAAAGTACATTGGTGATCTCTGTATTTTCTGTTTGGCTTTATTCTACTGATTTCCTACTTCTTTACAATGAGGGTGACAGAGCACTGGAGCAGGCTGTCCAGAGAGGTTGTGGAGTCTCTTTCTCTGGAGACTTTCAAAACCCACCTGGATACATTCCTGTGTGACCTGCCCTAGGTGATCCTGCCCTGGCAGGGGGGTTTGAATTAATGATGTCTGGAGGGCCCTTCCAACCTCTAACAACCTGTGATTCTGTGAAGAGTCCCTAGACCTTTAGAGTCATTCATAAATAGTCCAGAAAAAATTCTATGGAATTATGAGAGAATTTTGTTGTTGTTGCTGTTGTTTAAATCAGGTAGTTGTTATGGCTTTTTTTATCTGCTTCATTTCTGTTCATTTTGTTTTATTTCTTTTTCCATACTTGTAGAACTACTTTTTTTTTAATACCTGGGTCTTCAAGGAAGTCTTAAGACTAAAAATGTTCACTCACAATCATGTGTGATGTTTCCTAATCCATTAGATACATGAGAGTGAATGCTGAATTTGGTATACACAATAAAGTCTTCTGTATTTAGATAACCTAAAAACAAAGGCACTGAATGTACTTACCAGTTGTGCATCTTACCCCAATAATACTGGTTATGGCTGTTAGTATCAAAGAACTTTTATCATTATCTATGTCTCCCACTTGTCTTTGATTCATGTAACCACCTGTTCACTATTTGTGGCACTATAAAACACAGCTACAGCAGGGGGCTTGGTCTTTAAGGAGGAATTCTGCATTTACTTCAGTGCATACAGACATGTAACAAAAGCACTGTAAAGGAGAAAAAGTGCTTTTGCACACAAATATCTTGATAGCTGACAGAAAAGAGAGAAAGAAAACTACTGAGAAAGGGCATTAAGTAAGAATTTGAGGCCATTAAATGATTTCTAGTGTTCAAAGAGAAGTGTGTTATGGAGAATGCTAGGTTCTTATTTAAAAAAAAAAAAAAAGGAACATCTTTTCTTTTATCTTTTTCTTTTCTTCCTAAAGTTAATATAGAAATACCCAGAAATACCCAGCAGACAGATTATCTACATGAACTGGAATTTTTTTTCAGGTTTATATTTATAACTACTGGATTGAAAAATGATGCCAACAAATACAAAACCCCAATCCCCCAAACCACTAAAAGAGGCAAGTGCATTTTCATGGAGGGAAGCAAGGAGGGGGTAAACTACTGCCCTTGAGACTAGTGAATTTGGTGCCTGAAATTCGCACCCTATGTGACCTTCAGGTGCTTTAATACATGTCTAGTAAGAAAAGAGAGTTATTACTTGTCAGTAAAATGAATGAAGCCCAGCTTTCAAGCCTAGATTGTGTTTGAAAGAATCAATACAGCCTGATGACACTTGATTCTAAAGTCAGCAGCACATTAACTTAAAGGGATGTGGCGTCTGTCTGGATAGTCTGACTCGGATCAGCTGCTGCATTCTTGCTAACATTTTAATCAAAGGCTTTAGAGTAATTGAGTGCCTTTTCCCTTTCACAGCCCTACTCTGTTACCCCCCTACAGAAGTAGGTATGGTTTCTTCCTTAATTTCTTCTCCTGCAGTTCAACCCTGCCTGTTGTCTTCAGCTCACTCACAGGCTTCGCTGGCACCTTCCCTTTACTAACAATGCAACCTTCTGACAGCAACTGGAATTTGGCAGCTAACAGGTAGCTTCAGGGCAGTGCCTGTCAGACTGTGACAAGTGAGTTAAGACACCAAGGGGTCCAGTGGTCAGTTGGCTGCTCTGAATTAGCATTAGGGAGTTTGGAAATCAAGTAGTGGACAAAGTGATGCTGAATTCAAGACATCCAGTAGTTAACCTGTGTGGTGCTGAAAGAGATAAGAGAAAGCTCTCCCAGTTCATGGTGGGGAACTGTTGTCCTTTGTTGCTATATTGTGAAAGGAAATACTAATGTTGGATTCTTGAATACTGAAGAATATGAAATCTCTGTTAAAAATTAAGTTGGTGGGTAACAACTAAATTACTTAGAATATAATAGAATTAACCAGGTAGTGTGTCTTCAGCACAGTGACCAGCTTGTGGTGACTTTTGGCAGGCGTCACATCAATTCCATGAAGCAAGGTGGAGAATACTTTCATATCCTTCGCCAAGAATCAGCAGAGAGGAAGAACATGCTGGAAGAAGCCCAGCAGGCTCGGGCTGCAAGCAGGAGAATTGACTTCCAGACACCCAAATCCACCTCTGATGCAGAGGACTCAGAGAAAGAAATGACCACGTAAGTCAGCTCAGAGGGCTTTTGGCGGTCTGAGGGCAGAGACCAGATTCTGTCATTACTTGGAATTGAGGCAGAATATTGCTGCTTGTCTGAACTAGAGAGAGAAAATGCTTAAAATCTGGTTAAGTGAGCAGCTGTAAACTTAACTTAAAGTAGTGGGGGGGAAATCCTTGAAGTGTTGTTTAAAAAGGAGGAAGTTTAGAAGGCAGAAGGTTAGTGAACACAGGGGAGGTTTTGTGGCCAACTCAGAACTGATTCTGTGAGGAGAAACAGGAGGCCTGGTGAGTTTTTGTGCCATGCCTTTGTTCCCACAGTGGGACCACAGCATTAAGAATAAGAAAGAATTACATTCAGCAGAATAAGTGGCTTAGCTCGCAGAGTGGATTCCTTTGCTAGCTCAGACCTACCTTCTTCAGGTTTTCTCTCCCTTTGATCATTGTCATCTTCGGTCCTCTGGCTCATGCTGATCTTTTCAGTGCATCTCCAATGCCTGTGATAACGTTATAGTTGTCTTCCATTTGTCAACCCTCACAAGGTGAGGGGATGATTAAATACTTGCTCAGCAGGACAGAGTAGCAATTCTAGAGGTTACACACCTTTGGTTCCTTATTGCATCAAGAGCTCATCCATCTCTAACGGTCTTTTCTCATCAATTTTCTGTCTTTTGTCAATCCTAGGTACCAGCTTTCTCTCATTCACCCTTTTTGTGTGAACTGACTCTCAACATGGAAAGTTCAGTCTCCAGAGTCATCTGAGATACAACCACACACTAGTCATAAAGAGGGACAACAATATATAACCATGATTAGAAAATAAGAAATAAAACTTCACCTGTTAGTGTGAAGCCCAGACTAATAAGTAGTCAAGTTGCACAGACAGGCAGAGAGATTCTGAAAATTATCATAGTAACATTTAATATTCAGCATTGTAAATGGTCACTAACTGAACAGCTGGAAAAGGTGAGAAAGGAAAGAGGAGTACTGAGAGGTAATATTATGGAAGGAGAAAAGGTATTAAGGTATTAATGAGTTTTGGAATCCTGGACTCTAATGTCTGCATCATCTAAAACTTTCTCCTTAAGTCACCTACAGCTGTGCTGCACAAAGTGGCACTACAAAACACTTTGATCCTAGGGTAGCAAAGGCCACATGAATATTTTAGGTTAAAATGATTATTTAATTTTGAAAATTATCTATCATTTGCATACATAAGAGTCTCCATGAAAGCTTTTTGTAAACTCCATGCTTATTATTCTTTTTGTTGTGTAGCTGTTCTGTCTACCCATAACTCAGCTAAGCCACCTTTATTGCAGACAAATAATGTGTTACATGTATGAAAAATAACATTGCCTTTATTATCATGACTATTCAGGTTATTGAAGTCATTTATTCTCTTCTGTAAGGAAAAGCTTCTCCTCTCAGCAAGGCTGACCTCCAAAGTTTTTTAATATTCCTCTTTTCTTTATGAAGATTACCTGCATGGGAAAAATTCTCTTCATTTAGTCACAGCTTCTCCTAGCATTAAAAGAGTTTTCAGTGGTGCAGAGTATACCAGGCCTGTGGGTGAATACTGACAAAGCCACTTTAATCCTACACCTGCACCAGGACTCTGCCCAGCTGTAAAAATTCAATTTAACATCTTAAAACTAACCTAAAAATCCACTCTAGCAACAGTTGCTAATATTAACTGGTAGTATAAATATGCAGGTAGAAGTAGTACCATATTTATGAAATGCCATCAACTTATTAGTAATAAATATTAATTAGATATCCTGGATAAATATAAATACCAGGCTTGTAATATTAATGAATGATAATAAATGCAGTAATTAATGAATTGAGAAATACATCTAAATTGTTTGGGGGTTTATTTAATGTAAGGAGGAGAAGAGGGAGTATGGTGATAGGAACACAAAAAACAGTTCTGTCAGCAGTGCCTTCATTTCACATGCCCCTTTTTTTAACTTCAGTCTTTGTCCATTCCCACAGTTGCTCCCTAAAAGAAGGCAACCAACTGCCGCTGTTAGGGATGAAGAAGGTGACCTTACGCACTTTCACTTCTGTTCATAGCAGTGTCTTGAT
Organism: Dryobates pubescens; assembly: GCF_014839835.1. Taxonomy (NCBI): domain Eukaryota; kingdom Metazoa; phylum Chordata; class Aves; order Piciformes; family Picidae; genus Dryobates; species Dryobates pubescens. Next base: position 3,819,126 of record NC_071636.1, read on the forward strand.
TCCAAGCCCCGCTGGAGCAAAAAGGTGTGTTTGAAGGCAGATTTATGTCCTCCCCTCCTTGGTAGCACATAAGCAAAATTCACAGCAACATAGACCCATAGCACATATACCCAGAAAGATATGAGAGCACTGAGCACATCACCAAGACAAGTCCATTGAAAACGTGACATCCCAAAATATGCTCAGGATTCACAGTTATGTATCAACATTATGAAAGCCTTGAGAGATGTCTACAACTCTCTGGGATAATTAAGAATGCAATCTACTTAGAGGTACTAATTTCAGTTTGTTTCTCTGACTACAGGGTATAACACATTTGTTTCTCCTCTCTGCAGTGAACATCTTTTCCGGCAGCTGTGCGCCATCCATTGGCTTTTGGAAGCTTTGACTCTGGAACGCAGCGGCTCGATGCATTCCATATTCACCTGCTGGAATTCAAAGTCAGTGTGCAAAAATGACAGCCAGTGGCATGAGGAGTTTGGGATCTTTATATGTTGGGATCCTTTATATGTTGTTGTTTCTCTTCTTCCAAGTGATAACTGAGTGAAATGTCATTAATTCTGTGCCACTCACTGTAAACAAATTTTGCATCAACTTTGCCCCCATGCAGTCAGCACGAGTTGTGCAGACAAATCAGTAGCACAGCATGGTTTCCTATTATTGCAGCTTGCAGAACCAGGAGAAAATACTGGGCTATCCCAACCAAACTCAGTTGTGGTTTATTTCCCTTTTCTCTTTTGATTAATAATTATGCAAATTAAATGCATGTAGTAATAGATGTATGTACATTCCCACAGTCATCCCTTGGAGGGTTAGCCCAGTGAACTCAACAGAAATTCCATATACATTGTAATTAGAGAACAAAGCAGGTATTAAATGACACTTAGTAGCTGGGTTTATTCTGTCAATTATGCATGACAGTGATGGGTACTTGTAAAAGATGCATTGCTTCTGAACTTTTATACTGTTAAAAGTAAATATTAATTTAAGTTCCCAACATTTTTAGACAATGTAATCGTGTTGACATAACATGTATTTAAATTATTCATGAGTGTTTGATAAAGCAGTGAACAGTTTATGCTCTGATTTGCAGGGCAGAGCTCTTCTGTTCTCTCTCTGTATTCACAGTGAAGGCAAACTGTGCCTATTTACAACAGAAGTGACAGAGTAGCATTATATAGAATTAGCCTGACAAATTGAAAGGGACAATCAGGCCAGAATGTATTGTGGATGGGTTTTCACCCCTTTACATGTGAGGAACAATGAACTGGGATAAAAGAAACAGTTTGTAAGTTTCACAGGCACAGACTGACAGAAAAGTATAAATCCATAAAGCTTTGGATTAATTTCCAGGTCCTGAAGTAGTGCAATCTCTTGTTGTATACATCCCCTCTTCACTGTTGCTGTCTGTAACCATCACTCATAGAATCACAGACTGGGTTGAATTGGAAGGGACCTTTAAGATCATTTACTTCCATCCCCTTGCCATGGGCAGGGACACATTCCACTATACCAAGCTGCTCAAAGACCCATCCAATCTGGCCTTTGAACAGTTCCATGGAAGTGAAGAACTTCTTTGTTACATCTAGTCTAAATCTATCCTCTTCCAGTTTAAATCCATCACCCCTTGTCATATGACTACAAGCCCTGGTAAAAAGTCCTTTTCCAGCTCCCATGAAGGCTATGAGGTCTCCCTCAGAGCCTTGCCTTCTCTAGGCTGAACAACTCCAATTCTCTCAGCCTGTCTTTGTTGGAGGGGGTCTACAGCCCTTTGATCATATTCATGGCACTCCTCTGGACTTGCTCCAGCAGGACCATGTCTTTTTCATGGTGGGAGCCTCAGAGCTGAATGCTCTAGAGAGTCACCCAAGAGCAGAATAGAGCGATAGAATCACCTCCCTCAACCTGCTGCCCATGCTTCTATTGATGCAGCCCAGGATACAGTGTGTTTTCTGGGCTGCAAGCACACATTGTTAGGTTGCTTCTCATCAGCAAACACCTCCAAGTCCTTCTCCACAAGGTTGCATTCAATCTCTTCTTCAACATTATGTAACATTTTAAGTTTCAGACCTGTATAGGTCTTCATTTAGCCAACAGCATGGAAAAAGCAAACTTGCATGAATCTGCTGTCACTTCTATCCATAAAATCTTGCTGCATTGGATGAAATTGTTCAGTGCTTACACAGAGGAAGTTGAGAGCATCACCTGGCCCAGTATGTGCACAATAGTTTGTAGAATGACCGTGTTTCTTTAGGTGGTTCTTCACTTGTGACTCTGACTTATTGATGGCTTCTACACCTTGCATTGTTTTGCCATTCCTTATGAGCAAGATACACATCACAGTAGTGGTCAGCTGCCTTTTACTCTCTACTGCATTTATTAAAAGAATTTATGATAAAAGCAAGACTCTCAAAAAATGGAAAAGTAATTAAGTTGTTTTCACTTAGGGACCCTGGTGGCTGTAAAAAAACAGTGGAAGAAATGGAAGAAGAAAAGTTAGCAAAATGCATGCAGGAGCTCTTTATTACAAACACAAAGGTAACTTCATTGTCAATTGCTTCCTTGGGACCTAATCCAACTTTCCAAGCTTTTGTTTTGTTGCTTAATTGAACTCAACGATACCACATTTCCTGCTCTGGATCTTGTAACTGCAGAGTATTTGTCTCTCTAGGTTTTGAAGAATCACCTTTTGATATGAGGCAATAGGAAGAACAGTAGGTAGCTGATTGAAACTGTGGCTTGGCCTGAGTGCTAAGTACTGATGTGGGAAGAATTCAATACTCAGCTAAAACATAACTAGCCTCTTGTTTGCAGTTGCCCCTTTTTTATGACCCAGAGGCACGTAGCAGTACTTGTTCACACAAATAGGTGTTTTTCAGTCAAGGGGGGATTTCAGACTGGTATTCTGGAGGTCTTATTCTAGTAAGTTCTAACCATGGTTTGGTTGCCTTTTTCCACTGAATTTAAAGCTAAATTCAGAAACTATTGCTGAATGTTGAGGCCTTTAAAGAAAGCAAGATTCACTTGCCACATTCTAAACAAAGCCAAGGAAAGGAGAAAATGAGCAATTCAAATGAAAGCCTTTTAAAAGAAAAATGAAGTTAATACCAGAGAGGAAACTGAACACTAGAATATTATCTGTAACACTTGGTAACCGTTTTGCTGTCTTTCTGAAGCCACAGAAAGACTTGTCTTTTTGGAACTGTTGAAATAAACAGAGGAAAATGGGGAATGAGTGATGCTTAGGAGTATCATTAGGAGAACTCAATAAAGAACCAGTGGATTTCTCAGACTGTAGCTTGATCTTCAGCAGTCTACTAAAGCTTTTATTTCTTTGCTTTGTCCCCTGTAAGGCAAAATTAAACAAGGTTTGTGAAGTGCTTTTAGAACCCCAGGTGAGGCACTCTTAAAAATATGAGCTGTTGTTACATGCAGGCTATTTGCTCTTGTTATTTGTCAACACCTGCAGCTGTTGCCCTCATGCCATAATAAAGTGATTCAATAAAAGATCCTGATTTCTGCTGGGAAAGAAGCAGCAAAAGTTGTGAAACTTTTCAAAGACAAAAATTGTGGGTTTATGCAAACACTCTTCCTTCTGTTAGCAAACAGAGAGGGAAAGTCAGCAAGTCACATAAACAACAGAGTTGTTTCTAAAGGTGAGGCTTTCTGATTTTTTTCCATACAATTTTACCAGCTCTCTAAAGTCAGGTTCAAAGCAACATGAGCTGAAGAAACCAAAGTGCATGTCAGTCTTGACGTGTCTTTTAGCATTTACATTGCTGAGACTTTTTTTCCTTCCTCTTTGTATTGATCACAAATTCCTTTCTCTCATTTACATTAATATTACTTGAAGACTGCTTTTCATATTCAGTGTGAAACTTCTCATGGAAATATCAGGTTCCTCCAGGGGCACTTGCTTTATAAAACATATTGTTCTGGTTATCAGTCCTACACAATTCCGTCTGCTTTCTGTCTTCAGTTTTACATTCCTGGCACAGGAAGTTCTTTTGAGAGGTTTTTGGGTGCTGGGAGGAGACCCAAGCATTTATCAAGCCATTTTGACCTACTCTTTTCTGTGCATGATAAACTTCCTCTATTACCAACTCTCTGCAGTGTTATTCACTTAAAAATCAGTTTAATCTGTTGGCATTAATGCTACAGGAGATGAGTATTGAAGAAAGATAACAAAATGAATGAGGTAGGATCTACTCGAGAAATCACTAGCTTGATTGAAGCCACTGGAGGAAAATCTATGAGGTTACAGTAGGACCTAATATTAGAATGGTTACAGAAATCTGATTCTTCATTGTCAAATTGCTATAGAAGGACCCTCTTTTTCTATTGTTTTTTTTTCTTCTTTTTACAGAAATGCACTTGGAAACCACAGTGCAGTCTGCTTGCCAGGATGATAAACAAGACATCTACGCCAGGTATCTCTCAGATTAGCAGTCTGTCGTCTCTCCAGGGTCAAACCTCTTATGGCAGTGAAGCTTCCATTGCAGTTTTCTCTGAAGACAACAGCAAGATTAATTTGGCTTCATCTGATGCTGTGAGTGAGTCAGCACAATCTAAAGAACAGCCATCTCTTTTCCCCTGTAAGTTGCCATTCTTGACTGCCAATATCAAATGGATTTGCTTTTGGTGTTACTAGGGAAAACCTACATCCAAGACACTGCTAGATGCGCCAGTGGATTTCTCTGCAGGCATGTGACACTTTGTACAAGCCTCTGTGCCCTCCCTGGTAGCAAATTGATTTAAAGACAATATAATCCCATGTGAACATGAAGTAAGAGTTTTAATTAATCTTCAGTTACATCAGTGACATATTCAGGCATCATCCACATCTATAAGGTCAACAGGTGATGAAAACAGTGAAGCTGTTCTCTGCCATAACCAACTGATCCACTGACTATTTGCAGCTCGAGGGGGTTTGTTTAACTTAGATTTCCTATTCCATGTTCCTCCTACTGATCTAGCAGTGACTATACTTGACAGACTAGCTCATTAGCTTTGCAATGCATTTGTGTAAAGAGCTAGATAATATTAACTCTTTTCTCTTCCTTCCAAGTAAAGCTGGGTCAGAAAAGCACATTAGCATTTAGTGCTGCTTATTACCTTTTAATTGATATTTATATACTCATTATTAGGCTAATGCCATGCTGTGCTAGACTCTAAATTTCCCTTTAAGAATGAGCTGTTGGAGTCATTTGGGATAGTCCTGTGAATGCTCAGTACCTATCAAACAGGCAGCATGAAGTGTAAGACACAGAAGAAAATATTTTGTTTGGTATGTGCTTTTTCAGTACCAGTCCTTCCAGTTCAGACAGGCTGGTATCAGAAGTAGGAAAGTTTAAATGAAAAAAAAAAGTGGTAAGGTGTGTTGGAGATGGAGAACATCTTCCAGATAAGGAGCAGTTAAATAGACTAGGGCTCTTCAGTGTAGAAAAGAAATGGCTTAACACAAGGTTATGACAGATCTCAGTAACATTGTGAAGTGCATGGGGGGAAAAAAAGAAGTGATTAGAGAGCAGTTACACACAAGTTCCCCTGACATCAGATTTATGACCCACCAAATTAAATTATCTGGCAGAAAATTTAAAGCAGTGGGAAGTGTTTTTGTGCAGTACATGATTAAACTTGGGAATTCATTGTTACAATATATTACTGGAGGTATATCCAAATCCAAAAGCAATTTAAATCAATAGCAGTAAAAACAATTAATTGCTCTTAACTGTAAAGAAATGGACATGTTCCCTGGGTCTGAAAGATCTTTAGGTTCAGGATGCCAGAAGCTGGCTGGATATATAGGGAAGCTTGTGCTAGTATCATGTCGTAACCCTTACAGCTGCTGCTGTCCACAGCTCCCAGCACAGATGAATGAGGCTAGTGGAGAATTCAAAGCTATAATTTCAATCAGTTTGTTTACAAATGTAGGTTAACAATTGGTTTATGTGTGAGATGAGATTGGAAAATAATCTTGAGAGCTGTAACAGCTGGGAGCCTGTGTTTGCTGTGGGGCATAAATCTCTTGTGGTATGTGTGATGTATGGGAAGTATGTTCGGTGCAAACTCTGGAACAGCATTTATCGCATGATTGCCTGCGATTTCAGGGGACTGGCCTGAGTTGCCAGGCTGGCTCTCTTGAGGATTATATTCCTAGCCCTAAAAAATATGGGAAGCTAGTTTCTGCAGGGCAGCTCTGTAGAAAAGATTGGATTTTGTAATGAATTCTGAGGATGCCAGAATCGTGTTTAATCCAGGATTTTGATTATAGAATGCTTCATGGACAAATCAGAAATGGATTACAAGTACAGCTGTATACCCTACTTTCACAAAGCTTCATGTAACTCATACAGGCATAATTTTGAGAGCACACAACCCTAGCCCCCATGTGTACATCTATATGTTGCAGATGTGAGAAGGAGATTCTGTAGCAGTAGCGGATACAGCTGAATGTGACTCCTCTTACAGGGGAGGGGAAAATATTTCCTAAAAGGAAAGACTTCATAACTCAATAGAAAGCCTTTTTTCCAGCTGTAATTTTGATGCTGCTGTTTGGGGACTGCTGCTGTGGAATGTCTGCTTATACAACTTTGATTTTTCAGTGCTACTGGCTGATTGAGGACCTGTACTAGACCTTAAGTTTAAATGTTACATCATGTTGACAAAGGTAAATGTGGAAGCTGCAGTCCTTGTAGCTGTGGTTATAACAGCAGGTCACTTGTGAGGTAGCCTCATTTATCATTCAGTCACCACCTAATCAAAGGCTTTACAAAGCAGATTATGTCCTGAGCTTGCTTCCTTCACCACATTTAAAAACATTCTCTTTTTGTGCAGACAGAGACTATATGAGCTAAAGGTACTAAAGTTAAGCTTTATTTTTATGGTTACTGTGTCATGAGGAGGTGGAGCTTAGTATTTCAAAAGTATTATGAATGTGGACAAGCTTGAGTATTTGTTTTCCCAGTATCTCCAAGTGCAAAACGGAGAGCAGGGAGTTATTGTGCCCTCTGTTTCTGTTCATCAGCCAAAAAGATGAGCTCTCCATGGTATTAGCCCTGATTTGCTTCCTGTCTTCTGTCTGCAGTATCTGCCCACAGGAGTGCTTTCTGGACTAGCTTTAGGCAGTTCAACAGGTCTTGCAGAAAATATCAGATGCAGCCACTGCTTAGTATAGCCCTCCTCCCCCAAAACATCATCTGTGGAGTCTGTGAGTTTCAGATGTCCAGCCACTCACTTTGCACAAGCGGTAACCACAAATAGAAAGGACTGGGCTCTTCTTGGCACGCAGCGTCAGAACACTCCTTAGAACAGATGTGATTTGGTATGCAGCATAAACCTCAGAACAGAAGCTCTCTGCCCATATTCATGTCAGGTTCCAGACCCTGGCAGGGGCACGGTCAGGCTGTGCATTCAAACTGCTCTAGAAGGTCCAGTAGTGTGCCAGCTCCTTACAGGCTTGCACTGAGGCTAGTAAGGGCCACAGGGGAGCCATCATTAGAAGCAATCAGTGCCAGAACTTAGGAATTTCTGACTGGGACCTTGGCACTCTTGACACTCACCTGGCCACAGCTAATAGAGGATCTTCATTATAAGCATAATGCTTAAAATTGTAGCCCATTAGCTGGTGCACAGCAAGTTGTTTCATCCATGCCTTGCATTTATAAATTCACAGTATTGTATTAAAATCTGTATTTCTAACAGAAATTAATCCCTAAAAATAACTCATGCTGCTATTTAACACAGTCAGCATTCAGCAGTCATTTTTATTACACTGTGTGTGGTGTTTCACTGAAATGTGGGAAAAGGGCCGTTTGAATTTGGAGATTAAAACTTCAAGGTGTTGAGTGCTTAGTAAAATGTCACTCATTACCATGTAGGACATGGTGAGCACCTCAGAGGATGACTTAGAATTTGATAGCTGACACTGGGATTTTTAATAACAAGAGTGACAGTTGTTTTACTGCATGAGTGATTGGAGGGAATAATGCAGAGAAGATGGCTGCCTCAGTGTCTCTCCAGGGATTTGACATCAAAGCAGGAATGAAAGAGTAGTGGGAAGGAAAACGAAGTTGTGGATTTGAAGAAAAATGGTGAGTTAAACTGGCTTTCCAGGTATTCAAGGGAGAGGAGAATATAAGCATCCTCATTACAGTGGCAGGCTGAGAGTGAAGGCTGTTATTAGTGTGAGTCCTGCTCAAAGGTGGATAATCTGGAAACTATAGGCAATACCTGAAGTTTTAGTGGATGCTGATAAGGAGACAGAGAGGTAATCAGGCACCTGTTAAATGCATTAAATTCCATATGACATTTAAAAGGAGAATGGCAAAGTGATATGGTAGACTTAGAAATTTAGAAGACTTGACAGTTTATGCCAGTGGAATGCTGACAGCACAGCACAGGAACTGAAAATAGACTTTCTGCATAGTTCAAATCTACTTCTTTTTAGTGCTCCACTTTTATAAGCATCTAATGGATAAAATATGTACTATCTTCTACTTGATAGAGGGTTGTGGGTTTTTTCACATCTGGAAGACCAAAGCTTACATTTTCAAAAGGGGCTTAATGAATTGAGTGCATTCATATTTGGGTACCAATCTTGAAATCTCTTTTAAAAGCTGGGCTTTTCTGAAGAAACTTGAATTTTTGTTAACACTCAATAGCAGATTTCTTTGGCCTGTCTCGTTCAGGCCAGCATTTATGGCATCCTCTCTGCAAAGAAGAGAGGAATGCACTATTCAGTTGGCATGTTTTTACAGAAATTTTTTGTTGTTGCTGTTATCAGCCTTGCAGAAAATGATCCAAATGACACATGAAGCCATGTCAAAAGTTGGCCATAAACAAGGAGAGATGGTTAAGAAGACTGGACTGCAGCGGTACGTTGCCCAGTGGGTTTCAGACTGTCTAGAGGAAGCAGCTCATCAGGATAGAGTTGGGTTGGGTTGGGTTTTTTTCTTTCTTTTTCCCCCCAAACAACTACATTCAGCAGTCAGTGAATTCAGATGATGTTTATATTTGTTGGCAGGGGTGGCAGAATAGCTCATTTTACCACTATGCAGGCAGTATGTATTTTCTGGAAAGCCATCCTGTGAATCTTGCCTTTTCAAACAGGAGAGATTTTTCTGTCTTATTCTGTAGAATTGTTTCTGTTCCTACCCTTGAATTTTTCAGTAGTCTCTCTGTAACAATTCCAGCTAAGCTCACGTTTGATGCATTCCCTCATTACTCACCTCCATGGTTGTTTCCACAACTATAAGATCAACATAACAAACCTTTCCTACAATTAGATTTTGCTGAAGCATTTTTCACCTTGAGCTGAGATGAAGGGAGATTTGTCTTGTACCTGGATAGCTCCAGCAAGTCTGCAATATTAAGAATGTTTTATCAGCACCTGCAGAATGTGTCATGTTCTGGAGAAGGCATTCTGTACACTATTTTAGACCTTGCTATGTCTTGCAGTGGGCTGCCAGTGGCTCAGAAGAACTACAGAGTAAATAAGGACGAAGAGGGGAAGCAGAAGCCCATAAGGTAAGGGCACACATCAGATTTCAAAGCACATTGTACGGTGTATAAACTCAAGTCTGTGTGTGAAAAGCATTTGGCGTGCAAATATCAAAAAGCATTTGGCAATTACCTGAGACTGGAGCTGGCCAGTGAAACCTTGCAGCATATTTAGAACATTTCAGTGCAATATCAAGGCACTTTCCTGGAAGGATTTGACTGGAAAGTTGGTAACAATTCAAAAGTAATTCTTTCATAAATTTGCTTTATTAAAAACCCCTGTAAATGATACTACATTTGGATTTTTACTGAGAATCGGGAGCTCTCAAAATTTACATGGGCTGACATTGTTGTATGTCCTGAGCAACATAGGTGCTTGCCACAAAATGTTTACCACCAGGAGCTAATTCCAGTTTCCTGTGCTGTTTTTGTCACAGCTGCCATATCAGTTCCTTCATTAAAAGCAAATCTAACTTGTGTGCTGATATGAGGCAAAAGTTCACAGCAGTGCATGAAGAAGCAGCTTCTCGTTTACATGATACCTTGGTAAGACTTGAGAGGTAGGAAGAGACTGTTTTCTGTATACTCTTAAAGCACTGCACACCTTACTTCCAACCTTTTAAAGACAACTGATATGGGGTTACATTAATATATGGATGATAGAAAGTTTAATGAGTGTCTACAAAAAACCTGTATTACAGGTTAAATATTTATAGCAGCTTTTTGTTATATTTCTGAATGATTTTCCTGGAAATAGCTTTGCTAAGACATTGGATGCACTTACTTTGGACACTGTAGTCCTTTTCTCCCAAAGACAGAACAGTAAGTTTAGCCCACAGGCAGGCTGTTTTGCCGTCTTGTGTTTCCAGTTCAGAGATCACTCTATGTTGCTTTGACTCTTCTCTGAGTAACAGTTGCAATGTCCCCTCTCAAGGCCTTTCCCCAGATCAGTGATGTTTCTGCCTTGTTGAGGAGCCAAAGCCTGTCATCCTGTTCCTTTCGCCCATATCACACACGTCGCATTCAGCTGTGATGTTTGTGCAAATTCTTTTTTCTCTGTAGGCATCAGACCTGAGATCCTGCCCTACACTGCTGTTCTGAAGGTTATTATAGGCATAGTTTTCTTTCCTCTTCTCACTGCCTCAATCTTCCCATTCTTCTGTTCCATTTTGTACGTAGATTTTGTCTGTCCCCAGAGCTTTCCTTACCTGGAGCTGGGTCCTTGTTTTCTTCCCAGAGCAGCTGCTGTGACTGCAGAAGGAGCTAATAATTCCAGCATCCTGCAGTACAGAAGGACAAGACACACGGAAACTTACTACTTGCAGCATGTTACCTTTCTCCACACAGCCAAACAAGCATATTCTATCTGATCAGCATTTGGAGGTGAAACCTCAGTTAGGCAGGATATAGCATCAATAATTTATTGGAAAGTAGATGTTTGTTTGTGTGATAACACAGTAGTTCTCTTTGTAGGAATGCATAGATGAGCCCGGTATCTGGGTCAAAATTCTAGCTCAAGGCACTCTGTTCCACCTCTCTTCTGCCATATTTTAAATTACTCTAAAACACTACACAGTGTTCTCTTTGATTTTAAGCAGTGGATACATGATAGAAAGTGGAGGTTGAATATCAGTTTGAATACTTTGATTATGAAGTTTATTTCTTACCTGCAGCCTAGAGTTAATATAAACCAAAACCACTTTTTTAATCTGTTTGTAGAAACATGAATGCATACAGAACACTGCAGAAGCCAAAGCTGTTACTGGTGTCCACAGACTAAACATGCAGTGTGTCCTTCACATTCATTGTATCTTCCTTCATATCTTCCTGTTAAAACTATGTAGAATTGTGGTCATGTTTGAAACACAGCTTTGACTTTGGGGTTTTCTTGGTAGGAGGCAGGAAGAACGATGCTATCTAAAATACCAGGCTTTGAAAGAGTTGAAGTGTTTCAGAGAAGACATGGAAAGAATGAGACGGCTGAGCGTGAGAGACAAAAGAGAGCATGATGAAGATGGACTAAACTGGTGAGGAGGCACAGAAACCCTCAGTTCAAATGAGATGGTCAGGGTCATAGAATTGTCTTTGGTACAAAAAGCTTTTTTTTTCCTTTCCTTCTTTTTTTTTTCCTTCTTTTTCCACAAAACAATGTATCACTAGAAACCATTGGATCAGTTGCTGGAAATGCAGGCTCTTCAAACTGGTAGCAACAAAAATACAGATAAAATCTCTAAGAGCAGATCTCAGCCTGCTCAGCAAATACATTAATTAGAAACAGTGTGAAAGGGGCAAGCAGAGTTCCTTCCTGGTGATGTCAGGCAAAAAGCACTGAGTCTTTGCATTCACACACCCTCCCCAGAGTGCTGCTTTACAGGAGACTTCTTCCAGCAGGAACTGTGTAAAACTCTACCTCAAAGATGAGAGATAACTGTATAAAAAGTAGATGGGTTAGATTCACAACTTGTTGCTGAACTGAACATTCCCAGTACTAAAACTGATGGCACAGGAGACTTTGGCTCTAGCTGTACATACACATTAAAAAGAAAAATTTCCCTGCCTTTGTTTGAGCTGCACATGGATTATACTGCAGCACTTGCAAGGGCAAGTAGTGTAATCACCTAAATACTTCCCAGTACAGCAATTCTGCAGATTACTAGTGGTTTATGTTTGAAAGGATATTAGCTGTATCCACTGATCAGCTTCCAGATACACACTAGAAATAGCCTACTGGAATAGCTCAGCAAGCTCACAGTGTGTTCCCTACTGCCCTGTCTGTGAGAACTTCTTGGACATGGGACTATAGAGTATTCAACCTACATCGAATGCAGTTGTTTGGGGTTTTTTTCCCTAGCCTGCTCTCTTTTGCTCTCCTTGCTATTGAGCCTCCTCTCCTTCATCATCTGAGGTAACAAAAAGTCCATTTCTAATATCAGGTCCAAAATGCAGGTGGGCTAGGAGACATCAATCACACATCAGTCATGCATTAATAAATACACCTAGTCTTGGCCTGCCTCACAGAACTAGGTTTAACATACATGTTTGTCAAACATATCTGTTCCAGCTGTCCCCCAAATTTACAGTTCAACATGTAAATAAATTCTGACACTGGAGTAGATGTGATCTTTGCTTTTATATTTATAGATCTGCTAGAAGAAGCCTTAATATGGGAAAAGTGGTGTCAGTATAAAGGAGACTATGCTAATATGGCTTTTTAGTTTTCCCCCCTGCAAGAACAGCACTATGAGTCTGATGCCCTTCATAGTGAGGGAACTGTCTCGTTTTGACTGTACCAGCACAGATAGATGAGCTTTCTGTGCCAGGCCTGTTCTGCAAAGCACCATCCATGAGAGGTATGAAGAGTGAAATCTCTGACAAGGCTGGACAACCCCCTTGTGGAGACACAAGTCATGAGAGAGATTTCTTTCATCATACCGCTTTACATTTGCAACAGGGCTGTTTTTATCCAATACTCTTGCAAACACTGGCTTGCCAAGAAAGCTGAATCACAGCAGAAACACTTCACTAGTATATGCTGTCAGTCTACTTGTCTCATCTCTCTCAAGAAGTGAGAAAACTCAAAAATAATGTAAAATATGAACACTGCAATGTAAGAGTATGCTAAAACAGCTTCCTTTCTCAAACAAAATATCTCAATGCATGGATGGATTATAAAAGGCCTGTGATACAGTTATGGTATCCTGGGTAATCTAGCCAGTGTTAATGAATTGGCTACATACCAACAGTGTACTACTGAGTGTAGAACTGGCCATACTGAAGACAACAACCTACATGTTTCCTTTTTGTCTGGTTTAAGGAAGAAATTCCTCCCCCCCTCTCCTGCTGTGCCAGTAACGTGTATCCTAAACTGCAGGGAGGCAGCACTTCCCACTGATGTGTTTCCAAAGCCTCATCCCTTTGCAATGAAAGCTGCAGCACAGCCCAGTCATGCACAGTAATAGTAGTTTTGGAACATCAGTCTCCAGGACTGTCAAAGCAGCACTACAGAATTTATACAGAACATTAAAAACAAAGGCAGACTTTTCACAAGAGTCTTATTTTTATTGTAATGTGTAATTCTCCTGAATCTCTATATTCAGAGTGAAATGGTGAAGACTGCATGTTACAGTGCACTTAGATCAGAGAGATTTATTTCATCACATAGAGAGAGGAGAATGATGATAGCAGAGGGAAAAGGGATAGTAAAGAGACTCAGAAAGCGTGTCAGATCGGGCACTGATTGCACCGGGAAATCCATAGAGGCTAAAAAATAATAAATAGAGAAAAGATAAAGAGGACAAATCTGTAGTAAAATGGAAACATTTGTTAGGATTTTATTATTTCCTTTCATACTCAAGTTTATCATCCAAAATTTAAATGAACAACAAAGATGCATCCCTGCAGAGGGAATTGGTGCACAAGTCCAATAAAGTAAAGCTCTTCCACATTATTCACTCAGAATTTCACTGAATATTGCAGTCCCCAGAGAGCCACTTTTTCTGTTGAAGTTATGGAGGTGGTGAAGTGGCAGAAATGCCAGGCAAACCCAGAGTTATTAATAAGATATGCATTTGTTCCCATGGCTGCTCTTTTATTGCTGTTCTTCTCTCTGTTAAAGGTTTCCTGTATTACTTGCCAGGCTCCCAGAGTCTGTGAAGAGTGACCATAAAGTACAGAAAATCTTAAAGAAACTTGAAAAATATGGCAAGACTCCTGGCTTGAAAATTCATCCAGACACCTTTCTTAAGGTTCTGGCCGACCTGCAGGTGTGGGAGCTGTGTTGTCCAGAAGTTGCTGCAGCTGTGGAGGTGAGATGATTCCAGGTTTTGATACTTTGTGTGATAAGGGTGAGGAGAGCAGGAACCTGTGAGTGAAATTCATACAGTGGAAAGTTACCAGATGAAATCATTTAGGATCTCACTAAATGAAGATGCTACTGCTTATCTTTTATGAGGCACTTTGAAGTCCTCAGAAGAAAGACATTATGACAAGCATTGGATTATTAATCAGTATATTTTTATTATTGTGTCATTGTTGATTTACTTGCTTCAACCATGAAGTGACATCTGTCATAAATTGTCAGGGCACTTGAAGAGAAACATTAACTTGTGCCCTGAAAAGGCTTTTATTCCCAGTAGTAACATCTATGAGCTTTTCAAGTTAATGTATTACATCACTGACAGAACTCTGCAGATATCTTTTGTGTTTTGCTTCAGCAACATTAAAAAAAATATCTGCTTCTCAACATCTCAAGTTGGGCTCAACTCTTGTGGTTCCTCCCCTTCTGCCAATTGCTTATAGGGCACAAGAAAGGAAAGAAAACACCTTTAGAATGTACACTGCTACGTTCGCTAAGCAGGTACCTAGCTTACAAAAAATGGCAACGGTGCCACCTTGTGTCTCTAGTTCTCATCACAGTTGTTTCCCTTAATCTCGCAAGACCAACAGAAACCTGAGAGGCTGCAGGTTATAGTGCATTTTACATTATGTCGAGTGTTATTTTGCCTTACAGGACCAAAGGTTAAGCACCCAACGTGTCCAAATCACACCATCTGTATTTGCTGGGTGTCATATGAAACCCACCCAGTTGTCTTGTGCCCTCATTCACGTAGTTGCTAACCAGAGAAGGCAGCCTTGCCCTAATGCTCAATATCTAAGCCTGTTCCTTGCTGGGTTTAGTTCTGCTTTTTGGCTATTTGCTTTCCATCCCCTTTACATTTTGACCTCTCATATTAGGGAAAAACACATTAGCACAGCTGAATCTCCTGTCTGCTTGTTTATACATCTTTTGGCAGCCACAGAGGAAGGAGGACCTTGGTGGTCCTTCTGACTGGAATAAATAAAGGAAACTGTCACATTTTAGGAGCAAAGAAAGCATCACTCAATATGACCTGGCAGCTAATGACAGTGGTCTCAGATGAAGTTCTTACTTAACTTCAAGTTGCTTTAATGTATGTACTGCAGTGGTAGGTAGAAGACAGCTGCAAGTGTAAAACACAGAGACTCGACTTGGAAGGATTCAGGACATAAATTACAATAAAGATGATAGAGTTTTCCTTTTAATTCAGTTTGGAGCACACCCATCTGTTCTGAAAGTTCCATTAAAAGCATTTGGGGGATATAAAGCACTATACCAACTGTTTGCAAATGCCATTACATTTGTTTTGTTGTCACAATGGTCAGTTTTTTTCCATGTTATCTCTATCTTACACATAAATCAAAAGTTCAGGAAAGAACCTCTTTGTGTTGCAGTTTGTACGTGAAAGTATTGTGCAGATGCCAGAAGAGGACTTCAACAAGTGGTTCCAGGCAAGAGTACCCCACCTCAGTGCACAGTCCTTCACCATTTAATCAGCTAGATGAGGTGGTTTTCCATCTAACAGCTGTCTTCAAGTGGAAAACTACTGCCTGTTGGATCTGGCTCAAGGAATACTAGAGAAGGGGAGCTAACTGACTGGCTGCTCCTGTGCAACTGAAATTTGTCCTTCTTGAGTGCACCATAGAAAATAAAAGCTAAATACTGTTGCTCCTTCCTGTATGACATCTTGGACACACCATCAGATTTCACCCCCCCAGCCAACCATGTAGGATGAATTTCAACTCCCAGGTCAGGTCATTTTTTTCAGACATTCATCTAATAATACCTCCAGTACAACAGTCATCTACTCAATGCAGATACGCTGATTTTCAAATCTAAATGGCCTTGTCTCTGCTTGCTCTTTATTTTAGCTCTCCTCTATAAATAGTATCCCAAGCACAGGGTAGTTACAAGCTTAAAGACAGTTCTTATTTTACATTAATCCTTTTTCATAATTCAGATGATTTATTTTTGCACTAAGTTTATTCTGCAGCTGTGATGTGATTATGGATTAATTCTTGCCTCATTAAAATCTATATTGAAAAAGAAAGCATCCTTAGATGCATTTTCCAGGTTTTCACCTGAAGGTGTTTTCCCCTGATTGCCTCAGCATATCTTTGCCATTACTGCACTGGTAACAGTAGGATGACAGCCCTGAACTCACAGACGGAGATAAATACATGACCTTTGTGAACCTGTCTGGCCTTAACTGTGTATTCCATAGTGGGTGAAATTTGCTGGGTGGTGGAATCAGTGATGCAGTGACCTTCTAAGCTGATGATGGTAATGAGCTGTTTGCCAGTCCAGAGGACTCATTGCAATGGGAGAAATGCTGTTGACTCTTCAGCTGCAGTAAGGACCTGCTTAAGGTCCAGGTGAGTACAGTGACCATTGGCATGTAAAATGTTAGTGATGGGTAGCTTTATTTTGTCCCCTCCTCACTATCCAGAGACAAATGTTTTTAAAAGAAAGGAGCCAAGGACACAGAGTTCTTTGACTTACAGCCATGAGACAAAGGTAAGCTCTTAAAGTTCTGTTGTGCTCCCATTTTTCTGATTCTGTATTCTATTCTCATTCTATGTGGCCATAAGCTAGCACTGGTACAGCTACCAAAGCCATTCTTTTCCGCTGTCCATGCTTTTCTTTTAGTCCATCTCAAAATCCAGTGACAAAATTCCCTCCAAAAGTCTTGAGGATTAGTCTAGCATCCAGTGAAATCAGTGGCAGTGCCTCTGCCAGATCAGCAGCATGAGGTCTCATTCTGACCTGTGAGACCACAGCTCCACTCTTCACTGTGTCCTTCCATTTCTTTCAACTTCTTTGCAGCACTCCCACAGGTCTTGAGAAACCCCAGCTCTGCTGTTCCTTTGAGATCACTTCCCCATCACCTGAGTCAAACTTCATTGTCACTGCTGTTGCCTTACCCAGTGTCGAACAAAAACAAATCTTAATTTAGCAGCTTGGGAACTGTGGAAACCTTCATCTTGATCCTTCCTCACGAGATAGATCTACAGAAATAAGACTGTGAGTTTTCCTTATGTTTAAGAAATGGAAACAATGGGGCAGGTCCTCATCTGGAGGACATGAGCCATGCTGCCAAAATCAAAATTTGATCCCACCCGAGCATGTGACCTAATGTGCCTGCCTGTAAGATGAGATGATTGTGCTAAACGTAATTAGCTAATGTCTTGGGCAGCTCTTTTTGCTCCCAAAGCAGAATGTTAGGATTCTCCAATGTTCTTGTGAGATGATGAGATGTGTATGTTTTGTTTGACAATGGCTCTCCTTTTGCCACCAGGTAACAAAAGAGCAAAAGAGGCTCCTCCTCTGAAAAGAAAATGGATTCTATTTTACCCTCTTCCAGCACCAGCCTAAATTTCTGCATCTTTTACTCTCAGGCAGAGAAAAGCTCCTCTGGAACAAAATAGCAGCTTAATAGCAGCTTTGATTTTGCTGCTTCCTGACAAACCTAAGAGTTTCTTCAGGCAAGATTCTCAACTCTACTCAAGTGTTTGTTTGCTGGTTTAAATTACCAAAACAATGCAAAGAGGCTAGAGGTCCATACCCAGATAAAAGAAGGCTTGGAAGATTTTGGGTTTTTTCCTATAGATATCTTAGATTCACCCAAATACTTCCATGAATAATCTCACAATCTATGACTTGCTTCAGCAGACCCTTGCAAGGTAGGTTCACAGTAACCCATTTAATGCATTGGAGATAGATGCACCAAGAGCCCAAGCAATTTGCTAAAAGTTAGCAGAGTGTGTGGCAGAGCTGCATGGATTAGTGTTCTGTCTGCTCACCCTTCCTCCCACTCTGTTCTGGCTCTTTACAACTTCAGGCCAGTCAATCACAAATTCCATTAGCCAAAACAAACCATGCAATCTTGGATTGGTTGCTTTCCTTCATGTACTGGAGGGATGCTTGGGGGATTCAGACACCGAACTCACAGAGAATCCTGTTTCCTGCTGTCTGATGTATTCCCAGCATCCTCCAATCCCCACTCTCCTCAAACACCTCTGTGAAACTGAGATCAGAATGTTTTCCTGGGTCTCACCAGTAGTAGGAGGGCAGGAAGCTACTCTTGCCTGAGAACTGTATGGATATTAGGCTGGCAAATGTTACAGGAAAACTCATCAACTAATACAGGAAGTAATGCCTCTTTCACCATTCACCCTTCCCTTCTACTCCACAAGTGTTCTGAAACTATCATCTCTACTCTTTTATTCACAGGAAAGCTTTCCTCATGGTAGAAAAGAAGCCAACCATGCTATTATATCAACAGCAATACTCCTGCTGCAGCAGCTTATAAATAGGGAGTCTAAAATAAACATCTCTATCTTTCTTGGAGATAGGTTGGTTTATTGTAAATAAATGTCACACATCATAGGGGCGTTCAGAAATCAGGGTACATCTTCCTAATTGGGATTTCAGCTTTATGTATCACCACACTCTTCTGCTGTCTGGTAAATTAATGGCACCATGCCAGCATATTAAAGAGATGCAGCTATATTTGGCCTCACACATTAATAACAGCAACTCTTTTTGCTGCATTTTAATAAATACTGCTTTTGTAGCATTGCAGAAGAAGAAAGCTCAGACTAACAAACCCCAGGATATTTGGGACCAGCTCCAGCTCCTATTAAGGTCAGTGGAAAGGTTCTTATCGACCCTGTTGAATATTGATTTCTGTGAAATCAGAATAGGTTGTTGTGGCAAGTGCAATGGCTGATCTTGTAAGCAGCCAGTTAATCTTTCATTCAAGGCACAAACTGAGTGGTTTTACCTATGCTTTTTGCTATGCATAAAGCCTACACAAAGCAAAAAGAAACCCAAACAAATAAACACCCCACTTCCCAGTGGGAAAGCTGACCAACCACCACCAAAAGGGTCTAGCTTCCTCCTGAAAAAGATCATAAACAGCTGATCATCACAAGAAGTTAGAAGGACATACCAGGGCCTGACACACCCATTTCTTGTATTCTTCTTAATCATCTGTCATTGACCAATGTCAAAGATGGGATGGAGATGAATGTTGTTTTACCCAAAGCTGGGTGGTTTGTGACTAAATTAGAGACTAAAAGAATTAGCTAGAACTGTTGGGTAACAGCCCAACACACCAGTGTCACTGTAGCATGTTTGACATTGTATTTATCTATTCATTAGGTTAACAGGAAGCAGAAAGGATATTCATTCAGGACTCCTTTCAACAGTGAGAAGCAAGGAATGTTCTTTTGCTGCCATGCTAGAAGGGCAGGGAAGTGGCAGCATTCATTCCACTGAACCAGCCACCAAGTTACATATTTTGAGGATGCCACCACGGCTGACTGATTCTTCTCTTCTTTGTGGTAAGTCTCCATTTCCATGACAAAGTGCAATCCTGTGGAATAAAAGGCAGATACCAGATTTTTCTGCAGTCAAGAAGGGAAATAAAGGGTGTATTCCACTGGGAGAGAAAGAATTTACCCTTGCACAAATCAGAGCAACTCTTTCCCATCAAAATATGCCCTCTGGAGGAACTGGCATACTACAGCTACACAGTGTCCTGCAGGCTTCAGACTGATTACTGCATCAGCCCCACACAACTACACACTTTTCAATGGTGTTAGTCCTGATTAACAATGTCAGCTTTCAAGATTCTGATTTTCCATTGTTAACCTAGACTTTTGCAGTGCACTTCACAGGGGCAAGAGTAGACCCTAAAGTAGGAAAAGGCTGGTGGGGGGGAAGCCTTTTCTCTTTAACATATCTCTTTTTCTTTCTTTTTTTTTTTTTCCTCCTCCCTAGCAAATGATTGTTTCTTTTCTCTGTGATTTATGTAGCTTTTTATTAGGGTGGCTATGTTTTAGTACATTACATTGTAAATTACACCCAACTATCTATGATGGATTTAGTCACTGGGCTATAAATTGCAGTGGATTTTTAAAAGAACCCATCATGGTTGACAACTGGAGCATCTAATTTATTTCTAGTGCCAGATTACTGTAACAGTCATCAAAACATTGTCTTGCACAGCTTATTAGAACATTTCTCAGAATGTTCTAACAAATACTTGCCTCACTACCTTTGGTTCTTCAAACCATGTTTACAAAGTAGGGCAGGTTGCAGCTAAGGGAAATACATATGGTCTATAATGAAAACTTTGCAGAAAAAGTGTGGAGGGAAGATTACAATGTCCAGCTGTTCCCATTTTTTGTAGGAAAAGAGGAAGAACTGTGACCCATATAATCTAAGTGGCTGAGACAAGAATTACAAAAAAGCAAGCTTTTGCCATTGGTAAAAAATAGACTTGATTATTGCTAGCTTGTAAAATGAATCCAGGACATGAGCATGGGCTGAATGAATATTGTGCAACTCTCTTTAAAGCCCTCTCCAGATCCACAAGAGATTAACCAGATTTTCCTATGGATGAAGTGTAAAAAGAAAATGCTGGTATTACTAAACAAAACAATCATTTCATGTGAAAACTGTGTGGGGATGAGCAATATGCAGTCAGATTCCTCAGTCACAGGCAAGGACCGGTAGCTAGGTAGTCCTTCTGTAGTTACAGCCACCTCTGTAGCAAATGGGGATGAGAAGCCCTTTGCCCACACAGAAATGCAGAGCCCAGTTCATGTGTTCTGGATTGTCACCATTTCTGGAGAATTTCTCTTGATGTTAACTGCAGAGGGGGCTAAAAGAAATCACCTGGCCAGAGGCATGTAGCTAAAACTCTATTTTCTGAGTATCCCTCCTCCAAGGAGCATTTTTTTCTGTGATACTATTGCACCTGGATTTTTGACACCATGGCAATTCTTCCTCAAAGCAGAATATTTGACCATTTATCAGTCCAATGTGCTGGTGGCTACTCAATCAGTAGCTGTATCTGTACTGCAACTCAACATCACAGAACAAAAGTGGACACTGAGTTTATACATTTGAACAGGTTGGGGGGTTTTAAATGATGGTAAAAGTAATGTTTAAATTAGGTAGAAGAATCATGTCCTGTTATGTCTACAACCAGTGTCTCAGTGGCTTTTTTTGCATTAAATTATCTCCTGAAGTAATAGTTAAATGAGTTCTGGGGCCTCATTCACCAGTATGCCCTAGGCCACTGCAATTACACTTGAAATAAAGCTGGAGTGGCATTGATCAGCCAGATCCAAATTTGATGACTCTTCTAATTACTGTATTTGGGAATCCTTAATGAAAGAAGAAGACGTGTATATGGGTGAAAGGAGGAGAGATGGTTCCTATGGGATGATACACAATGAAAAAGTGCTAAGTATATTAATTATTGATAGAACAATTAGTATTCAGCTTATCCCACAAGCTCAGATCAGAGTCCAGATCCAAACTTTCCCTAATGAGTGCATTTAGCCTTTTGGCTCAGGCCCTACCTTACTTGTAACATAACTGACCTAGTCCAACCACAGAACAAAACACACAGGCAGACCTGTGGTTTGCTCTTGTAGGTGTTGTGTGAAGATGGAGATGACCTGGAGAGATCTAGGGAGAGACTGGCTGTGGGGTGAGTGAGAACTGATTAAATACATTGTCTGCATCAAATGTCTTAAGAGAATATGAAATGGTATTAAATGATCCTAAAATGCTTTCACAAACATTTAAAACTTATGAAAATTACTCAAAACAGCAATTTTCAGTTATTTGCTAGTAGCAATTAGTCTGCAATTTCTTTGATTAATACAAATACCACTCAAGTTGCAAAAATTGTTCAAATTCATAAACTAATAGGTCTGACTCTGAATATTATCTTTCTTTAGTCAAAGAGCACATCCACACCCCTGATCACTCAAAATTAACAGAGCAATGCTGCTTTTGGTCTTTGCCTAGCTGTGAAACAGCAGGTGTCAACTGACATAGAATCACAGAATTATCAAGTCTGAAAGGGACCTCAAGGATCAGCCAGTTCCAACACCCCTGCCATGGACAGGGGCACCTCACACTACATCAGGTTGCTCAGAGCCACATCCAGCCTGGCCTTAAAAATCTCCAGGGATGAGGCTTCCACCACCACCCTGGGTAACCAGTTCCAGTGTCTCACCACCCTCATAGTGAAGAATTTCTTCCTAACATCCAATCTGAATCTACCCATTTCTATTTTTGTTCCATTCCCCCTAGTCCTATCACTCCCTGACACCCTAAAAAGTCCCTCTCCAGCTTTTCTGTAGGTCCCCTTAAGATACTGGAAGGCCACAATAAGGTCTCCTTGGAGCCTTCTCTTCTCCAGACTGCATAGTCCCACCTCTTTCAGCCTATCCTTATAGGAGAGGTGCTCCAGCCCTCTGGTCATCGTTGTGGCCCTTCTCTGGACATGTTCCATGCAAGTGTACCAGCTGCACCCAGTTGTTCCCTGTTCCAGACAGGCCCATAGTGTCCAGGGACAAGCCTACCTAAGGAAGCCTACCCTGCCCCAAGAAGAAAGTTAGTGAGGACATGTAGGGCATATATAATAGAGTCCTTCATTAGAGAAGAGCCTTGAATGGTTTGGTTTGGTTTGGTTTGGTTTGGTTTGGTTTGGTTTGGTTTGGTTTGGTTTGGTTTGTGAGAGCTCTAAAACTGCTTCTATTCTGCACAGCCTAAATCTAGCTTTTCAGGCATGCTACAGAAGGCAGCTTCTAAAACACTGCTTAGCACAGTAATGGAATCAAAATGTGCTTTAGAAGTTATATATAAAGAGAATTTCTGCCTGGGATTCATCTCCCCTACTCTCTAATCCCAAAGCATGGAAGTTTACTTCTGGTTCGTTCTCCTCCACATGCATTTTAAAGGAAGCTTGACTTAGCTGAGCTATGATGCTCTGTTTTCAGGTGGTCAAAGCGAGGTAAGATAAATCTTGCCATTTCGGTGCTACAAAAGGACTGCTACAACAGACTGTCTTGTCAGTCATATGGAGAAAAACTTCCAAGAACATGAACTCATTTGCAGGGAAAAGAAACACTGAGATAAAACAAGGGCTCTTCACAGCATATCACAGGTCACTCAGCACTGAACAGATGCCCCTTGCTGTCTGAGCTATGTTGGTATGTGATTAAATCAGGCAGGTCAGGAGCCAGGAGATAGAATGGGAAAGGATAGATCATTAAGAACAGCTGAAGACACTCCCCTATGTTTAAATACTAGCAGGTTTGCAGTCAGCTCATTCATTGGCTTGAAATGATGATAGTACTTTAGAAGGTTATCAGTGAATGAAAAAAAAAAACACTTTCAGACTGTGAAGGAAACTTTCCTTTTTATCTGAACATTCCCCTGTTCACATATTTATTTACCATGAATAATTTACCAAAGTTAACAGTTCATCATGGATGTTTGCAAAGCCACAGCTCACACTTACATTCCACAGTGAGAAAAATAAAGAGTATACAGCTGCAAGTGTAAAACTGCAAAGTTAAGTTTAAACTAAGAAAGGCATTTTTCTCACAACACCTACTGCAGCATCAGCATCCACTAATCCCAGTGGTAGAATAATGCATCAGCCCCACAGACACTGCTGCCTCAGCAATAGCTATGGAAATAACAATGGCAAAGGGAGTCCTGATCCACCATTTTGAAGGAAGGGCACATGCATCCTTCCAGCAATTACACTTTCTACTATTTACTAAGCCATATATTACCTATGTGCTCTGCCCACTTCAAAAGCAGGAAAAATGAGACACACCCCTGCTGTGCCCTAACTGGTTATATACTAAAGGAATTAATGATATGGCACAGAGTGAGGGAAAGGTCTAAACTAATTATTGAAGTGCAATGTAATGCAACTACATGAAAGTTGGGGGTGGGGGGAGGAAAGCAGCCAGCAGGAATTTTGCCTTTGATTCCTAAGTGTTCATATTTACTTGTGGCAGATAGACTTCTTGATTCAACATTTGCTGCTAGTAAGTTATAAAGAAATCTGTGTCATACAAGCAGCTATTGGAGGGGAATGATTCCATGTCTGTTCCCACTCTGAGCAAAGCACAAATACTGACTCTTACCTGTTTCTTGCCTGAAAATTATTTCTTTTCTGAAAGTTGCCTGTGTCTCCTTTGTAAGTCCACCTATTACTGTGCCTCCCATGAGAAAGCACCACCAAAATTAACTCTGCAACTCACTGACTACAGTATTCAGGTAAATAATACAGCAGCTCCCTGTCTTAGGGAAAACATAACTGTGTGAATGTTTAATATGTATGAAAACTAGTGAACTATCTGATTCAATCTCATAAATTAATAACACCTTTGCCAGGCTTCCACTGAATCAACTGAAATTTAAGGGCCTTCAAGTAAGCTATTTGTGTCTCCTGGATAAAGGGGGTTTTGTTTGCCATTATCCAGCACTACCTGAACTGAATTTATGAACTGTCAACTTACAAAGCCAGGAACAACTGTCTCTGATAGCTTATTACAACAGTTTCCTTTGTGTAATGGTGACAGAGTTTGACCTTAATATTCATTTTGAATCACTAAATGACAGGTAGCAATAAGGAGCCTTAAGCAGCCTCCCAAATCTATCCCTCCTCACTACTTTTCATGGTTAAATAAGTTTAGTGCTTTCAACATGCCTGTACAAATTACTTCTTCATAATCACCCAAACAGCAGCTAGGAGATACTTAAACATCTAAACCCAAAAGCATAATGGCAACTTTCTAAAGCTTGCCAGTAAACCTTCATAGTATAGCTGTGTTGAAGTTAACACAACAAATTGTGAGAGATTTCTTTCATTTTGCACTTCTTGAAGCTGTAATTAACTTACATCCCTTATTAGTACTGCTTAATCATTTGCCCATGCCTCTTTTAGTCATTAACATAATCTCCATTTTTTTTCTGCCATCACACTGAGGCTCCTTCTTTATCCCTTGTTCTGAGTCCAGGATGAAATGTCACACTGACATAAACATTCTGCATTTGTAATAAATAGTTTCCTAGGTGCCAACCATATAAGGTCAGAACTTCTGTTCAAACCTAACTGCAAGACAGAATCAAATTATGGCTTCTCTCTTAAAGGATAAGCACCAGGTATAGACTTCTGATCCAAAACTTGCAAATTCCAAACTGTTGGAGGTATGTGGGTTTAACCTCAAAAAGATGGAAAAAAGTAAGGAATGTTTTCTGCACTTGAAGTTCAGGCAGAAGTGAAGACAGTTCACCTCAGTTCACTATAAATAGAGGCTTCTAAAGCAAAGACCTAACAGTGCAATGCAAATTTGGACACTGAGCTGTACAAAAGGTACAGAAGAAAGGACTGATTTAGCAGTAAGCCTGCTTTGCTTAAAGCAAAGAAGAAAAGTTGGGGACTGGGTCACATGGCATTGCTGACTGAGAATGGATGTGGAGTCATTTCCCTCCAACAGCTTCTTTGGGGATGCAGATTTCTTTATAATATGCCAGCAACAGGAATAAATGATGCTGTTCTGTCTGTTCCTTCATAGCTGTGGTCTCTGAGTTTGAGAAGTGCTGCTAAATAGGCTGACAATCATGAGAATGAAGAGCAAGCAGAGTAGGGATGTTCCCATCTACTACAGAATGTCCAGATACAGAATTATCTTTAAAAATAAAAGAATTGGGGTAGTTTTCCCCTGCTTCCCTGTAGAACAAACTCATGTGTCCCATCTCCAGATGATCCCCTTTTGGGGAGGTGAAGAGTCAGAGCACTGAGCTAGATGACAGGCCAGTTTGGTGACACACTGCCATATTGTTCCAGCAAGAACTGTGATCTGGAAATGCCTCCCACACCTCACACTGAACTGACGAATCCAAACCAAACTGACCAGTCTCTCAGGCCAGTACAAGGTCCCAGCAGCTTCTTCTGACATGACTCTACACTTGAGAAGAGTTCATAGTGGTCAGGAATTGCAGAGACTCTGCTCTCTTAGTGCTATGAAGAACCAGTGAGGAAGTTTCTTGTATCATGACATCTGGGCATACATGTTAGTTCCAAACAGCTTCTGTTAAACTATAATTTCTCATTTTTCTGTGGACTTTGTGTGTGCAGACACTGGAACTTCTTTCCAGAACCACTGTGAGCCATGCACATACCTTTGAGGAGAGTCCTGCTGGGCAATGATACAGCAGAGTGGTGGAGAGACCATATTCTGCCTTACAACAGCTTTATCACCCTCTGAAATCAAGGGAAGGAGTCTTGAAACCATCATCTCTCTAGCCCATCTGCTTTGCCCATCATGATAAGCCATTTACCCAGCATCTTGCCTTACTCCTATTACTGGGAAGATCTCCACTCTGTGCAGAGCGATCAGTTTCTTTTTCAAGACTCAGCTTGAAATGCAAGGCTGTAAGCAAGAATGTTGGCTACTCTGACTCATTCTCTTGGAGGGCTATTTTTGTGATTGTTCTTCATGGAACTGCATCTTAAAACTCTCAGTTCATGTTCTTAATTTTCACAGTTTTCTGCTGAGCCATCTCAGCACTGTGTTTCTTCCCTCTGAGGTAAGAACCTTTCCCAGGTTCTGAGGAATGCAACTTCCCTCCATTGCTGCTGGGCTGTGAAACCAAAATGTTGGCTCAATATCTCCTTTTTCTTTACTTCTGTAAATGGCTACAAGTCAGTGCCATTTAAAATTTAATCAGTCTTGTCCTGACAGGATATACTTCTTGGATTTTAACCCATCTTCTACATAAAACAAACCACTAAATTCAGCTAGAGTAACCGCCTCATGACAGAACCTTCATCTCAAGAACGTCTTAATGAGCTCTCATTATCACAAATTGCCCTGAATATCTGTAATATCTTTTGTAGCTCCACACATCTCACCACTTCCTGACTCCTGCTTTCTTTGCAATTCATTAATAACCCTTTTCAGCCTCGTTTGAGCAATTAAGTTTTACTGTTTCTAGAAATGCACAAGGAGCCCCAGGCTCTACTGTTAGCTCTGTGTCTTTGAGAGACCTGGGAAAGGATTCATGTAATCAAACTTAACAGAGTCTAAAGTCCTCTGAGAAAGATTTGGGGCAGGTTGTTGACCTGGTGTGACTGGTAATTCTGCCAGTCTCTGCATCATCTTCTTGGAGCTCCCCCCTAGAGTCCCTTTGACTGTCTGACCTTAGACAGTAAGAATCTACATGCTTTCAAGTTTCACATCTCCCTGGTTCATCTCTGCACACAACTTTGCCTTCTCTATAGAGCTGATGTGCCAGCAGCTTTGTGTTGTGCTTATGTTCAACATGAATGGCTCAAGCTGCCCCATGTGAGCTGGATGTTCTCACACACATGCCTGGTAACAGGTTCTTATTTACCTGTGGGTGTTTGAACTACAGACAAACTCAAGCTCATTCAGCCATTACAGTGTTTTCCTGAAAGTGTTCTCATGGATTAAAGGCTTGAGTGCCCCTGGAAGATGCTGGTCCCTTGCAGAGAGTACATCCATGGTCTCCATCCCTACTGAAATCAATTCTAAAAGTAATTGTGTGGTGTGATGTGAACTGTTTCCTGAGCTTGTCTGGTGACTGTGTTTAAAGTCCCCTGAGAGCAAACATATCAGATTTTACAGCCTCAGAAAGCTTGTGCCTGCACACTAATGGGTACATTGGCAAGCAGCTATAACTTGGTATTTCTTACTCTTCCCTAAAGATACAGAACCTTTTCTTTTGACATTTGGATAGATCAGTAGACTCTTATTCCACGTTATATTCCAGGCATGCAGCTGAGACATGATTAATGTCTATGAAAGTAAAAATACTGCATCTATATTTCTTATGTCCTTACTGTGCTGGCTGTGTTTTATCTTGTAGGATGACACCAGAAACAGGAAGCTGTGGCTCCATTCAAGTCAATTGTAAAACTCTCCGTGACACGAGCAGCCCATTCATAAAGCTCTGAACACCCCTCACCGCTTTCTGGAACTTTAATTAATGAAAGGCTGTCAGAGGGAGCCAGCCAGAGCAAAATGTCAGCTCCAACCTTCATCTGATCAGAAGGCCCTCCATTCTTCTGATGCTCCATGGAGGTAGAAAGTTCTTTTTCCTTATATCACATGGCAGAAACAGAATCAGTTTCTCTCTGAGTGCAGGCTTACTTTTCTTCACCAACTTCAAAACTATGATGGAAGCAGAACATTTTCTTGGTTTGTGGTTTGTTTCTATATGGTGGGGTTTGGAAATGATAAAGATTCATTTCCTTGTTCATCTTCCCAAAGCAGATTTTGCCTTTATGTTCAGTAAGGACTGAATCATTTGCTAAAATCCGGCCAAAATTCTCCGGGCCCGAGCCACCACAATGCTTTAAGCTGGTTATTTTCTACCAGTCTTGAAGGTTTTTGCTAAGTCTGGCAAGTCATTTGTGTTAGCAGATAACAAATCCAGCCCAGACTTTACAGACTTTATGCCAGTTGCTGAGGAGGTGGCTGACACTGGGAATGGGAGGAAGAACACAGAAAAGTTCTCCCTGGGGCAACGCAAACTCAGTTAAAGTCGTTTAACTGCAAGCAGTTTAGAAGTTTCCGAGACCCCCAGAACAGCCGAAGGCCCAGTGGCTCCAGTCCCACCGTGCCAGAGGCTGAGGAGGCTTCTGGGGGCCAGGATAGGGGCAGCCGGGGAGTCCCCCCGCGGCCCGTCTCCAGCCAGGGGCAGCCGAAACACGGCGCTGGAAACCCTCAAGGGCGTTCGTTTGCGTGTCTCTTTTCCCTTTCCTCCCGCGACTTCACATTCGGCAGAAGGGGCGCTGCCGGTGACAGCCCCCTACCCCGCCCCGCAGCACTGCCGGTGCCGTCCCGGGGAGGCGCCCCGCCGTGCCGTGCCGGGCGGCTCCCTTGGCTCGGCGCCGCGCCGGGTCACGCCTGCCCGGTGCGCGGCGCTGGGCTCTTCCAGCCGCCCGCCGCGCCGCACCGCAGCCCCATGTCCGCGCTCCCCCCCGGTACCGACATCAAGAGGGCTCTGGACAACAGCCCCGAGACCAACATCGAAGATGAGTTGCCCGACGGGCCGCCGCAGTCGCGGCCCAAGAGCTACCTGCTCCTCAGCATCCTCTCCTGCTTCTGTCCCGCCTATCCCGTCAACATCGTCGCCTTCGTTTTTGCCGTCATGGTGAGTAGCACCCCACCGGGTGCCCAGGCGACCTTCGCCTTGGGGTTGAGTGTTCGGCGGAGCTCCCCGCACCGGCCCGGCCCCAGCTGCCGCGCTCCCACCCGGGACTCACAGGAGCAGAGAGGGGCTCAAGAAACTGTCAGGGTAATGTACATCTTTTTAAGTGCTTGTCCCGGGCGACTGTAGGGAAAGTTCGGCGAGGTAGCGAGCCCGAGAGCATCAGCAGCCTCGCTGTGTCCATTTAGCAGAGCATACAAGCTGTGAAGTGAAGGCAGTTCAAGTTTTCAGTATCAGGGAGGGAAATTAGTTACATCAACAGACTCAACTGGATACAGTAACTCCGTATGAAAGTGGTAGTTGAGGGGTGGAAACCCTATTTGTAAAGGAGCAGATGTGGTTTCTACTCCAGCTAATTAAATATGACAGAAGTACCTTTTTCCCAGTAAACAGGTTCCTTACCCTCATTCAGCCTCATTCCTGCAACCTGAAATTGTTTTGTATAGTCCTTCATAATTCAGCAATCCTGTTAATTTCAAAAAGACTGTTAGAAGATAATCTTCTTCTCTGAGTCAAAAGTTGCAGAGTCAGATCCAGACTTTTCTAATAGCATCCATGATCAGTAATATTGCAATGTATTTCTGTTGTTTAGGAGCTGAAAAGGGTTTAAAACATGTTGTGTAGTTTCATCCTTTTCTCTGACAGCCAGGCTGGAAAGGTAAGTAAAAATACAGCTGTTTCTTTTGCAATTAGGTATAAGAGTAATTATCTATATCTAAAATACACTAAAGCACACTTTTCAAACTAGTAAGATTCATCAGAAATTACACTTGAATATTGGGATAAATACTTAAGTTTGAAAAATTATTTAAAGGAGCTATTCCAAACCCTCTTTGCAGCCTCTTTTGTCCAGATAAGTATTAGCTGTCACTTTCTTTTTTATGTTTGTTTGTTGTTAACTGCACAATATGCTTTTTTGCTTGATTGAGAAGATTTGATTCTGCTGTGGTACTCAGCATCCTTTCTGTCTGTGGGTACTTAGGGTGCTATATAAAGTAATGAGAGCTGATGATCTGGGGCTGTGAGCATCTGTTCACTGTGACAGTCCTTTCACCAAAGCAATAGGGCTGCACAGAAGTTAACTGTCAAGGGCAGAATTTGGCCTCTAAAGATTTTTACACCCCATATGGAGAAATCTCCACCTACGTCCTAGTTGAAGTTCAGTTAGGCTTTTGGAGTCAGGCTTAAGTAACTGTCACCAGGGGATATGTAGAAACCAGGGTGGGAAGAGCACTTCCTGAATGCTGAACAGTCTGTGCAGGTCTCAGCTGCCCAGTCCCCTGAAGGAGGGAGACAAAACCCAAACCAATAAACTCCACTGTATGCAAATCCTTTCTGTTTCAATATTGTTCTTACCTCAAGCCTCTCCTTGCCCATGAAAATAACATCCAACTTCCTTCCCACAGCCTGACTCCCCTGCAATTTAGGGCTGCAGCCTGTAATTGCTCCATTAATATCAACCCCAGGTTCTGGCATTTTAACCTATGTTGATTTTATTTCTACTTCTGCTGGGATCTACATCCTCTCTCTCTCCTCAGCTTGTTTCCTGGAGTTGATAAGGGTTAACACCCAGGTACGAGAGAAGGTTTTTTATTTTATTACAGAAGATGCCTTTATAGCCTGCAAAACTTGCCTGAGATCTTGTGTCAGAAAACATGAAGGCCCATAAAAGTATGCTGCACAAACCTCCTCTGCCTAGCATGGGTCTGGAAGGAAATGTCCTGCTGGCTTCTAGAGTGGCATGGTTCAGCACCCTGTTAGCTTGTGTCATGTCCTCCTTAAGCGCTCTCAATTCAGACAACGCTTCCACTCTAAAAGTGGAGTTCTAACACACCCCCCAATTAAATGACAGATATGTCTTCAGTCTCTTCTGCTGCCCCATTTACAACTCCAGCACTAGTTTCCTCACTTCTTTCTCACCTTTGGGGGCACAAACCTTGCCATTTCAGATCTTACCTCCTTGACTGTATTTTTAGAATCAACCTCTCCCAAGTTCTCCCTTTTGCAATAATAACCTATTCTTGTTCCTTACCTCCTTTGTGAAAGAGAGCTCTTTCCCATGACAAGTGTAAGAGGATAGTGAGTAGGATGGAGAGATTTAATGGCATCATCATGTTGATACATTGGCATTACAAGAGCAGCCCCCTCAAACTAGCTGCTGGTCACTTGCAGGTGTGAGGATTGCTTGGTATTTTTAGGCAATGGAGATCTGAATTCCCCATGGTCCTGACCAGGACTCCTGGCTGTCAGATTACTGTTTTCCTCAATACTCTTCTGCAGTTCCAGCCAGATGCCATCAGTTCCCCGACTTCCTGTTGCTTCCAGCAGCTATGTCATGTTGTGGAACCATTAGCTGGCTCACTCAGCCTCAGAGGTGTCTCACTTAGACTTTCTCTGTTCTGTCTCATGTAGGTGAAACTACAGGCATCGGGGCAGGAGCACAGGATGCAGGTACCAAGTCAGGATACTGATACACAGAAGAGACTTCGTTGGGGGGAGACAGTGTGCCACTCAGCTATTTGATTCCTTATCTGCATTGGTGTCTTTTCCCCCGGTTGTGAACCCAATCTGCAGTGAATCTGCAGTGAACTGCCAGTTGTATCTAAGACTCAGCTCTGGTGAACTGTCACTGTATCTGACTCATGGAAACAGAGCTAGAAGGATGCTGAGGGCCAGCTCAAAAACTGAATCAGATATTTCTAATACCAGCACCAGGTCTGATGAACAAACTTTCCTGGCCTTTTCCAGTGCAGCACCTTTGTTTGTCTTTATTTAAAAGATCTGTATGTCAGACTAGTCATCTAATTCCATAGCACCAACTTCAAAACAGACTCTTACAAGCTGTTTCTCCCTCATTGTTTGCTCCTCACTCCCTCTTTATGTTGGCACATTTCTGTTTAATCATTTGCATGTTTCAAACAACATATGTGGTCAAGCTGTGACAATCTTGGCTCATCTGCCTTCGACAGTAACAAGTTCTTGAACTGCCTTTGTTACTTTTGGACTCAGATGCATTGCACATGTATTAGTTTCCCTCTGCAAACACAAGCAGCAAGAGAGTGGTGGAAGTTATGGGACAGCAAAGGGTAAAGCTTCCTTTCTGAGGGGGTCCTAATGAGCCATGTACAGTGTGTTGGCTTTGGTCATGTCAGTGACTTAGCCACAGTGACCAGTGTTCCTGTACAGTTGTATTTCTCTTTATGTAGAAAGTTTATATGGGAGACTTTTATTATTTATAGAACTCCTTTAAAGTAGCTTGTAGGTACCTAGACATCCAACATCATACAGAAAAGCCTGTATTAAACAACAAGGCTCATCAGCTCTTCTTAAGCACTTTTCATGGTCCTTATTTTTGTGAGCTGGTAAGCTTTTCCTCTGCAACATCACTTTCACCCTGTCCCCAGACACACAGAAGTCCAGGGCTTGTTTGCATGCCACTATGCAGCCTGCAGAGCAAACTCCCCTCATTGTGTCCTGCTCATCAACTGCCAGCCTCATTTGATCAAAAGTAGAGATCAAGCCTGGTTCTGAATTGCTGAGTGCCCCACTCTTATTTCTCTTTCCCTGTAAGTTGTGCTCATAGTGAAGAGTCATAGTGAGCCAGCATGTCTCATTCTTTCTTTGCTCTGAACTACAGTGAGTATCTTATTGCCAGGGACAGACAGATAAGGTTTGTCACAGCCTGGCTCATGGAAACCCTAGAAAATGTTGATCTGAGAACCTCAGTCTGATCTGCCTAGATTTGTAAGAGATGCAGAGCAGGATTTCTGAAGTCATTCAGTATTCTTTCTGCTTTTGCCAACAGCACTTTGGGAATGTGAATCAGAAAGCACACGTTAAAAGGGATTAATAGTTTGTAGCTAATTCAGCAAATTTCTGTTCATATGAAGTTAAATCACTTCATTGTTGAACTGAGAATATCTTTTATAAATAGATGTGTGTGAACCTGGTGAAGTCACTGAGGTTGCTCAAGTAAATAAGCAGCTGCAGAACTCTGGCTTTAATTTAGTTTATGACCTCATAGTGAGCGAGGTAGCAGAAACCTGAGAAATCATATGGTATTAGGGTGAAAATGACTGAAACTTGTTTTAAAAGTTGGACAGGCCAAATGTGGCACACTTGCTGTGTTCTGTATGTATTGCCTAGCCCTTGGTAATTAACAGATGTAACATCTAAGGCTTTTATAGTTAATGTTGTCCATCTAACATGGAAAACTGAAAGCTTCAGCCAAGGGCCCTTCAAAGCAGGTGGAAGTAAATTAATTTCCAAGTGCTTTGCATCAGACCCCAAACACTTCCCCAAAACTCTTATTTTTCCTTGAATGCTGTCTAATTTATGCCATTTAATTTAAACCTCTTAATAAAGAAACTTGTCTCCTTCCTGTCTCTCCCAAATCCTCTTATCATTAATGCTATTTTCCCCTCTCTTCATCATGACATTATTTATTGAAGTGCACAGAGTGAATTATTTATTCAGTACCTGCAGAAATCACATGGACATTCTCCAGACTTGCTAAATACCTCAGTAAAATTGCACAGAACTGCAGGGTGGTTCTGCCAGGTCTTGCTTACAAATGTCTCAGTCTTGAGACCATGTGTGGGGAACTGAGTTTAGAGTATTTGCAGGACTACTCTCTAGCTGTCATGCAAAGTGAGCTCTGAGCTCTTTGCTGAATGGAGAGGGCAAAGTCATGGTTGGGGTGTTAGTGATGCTTCTCTGTTTCTCCATGTAGCCATGCTCACATTCATAGTTGCTAACAGAGGCAGCAGGAAAACTCAGCTTCCTCAAGACCAAGCCAAGCCATGTTTCTCTGATACTCCTTATATGTACCTTCCCAAATCTTTTTTTACCAAACCTCAGAAAGCTCTTCATCTGTAGACAGGACTGCTGAAAACAGTGGAGTAACTTAGGTGAAAGGAACTGTGTCAGCCATGCTTTGTAACAGGAGGCCACACCAGTGGAAAATCAGAGATGACATCACCTTATCTATGTGTTTGTGTCTGTCTCTCATTCTCATCTCTTCCACTTTCCCCACTATGTTCTTTAAGTCCACTACCACAACCTCAACAAAAGTTGACAGCAAAGCACAGGTAATAGCAATATTCTTTAGGGAAATAAAACAGAGAAATATTTAGGCATGTATGCTTCCAGGAAGAAAAGAAATGTATCAGTATTCTCTTTAAGGGCAAGAGTGCATCAGCAGCTCAGCCTTTCTTAAGACACCAGAGAATAAAGTATCTGCACTTATCCTTGAGATGCAGTTCCAGCAATACAGGCTTCATTGCTTTGGGACTGTCTTGGCACAAGCAATCTTACTGCAGTGCTAACAGCAAGGCTGCATCTAGGCCATTATCTTCTGTGTGCTCACTAATCGACAGAACACACACAGATAATGTCCCTAATTATTTTTCTGCTCAGCTCTACAACAATACTTACATCCTCTGAAGTTCATTCCTTTCCTGCTTTCCATGGTCTCAGATCTTCACTCTGTTGAATTAGCCATTCTGTCTTTGCTACAAAAAGTGATTCAGAACTAAAGCACTTTTGTAATAGCTGATTTCCCCAAGGAATTGTGCTGAGATAGTTCAATAGTGCAATCTGATAAAGAAATCTGGACTCAGTGTCATAGCTTATGATCTCAAACTCTCCAGATCTTACAAAATAGTTCTTAGTAATAATACTCCTTTTAAAAGTTCTTTGATAGCATCATCTTATTCTTGGGGAAAAAGTTGTCACAAACTTTGTCAGACTCATATTCCAGAATACTTCAGTGCTCTTTCACTGAATCTTTTCTTTTAAAAATATGGTCTGGTTAAACCAAAAATGAAGTCAGAAAAACCCTCACAAGAGACCTGAAGATCAGAGTGGTCCTATCACACTTTTCATTACATACAGAGATTGCATACAAAACACCTTTCAAGTCATGGGTGGCTAGAGTAAAGTCAAGTATGTTGAGATAGTATCTGTATGCCTGATGCATACCTTAGGATGTATATGATAATAATTATCAGTGTGCTCCAAAAATGCAAGAGGACAGAATTTCAAGCCCACAAAGATGGCATGCAGAAGTTTTGTTCAGAGAATCTAAATTTGTCCTTTTACCACCATCAGCAAACTACCTACTACTTCTTCAAACTTTGTTTGGAACCAGCTGCCCAGGGAAGTGATATAGTCACCATCCCCAGGGGTGTTCAAGAAATGTGTGGATGTGGCACATTCAGACATGTTTTAATGGCCATGGTGCTGTTAGTTTGATGGTTGGACTCAATGATTTTAGAGGTCTTTCCCAACTGAAACAATTCTATGTTTTGAAAAGTGAAATGCTGGAAAAATAAGAAGAGTAAGCTTTTCATAAGATGTTTTCCTGAGGCTTTCTGTAAAAATGCAGCCTTGTTATGCTCCTTTCCATGCTTGTGATCCTACAAAACATGAGCATTTATTTCACTGCTCATGAAGTGGCCAGCTAACAGTTCACATACGCAGTCTTTGCAGAGGTAAAAGCTACTGATAAATGCAGGCAGGTGGATTAGAGACGGTTTCACAGCTTTTATGCTGATGTGGCCAAGAAAACTCATCATATGAGTAGAGCCTCACCACTGAAAAGAAAAGAGCTGTAACTGCAATGAAATATACTGACAATGACCAGAGTAGAAGACTGCCCTGTCTGCTCACCTTGGACTGCTGGCAGTGGATGTTTATTTCTAAAAGGCAAGTCACCCTTCACTGAAGTCCTTTCTACAGTACCCAAGTGCACAGAACTCAGTTAGTTCAAAGCAGTCCTTTTGGTTTGGGTACAGATTTCTGTTGATTAAAAGAAGTCATAAGCTCTCTGTTTTTTTTTCCCAGGCTTTAAACAGTTACAATCAAGGAGACATAGAAGGGTCAAAAAGACTGGGTCGCAATGCGCTCTGGGTGGCTGTGGCATCAATTATCATTGGCCTTGTCATCATCGGAATCTATTGCGTAGTTCATTTCACAACGGTAAGCAAAACACTGCTAGTTCTGATGCAAGCAGTGTTGCTCTGTGCCCGGGCTTCAGAATGCAAAACTGAAGACTGTACCAACCCTCTACTGATGTTAAAATTGAGAGATGCATGCATGTTTGCCAGAAGAGCAATCCTTGCTTCTTTTGCAGCTTAGAAATTCTGATGGCTGTGGTTAAATGCAGATGCCTGTGTCTTAGCAGCAGTGGGTTTTCTAGAAACTCTTGCAGCTCCCATAGGTTTTTCCAATTCAGGCCAGTTGCTTTTTGTGTTTTGTTGTGTTTTGGTTTGGTTTGGGTTTTTTCCTGGCCATCAGTTTCACTATCTGCAAGATCAAACACACAGAGATTTTGAGAGTTCAGGTAACGGAGTCCCCAGGTGCCGCTTTTCACTCTCATAATCTGTTCAATGTATTTTTGGCAATCAATTACTGTTTGATATTCAGATGAACTTGACAGTATCAAAAGTGACCACAAATGTAATTTTGACCTGATTACTCTGAGGTAAGGTAAGGTCTTTCACTCTCCCTGCCCTGTCACTGATTTTGGACACCTGGAACAATAGTGGAGCAACTCAACAAATTAACCTCTGTATACACAGTGTTTACCCACGTGGGTTATAAGTTTATCTGGACAAGGGGACAAAAGTAATTAGGATGTTGATAACCTATCTTAAGGTTGTGCAACAATATGTTCTTTTCCCCATAGTAATATGCAGGTCCCAGTAAAATAACCAATTTAAATCACTTCATTGTTAGCTGGTTTGTTTGCAGAATCTTTTAGTGTACAAATGTATGTATAACCTTCAAACACCACTGAAGTGCAAACGTCTCCAGGGAGCAGAGTGGAGTAGCTGGTTCAACATGCACAACACTGTCAGGCAAAAAACTTGTAGTACCCCATCCTGAACTGTAGGGAAAGTAGTAGAGATGGCGTCCATTTCTGTAGGGTACTAGTGGATGGTGGCACAGAATCCAAAGCTTACTGAATAACTATTAATTTCCCATGTATTTTGCAAGCACTGAATCTCTTTGGTTCAGCTTGTGTTCAGTTTCCTCAGCTCTCACAGACTGAAAACCAAGTCACTTCAGGCGGGATGTGCCAAGTCTTGTAATTGACAGCAGCAACAAATTCCTCTGCTTGCCTCTACTACCTTACTCATCATTTCTCAGACAAGGATAGCAGCTCAGTATTTTTTTTTTAAGTAGGAGGAGAGAAGGGCAGCATGAGGAGTGGCAGACAACACTGACCCAAAGCATTCACATTAACTAGGGCACGCTACCTATGTTTAGTTGCAGTCAGCATTTCACTTCTGCAACAGTAGGACCACGTGTGCTGAATGTGCCTGCTTCTTTGTGCCCACTGCCAGCTATTGGTGGTACTTAGCACTTCACATTTACCTAGTATTTGTAAGCACCTTCTCCCTCTCCTAACCCTCAGGGAAGTAAGCAGCAGTAAATCAGTATAATATAACTTTGTAGCATTTTCTTAAGAGAAAAATCTCTTGTGTTAGATGGAAACATGGCCACATGCCTGGGAACCCTCAGCACACTGCTGGGATATCAATTTCTGTATTCAGTGACTTGTTTCCTTAGAAGTCTCTTAGCCAACCAGTACTTAGAGTTTGGTGGGGACTCATGGTTTACTGGATTCTCCCTGCTTTATGGCTTTTCAATCTTTTTACTACTCCCTGCCACCCTCCAAAGAGCCCATGCTTCTAGGAAATTGTATGATAGGAGCAACAATCTTTATCCCTCTGATGTGGGAATGAGTGAATAGGAGCACTCACCTGGCTTTTACACCCTCTGTGCCCACCTGAGTCCCCATTATTGCCTTACTCTTGGACATCTATATTTCATACTAGAGCACCTTTGAGTTTGACATGCCACCAGTGTGGATGGCATTGCATGGCCCATGCAGTTCTCTCCCCAATTTGTATCCTGGTCATGGATATTAATTAACTGACAGACACTTTGCACTCTGCTAATGTGAAGTGATTGTAAATTACCTGTATGCTAACTTTAATATATATGCTTCAGTATTAGTAAGGCAGTACAAAATAGCCTTAATAGACTCAGTCATGTGACAATCAGTCTTGCAATTAATTTGACTACCATTAGGCACAGAACTGATGCTTCCATGACCTGCACATGCATTTCTCCTGAAA
The DNA here is from genome assembly GCF_014839835.1 of Dryobates pubescens. Taxonomy (NCBI): domain Eukaryota; kingdom Metazoa; phylum Chordata; class Aves; order Piciformes; family Picidae; genus Dryobates; species Dryobates pubescens. The sequence continues at coordinate 3,857,703 of NC_071636.1, forward strand.
GTTAGGCTTCAGCAATACATATGAAAAGCTTGACTCTTCCAGGATTCATTACTGTGCTGTTTATCCACATGAAATTCATCAGCTACCATATTATCCAGTTGCTGGCAGTCCTGTGACTTCTTCTGATCTTCAAAGGACAACAAGTCTCACTGCAAATTACCGTCAGGAGTCCAACCTTTTATTCTCCTTCCACATTCTTGCATATCTCTCCCTAGAGCTTGTTGCTTACTATCCTGCCATCCCGTTTCTAATCTGTTAGCCCTTCATCTGTTCTCCCATGACTGCTAGAGCTTCTCACAGAGGGTGTTACTTGAGTATTCATAAACCCTTTGATAAATTTCACTAGCTTATTCTGATTTATCCATGCTCCTGCTGATGGTACCAAAGATGCAAGGCATAATGAGTTTGAGGGCTGGATGCTCCTTTGGAGTTCTTCCACAGCATCCCAAGTCAGAGCTTCTCAAGAGCAACAAACCTGAGACATCCAAGTCAGGTTGGCAGGAAGGAGTTCTATGAGTTGTTACACAATGTTTCCTCTTGGTACAGAAACTTGGTCCAGGCTCAGCTGGCTCTGAAGTCTTCTTCAAAACAATTTCTAACCTTCTCCCATGGAGCTGGTTACACATGTACTAGAGGATCTGCAGGCCAAGAAGGAACCTATCTCCTCCTGCCAAAACTCACAGACTTCAGGATTTCCCCTTCATGGAAGTCTCCATTCAGCTCTTTTCAAGTGTGGTCTTCAGCTGTTCATTCTTTGCTTTGTAGCACTCAGGCACTCTCCTCTGCAGAGTCTCTGTGAAGACCTTGTTGGTCTCCTGTTTGTACACCCTGATGATCTGCAGTCTGCTCACGTCCTCCTGAAGCCCTTATCCCTGGAGACACAATGCTCCAGAGTACAGCTCTTGCCAGACAGGCCTTCAACATCTCAGCCCCAAAGACAGGCAGCAGTCAGTCCCCATAGCTGAAACCTGGACAGCTGCATCCTCTTTCTGAAGCTTCATCTTGGTCAAGGCTTCCAATATGCCAGGCAGTTGCTCCAGCAGTTTTGAGGACAGTGCTATGTGGTTTACCACCACCACTGTTACACAGTCCCAAGCAGCCCTTTGCTGCCTTCAACAGAGTCTCTGTGTTTCCTTCTGTGCAAGCTCACAACTTAACTGCTTTGCCATTTCTCAGCATCTCTCATTGAAATCACTGTGAATTGAGTCCTGAAACACTTCTTCATCTGGATGCAGATTCCTTCAGCATTCACTGGAAAGTGATTTGCTTTCTATGAACTTCTAGAAGAACATTCAATGAGGCCAGTGCCTAGCATGCTGAATTTCAGTAGCCTCTGATTACCAAAACCTCATGCCTATTAAAAATTCCACCCAAAGTTACCATTTGCTCCCACCTCTTCTCTTCTGGCTTTTCAGTACCCAAACCTACTATACATTCCATCTGTGCTATAAGCAGAGTTGAGGAGGATTCCCATGGTATTCTACATGCCTCAGCCAGGAGAAAAATGTTTAGTCAGGGATGTTGAGGGTAGAAATGGTAGAAGCTGCAGAGAGAGGAAGTACAAAAAAACCTCCTGTTTTGAACAACCAGTGACATTATGCCCCTGATAACACCCCTAGTTAAACCCACAGTAATACTGGTAGACTTGGGAAGAGGGAAGACTTTCACTTCTCAGAAAATTCCCACCCCTGAGCCCTGAGCTTCATTCCATGGCTTCTTTGGTTTATTCAGTTGCAGACCAACAGTAGCACAGGAATAACAGCAGGTGACACCTACGTCTGTGTGGAAGAAACAGCCTTGACTTTGCATTTTGGAGATTTACTGAGTGCTAAGCCAACTTGGGGATTCTGCTGCTGCCTCGGAGAGTCTCGTTTGTCTCTAACACTAGCATGTTATCTTTAGCAAACATGTATTAAGATATATAGTGATACATATATAAATACATACACACATATATATAGCCTGGAACAGGGCTTACCAACACTTGGGAATCATCTACCTTCTGTGGTCATGACCTGGAATGCAGGCAAGGGGAAGCTGTTGCTTGCATCACTGGAGTTAAGCCAGCAATAAAACTCATCTGTCTTGATCAATGTAAACTGGTGTGTTCCTCATTATGCTGAGGAATCACTAAGTGTCAAGCTGTGGTGAGTGCTGAATCAGGCCTGTCCCTCATTCCACAGTAGGCCAAATTCATTCTTACTCCATTCTATAACTTGGGCTCTCTCCTGTCAGCTTTTCCTCCACTCCTACCCCACCAGTCCTGAACATGGAATTAATTTTCACTGCTTGTTTGGATGTAACTTAAACTGGTATTGGTGTCACCACTGAGTCTACACCTGCACATGTGCCCATAAGCATGTTGTCCATCAGGAACTGCATTGAGAAAAGGGACATATTCATCTTCCATATTTGTCTTGTTCCACTACAAACGGGAACAGCACAGAGCTGTGTGGCCTTCACTGTCACTGATATGCCCAGCTAGAGAGTGAATGGCAAGATAAGTAATGACAGGGGACACTCAGCTGCAAGCCACATCCTGAATCCTGCCTCTGGTTCTGACTTCCTTGTCTTAAGAAAGATGTGTTACATACACAAAAAGAGAGAGACTGCAGGGTGTGAAAAAAACCTTTGTATGTGGACAGACGAAATAGCCACAATCTCATTCTGTTGCTGGGTTTGCTGCACAACCTGTTAGTAGTCTGAAACAGTCTGCAGCTTCTTACAGCACATACATTTTTAGACTCTCCAGTGTCTGAGTGACAGTTGGCAATGCTGCTCAGGGCAGAAGTAGAGCTCACACAAGTTTGGCTTTTTTTTTTCCCAAGTGGGCCACAAAGTGTATCTCCTAAAATCCCTGCCTTTTGTGCACCTCACTGATTCTCTTCAGTCTAGGCCAGTAGGAATGAGTGCAGTAGAAACAAAGAGAACTAGTAAGATGTATTAGAGTGAAGTAAGACACAAGTTTTTCTATAGAGCTCTGACTGAGCCACAGTTTTAGTATGAGGAAAGATAGCCAAAGTACTGAAGGAATGGAATACAAGAAACTCCTGTCAACAGACCAGTGTCCAAGACCTGTAATTCATGTCATAAGTTCACTGTCTGTTTGGAACCTCAGGGCCACAGGCAGGGTAGAAATATCTTCTGGTAATAACTGACATGGGAAGGGTAATTGTGTTCCATGACTCTGGGATTTCATGCAAACCTTTATGATATTTTAATGCTTTTGTACTGTGAACTTCTAACCCCTTCTTTAACCTCACTTGATCTAGAACTTCACCCCAGGGAAGCCACAGAAATACCACCTGTCAGCAAGACTTCAAAAGAAGACAGACAGACAGGCTGTACAGAAAGTATTGGCTTATACTGTTTCATAATCAGTAGGGTCTTAATTCAAGCATATGTGCAGTAATGCAGCATTGGTAATTACTGGGAGAAGGAAAAGGAGTAAGCTTTTAGACTGGTCACACAGAAATAATTCTTCAAGGGAAAAGACATGCAGAATTGTTTTTAACATCTCTACTGTCCCCTTCCTGAGGCTCTCAAAGGCCATTGCAGACATTTCACTGACTGTCTCAGAGACAGAATAAACTGAGTGCCAGTAAAATGACCAGGACTACACAGCCAGCCTGCAGATCTTTACACTGTCACTCCTGTCCTCTGTGCCTTACCACAGGGGGAAAAAGAGTCAAGGAACACTACCTGCCTTTCACTGCAGTAACTGGCACAGCAGTCATTCCCTTATCTTTTACCCACATTAATTCTTGGCTCCTTCTGCTGCTTTTCTATCAGTAAGGGCCCTACCTTGATACTCTACTTCTTTTTACTGGATTTGTAAAAATGTAAGAGCTGCAAGTCCTCCCTCTGCGTATCAAAGGTGTTTAGTCATCTTAGAGGCTGAGTAGTGATCAGACTCACATAGATGCCCAGAGGCAATGCAATTACATCAGCCTCATTTCCTCAGCAAACCACATTAAAAATTCTGGTCCAGTTGTTTTATCTGTGCATGGAGGAAATGTCCCCACAATAGGTTCTGCCCACTGGAGTCCTGAGTGGCATTCAAGAGAGAGTCAACAAAAGAGTTATGCTCTCTGCAGGATATAGTTACTGCTTAGTGCTTCATGTCCTAAATCCCTCTTTAAGGAGCTGCTGAAAGGTAGCTGCTTGATGGAGACGGTATCTCCAACACTAGCAGAGAGCCCAGCACCCAGTGAGATCAGCACACCTGTGGGTAATGTCTGGAACCTACTTCTAACACAAGAGTTTGAGGGATCTTTCCTTTCCTAATGCAGAAGCATAAGAGGGGTTACTGAGCGTTTTTTTCAACAGCACTTATGTATTGCTGTTGTATTTACTGAGCTGTCTACTGCTGAAAGTACTGCTTGTGGCTGGCTGGTTTATACACCGCTTCAAGGAAGCAGAAATGCTGTTGGCCTCATGAATCTTTGTCAAATCAGAGCCCATTGTATTGGTTTAGGTAACCCAGTTAAAAATTCAGTTCAGATTGACAGATGACCAGTGCCATTAGAAACTTAGCTCTCTGGTTCCAAACTGTATTGAACCACTAATCTAGAGGGATGTTTGTTAAGAGAACAAGTGCCACTAATGTGGCATAATGTATCCATTAGATCTGTGGAATGAATAATTTAAACTCAGAAGGCAAACTCTGTCTCTTTTTCCTCCTTTAAAAATACATATTTCTGTGTCCTTGCAGCATGCTATCTGAAGACCAGGACTGCACTTGGAGGATATCATCATGTAAATCTCAAGAGGGGATAAAGAAGAGAAGGGAAACCCTTCATTCCAGACTGTTAGATCTGACCCTACAAGTCTGCAGAGGCATGTTGCTGGTGGATGAACTGATAGTCCAGTTAGTTAATCAGCATGGCGTGACCAGGTGTTCAAAATCATTTATTTATAAGAAATCTCAGTGTAAAGCAGCACTTTCTCTTTTACCCTAATGTATAATGAGATCTTACCCTAACAACTCCCTTTTCTTTCTCATTTACATGGAATGTATGCTGGATCCATGACGTTCCCTGGCTGACCCTAGCCAGACAAAGCCAACCTACCTAGACCGTTGATAGTGCACAATGTAAGATCTGATGCACAGCTCGCTGAAGCTAGTAGAACTCCTGTTGCCTCCAGTGGGTTTTGGATCAGACCATTAAGGATTTTTTTTATTATTATTACTTTAAAATAGTCTCTACATAATGCAGTCATAACCATGGGTTTGTGATCTTATCCTGCTATGTGATTTTATAATGCCGTGGGCGTCCTCTGACTCAGCGGCTGCTTTCTTCTGTCACCCTCAGCTTTCAGGTCTTTACCTTGGATTTTTAACCACCTGGGACCGATTTCAATCACTTGATTATTAAGAGACACTCTTCTTCCATAACATCCATTATTTATTTTTGTTTTGTTGTCTTTCATTGTTGAACTCCCTTGACTTAGCTCCAGTCCTGAATTCGAGTTGCACTGATCATATTTTCCTCTTTAAAAGTCACATATGTAAAAAGTTCCTTTTTTTTTTATCTGACAAAGGATCTTTTTAAATAGATGTTCTTCTTCATCCCTTTGTTATCTAGCAACTCACATAGTTTCATTGTGTTCTGCTTTGCTCATGCCTTTTTTGTTTAGTTTATCCTCTCATCTTGCTATGAATAGTCTATATATCAATGCAGTTAGAGATGGACAGACTTCTATACCCTTGCAGAGTCACTTGCTGATCCTAACATGTTACTCAGTGGACAGCCAAAGGTTACAGAGTCTGCCTCTAAATTACTGCAGTTCCTTGGTACCTGAAAATTTAGCATGGGACATCTGTTTTTTATAAGCTGAACACATTCTAAAAGAATACCTTTGTTTTGTCACACTAATATTCTATGTTAAAAGGAGTAAGCTCTGGTGAGCATTCAGACAGATGGCTACATCTTCAGCAGTTGTTGCTCCATTTGCTTTAATTGTCACTACATCTTTCAAGCAAGCTATGCCAAATTGCACTTACTCTCCTTGCACTGACATACATCTGGACTGACTACCTAGAAATGCATGGGAGTTTTGCAGGTGCAAGTGAGAAAAGAATCATCCCTGGCAGGAGTACAACTACCTATTAAAAGGAAAAATAGGTCTCCCAGAAACCTTTACCTGTTAAAACCTATGCCTGAAAGTAGCATGCATTTTCTGTGCCTTGATATTAGACTTCTAATGTGCTTTTTTTTGCTGTTCTTTCTGCCAAATTCTGTTTTTCATTGAAGTCAGTGAAGCATCACCTCTCCTTAATGACTCCAGTATAAAACTTCATGAACACTGGTGAAATCAGTTGATTTCTTCAACACTTAGACTGATCAAATCTGTCCACATGGAAATCTTGCCACTGATTTTGATGATCCCAAGAATTGGCTGTTCTGTGAACTCCTCTTTGGTTTTTGAATACTCTTTCAATGGTCTGATATGTCTTGTGGGACTTTTAGTAGCTTGCCTTATTATCAGATATGATAGAACTGTCATTGAGAAGTGGAATAAAATTACTTTTAATTCATGTCCATTCTGTTATGTGGGAAGTGTCTTTCCTAAGTTTTGTTGCCTCTTCTATTTTAAAGAGTAATATCCCATTTTCTAACACCTTGCACAGTTTCAGAATAAAATGAATCAGAGCAAAAGCAGGATTTCTGGTCTACAAAACACTCTGCAAGCAGTCTGTACTGTAGCTACTACATCCAGAAGCTGCTAGAGATCAGTTAATGCTCAAAGGATCAGCAAGGTAGGCTCTTGCCTGCATTTTCAAAACAGCATCCGGAAAGAGCATTGAAGCCTTTTCAAAATGGGCCCTCAGTGATCTCTTTGGGGCTTGAGAATAGAATAGAAATAGAAATAGAAATAGGAATAGAATAGAATAGGTTGGAAGAGACCTTCAAGATCATCGTATCCAACCTATCATCCAACCCACCTAATCAACTAAACCATGCAACCAAGCACCCTATCTAGTCTCCTCCTGAACACCTCCAGTGATGGTGATTCCACCACCTCCCCAGGCAGCCCATTCCAATGGGCAATCACTCTCTCTGTGTAGAACTTCTTCCTAACCTCCAGCCTAAACCTCCCCTGGCACAGCTTGAGACTGTGTCCTATCATGACTTTCCTATCATGAGGTGAAAGTGGCCAAATGACATCACCAAAGGAGGTCTCTCAGCAGGCAGCAGAGGTCAGTATTGCTGGTGTCAAAGTAAGCACCACTGAATTGCTGTAGTAAGTTTTCTACATCAGTGTACTAAAAATCAAGCTCTATACAGAAATTTTCATCTTTCTGCAAAATACTGAAGTCCAATCCTGTAAACCAAACCACAGCTAGTGGTGGGAGAGGGGATAAAGGCTTCCAAAGTTACTTGGAGAGTAGAGGGTAGGGATTAGGCAACTTGAAGTATGGTGTGAAAGTGCCTAACGAGGATTCAGATCAATAGGAGCTAGACGCCTGACTTGTTCAGATGCTTTTGAAAGCCATGCTGGAAATTTAACTTGCATCTTAATGTTCTTAAATATCTTTGAAGTCTTGCTCTTAATATAATTGAGAATTGAGCCATTGTATCTTCAGTGCTTCTGAAGATAAATGTTGCTACCTTACAGTGCTATTGATTGGTATAAAAATAAAGGCTTTATATTAAACCACTTAATGTGACAGAGAGGGGGAAATGCAGTAATTCCTCTAATGTCCTTTAGTGCTTCTGTGTCACAGGTAATCTTACTTTTGCTTTACTAATGTACTGGTATTGGTTCTCTTCATTTATTTATGTTTACATAAATTTTCAACCATGTTTGAGAAAAGCAGTCAAACCCAGCTTGTGCTGGAAATGAATATGGCCCTTGTACAACCAAACCGTTCTGCTGTAGGTGTGACAGACCCATACAAAGGGAGGCATCAAACATAGGGAAGCTAAATGACAACTTACTGCCCAAATCAGCAAGACCCACGGTGACAGCAGTGGGTGCTGAAGGCAGAATGTGGTTGTCTGACTGAGGAATTAGTGCCTGCTGAAGTCCTGTCATATATATGTGCTGGAAAATGTTACTTCATTAAAGAGGGGAGTGAAGTGAGCAGTAAAACGTATTTCAGCTCAACATCTGTGTCCCAGGCAGGTGCCCAGAATCTTCCTTGCACAAAGCTGCTCCAGGCTTCCATTTTTTTGATGCAGTCCTCCTGCATGCTGAAGGCACCAACGTCCAGCTCCCTTTTCCTTCCTGCATGCATTACAGGCAGAGACAGATGGAAACTTGAAATTGCTGGCCTCAGCTCCTGGATCATGTTAGCATCTTTCGCTTCTTACAGGGCAGCTGCACTCTGCAAAACAGCAGTGTGCACGTATCTTGATATGTAACCCTAGAAGAAGGCTTCTAAATATAAGAGGAGTTTCTTTGCTGCTCTATGAAGGGGGTCAGCCAGACTCTTAAACAGCTTGTGGTGGATGTTTCACAAGATTGCACAGCAAAAAAAAAACACAAAAAAAGTCAAGGGGACAATATGAAATTAAATTCTTAGGGTGGAATTAAATTCTCTGTAGGCACAACCAGGAGTTTACAGCTTGTAACTTCAAGATCAGCACTGGCTCTTCAATTTATGTGGTTGCAACCACAATCCATGAACAGTGTGGCTTACGGCTCCAGAAGCTGTTCCTTTCTGTACCTGATATCTTTGGATGTGTGCCACAGTGTGAACTCTTTTCTGCCTCTCAGCCTGGTTGTATTTTGCTGCTACCAGAGTGTCCATCACTCTCAGAATCAGTCCAGATGCATCTGCTGGAACAGTGTGGAAGCTTCATTCTCTAGACTCATTTCCTTACCTGAGCCCTCACTTTGCCTACCAGTTATTCAAGATGGATTTTGTTACTGCTTTGCATTAGTAAGGGAGAGACTGGGTTATCCTTGGCTGCCCAGGGAGGTGGTGGAGTCACCATCCCTGGAAGTGTTCAAAAAATGTGTAGACATGGCACTTGGGGATATGTTTTGGTGAGTATGATGTTGTTGAGTTGGGCTTTACGATCTTAGAGGTGTTTCCCAGCCTTGATCGTTCTCTCATTCTATGCTCTTCCCAGTGAGTTTTTACTTTGTGCTCATTGTGTGTGCACACAGGCACAGGAGGATGCATTTGAAGGCCTGGATTCCCCAGATTTTCATTCCTGATAATGGGGTAAATTAAGAGGAAATTGAGTAGATGTGGAACATATCCAGACTTTGGAGGAGATCCATCCAGGCAAAGTAAGAGCCATCAGAAGGCCTGTGCAGAGTGGTCTGCATGGCTGCTGCCTAACTTCTTCTGAGACTGAGCCCTCAGTTTTTTATGGGCAGTACCTTCAGACTGAACTAATATGTGATTGTTGGTTTCCTCTTACTATCTTCTTACCTATCTCCAACCTCATTTTTAACTAGCAGGTCTCTGAAGGTGTGCAGTGTTATGCTGGAGCAGAGGAGTTGAGAAGGGATGCAGCGAGTGGGCTGTGAGCAGGTTTTTTGTGGACTCGCAATTCTCCGTTTCCCAAGGACAACGGCATGTTCTGCATGCACAGCCATGGCATGTGCCCCTGAAATGTGAGTGAGCCTTTGAGGAGGCTGCCCAACTTCCTCTGCAGCACCCTCTGGCAGCCTGGCAAAATGGGCTAAATTCAGAAGGCACCTAAAAGGAGGAGGGCATTTGGAAACAGATCAAACAGCCAATGTAAAGATGGAGGAACTAACTTGGCAGCCCAGTGCAGAAAGCTATAGTAAGAAATTTAACCAGAAGGTTTCTGCAGTTAAATTTATCCTGTCTTGAGCTCTAGAATAAGTTCTGCTGCTGCTACCACCACATAACTCACTCTCCACAGTACAGAAGCTGTAAGAAACACTTGTTCATGTGTCCTTTCTAGCATGATTTATGGCATGTCTTAATTTGATCTACCAGCTCATGACTGAGGGTGGCCCTTCTGGTTTTGTCATATCTAGCTGTAGGGCTGAGTCAGCTTCCACTTGACTTGCAAAGACTTCTCTTTTGGATAAATAGGCTTGCATCATGTCAAGAAAAAAGAACATTGCCAGGTATCAACTGATCCATCAGGACTTTAAACTGCACAGTCTGAGACTATAGGCCACTGCATTTATTCTTCAACACATACTGTGGGGCAAGAGAAGAGGAAACTCACTGAAATGGAGGGATACCACCAGAGCAATGGTAATTGTGAGCTCGTGGACACATATCTCAACCAGCATTCAGCAGGGTCTTCACTACCTTTTGATTTCAACCAGCTCCTGAAGATAATCCAAACAGTGAAAATGAAGTCCTGGCCCAGAGCACAAGGAGTTGGTGAGTGCCGTCCCTTCCTCGGGGCTAGCACAAGAGTTCAGTTTGACTTTTTGTGCCTGAAAGGTTTGTAAGACCATTCTTCACCCCATTTAATCAAAGATGGACATTCCCCTAACACAGGTCCCTCCTGACCTCAGCTTACTTTCTATACAACTGAGTCAGCTGATGACCACAGATGGTAAGTGATACCTCCAAAGGGGCAGAGTGACTCAGTAGGAAAGATGTCATTTCAGTTGACTTCTCAACCTGTACAGCACTGAAAGTGCTCTGTCATGGTTGGTAGAACTTTGACAAACTCTGCTGAGTCTTATGATCTTAAAAGCCAAGAACCAAGATGCCTTAGTTTCTGAGGCAGATGCTCTGTGTGGGCTTTAATAGTTAGGCCAGGGCCAGTTCATGTTTATTTAAGAAGGTAGATGTGAGATGAGGAAACAGGACCTGACCTTTGCTTGTGGCTAGTGACATGGTGAATAACAGAGAGGCCATGTGGCTCCTCATATCCTGCAGGTGTTTTGCAAGCATCTCCTTTTTAAAGCCTCACACTGCAGTTCTGAATTTGTATTGAACTAAAAGATTTTTGCAATGCTCACCCAACCTAGCATCACTTTCCTTTGGCTGAAGGAAAGCTAATAGCTAAAGGCAGAAGTGATGAAGATTGATCTTCTTGAGATCATGCTGGCAGTTAGTGTCAGAGGCAAGAAGGAGATTTTTATCAAATTCCTCCTCTCCTCCTCAGTGAAAATGCTATTCCTGGGCATCCCCCCAAAGTGTAAGGCCATGTATGCAGCTAAACAGCTAAGGAACAAATTATTCTGGTACCAATGCCAGGGGCACTTAGCAAGGGCTGAGCCCAAGTTCCCTGTTGCTGTGTCCCCTCTCTGAGAGACATGGCTGTTTAGAAAAGCAGAGAGAGTTGGCATGGTCAGTTGTTTCATTGGCAAGTGACACCCCTCCCATTCTCACTAGGGAAGTTAACCAGGAACCTCATGGGTGATACATGGAAGTCATGATGGAAGCAGGTGAAGGAGCTCACCATCTGTTACATCCTCATCTGGCAGTAAGAAGGGTAAGACAGATACATAAAGGGGCAGGGGGTAGAAAAGATATTTTGTAGTCTTCTTTTGGAATGTGGAGGCTGGTCCCAGATGGAGTGAAAGAGGGTGACTTGCTATGCAGGTTTCAGAGTAAGAAGGAGGCAAAAAGTCATTAATGCTATTAAAGGGAGGAGCAAACCCCCAGAGTTCTAGAAAAATCAGTGACTAGATGAGCTGTGCCAGGCCCTCGTGGTGTGTCTTTAGCTAATCTCTGGCTTCCCACGTCTCCTGCATTAACAGCTGTGAGGGAACTGGGCTCCCACTCAGGCTGATAGGAGAAAACAAGATTCCAGTGCATGTGAGGACCACAAGCAGAGACATGCCCATGAGGAGGCAGGGTGATGATTTAGTGGGCAGCAGTGGCAAGCCCCCATGTAAGACTTGTTGCTCATGGTGAAATGCCATCCAGCCCTCATAATTCATAGGGACGTGGCACTTCACAAAATGAGTTACAGCTCCAGGACTGTACTACACCCACCCGTCACGACCGACAGTGAGGGAAGAGAAGAATCAGGGTTGAAGAGGCAGCAGTCAAGTGAAGCCCAGCCACCAATAGGTTGAGATGCTTGTGTTCATGGCTTCTGTCCTGTTCACAGGCCAGTAACTCCCCATGGTTTTGGACACCAGGGATAGATGGTTCATCACTGTATGGGGAGGAACCATCACACTTTAGTACCAGAACGTTAAACTAATTAATGCTTGGACCCACCATAGACTAGTTCCCAGAGCCTGCTGAGAACAATAGAGTTTGGAGACAAAGAACTGGGGAGTGCTAAGCCATGTGAAACACCAGAACAACAGCTGTATTTTATAGCAGGCTGACTGTTCAGCAGGGGCTGGGGAAGAGCTGCCCACACGCATTCCCCTGCCACCCTCCAGCAGGCTGTCCCGTGCCAAGTAGCCCACCCGTGACAGACAGACTAGACGCAGCTGTTCCTCAAAACACGCGGCCGGAGCCAGCCAGGCACTGCCAGTGAGGCACAGTGCATCTATCCCGGTGGAATTCTGCCCACAACTAACAGCCTGGCACAGGGATACACTTCAGTTTGCTAGGATTCCTTCTGTCTGTTTGCAGGTTGCTTCGACTGGTTAAGAAAAACACTCAGCAATTTCCTCGTAGAGAGCCGTGCTGAGCCAGGAACCTGCGGAGCTCCCAGCTTCACGCCTCTTAGAAAAGTAGAAGAAAGACAGCGACAGCTGACGAAAAGCAAAGGGTAAAAAGAGACAGTGTAATTGGGACTGCTTAGAGGAATATGTCAAAGAAATAGATGACTGTCATTTAATTTGGGAAACAGTAGTTAAGGACTTAAATCTCCATCTGTGCTTCCTCAGGGGAGAAAGCCGTGTGCTGGTGGCTCACAGGCTGCTTCGACCACCTCACGGTCAGCGTCCCTTCTCCTGCCTTTGCTCTAGTTTCACGACGAGGAAAATGCATGAGGTGTTAGTTCCAGCGTTCCCGTGCTCGCTCAGCTGCAGTCCCTCTGCAGATCCAAAACTTCCTTGCGGTGACCATTTGGAGAAAGCAGCTCCGAGGGCAGGTAAAGAGCCACGGAGCTTCGCTGCTAGCCTCAGGCTTCCGACACCAAGTAAACCATTGCGGTACAGCCATGGTGATCCCAGCGCGGGCAGGCTCTGCCCGCAGGAGCCTGCCGCAGGCTCTCCGGCCCCGCCACTGCCGCTGCTTAGCCGCTGCGGGGCCCGGGGCCGCCTGCCCGCGGCGGAACCTGCGCGCCGGGCTCGGGTTCCCTCCGGGGCTCAGCCCGAGTGCGCGGCGGCCGGAAGCGGAAGCAGCCGGAGGCCGTGGAGGGACCGCGGCGGGCTCTGGCGGCAGGAGGTGGGTTCCGGCGGCGGGACGGGACGGGCCCGGGCGGCGCAGGGATCTCCGGGGCAGCCGGGAGCGAGGCCAGGTGGAGAGGCGGGGACAGGGCGGCTGCGGCGGGGCCGGTGGGGCCGGGTTGCTGTGAGGACGGCGGGTGTGGTGCGCCGGTGCCCCTCGGGGCTTGCAGACCGCCGCCGGTGCGCGGGGATGCCGGCGTGCCGTGCGGGTGTAGCCCCGGGCACCTGCCGGGCTCTTGCCGGGGGAGCCATGCCGGCTGCCGGTGCGCTCGGCCAGGGAGGGCAGGCGGGCGGCAGGGGTAGCGGCTGCCCGGCTGCCAAGTCGCGGCGTGAATCGACTTTGGTGGATGCAATACGGGTGCGTGCCGAGGAGGCTCTTCGGTTTCCTTCTGGCCTGCTCGGAGCCTGGCTCACAGAATCAGCTGTTTTAATGAGGACACGGAACGCTTCAAGCTGTTGCAGCCAATTCACGTTCACACGCAGGAGCTTTTTTATTATTTTTTTTTCAATTGTGCCAGTTAAATTAGTTATTTGCTTCGATGTTTATTTACTTAAGCCATGCAGTCTGAGACAGGTTTCAGGTTGTGACTGAGCTGAGATCTGTACGGTTGGAAGCTGGGCAGTGTCTGTAACTTGAGTTTACAGGAGCCAGGGTAACATCCCATACAGGTATCTTTCTGGGCAGGGTCCTGTTTGTGCCCTTCCAAGGCTTTGTTAGCACAGGGTTAGCCACGTTTCTAGCAGGCTGGTTTTGGGGCATTCTGCCCCCAAAGTTTTACTGATGTTTAAACTGATGTGGTAGAACATCATACACACAGATACTCAGAAGAGAGAAGAACAAGCACTTAGTGTGGGAAGACAGAGTACCAGCGTGCTGCAGTCACAGTTACCTGCTTGGTCAACTTTAGGAGCAGCTGAGTCTTGCAGAGGTGCTAGGGTATTTGCAGTAGCATATTAGAAAGAACAGCTCCAATAGGCCATTTAGTGTCTTTGTTCTGAGTGTGATACCATTTTGAGATGCCACCATTTGGGGTTAATCAAGTTTCTTAGACTTTTCAGCTCAGAAAGAGAGCCCAGGTCTACCAATGAGCCTACTTTCCTGCCTGCTTCAGAAGTACCTATGCTAATCTGGGTTTTAATTGTGCTTCTAGCCCTTAAAAATGGGGAACACAAGCAGTGACCGAGCTGGGCTGGAGCGCCATGGCCATAAGACATCCCGAGGGGACACCTCAGGAGGAGCCATCAGTACAAAGGAGGGTGACAGACCAAAGATCTTAATGGACAGTCCTGAAGATGCAGATTTGTTCCATTCAGAGGAAATGAAGGTATTGCTGGTTTGGTTTCCTGACGTTATCAGCTGGAAATGCTGTCCAGTTGGAGTGCAGCAGCTTGCAGTAGTTCTGTCCCTGAGCTTATGCACAAAAAGGACCTGGGAGTCCTGGTGGATCACAAGTTATCCATAGGACAGCAACGTGCCCTTGTGGACAAGAAGGCCATTGGTATCCTGGGGTGCATTGAGAAGAGTGTGTCTAGCAGATGGAGGGAGGTTATCCTCCCCCTCTACTCTGTCCTAATGAGGGCCCACCTGGAAGATCACATCCACTTCTGGGCTCCCCACTTCAAGAGGGACAGGCATCTACTTGAGAGAGAGTCCAATGGAGGGCTAGAAGGGTGATGAAGGGACTGGAGCACTGCCTTTGAGGAAAGGCTGAGAGTCCTGGGACTGTTTAGTCTGGAGAGAGGACTGAGAGGGGATTTAATAAATGTTTATAGATATCCAAGGGCTGGGTGTCAGGAAGGAGGGGACAGCCTCTGCTCACTTGCACCCTGTGATAGGACTAGGGGCAATGCATGTAAACTACAGCACATAATAGTTCCACCTAAGCATGAGGAAAAACTTCTTTACTGTAAGGGTCACAGAGCACTGGAACAGGTTCCCCAGAAAGGTTGTGAAGTCTCCTGGAACCCTTCAAGGCCCATCTAGATGCATTCCTGTGAGACCTGCACTAGATTACATGGCCCTGCTCTGGCAGGGGGGTTGGACTCTCCAGAGGTCCCTTCCAACCCCTAACATCCTGTGATCCCTGCTTCCCACATCTAGGAGAGACAGCACATTGATGTTCAGGCAGACATAATGAGGGAACTGTTATGGCTTCCAGCAAGACTTCATTGTAGAGAAACTAAAACCTACCTGACTCAGAGCTCTTGCACAGTTCTAGGTACAGTGCCCCAGCTTCCTTTGATCCTCGCTGCTCTCGCAGTCACCAGTGACATTTTACCTGTCTATACTTCTCCACTTCAAAGGCCTCAGCGGTGTTTTGCTCATTATTAGGTGGATTGTTAGGAACATCTTGCTGGGTATCATGTTTCATAAGAATATCTAGCAGAAAATGACACTTAGATGGTGACTGTTGGACAGCTGTTTCTTACAGATGACTCAGAATTGTTCTGCTAACTACAACTGCTGTGCCTATGGTATTTGTGTAATCTAAGTGCTTCTTAACTCTATTTCTTAGTTATCTTCCTCTCTCTCAGTGTGTTTTGAAAACTTGTGAGCTCAAGCCAGTTTCTTTTGAAGGTAATTTAAGCTGGAGGGGTTCTCAAGTCACTTTCTTTTGGACCTCATTTAGGCTGGGAGGGTTATTTTGCCTTCCACTCTTTCTGCAAATTTGGAGGACTTTAACATCTTTGCAGAGTTTGTGCAAATCAACTTGTGAACAGCATCTGGAAATGCACAGGCCCTGATCTCTGTCTGGCAGATGTTATTTCTAGACTTGTGCCAAGCCTGAGCTCAAAAATGTCTTCAGTATAATAAAGGTTAAGTCAGCCAGGAAAGAATCCCCTTTGAATTGTGCTTGTAGGCTCCATTGGATAAAGAAGAGTTTCTGGCTTGGCAGCAAGATCTGGAAGTGAATGATAAAACCCCCACTCAAGCTCGACCAACAGTCTTTCGCTGGACTGGAGGAGGAAAAGAAGTTTATTTGTCTGGGTCCTTCAACAACTGGAGTAAAATTCCTCTGACAAGGAGGTAATAGACTGCTGCTGCTCTGTTGGGAGACTGGGAATGGTTAGGGCAGGGAGAAAGGTGGTCAGTTGATGGATGGATGTCATGCCTGCATTTACCACTGTCCTGCTTCTCTCCTCAAGCTCTTAGTGAGAAAGTGACTTTAATTCTTGGACAGCACAGGAAGGAAGTTGAGCTGTGTGTCAGTTTTGAAGGGGGGATTTGTTCACTGGGCACCATGCATGAATAAGCAGAAACAATCCTCCTGTAGAGTCAGGGTATGTAGGGTGAAGCTGGTTTTAAGCAGAGTGTCTCTGATGACCCGTGTACTTTCTTGCCATATCATTGGCTTTTGCCCACCTCAAAGGGTCCAAATTCTGTTGAGGAAACTGAGCCTGGGATGCCTGCTGGAAATACCTGAATGAGAATAACCTGTGTTAAGGTACCAAGGGCTTTTTCTTGCCAGAGAGCTTTGGAGCTCTCTTAATGCTGTACCTGACTTAAGTGTTTCATTTAGACCAATGCCTTTCCATAAAGTCAGCACTTAATGGATGGCAGAGTCTGAACTTTGCTGTTGCCCTGAGGCCTGCTTTCTGTCAGCTATGACACAGCCACAGGAGGTTGGTCAGCTGCCAGTTTCTGGTGTTTCTCATCTCACTGTGTGGCTGCCTGCGTTGTCATTGTTGCAGAAGTGTCGTAGTTTCTTAGGAGACTGGAGGGAGCAGTGTGATGGCCTGGTGAAGGGGTATGGGAGGATTGCTCTGTGCATGAACAACGTGACATCAATTATTGAGACTGCAGCTGGTGTAAAGGCCAGTGGAGCATCAGTGTATCACTGTCATACTCTGAGAGGAAAGCCTGGGAGGTGGGAAGTGGTGAAATGAATCTGGAAGCAGGACAAAAAATGTCTCTGTGCCAAGAAATGAAACAAGAAAAAAAGGCAGGTCTGTGTCTTGTCAGATTAGGTGTGCTGGGAAAGGAGCTGCTTGGCCCTCCTTGGAGGCTGGATAGAATCATGTTACTGAATCAAATATGCTTAAGTGGAAAAGTTAATTATGCCAAACTGTGCTCTGTGGTAGCATGCTTGTGCTGCTTCCCTCAGAGGAACTAAAGAGATTCAGAGAGATGCTGATGCTGTGTGGCCCGTTTGAACTATCACATAGCCTCAACTCTTTTCTCAGCTGCTTTGAGATGCTGGTAGAGACTTCTGAAGAACCAGGAAGTTCCCAGCACAGGAGTGTCAGAGGTACCAGGCAGCAGCTATTCAGACCCAAAGTAACTTGGGAATATTGAGTTGCAGCTTTCATCCTCTGGCCATCGATCACTCACTTATTAGCGTTTGTGAAATGCAGTTTCTGGAGGCAGGGAGATGGGGGTAAGCTGATCTTGTTCCATTAACAGAGTCTCACAGATAAAATCAGGTCTTGCAGCCTAACCACTAACAGGAAGATGAGAGGCTGGCTTTACAAAAGCTGAGTGCTAATTCCTTGATGCCAGGAGTGTGTGGATGCTGGTTTTGAACATGTAGGGGCTTCCTGTGACAGAGGCAATGATCATTGCCAGTAACCTTAGCTTGATTCCTCGCCTTTAGGTTGCAGGAGATTCTCTGAAGTGCTCTGTCCAAGTTTCTGCATGCTAAGCAGGCCTGCATTCTGTGTCCCAGTGCTTGTCACAGCCCATCAACTTTGCAGGATGTTTCAGGGGCTGATTGTTTGTCTTAAATTTCAGTCACAACAACTTTGTGGCAATCCTGGACCTGCCAGAAGGAGAGCACCAGTACAAGTTCTTTGTGGATGGGCAGTGGACACACGATCCTTCAGAGGTAATGTTTTCTCTGACTCACTCTGTGTGTTCATTGAGGCATCTGAAGAAGAGAGCCTGGCATTTCTGTACTGGTAGCTGGCCTTTCAGGGAGCAGGTTCACAACAGAAACTGACTGGTTTAGCTGGCAGGAGAGACATTGCTGATCCCTGCTGGCCTAGGCATCAGACTGATGGCTTCAAAGGACAGGAGGGCTTGGAACAAACAGGCGACAGAGTCTCCCAGGTATTGGTTTATCAGAGGCAGTGAACTTCTTTTTAACCAGTGCCAAAGTGTCTTTTAAAGCCCTGAAGCATTGCTGACAACCCAGATCTCTGAGCTGGACTTGCTGTCTGTGCCAGAATGATGCTGTTGCTGCTCTAGATACTTTCATAGTCCAGTAAAGATGCCAAAATCTACCAAGACTTTTCTTTCTCCTCGGCTATAAAAAGGAGCTTTAACCACAGGCTGCCCAGCAGTCCCTGTCTGCTTCAGAAATCCTCACAGCTGCTGGTTCCAGTCTCCTTGCTGTCTTAGCAAACCCTGCAGAATCTCACAGAATTTACCTTGCAGTAAATTCAGCTTTTTGAACCCCCCACCTTGGACTCCAGTCGTAGCTTTGATAGTAAACCAGCAATGCCAACCACACCTGGTCCTACCCCAGGCCATGCAGCTCTTAGCCTGGCTCTGAAAGCCCTGCAGAAGCTACAAGTGAATCTTAGCCTCTTGTGTTGTCACTGTTAGCTTTACTCACACCTGATCCCAAGACTTTGGGTGCTGCTCCAACTGACATACACCCCCTAAGCCCTGAACTTGCTCTTAGTCTTAACACTGAGCAGCAGTCAGCTCTTTTCATATCTGGTGCTAGTGTGTTTTAAAAGCCAACAGCCTTCCTGCTAATGCTGATGAGGTTTTGAGACTCCAGTAGTCCTGCAAGGTTGTTTTTATTCTGACTTCTGCTTCTTGCTTCTTCCCAGCCAGTAGTAACCAGCCAGCTGGGTACTGTCAACAACATCATCCAGGTGAAGAAAACTGACTTTGAAGTGTTCGACGCTTTGATGGTGGACTCCCAGAAATGTTCAGACATGTCTGGTATGAGCTTACTGCTAGTTTTATGTCACAGGTTTCAGAGCCTTCCTTTTCAGCTGGAGTTAAAGCTCCAGTAGAGATTAATCCCTGCTTTTGCCAGGCCTGCAGGCACGTGCAGGAATCGTCAATGCACAGAAGAAAAACGTGGAATGCATAAAGCAGGAGGCCTCAGAGACCTGAGGGAGAGCAACACAGGTTACTGTCAGTCTGATCAGGAGGAAGCCATGGAGCTTACCAGCTGTTTGGTTGCCTGTGCAATGTGAGGTGGCTGGATTTGGTGCCCTCAGTGGTGGTTCAGTCTCTGCCTTACAACTTCAGGCCAATGCTGACAGCCTTTGTCTGCCGAGATGGGTTGAGATCAGAAGTTGTGTGGTCAGAGGCAGAAATTAGACACATCCTAGCAGTGGTAACCCAGGCTCAGGAATATGTCATATCCTCTCAGCTATCAGAAGTATATTTTTGCCTTAAGTTTCATATTTTAGTGTAAAAGGAGAGAGGTAAGATTTAGCTTGAGTCATCTCTGGGATCAGCCTTGCCACCTGTTCTGTGTAGACCTATGAGGGATGGAGACCACAGTTGAGACAGTACCTTAGATCTCCCCGAGAAGGCATGTCCTTGGAATCTGAAGCAGAGGGGCAGTTGAAAGCTGCTCTATGCAGCTTTCCCCTGGAGAAAGTCTTTTAGGAGTGGGTCTGGGATGTGTGAGTTAGATGCTGCAAGAAGCCATAAGGAGATTCTAGTAGATGCTTCCCCACCACATGCTGTAACAACCTTTGATTTGTCTTGCTTGAGACTTGGGGGGAGTCTTTTTATTACCCTGTCCTTGCATGGGAGCAATCCCTGCCTTGTGTGTGTGCTGTGTGTGTAGTGCTTCTCTTGGAGGTTTACTGTGAAGTGTTTGCTGGAGAAGTGCTGGGCAGGGATGACAGTGAAGTTCTGGGATGCAGTAGGGTCCTCAGAACTCCACATCTTCCCAGCTAGTCTGAAGTCAGACAGATTTGAGGCATCTTAAGTCACCTTTTGGGCAGTGACTGATCCTCTGGCTCTGCAGCAGCTGCTGCAGTTCTTGTACTTAGGTGCCATTGATTTCTATTGGCCACATGTTTCTGGATGTGAAAATCAACTCACAGTAATGATGACAACATACCTATAAAGAGCAGATGTTCTCACTGGCTGTTTGAGAATAAATATTCCACATCTTTCTGGCAGAGCTGTCAAGTTCACCTCCAGGACCATACCACCAGGAGCCCTATGTGTGTAAGGCAGAGGAGCGCTTTAAGTCACCACCTATTCTTCCTCCCCACCTGCTGCAGGTCATCCTGAACAAGGACACAGGCATTTCTGTGAGTACATTCCTTTGTTCTGCTGAATAACAGCCTTGAGGGTGTGAACAGATCAGGGGCAAATCTGGGTACAAACAGGAGCCAGGCAAAGGAAAGGTTTGGAGTAGTTACTGTGTTAGTACTTTCCTTAGTGCAGCTGCCCAGGTGAGTTGAGCTGAAGTGAATTTTTCTGCTTGGCTCAAAAGCTAGTGCTGGCTGCTCTATTCCCAGCAGCCCTAATCTTCTCCCTGCAGCACTGTTACGATGTCAGCAGCACATCAGAAATCACTGAGGTGTGTTTCAGGGTGACAGTGAGGCTGCAGAGGGGCTCGCCCTGCAGGGATCTTGGTCTGTGTTTGTGGTGGGGCTCAGCACCAGCAGCAGTGTGATGCATGCCAGGGCATGGCTAGTTACAGACAGTGTTTATCACCCATCAGCTGAGATGAGCAGACTGAGAGCTCTGCTGCTTTCACACTGTCTCACTTTCTCCCTTTCCCAGTGTGATCCTGCCCTACTCCCTGAACCCAATCACGTCATGTTGAACCACCTCTACGCACTTTCTATCAAGGTGAGAGGCCAGGGCATGTTCTTCACACTTGTAGCTTTTAGCTAGCCCTGTCAAATGCTCACTTGTTTTCCATCTCCTGTAGGATGGAGTGATGGTGCTTAGTGCTACACATCGCTACAAGAAGAAGTATGTGACCACTTTGCTCTACAAGCCAATATGAGCACCGTAGTAGCTCGTGACCAATCGTTCTGGGCCAGTGCAGTCTCAGAAAGGAACCCTTCTCTTCACCAAATGTACTTCTGCTCTGTGCTCTAGCAAAGGAACTCTGATTTCACATTGTTTCTGAGACCTCCTGGTTCTCCTAGATTTGCCTTACTTTCCTAGTCCCACCTTGGAAGCTCTCGGAGATGGCAGCTTTATGGCTATTAGACGGACGGCAAAGGCATCGGTGCCTGTTGTCAGCTCAGGTGAAAAACCACCAGTTCAGTTAGGCTGAAAAACGAGAGGGCAGCAACAAGGTAAAGACCTTCAGCAGTAAGGCCACGGCAAGTGGTCAGCAGGCCAGCCCGAAGTCTAAGGAAGTTCAGGATTCTTGTGGAATCTTACTTGAGCTCAACACTCAGCACCAGCCAGCCTGTCCCTGCTTTCCTGACTCATCAAACACAATTATTTCAGTAGCAAGCTCCAAACCTGGGGCACTGAAATAAGTGTGACTGTTGATGATCCCTTCCCAGCAGCCTTTGCCGGGTGAAATCAGCGACACAATCACCCACAAGCTCGTTTGTATTTTGCAGTAGCCTGGGTGCACTGTTCCTGCTCTGTACAGCTCTGCAGTGGTTTTCTCTTCATGAGAACTGAAATATAACTTTTTCCTCTGTGGAATTTCTGGTAAAGACAGTTGTTTTTAATGGCTGGGGTCTCTGAATCACGAGTGTGTCTGGCAGTAATCTGCTTTTTGAAACCAGCATCTCTTGTTGTCACTGATACATTCTTCCTTAAGCTGGGCTCAGTAGCTGTAAGGAAACCAAAGTGCTCAGTTTAGGGATTAGTTCTTCAGTAACAGCCTGCAGGTGACCAAGTCACCTGTATCCCAGTGGCCAACTCACCCCTTGGCATGAGCAGCAGCAGCAGTGTGCTGGACACAGCAGTGCTGCACCCTCCAGCACCCCAGGGGTGGAGCTGGGCCTGGCTCTGGGCTGCAGTGCTGGCTGTGGGTGCACAGCATCTGGTGCCCCTGCAGCCAGGGCTGTGGGGATCTGCCACTTTGTGTTCTGTGTGTATTTGCTAAGAGATGGTAGCTACACCAGGCTGCCTGTACTTGATACTCTCAGCCTGTTTTATCCCAAACCAAATGCAATGTTAATGCAAAACCGCTGCCAGCGTGCCTGGGGGCCCTGCCCTGATGGAACCGGCTCGGGAGGTGACACACAGAGTCCTTCCCTCTGTATTTTTTTTGGTGCCTGAGTGCCAGTGACTGTGCCAAGGACAACCAGCACCCTCTAACTGGGGGGAAGAGCAGCACGTTGGACAAAACAGCGAGGAGTCTGAGCAGGGAGGAGGACTGCAGCAGGCAGCGGTCAGTAGAACCAGCCCCAGCAGAAGGGTGGTTTGCCATCCTCAGATCTGCTCACCAGCCCTGTTGCAATACCCTGAGTAGCTGCATAGATCTGGGTCTAGTGCAATGGTTTTCTCTGAAAACTCTTTCTTCATTCTGTGCTATGGATAGGATTTGGTATTCTGAGCTACAGAATTGCTTTTGTTTTCAGCCTCTCTAGAAACAAATAAAACGTTTTCAAGAAAAGTCAGTGACTTGCCTTGTTATTGCCCTTCCCATCTTCAGTGACCTTTGCTTCCTCAAGTCCTTTCCTGTTTATACCTGTGCTTGTCTGATGGGGGGTGTCTGCCTTGGTGAATTTCATTCATAGTTGAAAGCTTTTCCTTTATTGATGCAGCTTCAAACACTTTTTGTCTGCTTGTGGTTAGTCACCCCAGAAGAGGAGGGAGGCATTGAGTGTATTGCTGATGTGCAATTTAGATGCAGAACAGGAGTCCAGTTGCTCACAATCTCTGGCCATCAGTTCCTTGGGGCTGAAAGCCTTGGCACTGGCCTTGAGTGTCTGCTGGCTTCTCTTTGTTCCAGCTGCTTTTCCAGCAGACCTTTTCTTCCAAGCCTTTCTCCTGGGCAGCCTGTGGTTGTGCATGGTCAGGTACAGGTGTGTCAGTGAAGCAGGCTGTGCAGTATTAGCACCTGAAAATGCTGACTGGAGAGGAAGGTGGGGAGGAGGCTCAGTGCTGGTTTCTGCAGGAACCCTGTGTGCTTTCCTGGGAATGTGGAGGTTCCTTTGAACGTGAGCATCAGTAGCAGTATGGAGCACAGGTTGGAGAGGTGCAGTTAACCAACAGGATGGCTTTGGGCTGGAGCAGAGTTGCTGAGTGACAGCAGCTGGGTGTTTGTGTGCAGAAGGATCTGCAGGGTGCCAGATGCAGCTCACAGGCTATGGAACCACAGCAGGAGGTGGTCTTTGGTCAGACCTGAGGCTGGTCAGTAGGAAAAGTGTCAGCAGATGAGAGGCAACTGGTGGAAGGATTATTTCATCTGTGTTCAAAGAAATGCAGCCAGAAGTCATGCAGTGAGGCCCCTGAAACCCTTCAGTGCCAGTAGGGAAATGTTACCACAAGTCTCTTATTTGAATCACCTGGAATTAATTATTTTGCTAGACACAAAGAGGAGCATAGAGGTAGCTTAGTAAGTTTGGCTTGTGGCTTTTTTCCCAGTTGCATACCAGACTTTTTCAATAAGGCAATGACTGAAGCTGAAACTTTGGAGATTCAGAGCCCAGGAAGGGGCAGTATTGATGGACTTGTGTGGCATATTAGCTTCAATTCCCACAGGCTTGGGCTCATTAGTTCTTGCTATAAGCTATGTGGATTTTTTTCCAGTTGCATATGTGCCTGACTGACTCCCTGCAGGCTTTTCATCAGCGCTGCTGTGGTGGAGCCACAGGACAGCACTAATTAGGTGATAGAAAGTGTTTTCTTCTTGCCTAACTTGCAGCTGTGTCTCAGAAGGCAGAGTGCTTGGTACGGGGGCTGCAGCCAGCACTGCACCGCTCACTTGTGCAGCCCCAAAGCCTCAGAAAGCAGGGTGAGGAGCCCAGGCTTTGTGCCCTGCTGCTCATTAGAGTAATTAACACTCTGATCACTTCCACCTGTCTGCTGTTAGGGTGAGTGGATGCAGCTGCTGTCCAGGGGCTGCTCCCAGGTGTAGTTTTCCCCTAGCACCTGTGGCCTCAAACAGCATCTCCCAGGAGCCACAACCTGCCTCCAGGTAAGCCACAACCCCTTCTCGGCCCCCGGAATCCTTTCACTTCAGCAGGCACAGCAGCAGGAGTGGTGGCTGCCTGGAAGGAAGACGAGGTAGGCTGGTGGGCTTGAGTTTTGCTGGGGGATTGGTTTTGGTCTTATTTTTCGCTAGGTTGTTTCCTGCTTGAGAGGTGAATGGATTCAGTTAATTAGACACTGTTCCCTTAGTGTAAGGGGATGAATCAAATCCCTCCAAAGGCAAAAGATGGATCAAGAGTTGGATTTATTAGCTCACTTACATTCCCCACCCACAGCTCACAGTCTGTGCTGTTATGTTTATTCCTGGCTGTTGCTAGGAGCACACTTTCTTTTTTTTCAAGGTAGATGCAGAGACTTTTGTTACAGTCCCTCTGGGGCCTCTGCGTAAGCCCTTAGCTTCTGCATCTACAGCACAGCTAACAGGAGCTCCCTGCTCTCCCCAGTCCCCTGACTTCCCACAGCGTGCTGTGGTCAGGCTGAGAGTGGATTTGTGCAGGGTTCCTGGGAATCAAAAGGCTCGATAAATACTTTGTTTGGTTTCTTTTTTTACTCCACCAGTTTCTGGATTATTTGAGTTTTGTTACAATTCTGGTCATGCATCATAGGACTGCAACAATGAGCTTAAATAAGTATTCTTTGTGCACAGTAAAAGAGAAATAAAGGAACATTGAACAAGTTAGCATTTCATCAGATACATCAGATAGTAGGCACAAGATAAATCAAGCAGCTTGGGTTTCATGTAGAGCATTTTCATGAAGAATGTCATGTAGACCAAAATGTAAGAGGAGCTATTAGTAACCCACCCCCACAGCCTCCAACAAGCCCTTTACCGGGGGTAAGGGGGTGGGTATGTGCACAGAACCAAAAACACTCAACAGTAGGAGGACAAATTAAGTTACTGTAGGCAGCAGTGTGAATATTAAAAACCTCTTCCTGTGAAAGAATACTTCAGACCCTGTAAAAACTGGTTCAGTTAAAAATAGATGTATTTACATTTAAGTCTGATCTAGCAAGTTTTCCCAGCAGGTGTAAGTTAAGATGTACAGGAACTCTGCAGGTCGCACTTGGGCTGCCTGGGTTTGTCACTGTTGGGTTTCGTAGTTGCAGCTATCAGGCCTTAATAAAAGCACCAGCATGTTACAGCGATGGGATGAGTAACTGGCTCTGTCTGCTTTGCCACCAGTCCACTGCTGGGATAAATCCCAAACCTGTCATTAGCTCACACTGTTGTTAATCAAGATGTTTGGTTTTTCCAGCTCCAGCTGTGTGGGTCATGTACCAGGGCGAGATTGTTGTCCCAGATACTCGCACATCTCTCACCTCTACCCATCTCACTACTTGGGTATGCGAGGGCAGAATTTAGCTGTAGGTGTTTGCAGCTGACTGCTGCTCTAGTAGAGTATTTGGACACCTGGTGTAGTCCATGTGTACATGCTTTGTTCTTGTGAAGCCGCTTATGCTACTTGTTGAGGGCATAACCACTAGTGAATGCTAAATACCATCAGGGTTGGCTCTTTGGTAGGCTCTGAGACCTCTAGCTTAAGCAGCCTCTCCCTAACACTGGGGGTGGTGGGATGGCTGGGGGTTACTCTAAGAGAAGGAAGCGTCCATGTCACCATGCCAGTCAAGATAGTTATTTGTTTTATTTGGTTATTGTTCAACAACAAAGTTCAATACTTTCCAGGTGGAGCTTTGAACTGTCCCTCTGGTTCCCTCCCTCGTCAATAATAAAAAGGTAACGAAGAAAAATCCTGTACTGTTAGAGACCTAAAACCTCATTTATGCTAACAAGCTTCAGTTGCAATTTAATGTTACAATATTTCTTCATGGGAGCGAGGAGGACTAAGCTGAGGCCCCTCCAGTGTCTGAAGATGGCTGTCCACAACCACCATTAAACCAAAAAGCTAAGTGTTGAAAAATGCACAGTTTACAATAAAAAAGTAGAAACCAATTCAATTCCCTTTTGTTACGAATATAAAGATTCTTGTAAGTATGTACAGTCCTTTGAGCTATTTCTGTAGCAGGAAGCATTTCACGAACAAGACACAAGAGATACACTTCCAGGACTCAACAAGCCTGAGGTCTTTGAAGATCTTCCATGAGATGCAGAGATTTAGAGCCTGATCTCAGTGACCTTTCCAAATATTCAGACCAGGAGACAAAAACTTTCAGCAAGTTTCCTGCCAAATCATCTGACCTAAAATAACCCAACAGACAAGAGAACGGAACACGATACTCATGGAACTCGCCAAAGGACACTGACAAGGCAGTGGAGTGGTGATGAAAAGGTTTCTGAGGACAGGTTAGCACAGGCTGGCGAGGGACTAGCAGAAGGTTTAAGTGTCGCCAAGGGAAGATTGGATGCGGCTTTGCTCTTGCCAGTTGTAAAGAACATGGTGGTTCACTTTGTTGCTATTGCAGACTGAATGGTCAAAACCTGCTTTGAAAATCATCTGCTCTCTGCCTCATGTTCACAGCAAAAGAGAATAGGAAGCAAGAAAAGGCTGGAGGTCAGACACGCAGCAGCAAGGTGAAGGTGGCAGTACCCGCAGAAGCTGGTCACTGTGAGTGTCCTCTTGTGCCCTGGCACCTGGTGCTTATTGTAGGACAGGTTACAGACCCCGGGAAGAGCCCGCCCTGGGCCGCTCCTCTGTCAGGACCATGATCAGTGCTGAGAGGAGAACACAAGCCTGCCTGTAACTCTTGTCATAGAATAAGGCTCCTTAACTCTTCCTTGCCAAATTTCCAGAGTAATTAACGGCTATTTTGCAGCGTAATCTAAAGGTTTCAGTTAATTTACAAGTGAGGTACAATACACTACTCAGCAAAGCAACCTAAAAGGAGAGAGCAGCCAGTGATGGTGCAGCAGCATGCAGTGAACTGTCATGCAGAAGACCTGGATAAAGTCTTACACCCCAGTAGCTTATAGGTAATGCACTTTGTCTCGGGGCCGGGCACATGGGCTCGTTCAAAGCAGGGTTCTTCCCTCCCCATCAGAGCTGCTCTAGAGCAATTTGAGTGAGAACGAAATAACTTTCAGAAGTGGCAGGTGAACAGACTAATCAGAAGTAATTTTTCTTGTGTTCTGTAGAGAACATTCAAACACACCTTCTATTGAGACTCACTCACCTTGGCCCTTCACTTTCCAGGCCACGAGGGATTCCCAGCACATCTCACAACTATGATCTGCTAAGGGGTGCTAACCACAGAAAAGACCTGGGGTGGGACTCCAGTCCCTCTTAATTTCCTTGATGAACTACTAGGGACTAAAGTGAATACAAAAAGTTCATGAACTGCTTGAAAGAGTAACAGTAGTACAAAGTGCAAAAACAGGAGTGCAGGAAAGTGCAGAGAAATTAACTGAGATGCCAACAATCTTCCGAAGCGTCACCCTCCCTCCGCAGCGTGAGCTTTGGCCCAGCAGTGCTGCGTTGGTAGCTGGGCAGCAGGCGTGGGGAGTGCATATACTCAGTGTATTTCCTTTTTTTTCCTGCAGGTCAAGATGAGTAACTTTGTCTAGCTGAGACTTACACTGAGGACTGGTCCCAGACCTGGCAGGGAGATAAAACAAGAGTTACACGTCGCATGTATTTTTCTTGCACGTGCAGAGGTGCCAGCAGCAGCATCACTCAGCCGCTGCTGCTGAGCCAGCACCCTTTGCCTGCCCTTGTAGGGCAGAACTCTTAAACCACTGGCACAGGCAGCATCACTCCCAGCACAGCAGGCTCTCAGCTTCCTTTCTCCAGGCACTGCCCACTTCAGATCCTCACTAACTTGATCGCTGCTGGTTAAGGCACCTTTGCCTTCAGATCTGCAGGACCCGACCCTGTTCCAGGGGGAAGCTGCTTTTGCAGCTGCAGAACTAGCACAAGGGAAGGTGTTCGCAGGGCCCGAGAGCTATACCCTACATGCTGGGGCTCAACGGAAGTCGAGGGGCAAGATGTGAGATTTCCTTTGCTCTTGTACTTTACGGTACCAGCAGTCCTTGCACATCCTTTCCTGAGAACAGAAAGAGCTCTCTGGGCTCCTGGCTTACCTTATTGACTTGAGCAATAGGCGTTCTAGCCCCGCTCACAGGCATTCGCCCTCGGCTGCTCTCGTCGAACAGTCTCCCAGGGGACCTTTCTCTGCGGGTGCTCAGAAGCCGGCCTGGAGACTTCTCCCTCTCCAGAGGTCGCCCAGGGGACTTGTCCCTCCGCAGCTCCGTCCTGCCCTCGCGGTACCGGTGTGGTGTGCTTGGTTCTCGAGGGTGGCTGGGGCCTTCCGGCGGTCCTGGGCTGGATGCCACCCGCTTGGTGATGTGCTCGTTGTAGGTGGGGGGGCCTCTCTTGTTAGGGCTGCTGTCATTCAAAAACAACGGATGCGAACCGCTGAGCGACAAAACCCTCACGTCACCTTTTGTGTTACGAAACCTAACTGCCCCCAAACACCCAGCAGTGTTCAGGTGAGAGGTGTCTGACCTCCCTGAGCCAAGAGGGAGAGAGCAAAGGCGCGCCGGTAGGTGAGCGTCCGTCATGTCAGCCGCACCAGCCAAGTGCCTCAGTGGATCACCAGCTAAGGCTCTGCAACAGAGCCGGCAGCTCCCCACCGGCACACTCCAGCAGTACACACCTAGTATGGGCCTTTTCACGCGAATCTCTTCAGCAGCTCCAGGATGCTCAGAGCCAGGTTAGGAAACCCTCAGTTTCTCCATTTTCAGTGTGCTACCAACCCCAGAATTGATTCAGCTATCTGAAGTATCACTGTCCTACTGAGCAGAACAAGCGCATTTCACCCCTTCCCAAATTCTAAGGCATGCTCTTAATTTAAGAGGAAGAGGCTTTTGCTTTAGACATTGTTTCAGTCAATCCATGTTGAGTGTCCTAGGAGCAGTGTCTAGGGCCACCCAGCTTTGAAGTCACAGCTACACCACAATGTAAAAGTGTGACTGAAGGCCACAAAGCATTTGTGGAGATTACCCAGATATTCCTACAGCGTTAATGTTTCTTTCCCTTTGGGCCTTGAAGCACCAGCAACTCTGCTCTTTGTCCCATTCCAGCAATTGGCTGATGCCAGCCTCCATCTCCAAGAATGGAACAAAGGCATCCCATGACATGGACAGAAAAGCCATTTAGAGCCAAGTTTGCTTATGAGACACACAGGAACCATAACACACTGAATTCACTGTACCTGCGTGTAGCAGAGGATCCTCTGTGGTGCTGCTGCTGCTGCTCATTGTTGGTCTCCTTCACTAGGTTGCCCTTACAGCAGATCACCCTTAATTTGTCTTGGTAGGAGGAGGCCAAGTAGATTGCTCCAGATGAAATTGCAGGCCCTAGGTACCGTGGATTTGGTATCTCCAAGTGGGCTCTTGCAGGAGTTCTGGGTAAAATTGCAGAACAAGTCTTTACAATGACCACAGGGTACCTTTTCATGGCAAGGACAACTCCTCCAGCACATGCTGTTCAAAGCAATCAAGAGAACAACTCACCCTATAGAAGCTCGTGCCTGAATCTCAATGACCTCCAGGGAATTGAAGTGGGTCACAAACAGATAGGGCTCCCTGTAGGCTGGGGGAGCACCACAAAGGCAGGAAAAACACAACAGAAAATTCTCTGTTAAAAACTTGTGAAAAACCCCAGTGAGCAGCATGGAGCCTCAGCCCCAGGGGAAAGAGAGGGAACATTTTCTGTAATAAGGCACAGACAGTGTAACTAGGGAGGCAGGTGCAAGCTGAAAGAATTGTTGCTCAAGCATTTGACTAAGCAAAGTATCATGAAAAAGGCATTAAAACCTGACTGTTAAATGAACAGAATCCCATTAGGCCGTGGGAACCACATGGACATTATAAATTCTTGACTACTTCAGAGCCCCCCAAGCATCGTTAACAATTCCACAGGCCAGTTCAGTCACTGCCAGGCTGGCAAACATTAAGGACATGAAACTGGGGTTTAGTTTTCCTCAGCACCTCCAAAGGTTTTCCATTTATTTATTATTTACATCTTAAATCATGGGGAAATCTCCACAGTTTCCAAGAGAGTCAGGAGAGGGAAGAGGACGTGGAAGTGCTGAGTGAAGAATATTTGTCCCACAGGGGTGCTTCCTGCTTTCAGTAATTGCCATAATCCAAGTGAATTTCCCTCAGCACCTACCGAAGGCTAAGGGCAGGCGATTCCATTTCAGGTCGTCTGTCCTACTGCGTCTTCCATAGGAATCCACAAAGACACCAAACTCTGCCAAGAAAAGTCACAGCATGTCATGAGCACGCACCTGAATGGCATTTGTTAGGCTTTGAAAGGGCAAAGGCAACTTGGGCTCAGCAGCAGCAACAGGGTGCTCACTACGCTGCAAATCCCCAAGTGCCATCAATTATTTCAACTGATGTGGAATGGGGTAGGTGTGGGAGTACCTTCTGGACCAAGAGCTCCTGCATTTCTAGGCCTCTCTGTAGCTGTTCAGGGAAGATTCTTTAATCTACAGCTTGGGAAGACTACAGGACTCCTACTGCTACTCACCCAACACTACTGTTAGTGGGCTTTTGAAGACTGCATTTCCCTGACACAGTCCCAGGAGGCCAACAAAAGCAGCTAAATGGAAAAACTCACACCCTCTTTGCTTATCATCACAACATTAAAAAGTCTCAATCTGCCTGTATGGAAGCTAGACAAGAAAGATGAAGACTGGAAACCCTGAAGGTTTTATCAGGATAATCCAGCACCAGTTGGCACAGCCACTGCAATCCCTTCCCTCCAGGCACAGATGCCTACAGCTGGCAACCGAACCACAGGCTCAGGGAGCTTCTAAGCCAGGAGCGAGCTGACCAAAAGCTTCTCAGCAGGCAAGTTCAGAAAGTGCTATTTTAGTGGCAGTGTCCTCTGCATCTGCTGCTTGAACCAGCAGCCACAGCTCTTCACAGCTTTTAGATTCACAGGCTTCAACAACTCTTTGTTAGGGGAGCTAGAAAGTCATCTCTGTTCAGTTATCTTTTGCAACAGTACTTGGTTACCTCCTGCTGGTTCATGTACCAGAGAGAGCACTTACAGTGCAATAACCATGCCACACACCTACCATGGAAACACAGCAGATACTCCTCCCTCTGCCCTGCTGGGTTCACTTGGATGATACTGACTGGAAAGCTGTTGGTGGAAGCAGCAAACACAGCAGAAGCCAAAGTATGGTCATTTTTATCCAGAAACTCTGCAAAGAGAATGGAGAACAACAGCTCCATCAGCACCAACATCTTTTCATAAACTGCTCTAGAAAAGCCCCACCAAAAGAATCTGTGGAGCCACACAGAGTGTTCCTCAGGAGGGGCCTCCTACCCTCCAGCGTATACTGCTTCATCTCAATCTCATAGAACTTGTTGGTTCCAATGATGATGCTGTAAGTGGTCAGATGGATGCAGCTGCAAGGCTCAGAGGTTTCAATCTCCTGGAAAAGAGGAAAGTACAGACAGGGATCAGTTCCCTGGAACAGCTGACAGCTTCTACCTGTTCTGAAGGGCTATGTTTTGCCACACTTGTCTGTATACAAGGGAGACACAACAAGATCAAAGTCACTAACAGTCTCTCTAAAGCACATGGAAAAGTACTCCTGCTAGAAGAAAAAGGGTGGTTGTGTTGGAAGTGATACTTGCTTGAAATATAGACTCATCTCCAGGTGTGAACCCTAGTAAGCACCTCTGCCTTTTGGGAGAATACATTATTCTGGAAGATATCCTTCTGCTCTCTAGCTCAGGGGTTTCTGGAGCAGCAGAGGATGGGTCCCTTATGCTATGTCACAGTCACACCAATGACTGCTTGTCTGAAAAGTGTTTGGAGAGAACACTGGCCAGGACTGAGCAGTTAAATAACAGACTTGTCACAAGGAAGTCAACCAGTCAGAGCTGCCCCAGCTCCAGAGCAGCTGTGCTAGAGCAATCGCTACCTAGCCTGCACATCACCAG
This sequence comes from Dryobates pubescens, assembly GCF_014839835.1. Lineage (NCBI taxonomy): Eukaryota > Metazoa > Chordata > Aves > Piciformes > Picidae > Dryobates > Dryobates pubescens. The sequence continues at coordinate 3,889,952 of NC_071636.1, forward strand.
CAATCAGGGCAGCTGCAAGAAAGACAAAGAGGCAATCCTAAGACAACTGCAGCAGGATTGAACCCAGCCAAGTCCCAAACTCTTTATAACCCACAGAACAAAACTCTTGTCAGTAGGTATGTCTGCCACTGGGATTGTTCCAGCAAAAGTCCACTCCCTAAAGCACCCCTGCTCTTTGTATGCTTCAAAAATTAGCTTGATGGCTCCTTAAGCAAAAAGAATTCAAACACAACCACCTTCTTCCTCTGTTCAATGTAACACAAACACAACCACCTTCCTCCTCTGTTCAATGTAACACAGAGATGTTGGATCAATGCAGAAAAGGAAAACCTGCTTCTGGAGCACAGCTTTGCATGTTTTGCACCTAGGCCCTTGGCAAGGCACTTGGTGCCATGGAGGTGAGTGGCAGCACAAACAGTGGAAAGCAACTGCAGCTCTTCAATGCCTCCTGCTGACTGCAGCTCCCTTGTGAGCAAGAGCTGCTATCAGCTAAGTGCTCAGAGGTGTTCCAGGTTTGTGGCATCTGCATTGTTTGTGCCAAGATCTCCACAAACACATCTTTTACTTCCAAGGAGTCCAGCATCTGAATTACTGTGCTGACTCTGCTTCCTTACAGCAGCACCAATGTAGCACTCAGGGGACATAAACTGAACTGGTGCCTTCAGAGCAACCTGCAGAAGCTCAGAGAGACGTGGCTTGGCCTGAACATCCTTTAGTTTGTGAACTGGAGAGGACATGAGTTTCTGAGTTCCAGCCCATTTTAAAGTGGGCAGTGTTCTCTTTGTTCTGAGGAAAGCTCCCTGTTATCACTTTGGGGTTTCTTCCATGTATGAGCATGTAACATTTATTCATAGTAATTCACTGGACTTGTCCTTGAGGAGAGCAGTCAGTGAGGTGCTCAGAGTATCATCTGCCTGCAGCTGGCTCTTTGAAGAGGAGCTGCACCCATCCTGCTTTTTCATACCCATATATGGCAGGACGAAGCAGTGCAGTACTGGTGTTTGGAAGTAGACAGGGTTAGCTACAGAGGAGCTAGATGCACAGCTGGGCACACAAGATCCAGGTCTTGCTGCCTTGTTTGGTGGCCAGGAGAAAGTACCCATCTGTCAGGGCAAGTATGGGAAACAGCTGTCTTGTCCTGGGATGGAATAATACCAAACACCCCTTTGACTTTCACTGCTACAGTAAACAAATTCAGACACCAGTTTCTTCCTTCACTGCAAAGAAGAGAGAAGTCATCTCTTAGGAGTTTCTCCCCAAAGACAAGAGAGGTACAGGAACACTTAAGAAGTAAACAAGCAAGGGCATGATTACAGCTGAGGCCAGGATCTCAAAAATCATCACAGTTCTGTTCTGCACCTCCCCAAATATGCCACCTCTTATTAAAGGAAATTGCTGCCTACTCCAGCTTTAGTCAGCACACACTGCAATTTGTTATCATTTTATCTGGCAAACAAATGTTCTCATGCAAGCAGGAAGGTTAAGATGTTTGTTCCAAAGCCAAGTCTCTGAGCAGTGTGTGAATTCCCTTCGCCACTGAAGGGCATTGCTGAGCTTACCTTTCTGATACAGAACTTGCTCAAGCCCTCATTGTAGCGCAGAACAACCACTTTGTTAGGCATGGCTGCACAGATACAAAGACTGTTCTCAACCTGCAAGGAAGATCACAGCAGAGTGACACAGAGAGAATCCTAATGCTGAGCCTGTGGAGCAGAGCTGAGTACCTTGTGCCACAAAAGAAGAACTTTGCAGAGATAAGTGTGTTTTTAATAGGGTAGTTACTGTGAATTAGTGAAATAATGAAAAGCCTCTTCACAGTCTCAAAAAAGAATGCAAATTTGAACTGCTGCTGTGATTTCTTTTATGCTTGAAAGAAGTTAATAAAAAAATTAGAAGGTGTTCCATGGAAAAATGTTTCATTAAAAGGGAGAAGAAATTCCAGTGGGTTAGGTCTACATTTTAAACCCTGAAACGGTTATCTTGAGCATCAGTTTGAACTGAATGATGTTCAGTTTGTTATCAAAGCAGTCTGTAGAATTGATTGTTAATGAGAATTTTTGCTTTGGCTTAAGTGTTCCATACCAAAACTGGCAATTTATGTAAATACCAAGAGTTACCAAGTGACGCAAACAGCCACCCTGGAAACTGTTACATGGCATTCAAGAGCAAAGAGTGGATGCAATTCACTGATCAGAAACCTCACAATGCAAGTCAGCTGTGAAGCAGCAGTTAACCATGCCATGCTGTACTACTTAGCATGTAGCAGGTTAGGCCAGACCACCAGCATCTCATCCTGTCAGGATTTATTCGTATCAGCAGTATGATGCTCCCTGTTGTGTCCAGTTCAGCCTCACTTCAGCCTCTATTCTTTTAGTTTGAAGATTAAAACAAGCATATAGACCTTGGATTTGTTGCCAGTGAAATGGAGATGCTGATTTGATTAATATTAGACTCAGTGCAGTCTAAAGGGTGGTCTGGGGCATGAGGGAGCTGTATCCTACCTTGCCAGCAGCAAAAAGGTGACATCCTTTGACAGCCTCAAAGACATTTGGCGAGACATCAGGCTGGGCTGGGAGATGAGACTGGGCTAGAGATTGCTTCACTTTCTTTACATCAACAAGACACAGAGCCCTTTCTTCTCCTGGAAATAAAAATGGTTACATTTTGTCAAGGGAAAACTCCTTATTCTCTACAAAGGTCTATTCTGTTACCTAAGCAGCAGCTTATCATGACAGGCTGTTGCTGTGGTAACAGTCACAAGGTACCATCTAGAATCTATTCCATATTATTCCTATTGAAAGTGAAACAGAAAACTTGCAAAAACCCAACCACACAACAGGCAGCAAACCCACTGGGAAAACATCCATTTTCTCCATGCATTATTAGTGTTGCCAAGGTCTAGCAGCTCTCAGTAACAGTGACCTCATTAAGACACTAATCATAATCAGACAGGAAGTTTTATTTTACCCTTCAGAACTTCTTAAAGTAAAAGCTGCCTCAGCCTCTCTGTGCCAACAGAGCCACCAAAGGATTTCCAAGAGGTGCCCTAATAAATTGCATTACACACCCAGCCCAGTTCCTCTCAGAAGTTTAGTGATACAGCAAGAGCCTGCTCCTCATTTTGTGTGAGATTTTAATTTTCCAATTCCTTTTTCCTCTACCACCCTACAACAAATAAAGCATGGACAGCTTAAATCTTAGCAAGGGGGGAAATGCAGAAGAAAACAAGAGACAGAATTTGTTTTCCACTCTCTACAAATGTCATACAGGCACTTGATAATTTGGGCTTTCAGATGAAGATACAGCCTAATGTTCAGCATGCCTACATTAGTGTAGGAAGAAGTATCTCTGGAAAACCACAGATGGAGAGATTAAAGCTGGTGTCACAGTGACTAGGGAGAGAGAAACTCACTGATCAGCCCAACACTTTTTAAACTGACAACTAACCCCTAAGCTGGAAATGTTGTGTCTCTGGTCCTCTGAAGGTTTAACCAAGCTTTCATTCATATATTCATTTACAAGACAGCCTCAGACAATACCCTGTAAAACACAGTCTGCTGCTCCCTGACAATGTACTGATGAAAAGAGGCAACAAAGCCCATCATGAATCCAGAGGGAAGCCCAGCCCTCCATCACAGCAGTGCTCCTAGCAGTACAAAGCAATTACCACCCATTTGCTGCAGCACAAACATTAATATGTTCCCCTACCTGCTATCATGAGTAGCTTCTCCAGGTCCTTGATGAGGTGAATTTGGAAGACAGCTCCCATTCCTGGGATGTGCGTTAAGGAATTCTTCAGTACATTCAGGGCATAGAGACCTTCTTCTGCACCCACCAGTACTACCTACAGTGACAACAGGGGAACCACAGCACTGCATGAGAACAAGGAACGCTCCGACAGCAAACGTGGACATTACTGTTTACCCAACCAAGCTACACCTGTTGCCATTAAGACACCATTCCCATGAATGAAATAGCCAGCACTCTGAAAGGCCCAGCAGAACATTATCTTTACCTGGTCACTGAAGGGCATTGTGCAATTTATATCCAGACGGTCTTCACCCTCCAGCTTCAGCAGGGAGTTTCCAAGCAACTTCTGCAAATGATAAGAAGATATTTTGTTTGTTGAGTTAATCTTTATCTCTTTCTCTATTAGCATTTTAACAATGTAAGCTCGTCATTTAAAGGCAGGCAAAAAGCTTGGCACAAACTTTCTCAGAAAGGAGAGAGTTGCAGGGATAGCTCCTACCAAAGAATCAGTAAACTTTTATCTACCTGAAACACAAATCAGGCAAACGGAGCCGCATTAACCTAAACTCAGAGTGAACCTACTGCTGTCCCTACCCATTCCTCTTCCCTGTATCTCTTGCAATGGAGCAGTGACAATTTCCCAGAGGAGTGATTAAAAACAGTGCAAAGGTTGGTGGGAGCATGTATTTTTCTCAGAGACAAAAGGAATGCTAGCATGAGAAAAGAGATGATTTCCTGCCAGTTAGGTATTCCCTGCCTCCAGATCTAACAGTCTAATACCAAATCTCCCTTTATCAGAACACAGTGCAACAATGATGGAAGAGGCTACCCAAAACCCAATCACCATATCCATTCTACCTCAGAAAGAATAAAACATAAAATGAAAATAAAAAGAACCAAACAAAAAAAAAAAGCCAACCCCATACACCCTCCCCCCAAGAAACAAAACTCCCAACTCCATAAAGAATGGGAGAGGAGAGAGATTTTTGCTTGTGTCTTTCTTTTGAGGTTTGCCCATTCCACATGGTAGGTATACTGTAAGATTGGACTTAAACCATGTCCCAGCTGCTCTTTCTTTTTTCCTTTTCTGGAACTACAGAGATACAATTTGGGGATCCTCTTGCTGCCCTCCCCCCAAAGCAGGGTACTGCAATATAAAGCATCAGCCTCACAAGGAGTACCAGGAATGACCTCCTATCATAGCTCACAAGGCCGAAGCAATAACTTACCTCTGGTTACACCTCTGTATGTCAATTACCGAAAACATATTTTTCACAACTCTGCTCCCTCCCAGAATATTTTATTATTAAATGAAACTTTTATACTCACAGCATCAGCCTCAGCTTTTTCTCTGGAAACTCTCCCACCTGCCACTACTGATTCCAGTGCTGTGACCCAGCGCTGTTTGTCAGGGAAGCTGGGTGCTAACAGGTAGAGTGTTCTACCAGGCCAGCAAGTGGTGTGTGGATGAGACTCCAATTTTAGGATATATGGCACATCTGAGATGTTATATAGATAGAATAAGACTTAGATTAGTTTTTGGTATATTGTCAGTGCACTTAACATCAACACCTTTTAGCCTCATTGGAGAGAAGTTGTATTTCTCATGATGTGTTACCATGGCAATTTCTACATAGGCTGCTCCTTTACAGGTCCTGCCCAGGCTAGCTACTTTAAGCTAAACATTAGCTGGATGTATGCAATCCATATAGAAAATGCTAAACAAAAATAATTTCCTGCCTTTTAACTAAAAGAGAAAGAAATTCCATTGTGGGGGGGGGGAAGTATAAGAACAGCCACTTAAGTTTTCCCTGTGCTAGTCAAGAAAAAAAAATAATCTGTAAAAACTGGTTATGGAAACCTTTGTTTTTAACAATCTGCATCCTTTAATGTTGAAGTCAAGACATACATCATCTTTCATCAGTTCTATTCATTACATACAAATCCAAACATCAACATTTTTGTCATAATAGGAGACTGTACACACCCCACAGTATTTCTAAGGTAATGATTTTCTGCTTAGAACACAATGGTGGCATGAATTATGACACTTCACACTTGATAGAGCATTGAGAGGTTGAAATAAACCGAGTGCTTCTAAGTGTGTTACAGAACTCTTCCAGTTTACTTCCACTTGGCTCGATGGTTAGATAACTCGCAGTTCGGCTACCATGACAGAAGCAAAGCCTGTGTGTAACCAGATCTAGATGACTACTATTCACCTAATTCAAATAGAGGTAACCTCGAGATTACACAGTTACAGAGTGACAGTTAAAGGGAGAAAATTCTGTTCAAACAGAATGCCACTGACAGACAGCCAGAGAAAATCCATTTGACTTCATCTACGTAAGATTCTCACCTGTCTTTGCTGTATTGGTAAGCTCAGTAGCTGCTACAGCTCCATGCACAGTTACATCACCATCAGGAAGGCAAAGCTCAAACTCCTCCAGAGGCCGTTGTCCAGCTGCAGGGAGAGTGAGGAGACAGATTAAGAGAAAAACCCCAAACAAGTAGCATGAAAGTAACTGTGATAGCAAAATGGAGTGGACACACACTGGATGTTTCACAGCTGGGCTGTTATGACATAAGAGCTAATAAAACTCTCAAGGATCTAGAAAAACAATATTGCCTTATTACAGAATATTTAGCTAAATTTGGTATGGCCACAGCAAACAGCAACAATCTCTAAGCCTCTCAAATCACCAAAGGGTAGCTGAAGATTTTTAAAAGAGTTCTTCCTAGAAATGCTGAGGTACCTTCTCTTGCTTCTGCATCATAAATGAGCACTTTGGTTCCTTCCAGGACAATATACTTCCTGTCCCAGCCCTGCTGCCCGCGTTTATTATTCCTGAGGAAAATAAGCACAAAGCCACGTTGGATTTTCTGCTTGGGTTCAGAATAAAAGCAGCAATGCAACTCCTAGAAGGACAAACTTCAGCGGCAGTAATTGCAAAGGGCATGTACTGATTATCACAGCGTAAGAGCCAGCATAATATAAGGAACTATTCCAAGTATTTCAGCACCTGATACAGCACCATGATTCATGTTTATACCTTGGCACCTTCATCCATCCCTCAAGACGCAGACTGCTGCTTGGCTCCTTCAGCTGCAGACCAGGAGAATTCATTTTATCCCGGCAGAATGCTTCGGAGAAGTGTGTGGCGTATTCTGCTGGCAGTCCACAAGTAGCTGGCAAGCAAGTTGAGCATTTTGGGTGACACATCACCTGGCATTCTGACAGGAGGACAGAGAAAAACTTCTGTTAAATGACAAAAATCGACGACACAGCCGCCTCAACTTCTAACACACAAAACCCCAGGCTCTTCCAAGAATCTCCTCCTAGTCCAAGCCCATCAGACGTTTGCTGGTGTGGAATGCTTGCACCAACTAGTTTCGAAGTCGTTATGCTGGGACTTTCCTTCAGCTTTCACTGAAAATCTGTTCTAGCTGGCTGATGCTTCGTTGTTGCAGCCAGCATCAGCGACCCCTGAGGCACACGCTCCGCCCTCACCGAGACACTTGGAGGCTTGCCGGCCGAAGTGCACGGTGTCCAGGCACACGGCACACTTGGTTGCCCTCATGTTCAGCCCCACGTTGAAGCGGTGTGGGATATTGTGGTGCATGCGCTCCTTCAGGCGTCGGCTGTACTCTGCAAAGCACAGAATTCATCATCAGGATGAGAACTCTGATGGGGATGAAAAATCATAGCAGGGTTTGGCATTTGAAGGACAAGGTAATAAAAAGTGACTCTATCTCTCTGTTGAAGCCTGGCTGAACGTAGGCACTGTTTCCCTTTGCAGTCTGCAAACCTTAGGCTACATCATTACCACCTCAGTAATTGCCTTATACAGATGCACAGAATGTGCTGTTTGAGAGCAGACTGTGGAACTGAAGTGGCAAATGTTTGGTGTACCAAGAGTATGTCAATCAAACCATCTCGAGTTCCAGTCTGCACTCAGCTTCCGTTCTTACCATGTGCTAAACTAATCTCTCAATTTTGCTTACAGCTAACAAACCCTTCAACACCTTTACTGCTGTAATCAATACACAGCAGGCCTTCCTCATACAGCCTTCCTGCTAGCCATCAGTGCCAGCATATCTCAGAGCACACCAAAAATCCCTCTTAGGAGGGGGCCTACACTGAGCAAAGGTCATCCTTCAGGGCATAGTCTTCTACTGAGGACCAGAATTCGCTTCCCTGTTTACGATCTGCCTCTGAGGACATTCCCTCATGCCAATGTTACCCGTCCTCACAGCACCCTGTGCCAGCTATCTGTGATGGCTGGACCAGTTTGTGGGTTCTAGCTTTTTCCAGCTAAAGGCCAGAGGTTTTAGTTTAGAGTCTCAGGGTCCAATGCTCACTCTGGAATACTGGTCAGCTAAGAATAAATGAGCAGAGTGCTCAATCCTTGAATTTTTTTCTGATGATATCCTCACAGATAAGGAAGGGTATTCCCTTTTTCTAGCTAATAGGATATCCACATCATCTTTGACCTAGTATCTTCCTTTCAAGCCTAACCAAAGTTTTTTTTCCCTTTACAAAAGTCTTGATAGAATCTATCTTCCATGGTTTAGTTGATTGGGTAGTGTTGGATGATAGGTTGGACACGATGATCTCGAAGGTCTCTTCCAACCTGGTTTATTCTATTCTATTCTATCTGCTCAGCAGGGAAAGTCTGCACTCTAAACAAGTGAAAATGTTAACTGCTGAGGAAACAGCCATAAATCCTTTTGGCCAATGCAGAGAGTAGTACAGAAAATATATTCCTTTGAAAAAAACCCATGCTCTTAAAACAACTCAGACTAATAGTTGTCAGAAATAAATTCTATAATCCAAAGAGAGATTTTAAAACAAAAACAAAAGCAAAACTTACCACCTAAGATAGAACATTGCAATAGCAAACAGAAAAATGGTAACAGAGAAGTTCACCAAGAACCTACCCTCTGGTGTGGAGGTCTCCTTCCTGCGACTGGAAGGTGGAGCTAGCAAACTGATTGGAGTAGGCTGATGCTCTGGCGAGCGGACTATGGCAGACATGATGATCTGCTGCCTGGCTGTGGCTGGAGTAGATGGATGAGGGTGGTCTGATATTTTCCGATGAGCAGCTATAGACGAGATAAATGCCACCCATTAACATCACCAGCATGAAACACTCAGTCACAGCAGTGGTTCTGTGTAACCACTCAGTGATTACCACCTGCAGAAAAAGGTGTAGCTTTATAGCACCTTCACAGCAGTAGGTAAGAATTAATCAGGGTGTTACTGCTCTAGTGGCACCCAATTAAAGGCACGTTTATAGACCAAGAACTTGCGTCTCCTTCCAGATCTACCTCTGGTGTTAACCCCTACCTTCTTCACGAGCAGATCTGAGTTCAATGCGTGTTTTCTGTAGAGCCTCCTCCAGCTCAGCAGAACGAGCCTTCTCCTTCTCCAGTGCCACTTTCAGCTCATTGTATTGCAGGGGAACCTGTGTGGGTAAAGAAGGGTCCTCTTTCCGCCGACTAAACAGGCCCTAGCAACAGAAACACACAGACAACTCCTAACTCCTAGTAAAAGATGGCTTAAACTAGGCAAAGTGAAACTAGCTAGTGGCAGTCCGGCCAGAGGGCCTAATGGCAATTCTGAGATGGATGGATTTTTAGTTCATATTGGCACTGGAGAGAAAAATGTTGAGACATGGGTTAAAGAGGGACGTACATTACCTGTCAGTACTCACACCTTGAGTTTCCAAAAGCATCTAAACAGAGGATCTCAAAATAGGTGGTTAAAATTAAGTTTCTTAATTCAAAGTGGCAGAATGGCTTATGACGAAGATGTGACACGAGTCACACCGCCTGCCTAATCAGTCCTATGCTGTAACTACAAGACAGCCACAGTATGTCCAGATACACACAGACATACTTACCACTAAAAAAACAAAAAGTACAAAAAGCATGGTTACAATTCTGTATTCCTACAGCCTCACTGAGGTGCAACTACCAGGTTGTAACCTAAGTACAGTAGGAATAACAAAATACTGGGAAAGCCACAAAAAAACCCAACCACATTCTGCCTAGTGAGGTTTGTGTTTAGCAACTCAAAAAGCTTAAATGAGGACACAAAGAAAGATAAAACAGAATATTATGAATATACAGCACATAACTAATCACAAAGCCAGCATTTCATTCCATGCCTCTCAAACCTTTTTCACCCACCTTTTTCTTTTTTGCTGGTTGGTCCATCTTTGCCTGCAGGAAATCAATGAGTTTGGTTTGCTGAGAAATAGTGCCCTCCATTTTCACTTTTTCATGGGAATAAAGAACCTGTGAACCACACATACAAGAAATTCTATCTTACTAGAAGAAACAGATAACAGCAGAACGAGTTAAAACAATAGCGTAAGCAAAGTGTCACACAGAAACAGATAATCTCATCCCAAAGCCCCACAGCAAGCTGGGTTTTAACATGGGGAGCGTGGAGTCCTGCCCACTGTTTCCTCACCCTCACCTGAATGTTTTCCAGCTGATACTCAAGGTCACTTCTTTCAGTCTTCAGAAGATCTGCTCGATCTAGAGCCTCTTGCAGACCTTGAGTTAGGCGGAAGATGTGATTTTTCTGTAGGTCCATTTGCTGCTGCAGCTTTGCCTGCTGTTAACAGGAAAACAAAGGCCAGTGTTTCAGCTTTGCTGTTTGCTTGTTTTTAAAAGAAAGGCTATTAAATATCATCATTCCTTGTAAAATAAGCATCACTGCACAACTTAGAAGTGAACAAAGAATTATTTAAAAGCTGGAAAATGACAATATTCTAGCAGCTTTCCTTCCTTTCAGAACACATCATGACTAAACAAGCATTTCTGAGTAGTGTGCTCATCTTAATCCATAGCAACACCATTCCTTTCAACTGCCTGTTCAAGTTTTTGGCCTTCAAGCACTTAAAATCTTGTAATTTTTAATTATTGCACATAGGTGAAGAATTCCTTGATGCCATTTTCTCAAGCTCTCTCTCTACAATCACCAGAAGCTATCCTTCCTATAAACCACAATAAACTTCTTCCTTTGTAGTGACATCAGTTAAGTAAAATTACTTCCAATTGTTTATATTTTAGTCTCCAACATAAGAGAAAAGGGTACATGACAAACTGCTCCTAGGTTCAGGTTTTATACTTGCTTGATGAGAAAGTCCTTAAGTGTGAAAACCATGAACATTCATGTGTTACAAAGCAAGAGCCAGAAATCTTTCACTGTGATGTATAACGGAGTTCTTGGCTCCCAGGTAACTTGTCAGTACCTCAAGTACACCACAAAGGCTCCAAGTGCCCCTTCTAATCGCCTGATGGCAATTAGAATTCCTGTAAGCATCCCTTCTCCTGAAAGCCTCCTCTGCTACCAGTGCCTCACTACCAAAACCTGGCTGCCTGCCTTCAGTGTCTCACTGCTAGGGTGCAGGTGTGTAACCTTGGTTTGGACTGTTAGGATCCATGCTCAGTTATAGCAAAAGAGCTGCAAGAAGCCTCTCCTGTGGCCTCCAGCCATGCCCCCTTGGCACACTGGCCCCAGAGCTAGTTTTAAGCTACAGTCCTTGCACACGGTCTGGTAAGAACTATGTTGTAAGAATGCTGTGCCTGAGCATAGACCTTGCCTTGCAGACCTGAGCTAGGAAGTGCATTATCAGCACAGGTTTCTGTAATGGTCACTACAGGCTTCTATATGGATGAACCAGATTACCTTTACCAAACCCACCCTGCTCTTCTCTTTCAGGTATCCTGGCCCTGTGTCCACTGGCTGCAAGGCCCCTGTCCTTGGCTGAGATGCTGGCACCCTTGGCTTCTAGCTCACCTTGCCTTGGGAAACAGTTCACTTTTACTGATCTCTGACCTGGCTGCACACTTCACAAAGCTTCAAGTAAAATCGTGACCTCCAACTTTATAAATCTCCCCAGTTACACAGAAGAAAGATGGATGTGTAACACTGCTTATCACACAACTTCCCCCTCTCAAGATGTGGATTCTTCTTCTGAAGTTATAACAGGAATTTCCAAGGTTACCTCCTCCAGAAGCCTCTGCTTGAGCTCCCTTTCTGTCTCGAGCTTCTGTTGTAAACTGCGTGCATTCATCTCCAACATAGCATGCTTCTTCTCCAGGTCATTGAGCTAGACAGGTGGGAGAGATGGTCAGAATGACATTGAACACTGGGAAATAAAATCCAACATCCAAGCACACACTAAAGAAAAATTGTGCAATTATCCTTTACTTACAATAAGGAGGAAAACCAACCAAACAACATTTTTGGTATGCCATTGCTCAAATGCAGATATAAAGTTATTGAAGGACTTCATTGTACACTCCAGACAGCAGAGACTGGTTTCTGCTTTAGTCTTTTTCAAAAGGAAATCCAGGGTCCTTGGCTTGAAGACAGAATTCTTTTCTATGACCTCCAGCCTTCTCCATTTTCTCTAACATCTTCAAAAAGCTGCTCCAGACCACATTTCTACAAGCAATAGCTCTAAAAAGGTATCTGATCTAATTACAAAAGTCTAGGGCTGAAAGTTACTTACCTTATCAGAAAGGCTCTCAGCTTTGAGTTTTTGTTCCTTCAGTGCTTGCTGGAGGGCTAGAATCTCTGCCTTGTGTTCTTTGACAGCTAGTTCTACCACCTGGCGAGATTCAGTAATACGCTGATCTGCTCTCACTCTGCATTAAAATGGAAGATAAACGTTATCTAACTCCTTTCTGGGCTTGACCTCTTCCTAGCATGCTGCAGCATCAGTAACTCTTTCAGGGGTTTGCCTCAAATTCAAGATGTTACTTTACAAAGCCAGACTGTTTGCTGCAACACTTTTCTATTACATAACCCTGCTCCTGCTCCTGCTCGAGCTATGGCCTCAAAATTTCAAGACCCCACAGGAAAAGTTAGGAGCAAAGATTATTTTTCTATATAAGAAAGAAGACGACACTATATCAAGACATTTCTAAGTTCCAGTGATAAATACCACTCCCCATGAATTGCTCGCTCTCAAAGAAACAAAAGGAACAGTATCACTGCTGAATGACTATTAACTAATAAACCATTTTTAGAACTACCTCACAAGAATTTATATTTAGTTCCAACTCCCATATCCTATTCTAAATATAAGTTTTGTACTAGCTTCTATAGAGCATTTCCATAAAAGTTAATAAAACAAGGAGGGGAAAGAGACCTGCTCTGTTTCTCAGTATCCAGCATCCTCTGCAACTCTCTAACTCGACATTCAAACTGGGACTTCTCATCCCCTAGAACATTTCTCCATGCTTCCCACTGACGCTCTTTCTCCAGGAGTTCATCATTCAGGGCCTCCAAGTCCATTACTTGCTCTTCCAGCATCGTACATGTTGTCTTCAAGGCCTCCATAGTCTAAAAATAAATCCTCCTATCAATTCTCACATCCCACATCAAGCGTGCACTTTAAGCTTCATCCTTACCATTTAAATTACAGTACATGCAAATTGGCAGCAAACATAAGCCGGTAAATCACAACCCATTTATTTCAAGGCTTCCATACATTCACTTGTGATTGCTGTTAATGTCAGTTCTAGCTCATTATGAAAATTTTGAAATTTCCAGGGTCACAACATTAAAGTGATTAATTCTAAATTACAGTACCTTCAGAGGGCAGAATTTCTAAATCAAATTGCATGCAAACACAATGGGAAACACCAAAACTCTCCGTTCACTCAGCTGCTCCAGGAAGAAAGGCTTCATTGAAAAATGGTTTAAGCCATTGCCCCTGAAAGTGTATTCACTCCTTACAAGTTTTCAGGTTAAAAAGAATTTCTGCCTTTCAGACAATTAGCCAGCTATCACAAAGAGATTGCCATCCAGACTGGTAAAGCTACCTGTTTCTGACTGGTAAGCTGCATCTCTCTCTCAGTGATCTCCCGACGGAGATGGTCAACCTCGCTTCGCAACTGGACCACCTCATCGTTGGCCCCTGAGGCCTCATCAAGTTGTTTGGACAGGAAGAAATTCTGATTGTTCAGTTCTGCATTGTCTTCAGTGAGCTGGTTCAGCTGCTCTTCCAAATCTGTAATCACCTAGGAAGAAAAATAAATTAGATTACATGTCAGGGAGTACAGGAGCTTGAAGAAGTCTTCTTCACTCACAGAGTCATTTATTGCCAAGCAAGGAGAGAACCTGGCTCAAGGAGACAGCCTGGCTTTTAGTTGCATATTTTATGCACAGGAGTGCACTTCACTTAGGAACAGAGTTTTGTTTCTTAAGGAAAACAGCTTGACTTTTTTGATTTGGTTTAGAGTATAAATATGCTGCAATGCAATTTATTGTCCGAGAGAGAGAACTGACACATCTAAAGCAGTGGATTGGGAGCCAGGAGTTCTGGTTGTGTTCTCAGACCTGCTGCTGACTTAGTGTGCCTCTGCCAAGAGCACTTTACCTTTCTTTGACCAAATTTCCCCTGAAGTAGAACAAGGCTAAAACCCCAGAAGGGCTTTCAAAGGTGACATTCAAGAACACTGAACAGGAGGTGCAATGGAGGCAGTGTAGTCTGAGAAATCTGCCTACCAGTTGTTTATATTGCTGTATGTAACACTGTATGTAACCAGGGAAAGGAGAAAAATGTTAAGAGAGACATTCCATCAAAGTAACAGGGTTCTGGAACAGCATTATGGATGACAGCACAGGATATATGAAGAAGGAAAAGTGAGGCAACAACAGACCAACAGAAAATCACCGAAAAGCAAAGACTCAGCAAGGACAACAGTTTTGCCTTTAACGAAGTGGAAGTGTCCACTGTTCCATCAGAAGAGCATTACACTCTGTCTACTATTATACTGTACTACTCCCATACTGCTTAGCCATGTTCTTCCTCAATGTAAAGAAAAATATGAATGGTGGGTAGGCCATTTCCACAGCCCCATTTGATTTTTATGAATGAAAGGCTATGAACACTGGATGAATGAATGCAAAAATACCTGTAACTCCACCTAACTCAAAGCCAACATCATCACAACAGAAGAAACCTCAGTATAATCTTGAAATAACCTTCCTCAAAAGAATTTCAGAAACCGATAAACTCCATACAATTCACATTCAACTTTTACAGGCATTTTTGCCAGGATGCTAAAGAAAAGTGAATAAGATACTTCACTAAATGGGAAAAATTTAAATCCCAGAGCACAGTTGGCATCCCATTCAAATTTAAATGTTCCCATTTCCCACACAAGCCAAGGACTTAAATATCTAAAGCAGCAGAGCATAGAGCATACAGCTCTCCTCAGCTATCTGGAAAGATGACAACCATTTCTGTTTGAAGCATCTGAAGCGCGTATTTTGGCAGCCTTTTGCCATCCCTTTCCCAGACCTAAATTAAACAGTGCCTGGTTTTTAAACTGTCAGCAGAAAAAGTCCAACTGACATTACACCCTGCTGGGTGAAGGGGAGTTCCTGCTTCCCATATGCTCAGGGTCAAAATGATTCATGCTTGAAAACACAAACATTTCTAATGAAAATCTGATCGTGGGGTGGCGTTTCTTGAGCGTTCTCACTGCCCTGCCCAAAACACACATCTTATTCTGTGTGGTATATGTCAAGGTTTCAAAGAGCACAGACTGCAGCCTAAGGACGTTGTTAGTGCCTGTATTGCTGTGGGGATAAGAACTCAGAAATGTATTTACACAAACAGGAACAAAACAACATTTGTTTTCACGCTGTTTTACCCACCACTCTCGCAAGTCACATCTGAGATTCTACTGCCAGATAGAGAAAATAATCTCTGTTTTTCTTCTATTTGTTTTCATTAGTACATAGCTAAGAAGTTTTAAGTTGCATTTTATACATCCATGGTTTCTGCCACATATAATTTTCTTTATTAATACAAGTTCTTGCTATCAAAATTATTAAACTAGTTTTTAAGCACAAGAAAGCAGAGATGAGGGAAGCACAAAACTGATAAAAGTCACACATCAAACTACTTAATTTGTTTTAAAACTGGCTGTATTTCAAGTTGATTTTATCCCCTTAAGGGCTGGAACTTCAGCTCCCATTTGCCTTTATTATATGTTCTGAGATTTTGACTTCTTTCCCTGAATATAACTAAAATTAAACCAAATCATTTGATATTTCAGTTACATATCATCTAGGAGGATATTTATGGCACACTTGAGGCAAATAACAAAGCAGTTAAGAAAGAAGGGCTCCAGAAGAAGTGACATGATGTCCTTTCTTGAATATTTTCCTACCAGTGTATTTGACAAAGCCAAAGTGGCTTGAATTCCAGATACATTATAAATGTATGTATTGTAAGTAGATTGACAGATTTATCCCTTTTTTAAAGGGAGAAGAAAATCAGTTCTTCTCAGTACACTCTTCCTTTTTTCATAGGGAAAGTGGAAATTTGTTAGCAAAGTCAGTATTTAAAAGCTCTCTGCAGCTATCTAGAACCCAACAGGGTTACAGAGTTTGGAAATGCTATAAAGCCTAAAGAATAACAGGAAACACTGGCACAGCACAGTGGGACATGGTAGAATATAAATGTCTGTCCTGGGAACCAAGAAGAAAGAAAACACAGATCAAAACACCACATTTGAAAGGAGATGTTGTCTTAGGCATGCATACATACATACAACCTACGCCAGAATCCTGTACCTGAGAAGAGTTAATAGCTTCTGGTATTTTTCTTTTCAGTTAAGGCAATCTCCAGGGGGAAAAAAAATAATTAAAAAATCTAAATAAACCAAATCAACCAACTCTGAGCTATTCTGGAGTTAAATCTGAAGTAGAAAGGCAAGTCTGTAAGAAAATAAGATTTTTATCTTTTGGAAACCCCATAATATGATTACAAAAAAAAAAAAATCTACAAATTCAAATTGTATAAAATAACCAAACACTTGAGAGCTTGGAAAAGCAGTTCCAGACAATCTAGGCAGCCACTGCTGCATCACTCAGAGCAACTGGAATAGTCTCTTTAATCTATGCACATCAAACTAACCCATGAAATAGATACCATCTAACTCCACCACACTAATCTTGGCAGATTGTTCACACTCCATGCCATGTCTAAGTGCTCAGCTTATCTTTATACTGATACAGAAGCCTGTATCTCATTTTTAAATATTACAGAGCAACCCAAGCACAACCCTTCAGCAAAAGTGACCAGATCCAGCACAGTTCCCTCCCCACTGCAGAGTTCCAGAAAAGCAAGGAGTTTCTGCTGTGAGATTGAGCAGATTCACAGCTATTATTACCTGGCCCTTCAGACTTCCCAGGCATGGATCACAAACTGAGTAGCACCACATCAGTTCAGGGCCACGATTCTTTCTTTTACAAAATGGTACAAAATTGAATCAGTCTGCTCCACATATCAAAACCACAAGGAAAATGATAAGGAAGAGGAGAAAAGGAAGCAGGTTGAAAATACTATTAACTGCATCTTGCAAACTGCTTCATAACATTACCCCTTCATGAGTATGTCTCAGATGCCACCAACAAACATGCAGGGAAATGGCAGGACACAGCAAGGGAAACTGATGCTGTCTTGCAGCATAATTTTTTTAGAGTCAGAGCAATTTTTGGTACGACCTTAATTCAGAACTTCCAGGCCAAAGCACTATCCACTCTATCCATTTCCACTCCTCCCCACTCCCATTAATCTTCACTAGAAAGCCTGCTGTCAGAAGTAACTAGGAAAAAAAAGAAAAATGTCTCTCTCAGCCCCAAATTGTGAGGAGGAAGCAAGAGCAGGCATCAGACTTGCTTCGTCTTAACCTACTCATATTTAGATCCAAGAGACAAAGCTTTCCTAGCAGAGAAAGACCAGGCACTGCAGTGGAGCAGAATGCCAAGTCTCTTAAGAAACACAGCCACAGCTAGGGACCAGCCTTGTATCTCCACCTGTCCAATCAATACAGAACAATGAACTCCTCACTTTCTTCCCCTGTCCACACCTGTGACTTAACAGAGACCTCAGTCTCCAAAAACTCATCATGGCTTAGCTTGAGAGCCATTGCTCTTGTCAGTAGCTGCAGAGTAGTAGGATACTGCAGCCTACATTCCTCTCCTTCCCACACTAGCCCCCTATCAAAACATACAGTCACCTGTACTCCTCTATCCTAGTTGCCAGGAGGTGAGCTGCCACAAGCAGCCAGGAGCCTCATCCTCAAATGCTGATGATATTATCCACAGTTGATGACCCATTAGGCTCTTTCACAGCAACCCCTCATCAGCATCCTAGAAGACTCTGATCTTTTCCTCAGGCTACAAAAACTACAAAGCTCCGTATTTGCCTATAACCAACATCTGCCATCACATTTTCTGTCACATAAGAATCAGGGATAATTCCTCCCACTCTGCAGCCAGTTTTGTGCTTTTGATGTTGTTTACCCCCCCTCCCTCCCCCCCTTTTTTTTTTTTTAAAACAAATTTAATAAAGCCAAATGAAAGGTTTTACCTGGGTATTAGCCTTGTTACAGTGGGCAAGATTCCTTTACTCTGAAACATAATTCCAGCATCAAAGTATGTAACATCTTTAGATGTAGTTTTGGCAGTTCTCAGGAACACAGATTATTCTTGTATGCCAACTAATTGTGTCAATGTGGAAGCAGGATCTTAAACTGAAGTCAGCAGGACTTCATGCATGACTGAAATTACACATGTGCCAAATGGCCTTGCAGATCTAATGCCTCAATACCCAATCACAAGTGCAGAATCAAGCCTGTTAACGATTAAGACAGGAATACAAGACAATGACAAAAGAACCTGAAAAAGGGGGAGATAAGCCTTGTTTTATTGGAGATATCTTGAATAAACTGAAATGTTAGTATTAAGCAATGCCCCTCTGCTTGCTAAAGTAGAATCAATAGCTTGCAGCTGAAAGAAACTAGGAAGATTCAGATGGTAGTGCTCTGGACTAGCAAAAGGATTTTTTAAAGCTGACTGTAAGTTCTTTTAAAGATTCTTTACTTTCAAAATTTACAGGCTTTACCACTCCCTTACTGAATGTTTTCTTTCTGGAACAATTCTATTATCTAGACAACTCAGTTGCATTTTTAACTTCAAATATGTTGATGCTCCAACAAGCCACAATTATGAGCAGCTGGAAACGACTAACACACACTGACATTTTCCTCATTTAGAACATTAGTTTTATTTCTGGGTCCTCTTCTGATTGCCTAGAAAATATTTTTAGAACTCCAGTGGATTACATTTTTGATAGAATAATTCTTTAAAGGTAGGGAACAACAGATTTCCTGGGTGAGCTTATCACTGCGATAAGTTTATAATGAAATATTGCTGTTCTTGTGTGCCCACATGCTTCTATAGGCACACACAGCAGGTACTGCAATTTACTGTTAATTATGTATCCTATTGTTTCTTGTACAATGGAGAGACTGAGAAAGCAGAAGTCAGCATCCTCCCTTTGACCCCCAGCAGTAAAAGACAGATGTCACAAGATGAAACAACGCAGAGCTATCAGAGCAACGGAATATAAACTCATAAACAAGACAGAAATTACAACCAACAAGACAGGGATGGACTCTGTGTATGCACACAGCAATGGACTCTGTGTATGCACCCCAAAACACAGCCAATTCAGAATGAACAAACAGGAGAAGCTAAAGAATGTCTACTTAAGAGACCTCAGCAAAAGGAAGGACAAGAGTGCAATGAGTGTACAAGGAAAGCAGACACATACTTGAGGTGTAAGCCTTCCCTACAATTGGAAGCTGGGTACTTTCTGAATCTAAAGAAGCAGAAGAAATACCAAAGAAAGCAGATTCATTATTTTATTCATCTTTTGAGTAGTACAGAAGTAATTCAATCTTCCCAGTACTTTTTTCCCCTCTCTAATCTTATTTTCATAATTCTTAGGCTGTTTTGGGCTTCTCAGCAAGATGAAATAAAAAATAATTCCAAGGTTTGCCAGACTAGCTCAAGGAGTTTGTTTCAGATTAAAAAAGATCTCTTTTAAAAACCTGCTAAGAGAATAAACCCACTCATTGTCATGCTGCACACACAGCAGCATATAACAATTACTCCCTTTAAGTGTTCTCTTATTTTAAAAGGCATGTGAATTCTAATCACCTTCAAGAAGAATCACACGGTCATCAGAAACCAAAGTCTGCATCACACAGGCCACAAGCAGATAAAAATGAGGCTGAAGCATCTGGTGAAGGCACCATAATAAATAGTCCCTGATCCCTCAGTGTCAATAGAAGATCACACAATCATAGAATGGTTGAGGCTAGAAGGGACCTCCAGAGACTGAGTCCAACCCCCCTACCAAAGCAGAATCACCCAGGGAAGGTCATGCAGGAACACATCCAAATGGGCCTTGAAAGTCTCCCGACTCCACAACCTCTATGGGCAGCCTGTTCCAGAGCTCTGGCACACTCACAGTAAAGAGGTTTTAACTCATGTTGAGGTGGAACTTCTCGTGTTACAATTTTTATCTGCTGCCCCTTATCCTATCACAGGACACCACTGAAAAGAGACTGGCCCCTTCTTCTTGACATCCATCTTTCAGATATTTATAGACATTATTAAGATACCCTCTCAGATCTTCTCTTCTCCAGACTGAACAGTCCCAACTCTCCCAGCCTTTCCTTATAGGACAGATGTGCCAGTCCCTAAGACTGCCCTGTCTTTTCTCTCAGCGCTCCTCAGTAGACAGCATGGACAGCTAGAACTACTCATAACAAAGAACAAGAAAGTTTCTGTCTGTGGTCAAGTAAATTATTATGCATTCTCCTGGACTAGAACAAGAATGCATGATGAACATGCATTATTCATTAAGGAACTGTTTAATTAATTTCTTATTGACGAGGATGTCCCACAGAAGGGCCTTACAATGTACAACACTTAAAAATCCTTTCATGTAGAACCTTTGAAACCCTCAACATTCTGGAGACATTATGGGTCATTCTTCACTGCTGGAGATTGTTTACTACACTTGCAGTGCCAAAGTGCTACTACATGATGAGTTACAACTCTGAAAGGCAGCCTACCAGGCAGTGAAAGGAAGCTAAAACCACAA
This sequence comes from Dryobates pubescens, assembly GCF_014839835.1. NCBI lineage: Eukaryota > Metazoa > Chordata > Aves > Piciformes > Picidae > Dryobates > Dryobates pubescens. The sequence goes on from NC_071636.1 coordinate 3,910,708, forward strand.
CTGGTTTTTGCCTGCATGGAGTTCAGATCAGCATTTCCACAGAAAGCTGTGGTTCTGTATGAAGGGCAAGATGCTGCAAGAGAAGACAGCTAAGGATGCAAGACAGAGGACACCATATACGGAGCTAGAGGATCAACCTAAATAAACAAAGAAATCCTTGAGCAGGATTTCTTTTAGACAGACATTAGCATACTTTGGCAAGCTCTGCTTACCAAACAGAACAGAGAAATCCCCTAGCTTTGTGCTAAAGAGCAACTGAGGAAAACAGAATTCTCTCTCATCATAAAAAAACTTTTTTCAGAGACAAAAATTTATATGTTAGATACTTAGTCCTACAGCATGAAAAAATAAGTCTGAGGAGATCACTAGAAGTAGGGAAACAATCAAGATTTAAAAAGCAGCAATTAAGTCCTAATTAGAGGGTGAGGTTAATGAGAAAAAGCCTAGAAAGATCAGCAATCAATGCTGATATAGAGGCTTGTGGTCCTTTTGTAACTCCTGTCCTTTGAAGACAGATGCTCTCCCTCTCCATCAAGCCTAAGTCTGACGACAGTGTTAATCTGCAAGAATCCCTATTGACTGACAAAGCTTTGGACACCTGTCCTGGACTGATGAAAGCAATCTGAAAACACATCACAAGATCTCAAGCAACAGAAGGTGTAGACTAAGATCCTAGGGTCCTCCTGCTCCTTGAGCAGATGACTGTGTGTCAATTATTTGGAACCACATTTCTTGCCACTTCTAACACTTTTAAAGTCCTCCTTAAAACACAAAGTAGCTTGAAAGCTCTTCCACTCTGGCCTAGATCTACAACGCGGCTCAGGATTTGGACAGGTAGATCTTTTCTCCTTGCGAGCAGAAAAGATCTTCGCCTATAATCATTTTTTGCAGCTGCTACACCATTCTTACTAGCTGCACTGCAATGAGATATTTGAATTTCATTTCTTCTCCAAAAAGAAGAATAGCATCAATTTCATGATCAGACTAAAACCTCAAAATTGAGGTTTACCTGAAACCTAAAAGAAATTAAATCCAATCAGTCTAGCGCCTACTAACACCTTGAAGCCAGAAGTCCACATTAGGAACTGGTGTCATCAAGGATTAAATAAGTGAATAGTTTGTTTTCTTAGCCTTAATTTCAAAATAATTCAATGATCTGTATTTAATACTCACTGTGCAGCTATTACGAAGGGCTTCAAATTTACGCTGGATTTCATCTCTATGTGCCTAAAGGAGGTAAGAAGTTAATCATCAATTTTTCATACATTAGAATTCCAATCCAACAGCTGTTGCTAAACAAACTGCAGAACAATCTACCAGCAAGCAAAGTTTGGAAGGCAGATGCTGCAGGCTATGAAAGCACTCTGTAGTGGCAAAGAACTGATTAGCAAAAGTCACATCCTACTTAATCAAAATGCACTCACACTCCCAGTTCAGAACTGCTTTAGATAAATGTACAAACTCAAGAACTGAATGATATCAAAGGTTCCATCTGAAATGGTCACCAGAAGACACATGGCTTCTATGTTAAGTTTGTACATTCTTGATATTTAACATTTGAGCTGGTTTCACCTCCATATCCAGATGGGTTATTTCAAGTAAAATAAATACTGCATACAATTTATTGCTTGCAAAGAAAAACTGTATCAAAGCATTATGCAAGCTATCCCAAACAGCTCTGCACATCTACCTGAACCCTACCAGAGTACCATTTAATCCTGAGCCTCTCTAAAATGCAGTGATGAAACATAACAATCAATTCTTTGGAAGACAGCATCCAGAGTATGGAAAAGTGCAAACACTCATTTTAAAGAATGCAGTATTGCATGCACCATTTTACTTCCTCATTTACAAGCAAAGCATGACAAAGCAAAAGTTCTTGTTTCAGCCTCATGGCCCCTCTCAAAATTCATCAAACTGATTTAGCAAGTGTCTCATGTCATATGCTGTCTGGAAATTTAACAATTGAAAGGTTAATGCTCTAGTGCATCCAGCCATCTTTTTTCATTCAGGATACCTTCCTTAGAGCCAAGAGACTAAACAGGAAAAAAAACTGTTCAGCAGAAGTCAAACATGAGAGCTAAAAAGCTATCTTACCACAACAGGCAATGTGACAAATAAAAAACAGTATATTAAAAAGTCAGAAATACTCTCAAGCCCACCAAACTGGACTCTCTTACACCAGCTGGTCCAAGAGCGCTACCACTTTACCAAGTTAGCTGAAGCAACAACTGAATGGACACAGGTCATAAATATTTACTTGTTTCACTGGTGGTACAGGGTAAAGAGAGCAAGCACATCACCATCCCATTGAAAGTGATATTAGCTGTTAGGCAAGTCTTGCAGCTGAGAGAGGACTGCCTCAGCTTTGAGCAAAAACTGAAACTGATGCCATGTTCTGTTCAGTTATTCTTAAGCTTTGATGTTGTTGCTGTGCTCTCCCAGCATGTACCCACTTCAGAACAACTCTGAGTGGGTAGTTCTCCCATTCACCTACCCAAAGCAGCATCATACAAGCACCTATCTGAGTTGAGGCAACCATCCCTTCCCAAAAATAACAATGGCAGACATACTCAGAACAGTTCTTTAACCAAATGCCACTGGAGCAGGAGAATTCACATTTTCAACACTTCAAAATAACTGGATTTGAAGGTCATTAAAGACTAACATGGCAGCAGGTCATACAGTTCTCCACTCTCTCCCCCCGCAGCCCTGGGCATCTTTTGTGAAGGAAATATTTCTCAGGATCAAGCAATCTGAAGGCTTCTTTTTGTACTCAAGAGACAGCAACCAGCAGCATGTAATTTAGAATTCCATTTACTGGGGGGAGGGGGGAGGCAGCAATTGAACTTTTTTTTCTTTTGTATCATTCACACATCTCACCAGATACTGAAAGACACACGTGACAAGTTCTAAGGAAATAAGCACTGGACTAAAATTATGTGCTAACAATACTCTTTTCCTAGGAATTTGTTTGGGTGTGGGTTTTTTCCCCCTGAATAAGTATCTTCAAAGCAGGATAACTGATAGGAAGAAACATAAATAATCAGAAAATTTATGATCACCAAGTACTTTCAAACTCATGAGGTATTATTTAAAGTAGTAAAACACTGAGTAAAACTTCTAACAATAACAATTTCATATGCAACTTTTGCCTCATTGAAAAAGTAAAGACTGCTCTGACAAGCAATCTGTTTTAGCAGCAATGAAGCAATACTGGGAAGCATTCATCTGGTTAAAGAGGACAAGACAGACAAAATGTGGTATTTTAGCCACTCCTGCCTCTATCACAATTCATAACCTGTTCTGAAAATCAAAAATTAAGGTGTACCAATTCATGTTCACCTCATTATGAAACATGCACCTACATGATTCTTTCTCATCTGTGTATGTAGCTCATACAATGAATTTTAGGGCTCACCGTGAGAGCTTGAATCTCCTCCTCTGCTTCAGCTGTGGTCTCCTCTAGTTCAGTTTTGGCTTCCCGGAGCTGGTTCTCCAGGGCTGTCCTTGCAGCCTGCAGCCCAGTAATTTGAGATTCCCGCTCCTGGAGTGTCAGCTGCAATTCTGTCAACTGCCTTTTGAGTTCCAGCTTTTGCTCTTCATGCTCTAGACTGACCTGAAGAAAGTAATTTACACTTGAATGCTACTTTTTCTAACAAAGAAAATATAGGCAACGTAATCTCATTTCAGACCTCACTTAAAAGATGCCACTGCCATGTCTATCCCAAAAATCAAATCTTGACAGATTGCTTAAGTCATTGAGAAGTCAAGAATGCAGGTTTGTCTACTACCTTAAAAAACTACTCATTTGCTCTGAAAAAGGTTAAAAGAAACCTGGCATTTTGAAATGAGTTTCAAAACAACAGTTCCAGCTGTGACTCCAATATCAGATCTCAAATGTCGATATAAAAAGTATAAAAGTTGAAGTAGTTTGTGATGAACTTTCTTCACTGACATGGAGAACCTTTAAGCATCCTTATTAGGGAATCTTTAGGCATAAACATCAATACTAATCTCTCTGTGTATGCAAACATTACATTTTGCAATTGACTTTTATTTTTCCTTCAGATTCTTTTCCACGAAACAAACCAGATCACCTGGCTCTGGGTTTATTTGAATGGCTTCTGTTGAAGGTTTTCTCCAGGCATACTCAGGGGTAAACATGTCATTTCCAGAAATGAACAAGCAGCAGAACACATCTCAGTGCTCAAAATCAATTCCAAACTTTAGCACCTTCTTCAGGCTGTCTGCTATCCCGAGTGAATCTGCCTGTTGTGATAGGCGACCAGCCTGCCAGAAATCTTACACTGGTCCCAACCAACTTCTGGTCAAACAAGGACATGTGTTGGTCCTCCAACCCTCTTAGCTAAAGACAAGATCTCAGTCATAACTGAGTATTAGTGGAGTGAGACTGGAGAATATAAAAGAAGATTTGAAGTGGATCCAGGCTAGCTGATGCAAAACTAAAAATGAAGTGCAGCTCACAAACCTTCTAAAATGATATTTTCATATCCCTGCCAGGCTCCCTCTCCAGAAAACTTCTGAAAAGAGCATGTGAAGGAACAGGTCTCCTGTTTTCCTACAGCAATTTTGTTCTGTCCTTTGCTTTTGATTCTGTGGACTCTAAGGCTCTGATAAAGCTGGTCATTGCACAAACGAAACTTTTCCCCTCTATACCCACTATAGCTGGGTGAGTAAAAGGATATTGTGCAAGAGAGCATAAATATGATTCTGAGAACACAAGATGATCTAAAAGCTCAGATTCAGTTAGATCTAAGAATGACAAACCCTTAATATCTCCTTTTCTAATAAGCCTTTTTCTACTCTTTTTTTTTTTTCTTCTCTTAGGAGGAAAAAAAGAGTACTTCACCTTAAAATATTCCCTTTTTTTATGACACACAGAACTACAATAACTTAATTCTATTTCTCACTGTAACACTCAAAACAGAGTGCATTCAAGTAAATTTGTTTGGAGGGATTAAACCCAAGTTTTCACCTCTCGCAGCCTAGTCTCTAACTCCAGCAGGCGGTTCTTGTCAGTGTGATCTTGGTGACTCATCTTTTCCAATTGTTCTTCTAATTTTCGATTCTGGGCCTCTAACTTTCCAGCTTGTGTTTCCAAGTAGAACTTCTGTTGCCTGAGCTCTGAAATCATCTCCTCTTGGGCTTTCCTGAAAGGAGAAAAACGCAACACAACAATCCCAAAATGTCCTTAATAGGTGTCCTTACACTGGGGTGAAGGAAGGAAGAAGATACTACAAGTTTCCTGTTGAGTACAATAGTTAGGCTCCTAGGCACATATCAACAAGAAACCCCAAATAAAAAGTAGAAAAAACACCACCAAAAATCAGCTTTTTACTCCCATGTACTAGTGTATTCATCAACATATGCCCAAAGGGCTAGAAGCCTGTTTGCAAATTGCACAGAAAAATGAATCCTGCACAGAGTTTGCAACATGCACATAAATCTACAACAACATTTCAGATACAGTTTATTCTTCTCATTTCACCAATTCCTTGTTACAGGGTTTTTTTCTCTACAGGAAAAATAAATACTAAAAAATGTGTTCTCACATAACATATTTCCACAAGGTAAGAGAAACCCTGAGTTTGGTTTTGGAGGGGATATTGTGTTGTGGGCTGTTTTGTTGGGGTTTAAGCTGTAATGGAACCTAGAACTTGACCTACACTGTGGTGAAGCTTTGCTGTCTCTGATCAAAGTCAATCTACAATGTGAAAAAAAAAAATAATGACTTGTGCTCATCAGAATTTTGAGAGCTGGCAACAATCATTAGCATAAGAATTTGAGCTTGATACTCTCATAAAAATAAAATAATCATTAAAAAAAAGGGGGGGAAGGAAAAAAAACTTCTTTCTACATTATTTACAATTCCTGGAATCATTTTATCATGCATTGGAAATTTCTGCCTCACAGTGTGCTTTCTACTTAGAAGTCTCACAAAGCTCTACATATATTAATGAATTAATATTTTAAGAGGTTCGCTGCGAGATAAGCTGTTATTAATCCTATCCCAGAGAAATTATGTGGGTTGCTCAAGTTCAAATAGGAAGACTTAACAAAACTAAAAATAGAACTTAAGTCTTCTGACTCAGATTTCTGTGCATTGCATGCAAACCCACCCTTTCTCTTTTCTTATTACCTCTACAGGTTATTGCCAGCCAGAACCGTCAAATGGCGTTATTGCACTTCCTGCTGTTTACTGGGCTATCTTCTCTGGAGCCTGATAATCACTGCTTTCCTCAGATACTGATGGAACAAAAGCTAGCAGAGTTCCCCTCTCCTCTGAAGGGTTTAATCACTAGCTCTCCTCTTCAAACATGCTCAGATTAGCTGTAGCTTTTGTGGCTTCAAAATACAGTCCAACAACAGATTTATGCATTTTCACCACCACAATTCACAAAATAAGTACAAATTCATCAGCTATGTGCATGCATAATAAAGCAATTTTCCCCTAAAACGTTGGAGATTCTGTACTATCTTCTACAAAATTACAGTTCTTGAAGATAAGTCTCAATAATCTATTCTAAATCCTATATTAAAGCATTATTATAGGGTTTTTTCCATGTTTTCTATGGATCTCCAGTCAAGTGCTGTGCTCCAGGAGAATGCATCTAGCTCAGCTAAGTTCTCATGCTCATTTCAGCGCCAAAGACTGACACTAGACCTTGCATATGCTTCCCAGGTACAGCCAAGACAACACTTCTGGTTTATTTCAAACTAAAGGCAAATGCTGGCTTTTGCTGCCTCAACAAACTTCTTGGGTGATTAAGTGGAGGTCACCTGGAGCATAAAGCAACACAATTAAATTTCTCAGTTATTTCTGTGAATATTTTTGGTTGATCAGGCTAAAGTAACTTGCCAGATATTTGAAACACAGCAAAAATTGGAATCATTACATGCTCAGAGGCATAGTCACCAGTGAAAAGGGGGAAAAAGCAAACCAGCTCTTTGCCAAAATTCATCCTTGCTTGATTCTATTCAATGTTATAGGTGAATCTATCCAAGTGCTTCCCAGAGACATTGCCTGACATTCCATCCAGCAGCTGATGGACACTGAAAACCTTCCTGCAGGTAGCCCATCTCTTACCCCAGTAAGATCATATACTACTTTAGCCCTGCCTTGCAGGACATATGCAATTCAGGTTTTTAATTACACTTGAAGTAGAATGGCTCCAAGCCATTTACGATGGAAAAAACATCATTACTTGGACAAGAATGTCAGCTAAAATCCAAAGCAGAGAAAGTTCAGACAGACAAATAGATCAGACACAGAAGTCCTCCCCTCTGTTTAACAAACAAGGCTTCAAAAAACGAGTTGCTGATTACACAGAGATTCAGGATGACATTAGATTTTGACCCAGTAGTGTACTCCCAAAACACTAAACAATGATAACTGGTCCTTGACACGAAATCAAGAGAGGCTGAAGCCAAGAAGGCAATACAGATAATATATGCAAGTGCTGTCTGGACCAGGGAAGAAACAAAATGCATGGAAGCAGTATTTTGAAGCTGAAGCTGGGGCATCTCCTACTTCACATTAGTTCTGCCCAGAATATCTCACTCTTGCAATCAGCAATTCAAAAACATGCAGAAAGCTGCTGCTTCTTCCCCATCAAGGCAGGATGGAATGCTTAAAAAGGTGTTTATAAAGATGGTTTGTTTTCAATTTCAATGTCACTTAACTGTCACAGGAACGAAGGGCCATTTAAATCTAGTAGCAATACATATGTTCCAAAAAGGAATATAGGCTTTTCCAGAGGTGTTTCAGACACTGACATTAAAATTATTCGCATTCATTTAACACGCTTGGAACAACCTGCCCAAAGAACCAGCCACAAGAAAGGCTCCAAAGTAAACACTGTAATGCAAACCAATTTTCCTAGTCGTGTTGGAGGAAACATGAGCTATGCAGCGAACCACAACTCGAGAACAAGTGTTATTTTTACATCACTGAAAAACAAGCAGGGAGCACAGCAGGCCTGCAAAAAACGAACCACTTTTCCATTAAGAGAGCAGATCTTACTGCAAACTGTTCAGTAGTGACCGGTAGGAGAGCAGCTGCTGTACTTACATGTTCCTCTGGGTAAAAAGGCTGCTATTTGCTGCCAGTTTATTGGCCTCAGACAGTTCCACTATTCTCTGCTCCAGTGACCTAATCTTTGAATCCATTGCATTGATCATCTGAAACAGAGCAATGTGCCCTTGAGACTGCACAACGGAAGTGATTACAAAAACAATGTTTAAAAAAGAAAAGACTTCATTTATTCCAGAAACAAAAAGTGGTTAAAAGAAAAAAAAAAACCAACCAAACTATTACTGGAGCTATTTACAGCTGCATTAATATTAGGAGAACCAATATATTATCTTTGCACAAAATCACTGCTACACAGCGAGCTATTCTTGAAGACACTTTGAATCTCAAAAAAACCAAATCAAATACTGATTTTAAAAGACATATCAGTGGATTTTGTTCAAAACAGCTCAGCAGTACTACAAAACCTCAAGCAAGATTATCTTGCCTGAAATCAGACTTGAAGAAGGCTACTCTTAAAATGCTTTAATTTCCAGTTCAACCAAACATACCGCCTTCTGTTCAGCCAGGACTTTGCACTTCTCACGTGCTTCCTCTTCATGTCTTCTGAGCATATTCTCAAGTGCTTCCTTATCTGCAAGATCTTTCTTCATCTGATTTTCCAACACCTAAATTAAGACATTTCTTTTGTCTAAATTATATGTGTTTCACTGGGCAAAGGACAAGCAGAAAGAAAACCATCAAGAAAGACAGAAATTTTTTTTTAAGTCATTGATCATATCTCAAACAAAACTAAACCCATGATGTAATTGCATGACATCCATGGAAGAGCAAACTTCAAAAATGAGCACTCCCTCAGTTATCTCTGAAGACTGAATTTAATGATGGAATTTTATCAAGATATGAAGATACTACAGATTTTTTTAATTGCTATTTCAAGTCATATAAACTGGGTTCAAGAAACACTCCAAATTAAGGCAACAGAAAAACTCTCAACCTCAACATATACAGCAGAGGAAGTAAGGAAGTGCACATCCTTTGGCTCTCCTACCAATATGGCTCAGAAGTAAACTGTTCTGGAAGCATGCACAAGAACAGAGAGTCCACGAATTCAAGTCAGAGACACCAAATGAAGCAGATAGATAAAAGACTTTTCTTTGTATTCATTAGGAACAGGACTAAAGTAATTAGAACCTTGTCTTTCTTTAAAACAAATGCAGATTGTCTGCCTGTATGTCCAAAGCCTCAAATCAGTTGTTAAACTGGAGGCCATTTCCTTCAAAGAAAGTTTTCAAAGGCATGAAGTCTGGAGACCACAGGATATTTTTTACTGTTCCAGTTACACACATCCCATGTACTCTTTCACATCTTTGAATCTCTCACCTGGCTTCCTGATTCCTCCTACTAAACCCTGTCTGTGTCTCCATAATACCCTGGCTCTCTTTGATTTTTTTCCCCCCAATCTCTATCCTCTTTTCCAGTTTTTATGCCATCTTCCCTTTCCCAACATCTATCTTTGACCTTCCTGCTTTGTATCACTCTTCTCATTACTGATTACCACATGCTCTGGTATGCCAGGAAACCTTCTTAATTCTCTTTTGTCCTTCATAGTTCTCCCATAGAAATTTCCTTTCTCCTCTTAAACACTACATCCTCTCATATTTAAGATGAGATATAGAATTGAAGTTCTAGGTAAATGCACCAAATAAAGATTGATGAAAACAGAATGTTTAGTAGAAACATTCTTAGAAAATGCATTTACTGGCTGATCTACTGCAGGCTCTTCAGAACAGTCCTTAACCAGTGCACATACACCTATTTCCCAGTTTGTTTTTTCTAATCTTAGACAGTGTCTGTGATTCTAATTCTGTTTGTTTAAGTCTCATGCTACACTGGAAAAGACAAAAATAAAGTGGGTAGTTTCTGTGGCTCCTTGGCAGATGTTACAGCTCCAGGAAGATGGAATTTCAGAAACACTCTAGTATTTGCTGAATTTAAAACTTGCAGGTAGGCTGCATGAATACTCAGTAGGAACTGAAAGCTTTATCAGGATGTGAGATCCAATAGCATTAAGTATTTTTTAGCCAGCAATAGTCAAGTTATAATCAACAACTGACTTCAAATGGCACCTGTTTTAATGCAGTGCTAAAGACAGTTAAGATACAATGTCATGATATGAAAGAAAAACTTATTGATTTCACTAAGCTCTCTGAACATTTCAGCAGTGGTAAAATAGAAGGCAACTCATAGAGCCTAAAGGCAACTGCTTTCCCCTGAACTCATTCTAACCACAAAAAGCTTGTAGGAAGATGGTAAGATATTTTTACTTTGAGTTTTTCCTCATAGAATTGTTCCTTCTGTTTCAGCTGCAACTCCAGGTGTTGTGCTGCAATCTGAGCCTCACGATGCTTTTCTTCCAGCTCCTAAAAGCAACAGAGATTCATATTCAGACACAAAAAAAATAGAGGTGCTGTGTATGTGTGTTACACAGGTATCAAACATTCATTCATTCTCTTTTTTAAGGCTTCACACTATGAAAATCCCAAGATCAGGGCCACTGCAGTAAAACCACATTAGGGAAGCTGCACATTATCAGCTTTAAGCTTTGCATACTGCTGCTGACCCATCTAATGCAGAACAGATACACTGCTACAAACAAAGAATTCTGCTTCCACAATAGGAATCACCATTTTCCTTTAAAATATTCCCAAAGATGGGCCAAGGACGTTTTGTGAAAACAAGCAGTTAGAAACACTTCATAGCTGCAGTGGCATCACAGGAAATTCAGATCTATTTTTAACAAGGTCTCTCACTTGTTTTCTCACAGAAGACCTCAATAATGGGGCACTGCTGTCTATGCTTTTCATTCTACATTCATAGAGTGGGAATAGTATTTACTTTGCTATATTTCTCAGATGAACATTGCCAGAATATTTATAAATTGCTTGGATGCAATGTACATGGCAGAACGTACCAGGGTATTTTTAACTTTTTTGCTTCACATCAGATAGCTTGAGCCATGCACAGTAAGGACTTGGATAATTTTGTACCTCTCCAGTTAGCTATTTCTGCTCTCTGACTATGGTATTTAGGATCTATCTATAGTCACCTTCCAACAAGACACCTTGCAAGAGTCGAGCTTAGAATTTCATGGCCATTCGTTGTCATATTTGCCATTTCAACAGCTTCCTTAGAACAAAAGGCAGATCCAGGCCTGTCATTCACTACCACTGGGCTGACTCTTGCAGAGACAAACTCAGGTTTTGAGAAGCACCACGTTCTTCTGTCAGCAAAGTTTCCTGATACTTTTGCTTTAGCTCCCTTCTGATCCTCCTTATCTTGAAAACATACAAAAACTTTTAGGCTCCAGTAATTGCATTAGATCTCTTTTTCCAAAAGTGAGAATCAAAGTGGAGGTTCACTAAAAGTAGGTCATCTACAGTGCCTAGTACCCGACACTTCTGCAAGGAATGGAGATTGCTGCTTTTTGCAATTGAAATATGTCTCCCAGCAACAAGAGGGACAACTCACCTCCCCCAGAAGCCCACACATTTCAGGTCCTGGCAGAGAATCAGACAACCAGATCAGCAGCAGCTTCAAAGCTACCAGCATCAGACTGCTCATATTGTAGCAGAAACTTCACTGGTTTCTGCAGTGGCACTTAACAGCCAGTATGGGCTTAAAAAGGTAATTCCAGATCTCACTTACCATTTTCTAAGCAGCACTAAGTTTGTTATTGACATCATAGCAATGATCTACACACTTCCAAGCAGTAGTATTTTCTCTACCTTGTCTCTTACTTCTGAAGTACCTGCTGATCTGCCTGTAAGAGAACTGATCCTCAGGTTCTGCTAGATGAGCATAGTGAAGCCAATTTCCACCTTATTCTATGAAATCCTGTATCTTCAGCTCCCTTCCTACCTTTCTATACTTCCTATACCAGGAAAAGTCAAAAGCCTTTGAAGAGATCAACTTGAGGCAACAAACAGGGTAGAAGTGGGAAAAAAAGGAAAACTGTGCTCCCAGCTCAGAGCTGCAAGGGAGTATGGAAGACTCTGTAAGATTATTTCTTCAATGCCTATTTGACTTTTATAAAAATACTTCTGTGTCTCTCCAATATTCTGTCAGAACTCCATGGAAACTATCTATAAGAGGAGCTAAACATATCTCATGGTATAAAACAATTAGTCGATATTTCTGCATTCCCTTCCAATTTATCCTCCACAATGTAATCCAAACCAAGCAACAGTCCCCAAATATACACAAGAGGCTTATGAAACAATGTGAAGTTTTACAGTATTTCTAAACATAAAGCTGGCTCTGTGCCCAGCAAAACCATAGTCTCCCACTTACCATGCACTCATGTTATCAAAACAACTTGAAAGAAAGAGCACTACTAAAGAACTGATTCTGCCTTTTCTTGGAGAGTGTTCAGGCATTCTGATGCCAAAGTCCATGTAGCAATCAAAGACTTGTTCATGTTAGGCTAATGATTGGACTCAATGATCTTTTGAATCTAGGCAATTCTGTATTTCTGTGATACTGAACTATTAGCCAGAACAAGTACGGGTCATCTGCTGACTCCAAATAAAGTTATTTATATACTTCCATTTGGCCTTCCTCACGTGTGTCTGTGCCCAGGATCGCTACCAATCAAATGCAATCTTTTTCCCTTGTCAGGTTGGCAACACAGAAACAGAATTCATGAGAGATGCAAAATTAATTTAATTATTCCACTATAAAAGTATGTTTCCTGTCCCAGGAAGCAAGAGTATTAAAAACACCCACTGCTCGGGTCACTGTAGGCTGACGTACCAACTCACTAGAAAGTTTGGTTTAATAAGGAAAGAAACAAGAGATTGCCAACAGAGAAGGTATGTGGGTGAAAATGGATTCCTGACAAATAGTATCTTTGGAGAAAAACAGTTTAGATGACTAATTTCTCTCTGCTTCAAAACGTAAGCATTCCAAGTACATCTGACCTCCCAATTCCTTTGCAATTTAGTTTAAAAGCTCAGTATTAATGTTTTTATTGTTGCAGTACTCTGTGCTGAGAAGGTTTGACTTCTGAAAATATACTTAGGCAATTAAATATTACTAATTTGACTTGAAAGTGCTCACACTGAGACAGCTAGAAATTTTAAAGTAGCATTAAGACTGAAGGTACAGAATTGAGTTTGTACCTATAGTTGCAAACAATACTTGAACACTGGAGCTTTCTCCAGTATTGCTGGTGCAAGAAACAATTCCCTTTATTCACCCATTCCCACCTTATTCAATGCAATTCTGTGTCTTCTGTTCCCTTCCTAGCCCTTCCTTACAAACTCTTAGCTCTTTCATTTTCACCTCTGCTCACCAGAATTTTTTCTGCCATCTGTTGAATCTGTTGAGACTTGGTTTGAATATCTTCCTTCAGACGGTTCTCTCTTCGTTCCACAGTCTCTAATCTCTTCACTTGATTCTCCAGAGAATGGCGCCGTTCCTGTAGAGCAATTATTAACTGCTGTTAGGCTTAACCAGCTCTGCATTAGCACAAAGCAATGAGTAGTTTCCAGAAGAAGTCAGCTGAAGAAGTCAATATATGGTTGTTTCTTGTATTTTAAATCCTCATCATGCCTCAAATCTCTTAAGCTCAATAAGGGATGTGGTTACATGTCCTTATTGACTCCTTGCTGAAAAGAAAAAGCTGCTCTGTTTTCTTCAAAGAAATATATGCTTTTAAATTAAAAACAAATTAATATCTAACATCAGTTTCCCATGACTAGTTACTACAGGAATACAGGCTGTACCCAGCTCTCCAGACAAGGGATTCCAAACGGAAAGACATTCCAATAACTGATTTACTCTAGACACATTCTCCACTCACCTCTGCTTCAAGCAATTTCTTCTTCATGCTTTCATTGGAATCCTCCCGATTCTGCAGTTTCTCTAACTCCTTCTCAGCTCTCTCCTTTGCTTGACGGATATTCTGAAGAAGTTCAGTTGCCTCTGAGCTAGCTTTCACAGCCTAAGGGTATTACAAGAAAAACACATACACAAAAACGGGTTCTGTGAGAAGTTCGTGACCTTGAGATAGACAACATTCTGTGTAAAATTGCTACACAGCTTTGGCCTAACATTCTATACTTAAGCCAGCTTACAAATACATGCAGGAACCTTCTGTTAATTATTTTCTGTTTCACAAAAAAACAAATGATAATTATAATCCAGGAGATCTACACGCTTGTTTTGCTGTACTGCAAGATGCTAATTGCCTTCACGTACTGAAAGCAAAGTCTAACCCCAAATTCAGCTCTTGGAAATAACTCACAAAATACCCTTACTAAAACACTGAAAGGAGAAAAGGGGAGGGGAGATTAAAACATGACTGGTTTGAAATATTAGAAGCACTATTCCTACATAGTTTTGGTCTCCTATTAATGTTCTAGAACACTAACCCTCGAAAAAGCTCTCTCTCAGCAGGTTTCAAGTTTGAAAATCTCTGTTAGTGAATTATTATGACAATCCCTTTCTTTGTTGCTTGTAGATCCCAGTAACGTAAGTTTTCCCACTCTCTTGTGGTGCCTTAAGCTACAGACTGACCACAACTGCAAACACCAGATGTTATGTACTGCCTTCAGCTTCCATTGATAAGATATTTCAATTCTGTTGTGAAATTTTATGATTCAACCTTTTTACTGTGGAATACTTAACTGGAAAGTGATTTTGCACTTAAAACAGAGTATACTGGGAGATTAAACCAAGGCGAAGACGTATTTTATCAATGAGCTAAAAGTACCAGAACCCTGTCTACAAGAAGCAAGAGTTCCATGCACTGCACAGGGCATACCCAAACTGGCCTTTTAAATTAGGGTTTCTCTACACTACTCCAGTTCTGACTCAGCTTCATTTGTAAAAATAAACACTGTTGACATGCCTCAAGAGCTGAAAGCATACTGAGAACACCAATGATTTCAGATACCAGTTCCCACCCCTTTTTCCTTATCATCCCCCATGCTATGACTAATTCCATTTTTGAGGATAAAACAAAGTGCATCCCTCCTCTGCAATAAGGTATCACTGGAAAATCTTGTGGAAAATTCACTTTCACTACCCAGACATTACCTTTGTCAGCTTTTCCTGCAGCTCCTGGATTTTGGCCTGCTGCTCTGTATTGATCTACAGTTAAATAAAAAGATGAGGGGAAAGAATGTTGTAAAACCAGAATGGAAAAAACACTCTCTGCTTACAATAACAGATTTCTTTCAATTCACTTCCCCACAATTTTTGTGTCTCCCCTATAAATTCCAACATACCAAAATGCTCCTTGGTAAATCTACACCCATTTTATTAACTTCTGGTTAAGAATACTCAGAATTCTTTCTTGTTTATTTTCATTTGCTATTTACTTATAAAGAAACACTCATGGATCACTAACTTAACTCCACACGATACCTGTCATTGCCTAGCTTCTGACCACAATGCATTAAGAGTAGGATATCCAGACATAGCTTTATAGCAAATCAGTGAATTGCACCAGGAAAATAATGTTTTAAAAATAAAATAAAATAGGGAAGCATGTGAGGCTGTGCATGATACTAGTCAAAGACACCCTTAGTTTCTGTGCATAGCATGAAAGACCCAGAAAGCAAACTCCAGAACACCAAAGGAGCCTACCTTCTCCAATTTGGAATACAACTCTCCTGCTTCATTTTTTCCTTGATCTTTTACCTGTAACTTAAATATAAAATATATAAAAGTCTCAGGAAAAGTTGCAGCACACTGGTCTTTTATCCAGTCATCACCTCATGCAATTTAAACACAGGCAGCTCCACCTGGTATAAATTACATTACTTCAAGGGTACAATTCAACGACATTTTGTATTAATTGTACAAATCAGGCTAATCCTTCGAGGACACACACACACACACAACTTGTCAGTGCAAAACAGCACTGGAAATTCCAGCAAGCAGTAACCCCCTTTCCCAGGGAGCCTAAACTACCTTTTGCAATTTGTTGTGACATTCAGCAGCTTTACGTTTGAATTCTTCAGCTGCCAGTCGGGACTCTCTCAACTCCGATTCATAAAGATCGCTCCGCCTGCGAGCTGATATAAGATCCTCTTCCAACTGATTCATCATCAACCTCATTTCTTCTACTTGAGCTTGATATTCCTATAGTTGTGGTGCAAGGGAAGGAGAAGGTATTGCATTTTAGAGGCAACATGGGAAATACTTGGGGCAGCAGATCCCAGAATACTGGTTGCAGGCAAGAGGCACGTTAAGAATATGTGGAAGGAAAGCAAAAGTACAAA
Source organism: Dryobates pubescens (assembly GCF_014839835.1). Taxonomy (NCBI): domain Eukaryota; kingdom Metazoa; phylum Chordata; class Aves; order Piciformes; family Picidae; genus Dryobates; species Dryobates pubescens. The sequence goes on from NC_071636.1 coordinate 3,927,058, forward strand.
ATAAAACAGTAAGAGCTAAATAAAATAATACATCCACGGTGTTCTGGTTTGAGTCTTGCCATTTTCAAGACAATACTTCATTAAGTCAAAACACTTTTTTTTTGAGAGTTGCTTCACTGCAGAAACATATACATACATCCACACACAAATAATTAAAACTACTTACATTTCTAATTTCTGAATCAGAAATGTGTCTTTGAGTTGATGTCTCTACTAAATGCCCAGATGCTCCCTCAAGATATATTTTCTCAGGTTGATAACATGACAATTACCACAGATCTGCACAGCTTGGGTAAAAGGAAAGAAGGAGAAGCAGAAGGGTAGCATGCTGTGGCTTCTAGCCATCAGTTAATTTCTCTTGACAGAGTTAAAAAGAATCATACTGTTCTATATGGGAGATAACCTAAAATCAAATACTAACTTAGAAAACTGTCTCAAAATCACATTGCCCATAGAAGAAATTTGCCTGTATAGGCCAAAATAATGATTCCCCATGCAGGTCACTACAAGACAGGGCATTCAGACGGGGAAGGTAGAAGAAAAGAACATTTGAGTTGCCTATCTCGCTGAGGCTGAACACACAAACTGAGACCAGCTCATGAGATTGCTTCTTGTATCTTCACTGAAAAAAACAATCTAATTATGCTTATTTAGCATTTACTAAGTTCTGTAAATACACATTATATCAATTACTCAAAAAAGAAAGAAAACAAAAACAAAAGAAAAACAAAAACCACAAAAACCAAAATCAAGGAATTTTTTAATGAAGCTGAGAACAAGTAGAAAACATGCACATCAAGAGCTAGGAAAAAAACATTATGAAGGGCTGACAGTGGGGGAGTCTGTCTTTCTTTTCATTTTAATATCTTACAACGTGCCAAACTACCCCCATATTCAAAAGAGTAACTGTCTCGTGACAAAGTCATGTTTGTCATCCCTCCCTCCAGTCAGGCAGCTGTCTTTAGTTTGACAAACGATTGCATGAAGACTGACCCTAATGTCAGCCTGCGATTCTCCAGCAACATGGAGAGCTTATACAGATATTCAGAGAAGCTGGGCCTGTAACAGATTGCTTTGGTAGCCATTATGGGGAGCATGGCAAAATGGCTCTGTGGTTTGTAATTCCCAAACTGGCTCTTCAGTTTGTTAGGCAGATGGGGGAGCCTCCCTCTCCAGTTAGTCTCTCTGCAGAGGACCTTATTTTCTTGCTGGAAAGAGTTAGAGCCCTTTCATAAAGTGTGAGCATACATTAACTCAAATATTCATTTCATACAAATATATTTGTGAAGGAAAAAAGGCAGAATACTTTGAAGGAATGTATGTTGTGCTCAGAAATCATAATTTGCCATGATTTCCTAAAATATTTGCTTTTTATATCAGCAAACACTTGATCAAAGAATTACAGGTATGACTACAGCAGCCACTGTGAAAATAAGTGTTTGGGAAGGGAGGAGAATGGGGAGGGAGAAAAAAAAAAGAAAGAAGAGGAGATAATTAGTAATATTTCAGATTCTGCTGTTTCTTCATGTTTGCAAGACTACCCTTGAATAAATCTTGTGGTCAGGCCAGAGGAACAAGCCACAGCACAGAATAATACCTCTTGCGTACGCATCGCTCAGTTTATCAAGATGTACTTAAGCACGTATTAACAGACAGGCAAAGCTCAGGGCATACACCTGCAGCAAATCACATCAGGGTAGCTGTGCACAAATAAATGGGCCTCTCAAAAAAAAATAAAATATGGATTCTGATTTTCTGCAAGTTCATCCATTCAGATGGGTCGTCATCAAGGAAAGAATCAGAATGCAGGCTTAGTCAGAACTAAACAAAACCAAACAGAAAACACATATGCACCAAACCAAAACAAAAAATAAAACAAACAAACCACCAAAAAAAAAAATAAAATCCAAACAGAGACAAACCCAGCATGCTCTTCTATTCAAGTGCCTGGAGTTAAGTCACACCTACAGTCTTGCCCTGAAAATGCCTAATTATTAGGTTTTGAAAGTTCTGATTTGTTGTTAGTTTTACTTGTTCTCTCTCATGCTACAGGTTTTCAGCAGCAAAATTCTAAGGAACTCTTCCATCTCTCCTCCTAGTTCCCTCTGACTTAGAAGTAATGATTCAAGCCTTTAATGGCTAAGATCCACCTGCTGGTATGAGTCAGCAAAACTATCTCTGCACATCTTGTTTTGGTGTTCTTCCACGTGGGTTTCCAACAGCTTGGAGACCACCCCAGATATGACAGTCTGCAGGATGTTCCAGATTCATTTGTTGACCTAAGCAGCAGTTTTATGCCATCATGAATCTTCACAAGCCAAATTAAGAGAATCTGGGACAAAATACTTGATTAAAAATTAGTTGCATTATTTTTCCCTCTATTACATGCATCTGCGATTCCTAAGACTCTATCGATATTTGCAACGGGCAAAAATCTTCCACATTTCAGTATTTAAGGTAACATTGTTAAGAAAGGACCAGAACACAGAGAAATGAGCTTTAGATCCCTTGTATTACATAAAACAGCCATTCAGAAGAATGCTGTAGAGGTCTACAGAGGCCTGCTACATACAGAGGGTTGTTTTTGCATTTCATTACTTTTTACATAAGAGCTGTTCACATCTGGAGAATTATTACCAAGGTTTCTGGGCTTCCTTCCTTCTCAAACACTACGAAATTAGTCATTTAATGTTTGTAAAGTGCTTTTGAAGATGAAAAACAATAGATAATTGCAAAGGATTGTTTAAACGCCATAACAAGTTTCAATTTCTTTTTCTCAGTACAATATGTTCCTATTAATTCATAAAACTGAATGGGTTCTCTCTTTGTAGACCATTTCAAATCCTAAAAATGTCCACATTTGTCACCATATTTTCATTTCATTTGGACTGTTTTTTTTTTTCTCCTTTCTTTCTAGTGGTGGAAAAAAAAATTATGAACACCTACTTTGCAAATAGATTAAGTTAGGAACAGTTAGGCAACACAGATACTGTTTTGAAAGGCTACTAAGCTACTGGCCAGATAAGATGAAGGGGCAGGGGGAAGACACAGACCAGAATTAAGGCTGGCTAAATCCTCTGCAGGTGAAAATGCATTAACCTACTGTGACATTTGTACAACTTGCCCATTTAAAATAGATAGTTCATTTCCAAAGAAGGCTATTACTGAAGCATTGCAGCTTTCTCCCAAGCTGATCTTACAGACAAAGTACTTTCAAAACTAGGAAAAGAAGAACTTCAAGTTTGGAGTTTGTGCTTACTTGCAACATATGCTAAAGTGCAAATTTGTTGCTTTTCACGTTGCTTAAGAAACCAAATGAAAACACACAGCCTGGGAGTCACCACAGCCTACCATTGTGAAACGTAATCCTGGCAACAGAGCTAGAATATGCCAAGAATGCCTATGTGTAGACAGCCACTCTGCTCCCCACAGAAGCAGGTATACCTGTTCTTTGATCTCTTGCAGTTTTCGGCTTTGTTCTCTGATATCATGAAGTAGCTGTAGTGCCTTATCATCTTCCTGAGACACCTCCATCCGTGCCTGCTCCAGGCTTCGCTTTAAGCTCTGCAGAAAGCAAAATGTTCAATACACAGTCTTTGGTTTTTCAGATGGCTGTATAATAAAGGTCTTTAGCTATGCAAATGCCTCCTTGATGGCAGTGGAACACCAGAAAAAAGAGATAATCAGGGCACCAGTGACGGAACCCTAAAGAAATTCATGGCCAGCGCTGCTTCTGTCTGGATAGAAGCAGCCCATTTTACTAACAGCTTACTACACGAAAATCTTAGTTCAAATCTCTACTTCCTCACATCAGCTTTAGAGACAAAAACCAAACAGAGATGACAAAAGGCATCCATTATTGACAGCATTTATCTATATTTTATCTAGCACTATTAATTCACAACCTAGATACAATCCTTCAATTTCATGTTGCTAACAAGCCTATTCATTTTTCTTGTTGCTGTTAGGTGAGCTAAATCCTTTAATCATTACTAAACTTCTACAAAGAATAGAAGAGCTGCTTCTGTATGTGAACACAGACCTTACCTGCAAATTCTGACAGACCAGTGGTCCTCCTATCAAGTGTGTATTACTCTCCCAAAGAAAGATACAAACTGAACTCCATTTATTTACCTAGCAGCATTTGGTATAGGGAAATCAATCAGTCCCGTTGTAAGATCTGCTTCCCAACAAACCAACCCATCAGAAATGTTTGTCAATCCTCAGAATATTATCTGGAGTTTTGCTCTTGGTACAAGTAAGGAAACAGAGTATTACATCCAACTGAAAATACAGAGACTATTAACTAGAATGAAAATATCCTCTCTGGAACCTTGCCAGGACAACTGGGAAGACATGCCAACTCCCATGAAAAATGTCAAATGGTCTTTGAAAATGTGGGGTTTTGAGGCCTCATTTTTATGTTCTACCTGAAAAATAGCTGTTCTAGCATCACCCCTGGATTATGCTGGGGAAGTGGATCAGTCCGGACTCAGAATACCACAGATGGAGGCAACACCATTTTCCCCCCCCATCTTATTTGTCCTTGAAGATTTCTAAGTACTGACTAGGCCCCATCCTCTTCTGGCTAAGAAACTTGCAAGAAGTCAAACTCAAGCATGTTCTAGCACAGCCAGTAAGACAAACATCACAAATAGCTTCAGCAAGACCAGGACAGTAGTTACTCCTGTATGTTCTAAGCACACGACCATGAAACAAAGTTAGAATAGAACTATCAAGCAAGCCTCTGCAAACAATTTAGGGCTCCACGTTCAACAGATATCCTCTCACAATGATTTTTCTCTCCATCAAGTATCCCACTGAAACCATGATGGAAGAGAAAGGCAAAGACCACCAGATTTCAGGCCTTCAGAACTGAAAGGACTGGTGTAAGGGCTCACACTGCATTCTGTGATATAGGTGGCCAGGTCCTGTTCCAGGAGGGATCGCTGGGTTTCAGAGGCTTTCAGTTCCACCTCCTTTTGGCTAAGCACAGCCTCCACCTCTGACACTCTCCGGTGCAACCGCGTCATTTCCTGCTCCATCTGCAATAAATATTAAGAGGTTATAAAGGGGGCTTCAACAGCTTTGTTAACTGCTACTCTCAGAGCTCTGTACGGAATTTGTCTCCAAGAGATTTCTAGCTATGTTTCTCCAAATGGTGTTTAAATTCCAATACCATTGTCTCTGCTCCAGGAATGCACAGTTCTTCTTAAGGACAAGTAGTAAGTTTAAGTCACCCCATTCATTCAAGCTGCTTGTTCATATTCAGTCATTCTTCGAACCCCAGTTAGCAAAGAAGACACAATCATTTTTCACCTGACTTGCAGAGATGGGTCACTTTAACCTTATCCCAAATCCATGCTGGGCCAGAAGATGGTTTCCCCCCATCTCCTTGTCAGGAGCAAATGGTCAAATCCAGAATAGAGCAGGGAGAAAAGTAACTGAACTCTCATAAAAGTCTCAAACAATCAGTAAGTTTTAAAAGACTCCACTGGGTTCCCGTTACTGGAGCACAGCGACTGTTACAAGACGTTCACCATAACCAGTGATGTGACAACAGTTATGTAAGTAGAAGCTGATGAGTTAGGAAGAGAACCTCAGAACAGTACTGCTGTAATTGTGCGTATGATGAAGAGGCTGGGCCTGCAGGAAGAAGCAGTCGTCTGTGTCACGCTGAGAAAAGGACTGTTTAAAATCCAGAGCCGCTTCTTGTTAAGATAAAAGTATCTAGAGCAACAGGAGGGCCTAAATTCATCTCCCTTTGTATTGGACAGGAAGCCACCTCACTGAAGGAAAAGCACTTTGCCCACCACGAGTCTGGATGATCAGCAGCATCTGACAGATCCCCGGACATAGAGTGGTTGCAGATTCTTGGAGCAATGGAGATGGCCAATCGCATAAATAAATACCTTGTAACACTTGTCCTGAGCTTCTTGGAGTTCTTTGCTCTTGAGAAGAAGTTTCTTTTCCATGGAGCTGACCTTGGCTGGAGAATCCACACTTGAAAAAACAGATCTAAAAAGGGCAAAGCCAAACAGCACATGAATATAGGCAAAAGGTAGAAAAATCTGCATTTATGTAACCTTGGTAAACTCATTGGGTACTTACTTACACCAGGATAAAAGAAAGGTGCAGCAATTACAGTCTAACAGCCATCATTTTAGATCAAACATAGCACAAAACCTGATGACAGTATATCCTTATTAAATAATCCATGTGTACTTCTAGTTACAACATTCATATTTTCCATCAGTGGCTTTTATGTCAGAATGCAAAACAATACATCACAGCTACATTTTTGCATAGCTTGTAGGGATTTATAAGTGGGGGAAAAAAAGAAAGCTTAACAGCCATTTGGAAAGAGAACATTGCAGAGAACTGCTTTTTATTTTGTGCTTTGAAATTATCAAAGTATAAAAGCCCTAAAAACTTTCACTTGCCATAATCTATGCCGCAGGAAAAAGGATTTCATATCCTTAGTTACCTTTTGTGAATCAAAATTGAACAGATACTTTCCTAACCCAATTCGTATGATCCCTACAAACTCAATCAATATCAATATGATTAGTCACACTGCAGAACTTCAGAGTTCCACTTGTAAGTAATTTATTTGTTTTCCACAAAACACAATTTCACTCTACTACTCAAAACAATTTGACTCCAGAAACCTGGGAAAAATATTTACATTCTCTTTAGCTTTTCCTCTAATTGGGACTCAATGTTTAAGGAGTTTACCATTTCTGTTAGTCTAAATTCTTTCTAGAAACGGATAGGAAGCCACTCAATGTTATGGAGCATATTTTCAGTGCTTTGCAGTCTTAAATATGTAATTTGCAACCAAAAAATTAAGTGCACACATCAAAACATAATTTTAAAAATCACATTCTCCCTCGCATAAAATGATTCAAACTAGATATTTAAGCAGTTAATGATGGAACCAGTGTTAAGTGATAGATGAAAACACAGCAGTACAATGAAGGTGCTAATAAAAGATCATACAGTCTGCCCACACATTGCTTTCTGCTTCTCCTGGCCACAGTTTGGTATGCAGCCAGTTATCCCCATGGAGAGAAATGAGCTTTGAGCAGCTCTCTGCATATAGCCATACACCCACACACAGCAGCACAGGCTCTTCTTAACACCAAGGAAAGTTTGATTCCATCACCACCATTTTCTGAGAAAAATCTACTCTTTAATCCAAATAGATATGCAGGATAGGATATTCACACACACAAAAAAAAAGGACTCATTTTTAAAATGGCAATGCTGCACAGCAATATATCTGCATCAAAACACATCTTCAGCACCATCACCTTAAGCAGTCATTTGGAAACACTGTCCTGGTATTAGCAAACAAACAGAGCAAATTCTACTAATTGTGCTTTCAAAGGTCAAATACTAATATTTCTTCAGAAATTTCATGTGGAAAAACTCAAAAGAAAGAATTCTGCATGTCAACAATGCAGACAACATCAGGACTTAATAAAAAATGTTAAAAGTGAATGCTTCTGTCAAACATTCCTTTAATCCTGGTCCAATCAATCTGATCCATCTGATCATCATATCTGAAAAATCAATTTATAAAGCATGTCTGCACTCCTACAGAGAATAGGCAACCATCTGAGAAAGCTGCATATTAAATCCCCTAACAGCTGGGTGTACAAACAAGGCTAAAAATGAATAGTTGAGAAAAGCAGTCTAAAAATACAAATTAAAGCTCACATCAACTAAAAAAGACACTGAGGAATCTGCTTTAAAATGTTAATCAAATATATGTAAATAGCTGCAAATGTGTACTGAGACAAGTCTGAAATCTTTTTAGAATAAACAGTGAGCTTCACAGGTTGAACTGCACAGGCTAAAGCAGGTTTTTTTATTAAAGTTTCAACACTAGCCATCACCTTTTTTACTTTTTTTCTTCCCAAAGCTAACACACTACTTCAGAAAACTAAAGCCAGTTCTCACAGACCTGGTTTTATTTGCTCCTTCTAGTCTACCTTCCTAAATGGATTAATTTTGTTATTTTTTCTTATTTATTTTATTTGCTATTGAAAGAATGGGAGCCTAATATTACAGGCACCATTTTGCATTTCAAAAACTTCTAGCAAGCCAGCTTAATAGATCCACACACACGGCAACACAGGAGGCAACAGGGCAGACTCAGGCCACAAGGCACAGAGCTTTGCAAAGACAGGACTTATGGGATGGGACAGGGCACAAGGAGACTCACACTGACCAAAGTTTGAATTTCCTCAGATGACTGTAGAGGGAGCTGCTCCTCAGAGTTGCCATCAGTTTTGTAAGGAAGGAGAAGGCTACAAACTAGAATTACAAGCTTTCTTCCTCATCCCTATCCAAAGGGAGAAAGAAATTACTTTAAAATATATGTCCTCATGACACGAGGGTTTTCCTGCCATGGAAACCGTACATCTTATCCCCAGGTGAAGCTGATTTCAGTTAGCACAGGACAGAGTTTTTAAGAGACATCCTTTTCCCAGCAATTCTTTCCTGTGTACAAATTATATTAGAACAACTTCATGAGCATCCATCAACCTTCAAAATATCAGAAAGGGGGCAGAGAGAGGAAATCAAGAGAAATGGAATACTGGCTAATCTAATAAGCCTTGTCATGGTGATATAAGCTCTCAACACAGCATGACAAGGTAGAAAATGCCCACATTTGCTGGGGCACTTATATTCTTCCTCAGTCAGCATCATCTCAGAAATTAAACACATACAATCCAACATCAAAAGCCATGATGTAAAGCTATCATTCAGGTTGGTACCATCTCAGACTATGTCATTTAATTAACTGCTACATCTGGATCAATTCTCTTAGCTCAACAGAACAGTTTCTGCTGTCTCCTCTGAAGCATGAAAAAAAAAGATTAACAAAAGATAACCAGCATACATCAACAAGAAAATTGCAATAAAGGATTAAAAAAACCCCAAAGTCAGGTCTGTAGTACCAAGCACTGACAGCACTAGCTGAGCCTGTTTACTTTCCTAAGCAGCACCGCCTGCATGACTAATAAGTTAACTTACAGCTGACTATCTAGTGATTTCACAGCTAGATCAGCAACAGCCTCAACCAGCAGAACTACCAGAAATGGTTGTGTAAAAGCTCCTCCAATCTTAGCATGGCTGAGATGAAGAAGAAAAAGAAGTATTTGGATAGGAAAAGATGTAAGATGGCTGTGGGGTACTGAACTTGTATCTTAACCACTCTCATGCATCACACCTCATACCTTCCTTTGTCCTTTTGTGCCACTCTCATAAACCCCCAGTTCACCTGTGCTTCTTCCTTCTCACAACGATTGACACCATCTGTCCTAATCCTGGCCCCCACACAGCATGCCTATAATCTCATCCCCCGTCCCTCATGCTCTATTCTTTTTAGCATTATACTCATCTGTACTTTCCACCCCCTCGTAAATGCTTGCTCAGGCCTAAAAAAAACCCAACCAAAACCAAACAGTGATACCATCAATCTGTGAATAGAGCGAGCTGAAGCAAAGCATATTTTTGGTATGCTCATCCTGTGCTTCCTCTTTAATCTATCTTTGGTGAAACAGTTTACCAGAACTCAACAACCCATTGGAAGAAATCAATAGTCCTCCCTTTTGGAAGGCTGGCCCATTTTAACTCAATATTTTACAGAATCATAAAAGACCTCCAAGGCTATCAAGTCCAACCACTGACCCAACACCACCACGGCCATTAAACCATGTCCTGAAGTGCCATGTCTGTATGGTTTTTTAACACCTCCAGGGACAATGACTCCACCTCCCTGGGCAGCCTGTTCCAATGCCTGACCACTTTAGCAAGGAAGTTTTTCTTAATCTCCAGCCTAAACCTCATAAACCCAAATGATCTTGAAAAACACCATCTAGGAACTGACAGAAAACACCTGGACCATCTACCAAAGCCTCACAAACCACAATTCAAGAGTTGCTAAGATTGCATTTATTATTTTGATAGATAATGATGGAAAAAAAACCAAAAAACTTGTATCAGCAACTGGGATTAGGTACTAGTCCCACTGTCAGCCTTGACTAGATATCTCTCTAGGTTCTAGTTTAGAAGGCATCTTGTACTAACCTAAGTTTTGTATCATAAGTAGTCAGGCCCTTTTAACTTCTTACTCCAGTCTAAGAGGACAAAGGCAGCAAAAAATTACATTCTACACTATTTTTTTTAATTAGGTATTCATATTTTTTTATTAGCTATTTTGGTATATTTTATTAGACTTTTATTTTTATTCATCATTTCAGTAGCCTTGGATTTAATAATGCATCTTGTGCCTTAGGGCTTCTGCTAGTCCCATGCAAAGGACAAGAACAATGTTCTTTCACCATTTGATGAATATTTCTGGCATCTAAGGGTTTTTCTCACTTGTTCTAAGCACTGGAGATCAGCCACAGTTAGGGACAGAAAGTAAGATAGGGCTGGCTTTTAATGGAATTAAACTCTCAGTTGCCTGTTATCTTGTCACAGTCACACGCTTGCAGCCAAACCAGCAGCCAGATTTGTAGTCAGACAGGCATTTCTCCTTCAAATGGAGAATTCAAAGGCCATGATGGGAGAAGGAGTTAGCTGGTCCTTCTCTGAAGCCTGATTCCAATTCTTAGAATCATATAAAAGAGATTTATTTAACAATCACTTTGCTAGCACAGGAACCTATGACATAAGCAATGCCCTTGATTTCTCCTGATTGCTTCCTATGACACCTTATTGTCAAGCCTTTTGCTTTTCTGTTAAATCTTACATTTGTTACAGGGTACCAAATCCTTCCCACAGCTCATGCTATGGAGCAACATATGGAACACTTTCATTCAATGGACCCCTCTGAACTACACACCAACTACATGATTTCTGGCAACAGGTCTAAGTGACTTGGGTAAACCCTTCTAACCCCAAGAGGCTGGATGAGGGGAGTGGAAAACAAGAATTTATTTTGTCTTTCTTCTGTGCATTTTTTTTTCAAACTGCCTTTTCTCTGACGTATTTGAAATTCCTACCTCAGCTATGGCTTCCTAGTGTCCACTGAACACGGACAAGAGTGTAAGTCTGAACTTCACAGCTTGACAGACCATGGATTAAAAGCAATGCAAGTTTCAAGGACCTTGTTAAGAGCACTCCACAGTGCCTGGCCTCACTATAAGCAGCACTAAAGCCATTAGGGCTATCATGCTGCAGACACAGAAAAACAGATCTGCATCACTTAGCAACCATAAGGGTTAGACTTTAAGAGAAAAGATTAAGAAGAAAAAATCTTGACTGATAAACTTGATGACTTTGGACCTTGCAAAGAAGGCACCCCAAGATTCACAACAGATAAGGTGAACCCCAATTTACTGTTCTCTTCCCCATCTAGAATGTGATATTCAGTCTAGTGGGGACAGAATCAGCACTTTGCTTCTGCAAGTAAAACAGACACCATACAATATTTCATAAGTAAGAAGTTAGCTTTACGATCCCGTGTTGCAGTGATACCGAGAATAAACTAGTCCCTGCATTATTTAAACACAGATAATTGTCAAGTCTCCATACACTCCTTGCCATATTTAAATCACCTTCTGGGAACAAAATGCTGCTGCTAAAAATATCAACATACATTTATCAAAATCTCATTAAAAAAAAAAAAAAGAAGAAAACTATAACATCTACTTATTAATATTATTTGGGAGGAAATTAAGCATATCATGTCTTTCTGATGCAACTCAGGAAAAATCAGGCCACACCAAGTAGAAATTTTACTTCAGTCACAATTTCTCCAGAGCATCTCTAGTCTTTTGCTGAAGCCCTTCACTTCTATTCCCAAAATTCAAATGTCACTTTAATACGCATTTTCAGTAGTAGCCTCACAAAGAAAGCAGATTAATGCTTCTGCTCCATTTAGATTGCTTTTCAGCCTCCAGCAGTTACACCTCTGTTCCTCAGGCTTTACCTCACTCTCCTCTCCAGTTCTAATCCTGGGCCCCGATTACATATACATTTTTGCCATACATGTACAGTCACTGTTAAGCCTCTTCTGACTGTTACACGAATAGTCATGTAGCCTTGATCAATGGGCTGCAGTTCCCCAGGCAGAAAAGATAACACCCTAAGTTATTTCACTTCTAAATCAAGACAGATTTTAACCCAGGCATCTGCAAATACAACATTTAATTTTTCCCATTCTGATGGCAATATTAGATGTCACCAAAAGAATGCTTTTTTCCAGCTGTCAGGTCCTTTGCTTTTCTTTCTCTTTCACCATAAAAGCAACTCTGCTAATGAGGGACAGCCAAAGACTCCCTTTTTATTACTGGCATAACCATATATAACCTTGATTCACAGCGTGGGCAAGATCAAAGATGTCAACAGGATCACCAGATTTGGTTACACACCTACTGCAGAGCAACTATCACAAGCAATATGCCAAAAAAATGAAAACTTGATTAAGACAGGCTGACAACAAAGTCCCTTAAAGGAATTAACTAGCAGCGCTGAACGATGGTTGACACAAAAACACAGTGCCTTAGTGCATTGAGTCACTAACCCAGCTAAAGCCATTGCATTCCTGAGAGGCCTCATGATCCTGAGGTAAGGACTTCTCAACTTAATGTACTGCACTAATACTTTTTCAATAGCTCTGTCATAAGAAACTAACCACCCTCTCCAACAAATGGTTTATACCACACTGTTTAGGTTCTTCTTTTTCTACAGCTCCATTTCCTCAGAAAACATGTTTTCTTTCCACTGAACATCATTCTTCTAGATCTTTACTGCCCTCCACAACCACACACCCTGCATACTTCATCTGAATGTCCAGTCTCTTAACACTCAATACAGCAATGCCCAGTCTTCCTATTTAACTTGACCCAACAGCACACAGTCGGCTGCCATGAAGCTCCTTCTCTCGTTCACTGACCCATCACTGCACATTCCCAGATTAGTGAAGCCCCATTTCTGTGGATCACTGATTCAGCCCCACACATTCCCAGCACTTGGTGCCCACTCTCTGACCCAGTAAAATAACACCCCCCTCTCTTCCATCTCCGAACTCCCCGGCATTCTCCCTTTCAGGCATCTGCAATACCCGAGATGCAATCACCTACTGCTTGTCAGTTAACAGTAACAACTTATTCAAAGTAATTGAACAACAATTTTAACAACAATTGGCTTAGAATCAATCTTTCTATCCTCTTCCCTCCCTCTTACCCCAGAAATAATCACAGAATGGTAGGACATGTACAAGCCACAGCAGCAACAGATAAAGCCAGAATCTGGCAGCTTCCCTAAAACAGAGTACTGGGCAGTTAAAACAGCTTTTTCCCCACACACCCTCCTCACCATAACAAACCTTCACATTTTTCAGTGGTCCTATCCACCTAAGCAATAATTCTTACTTACTCTGATCTGAGGATCCCTAATGCCTTGATGAATGAAAACCCCACAAATGGCAAATCTTCACCAGAGAAGCCTGCTGGGTTCAGCTGCCGCGTAGAGGATAAAACCCGCGAATTCTTCTCTGGTTCATCAAAATTTGAGGTGTCATCATCAGACTTGAGAGTAGGAACGAAGGGGGGAGGAGCTGGTGGAAAAAGCAAGAAGAAAAGGCAAAATTCAGCTACAGTTCACTCTGCAACAGTCCCACTCATTCAGTGCTCGCAATGGCACTGCAGCTCCTGCTTTTAATCTTGCTAACACAAGCAGACTGAGCTGCTGCTCTCAAATCGTATTACAGCAACAAGAGATTAACCCTTAAGATACCAACATGGCTACCACTCTGCAGGCAGAATGTCTCCCACACTGATTAAACTGGGGTTTAGGCTGGTGATTTGAGACTGTCATTTTCTGGAGGGGTTTTTTTTCCCCACATTACAGAGAGGGTTGTTTTTTAAAACACATAGATTGAGTCAAATCAAAGCACCAGACTAACCCAATCATTAATGTGATACAATTAAAAATAATTCAGTTCTGGTTCATCCAGAATATGTCTCCAACCTATCCAATTAGTGACACTATATGAGAATGTAGCCTGATCCTTTGCTAGTCAGCTAAGGGATATATCTACCTTTTTAATATCACCCAGAACCTTCCCAGTATGGGCTTCTAATCAGCTGCAAGCTGGTCTTTCTCATGGAATATTCTAACAAAGTATAGCTGCTAGAAGCTGAATTGTCTTTAGGCAGGGAAGAAATATCAGCAAGATTTTATTTCTCTAAAAAGGCTTGCTAAAGATCTGGAACTCTTGTCGGGACACCACTGCAGTCTGGCTCTGATACAATCAGCTCCAAAGAGAGGTATAAATAGCAGGAATTACAATGTATTTCTCACTATAATTTCTAAATTGGCACCACTTAACTTGTTAAGCAGTTCTTTAATTTCAGCTGATTTTCTCTTGTTTGCTTCAGTTTAATTAACCAAGAGAACAAAAGAACAAGTTCTTCTCAATGATGTGCAGCACCCAAGCTACCTGCTGGCTTTGGCTACGTGTGCACAAGGAATGAATGCAGAAGCCTGCTGTGCAATCCCTACCTCATTAAATCACGTTTTCTAAGGATTTTTTTATTTATTTACTTCGTCACTCGGGTCCTCACTCACCACAAATCCACTAATCTCTTTTTTTTTTTGCTCTATAAAGGTAACAGCTCTTCAGTCAGCACTAGAACACAGCCCATTGTCACAAGCCGGTGGAAGTGTAGTGTGCTAAAACCGTTACCATGGATCCAGTATAGGTCTCCTGTAGCTGATGGGCTGAGGAGGATTGAAGAACGGGGAACAAACATTACAACCCCTGCAGTGCAGGCTCCCTGCTCCTCACTCTCTGCATGCTCGGAGTTTAACCCTACCTGCCTGCATTCGTGACAGATGCTGATGCTTATCTGACTGACACGGGCAGAATGAGTCACGGCTGGAGCTTGCTAGCTCCCTCTAGGTTGCCAAAGCCTTTCACAGCCTGCTTTTTAACTCTTCATTCTCAAGGCAAATGTATGCTTAAACTACTCAACAGACCAGCATTAATAGCAAAAAAAAAAGTAGTAACCTGACTGTATAAACTGCCAAATCACAACTACACATGCAGGCTTTGTTAGCAGCTCCCCGAGGAGATGTTCTGACGCTGCTCCCAAGCAGGGAAGTGAGAAGAAATTCCATGAAGATAGGATGCTGCTCACGTACAGTTCCAAGTACATTAGAATGAGATAAATGGGGAAAATATACAAATTAAATAGGTTCTGTAGTAAGCAGTTTTACTTACTGGCTCCAGAACATTTTCTATCAACATCAGAAATTTATTGATTTCTGATATTTCATTGGTTACAATTTCAATCCAATACAATGCTGACATTTATGTACTGTAAACATAATTTTGGAATATAGATTGATTGATCTGTTTGGGGTTTTATTTTAACCATTTAATGTCAGCATAATGTCCAGCTGCACTTCTACATGCTCTTAATGATTAAAAACAGAGAAGCCACAGAAAGCAGTTTAAGTATATCTTCTTTAGGACAATCATAAGCCCAAAGATAAGGTTAATTCACAGCAGAGGAGAATAAGTTCAGGTAATAATATTTTTCCATTTAGGACCTCTGCTGAAAGAAATTTGCACATCATCTGAAAGGAAGGGGTTGCTGTGGGGTTTTTAAGATTGTCTTTGAAGACAGACTCTATCTACGAGGTAAAGTAATACATAAAACAGAAAACTGTTCTCTTCATCTGGGGAAGTCTAGCATCTTTCTTAAAGAGGTAACAAAAAACCAGCTCTGTGAGATAGTCCTCAGTGACAGATAACTTCATCTTTGAAAGGGAGATCCAGTGCCTGACTTCTCACCAGAAATTAGCTAAGAAGATCTTAAGAGTCATCCTCTAGACCTTACAATTAAAAAGGAAGTCATTCCCCCTACCAACAATAAAAATTCCTAGTCAAACCACATGCATAAAAGAAAATATAATTTGAATATGCCCAAGATCAGCATGCACAGAAAAAGATGAAAAGCACTCAATAGGGGAACAATGGATGCAAAAAGATAAAACTGAATGTGAGACAGAGCAAACCTTTGGGGCTGGTGGGAAACTAGTTTAAAGAGCGCTATGTTTTACACTACAGTTGCCTCTAACATTTAATAAAAGATGTGAACAAAGAAGAGAAATTGTGAACACTGGATTAAAAGACAATGAAAAAATCAATTGCCCTGTTTTGTGTGCATTGAGAATCGTAATTAACAGTCCAAATACTCAGCAACTTTGCAGTATAACCTTATTACAATATTTGTTTCAAGAAATAGTAGCAACTAGAAAGAAAACTTGGGAACAACAGTCATTCAACAAAATTCCTCTAGATGCAAGTAGTTCTGAACTGTCAACAGTGACAGTTGAAAATGAGAAGCAGAACTTCTGCAGAAACTTCAGGACACTGTCTTAAGAGAAAGAGGGAGTATATTTAAGGGAAAATAAAAAAAGGCAGCTAGATACACTATGTCTGATTTTGTCAGTTACTTAGTAGCCTCTTTGTAGTCCTTTTGTTCCTAAAATAAAGGAGTCCTTTTTCCAATGTTCAAAATATCTACAGAATAAACAGAGCAGTCTTGTAAAGGCAAGTTAAAAGAGACAACCAATGCTGCTCTCAAGCGTGGCTCACATGGTGACATAATCTCTGGTTAAATTATCATTTCTTGCTTAAAATCAGGAGGCTGTCACACAACTATAGCATCTTCAGAAAAGATGTGGTGAATGCAAATACACTGACGTGCTTATCAATTGCTCCTTTAAAGGGAAGAATCCTTTAGTGGAGGTCAAGATAAGCCTCTGGGAGCTAACTGCTAAAACTACGTCATCGCATCTGACAAGGTGAAAAATTTGCACTTTTTTCAGGCTCACTCAAAAGGCTGGCAAAGCTATTACTCCAAAACACAGCAAACCCAATGCTAGTACAAACTGGCCAGGTAGAGAGACCTCTTTTTGCCTCCTGTATGCTACAAACGAACGCACATGTTCTGTTTACCGTGTAGAGAACGGCATGGTTTAAAAAAGCCCATTGCTTGCCTAGATACCTCCCCACTTGTGGAAGGATGTAACCCTCTTCCATCTGTTCCAAAGAATGACTTTTAGAGGAAAAGGGGGTGTTGTAAGTTGCTAAGTTGAAAAAAAAGAAAAAAAAAAAGGAAAAAAAAATGAAGCCACCACACAAACCCTGCAGTTCTTGAACCAATTTATCCTTAAGACCAGATGCAGACTAGATGTCTCTTCAGGAAAGAAGGGGTTTTTTTCTCTTTCTTTTTGAGCTATGCACTAGTGGGGGTATTTATGAGTAGGTCAAGGAATACTGCCTTAATTGGGTCTTTCCAGCCTTTCCAAATAGTTTTATGCAAATCCATAAGAGAGATGCTGCATTTCCCCTGGGACTGTGAAAGACTTAACTGGAATAGGAAATTTACAGAAAACACAGAAGGTTTAAGAATAAGGATCTGTCTTTTCTTATCTATATGTGCTTGCTGAGGAAAAGCATCCACGCAGCCTTTCTAAGTAGGTTAGGCACTACTCTTCCTCAAGCTTTAGAAGGTCTATTTGAGCAAAGTGTTATGGTAGAAAAACAGAAAATCCAACTGATGCACTTTAAGGATGTTTCCTCTATGATCACTCCTGTAAAAGGCATTACACTAGTTCTCAGCAAGCTACACAAAATTATCTTAACATCTTTATGGTTCTGTCACAACAATGATCCGACACATACATTAATATTAATAAAAGTCATCTTCCAGCTGACATGAAAGTGATCTCCACTTAGAGAAACAAGCCAACATCTTTTTTTGCAGGCAAGTATTTAAATGAAACATTACAATGTTTAACTGCGAACATATTGAATGACAGCTTCGGGTTCAGCAGGATAAGGGAAAGCCTTGGACTTAAGAACAATGATTGGGTTCCTGCCTGTTCAATAGAATAGAATACTTATCAAGTAGTCAAATAGTTCTGTTATCAACTTTCAGTTACAATCCTTATCATTTAGGTGAAATACAAAGTAAATAAATTCCAAAGCACTTCAAGAACATTCTGTCAAGTACATCAGCCCAACCTTTCAATATTTTGTTTTCCTTTCTTTGGGGGAGCGTGGCAGTGTCTATTTTGGGAGAGTTTTGAGAAACTTTAAGTCATTAAATAGCAGAAATCCAGAAACAGAGAGTAGAATCTATAAATACACTCCAGTGCAATGCTCCAAGGAAAGGGAAAATTACCTGTTGAGACAGATTCAGTTAAACCTAACCTTGCTTAAGGGTTGGATTCTCTTTCTGTAACTACGAGCTGCTTTGACAGACACATGCTACTTGAACCCAAGGAAGCTGGGAGCTTTTTTAGAAGAAACTACCTTTTGGGAAGGAGTCTGCTGAAAAGTCAAGTGTTTCATAGGTTACCATAACAACAAAATTTAACACTGAAAAACTCCTTAATGACACATTCTTAACCAAAATCGGTGCATTACAAATGGTTATCCTGGAGCTCCCAGCACGATAAACACCTGCAAGGCAAAGGAAGCAATTTTTTCCCCTACCTTTCTCAGTCTGAAATAGAAATAACATCATTGCTTCTACAGAGGAAAGTCTGACTGCTGACACAGAATTTATTTAACACTCATAGATTCACAGAATCCGTTAGGTTGGAAAGGACCTTTAAGATCACCGAGTCCAGCATTTGATACCCTGAAAAACTTTGACCAGATTAACTTGTGGGAGTGAGATTCTTTAATCTGAATCTAAATCCTGTGGCCTCTTCCAGCACTTGCTAGTTCCCTCATTTTCTCAGGTTGCTATTGCTCTGGTTAAACACCACTATCAGTGGAGGTCAAGATAAGAAAGAAACCTTTAGCTTTTAGATAGCCTGGGTCAAACCCGACAGGAGTTTTGAATAGAACAACAGTGACACTGCCCTGAATAAACCAGCAAATGGAGAACCACTGCAGAGAGCAAAGCAATAGGTGATACATCGAATCTGCTACTAAAAGCAGGAAGACTGCTGTGTTTTGTGCTAGTTACAGTGGGGTTTTATGAAGTATGAGACATAACAACTAAGTCAGGGGTCAAAATGCGTGAATCTTCACAGTGGGTAGATCCAGATATTACAGGGAATGATGCAATCCACTGGCCAGCTGCAGAAACAGGATTATTTCTTTTAAACCCTGAATGATTATTTCAGCACTTTAACAACATCAGGGCTGCCTACCAGCTTGTCCATCAGTATCACCACTGTCGCTTGAAACGGCAAAACAGTCAATTAACTCATGCAGTTGTGTGTATGCAGGACAGGCAATTGCCCTAGAAACACCAGAACATATGCTCACATGCCATTTTTTTCTAGATCAGAGATAATATGATGCAAATGGAATACAAAAAAATTTCTGAAATTGAACTGGTGGCTTAGGCAAGGCTCTGGGGAGAGAAGGCAGAGAGAGCTGAAATCTGGGAAATGGATGTTAAAAGGATGAAAGAGACTCAAGGCTCAATGGCTCTCGGAGGATAGAAACAATGGAATTTAACAGGCCAGCAGCTACACAAGTTCAAAATTAATGAATCAACAGAAAAGTGAGTAAACATTCTGTGGAGCTGACAGCAGAAGTGCTTAGATAGTCATCAAAAGTAGAAGCACGGGCTTAGCAGTTTGTCATAGAAAATGGAGCACAATCATTGCTCTTATATTCTTTATCAAATATGCTGTAAGGCAGACATGTTCCTTGCCCAGATAATCTCACAGTCCAAATAATTTCAAATACTATCCAACATAAGTCAGGCACTATACCTAGATCACTCATGATCTTTGAAATATTTGGTTTTGCCATGAAGCTGGTGCCTCAGTACTTTCAAATACTATATTTCACTGCTCCCACAGTATTATAAACAATTTTCTGCACAGAAAAGTATATGCTTCACTGGTTTTATTCCAATCCTACTGGAATGAACATATGTTTGACAGAAAAATTAGTCATATTAGCCACATTAACTTTGAAAAACTCCAATGCCCCTATAACTGCTGATATTTTATCATCTAGAGGAGCTACAAAAAAATAAACAAAATCAATCTTAAATGAAGTTGGATCACAAGCACTGAAAAAGAAAGCAGAAGATACAACAACAAATAATGAGATGAAGCCAAAATCAAGCAAACTGAAGAGGAAAAAGCCTGCAAGAGCATACTGATGCATTTTAATATGAGCAAGGGCATGGGAAGGAACACTCTGAGTTTCAGTCTAGTGCTTGCAGCAGTATGGCAATTGCATCAGAAATGTATATGGAAGTGTATCAAACTTCATCTCGCCTCACAATTTTCACCTAAGAGATATCATATCCAAAAACCAAAATGAAGTGTTTCTTTAAAAACCACAAGCCCTGTTTCATTCTTAACATTACTCAGCAGAAACACATTGTAAAACTTGATTCCTGTTTCTTTGGGTAACATTAGTTAATAAACACAGTATTATTCTACTCACAGTTACGGATATTATTCCAGTCAATCTTAGAAAAAAATGGATGGCAGCAGAGCCCTTCATAACCCAGTCTTTCCTTCTGCCCACACAGCAGGCTTTGGATCAGGTCAAGAAACTCCTTACTAACTTTCACATCCTCTGGGAACTTCAGAAATCTCTGCATTAGAAAGGAATGGATTTCTCCTTAGTAGGAAAACAGTCCCAGAACAGTATGATTAAGTTTCATTATTCTGAGATACATCAGGCACAAAGGATAAATATTTATGGCACACAAATAAAAGTATTGCTTCTTTTTTTTTTTCCAGATAGGCTTTTATATGCATTTACTGCAGTAGAGATAAGCACAAAGGAACAAGCATTCCCCACCAGACAAATGGTAGCTCCAGATCACCATCTTACACTGAACAATGGCCAATGGCATACACAAATTGAAGAGTAAAACAAAGCACTTCCCCAGAAAATTCTCCCAAATTTCCAAGGATTTCTTGCTTTGGGTTTTCTAAACTAGAGATGTCGTCTTTGTATTTGCCAGATCTCAATGGATTCTTCTATGAAATTCTCTAGTTGCTCTTTGAACATATATAAACACTCAGTAGGCTCCAAACTCAGGGCAAAGAGCTCCTCAGCATGAGAATGTGCTACACGAAGAGTCCTTTTGTCTGTAATGTAGCTAATGCTGGCTATTTTCATTTGATGCTCCTAATTTCCACAGTAGAAAATATAACAGATATCTGCTCTTTGTTCTCTTCCTCCCAGCTACACATTTTTTTCATTCCTATCAACTTTTTTGACTGCTCCTAAAAACATGCTGTAACTATTGTTGCCTAAGATGGACAGCTAGATCTTTTTAAATTCATGCACTGCAGATGGTTATTTTTAGACACCTGCTACAAAAAGTAACTGGGTATCTACAACACAAAGACATATAAAAACAGTATAAAGCATATATCTAAATAAAGCATATATCTAAATATTTTATGAACATGACATAGTAAGAGATCCATAAGCTTATTTTCTCAAGTGTAAAAACAATCTTTTAGGTACAGCAGTTTTCCTCAGCAGTATGGAAGAAGTTCTCTCTACCTGGAAGTTCATAATGTTATTGAAAGTTTTTGCTGAAGTTCCTTCAGCAAAAGGGGTTTTTCCATAAATCATTTCATAGGCAATGACTCCTAGGGACCACCAGTCGCATTCTGGACCATAAGAAGCTTTCCCATCGCCATTCAACCCCATTAGCATTTCTGGTGCCATGTAGTCAGGTGTGCCAACAGGTAGCTTTGCATTTACCTAGAAGCAAAAGTACAACAAGTGAAATTGCAGCACTTACTGTTCACTGTGGTCTTGGTAAGAAAATACATTGGGTTACCTTTGGGTTTTTTTTCCCCAAATGAGACAATTTTCAGTGAATTTTAAGTAAGTAATTTTAAGCAAGGCTGTTAAGCAAAAAAGTGCAAGGTTAAGGAAACTGATAATAAACAAACAAAAACCAAGCTATTTTGGTGTAAAAAGAGTCAAATTACCAGAGCTGACTGTTACTAAAAAGCACAAACAGCTGAAGTGGAAAAGCAGCACTCTAAAAAGAAGAGAATTACTGAACACTGAGGTTTTAAGCAGTACGTATACACTCTAGCACTATGCATATTCCAGCACTACTGCTTCATTTGGAATAGGGACATCATAGCTGAAACTTCAAAAATAATCAAATTTAGACATAAATGTTCCCTGTCCTCTTTCCATGCTGTGTCACCCCTATGTCCTTACCCTGCATTTGTAATCAGCAAAGTACTAGTTTTTGAACTAAGTAAAATCAAGGAACAGATAAAGTTAGTTTTCCATTTGTGCTTAGACTATCCAAACAAGCCCTAGATAAAGTTTAAATCCACATGATTACCATTTTATTCGCTGTCATTTTGGCAGCTGACCCAAAGTCCACCAGTTTGATGTGTCCAGTTCGGTCAATAAGGACATTCTCTGGTTTGATATCTCTGTAAGCAAGAAGAAAGCGATCAGCACCTTTCCATACCACTCCCAACTTTCACAGTCAGGTGACAGAATATCCCTGGACACTAAACTGTGTGCTCAGCTACATAAAACCTCAATAAGTGGGAGCCTTATTTCCAACTGTTTCCAAGCAAATATGGAAGTAGTAAAGGTCCCATTAGCATGAAACATTAATAATTATTGACATAAGATGGAAAGGGAAGGTGGGTTTGTGCTCTGACTACGCTGTAACTAAGCTACAGTGAAGTATTATGCCACTTTCTTCCCAAATTTCCCCACAACTTCTGTACACCTTTCAAATCCAGGCAACTACCTTGTATTAAAAGGCCACAGCCACTGCAGTTTCTCAGAACATAAAAAACTTCATAACATTCCCAATGCCTCAAAATGGGATACATTTATTAAAAACCAGTTTGATTTGAAAATGCATACAGTAACAGCTTTCAAGCCTTGAGATGATCTTTAGAAAACTCTGTGATATTTAACTACTCCAACATCCTCTACTGCCCTGTCTGCCAATCAGCACAGAAGTTTTAACAGCTACACTAATTTCCCAGACTGAAAGCAACAGTCTCTGGAAAAGATTTTAATTTATTTTTAAAATGCAACATTCAGGCCTCCTTTTCACTAAGTCTCCAGAAAATGTATGTAACAATCCTTTCTTGATGTTTGAACTTTACATCAAAGTTAATGCCTTTAGCTACAATTATAGTTGCAGTCTGATTAATCTTCTAATTTTCTCTTTCAATACAGCATGTGAAATACTGTCCTGAAAGAGGAAAGAATATAAAAAAAACCAAGAATGCACCACTACAAAACACTTTCTGGAATGATAGTGATCAAATGTTACTTGAAATGCAACATCATCTTTACCTACCTGTGTACATAACCCATCTGATGGACACTGTGAATGGCTAAAACCAGCTCTGCAAGGTAGAACTGCACCATACTCTCATCTAGTTGATCTTCATATCGGTTTAAGAGTGACAGCAAGTCCCCTCCAGGCTGATACTCCATAACCTACATGTAATTTTAAAGGAACAGATATACTTCACATATACAAAAGCTATTTCATTCAACTTTTCCATATCACACTGGGCACATATCAAACAGTGACACATAACACAAGAAGATTTACTGAAGATGAGTTGCTTTCAACCATCACATTGCTCTTCAACATAATAATGGCAACAGTGTTCAAAAGAGGAGAAAAGAAGCAAACACCAGACATTACCAAGTAGAGATTTTTCTTGTCTTGAAATGCATAATGTAACTGTGGAATCCATGGACTGGTACTCTGAGATAATATACTTCGTTCTTCCTCAAAAAATGACACCTACATAAAAAGGAAGCATTCAGTTATACCATGGTGAAGATGAGTTAGAATCCCCTAGTTTCAGAAAGATTGGAGGCTGTGCCAAAGGCACTCATCACCAAAAAATGACACAGGAAATATTAAATGCTATTGCCTTGTGATGTGCATCTTTAAAAAAGGTAATTTTACTTCTCTGTGTTTTCAGCTAACCTTCTACCTTCTGCTATCTAGCTTGCTTTCATCTGAATAGTCCCTGCAGCAAAGGCTAGCTTCCCTTTCAAACTGGTGAAGCATCCACCAATCTGGAGGGCATTCTTAGCTGACCTCATCTGGACTAGCTCTAATAAAACAAAACTGATCTCAGAAAGAATCAGACAAGCAAAAAAGAAGCTAGAGCAATTATGGGGTAGCATCTTAGAGCTAATTCAGTAATGCATTCAGTGTAGCATATTCAAATACAAGGCTTTCTTGAAATCATCCTCTAGCAACTATTTAATTATTCAGATGTGCAGCCAGACAATAATTTTATTACAGAAATACTGCAAGTTCATTTAAATCAACATTCTATTCTCTGTTTTCACTGAACTACAGTGAGCAAGACTGAGGAAGTGTCATATTGAGGATATTATCATATTCTTTGCCTTATTGTCAACCAATGACATACCAAGAGTCATTTCAGTTTATCTTCATTTCTGATAGCCACAAACAATGCTAAAGGATCCCAGAAACAACCTAAATGCACAGTATCTGGGAAAGACTGATGCAGCTATAGCTGTATAAACCCACAAGGTTTTTTCAGGAGTATCTCTGTCCTACTTGTCATCTCACATCAGTAAAAGATTAACTTCTGTTTCTCAAACTGTAACAACCTCTATTATCCTTTTTTAAGGTTTCAAGTAACACATTTCTGAGCTAGTGAGAGGCTCTCCATGGAAAACCAGTAACCAGTTTGCCTTCACACTCACTCTTGACATTCTACATCACTTTTGAAATAAAATAAATTATAAAAACTTAATGAAGCCTAAAAACTGAAGCCATCCTCAAGCTGATCAATACTGATCCAGTGTTTTCTTCATCTGTTTTTTCTTGTCTTACAATCAGATAGTAAGTTTTTTAAGGGCCTTTTTTTTTTTGGTTTGGGTGGTACCTCACCCAACAGATTCATAGTCTGGCTTTTAAACATAGCAAAACTACTTACAAATCTATTACTTCATTGAAACATAGAATGATCCTTCTTGAGATACACTTTTAACTTAATTCAAATAGTAGTGACAAAAAAAGGAAATGTTCAACAAATTGTAACTTATTATTCTGCTGTCATAGCAGTAAAATGTACATACATGCTCCTGTGCCAACAAGGACTCCTTGCTCATCACCTTCATAGCATATACATCACCAGTAAACTTCTCTCTTACTACTTTTACTTCTCCAAAGTGACCACAGCCAACCACACTCTTTACTTCAAAATCCTTCACACTGGGTTGCAGTTCCCTTAGTTCAGTTATAGTCTCTGCATCTATAAAAACAAGATACTTGTTTTCACATTAGCCTACTGGCATTTCAGAACAAGCACAACATCAAAAATGGAGAATAAAACAAACAGAAAAAAACTTCAAGAAAATCTCTCTTGAGAAAACTCTCAAGAAATGTTAAATCATTTCAGAATACGCTTCTTTATAAAAACCATAGTGCTCACACGAACTAGGAAGGACTGTATTAATGCACAGTTCAGGCTGAAATATGGCATGTACAAGAGTCAGGAAATGTTAAGACGGTTCCCATAGCAACCATAACTGTCCCATTCATAACATCATAGGCTGATAGCCTCTTTTGTTTCCAATTCTTTTTCAACCATCCTTTACCAATACAAAGTGCACTCTCCAAACACCAGGGCTTTATGCAGACGAGCTCTCAGAGCCAAGTGGCAGGGTTTTCTCCTCTGCCTGTGAGAGGCACTAGTCCATTGTCTAACAAATAACCATTCATATTTCAGAGACGCAGTTCAAGCTTCCCCCGGATTAGTTTCAGACAGCATGCACTGTGATAATTAGTTGCTTATCATCATGTACTGTGATAATCAGTTGCTTATGGTAGATTGTCCTAAAAATTCTTTAGACTAGCAGATAATGGCTGCACTAATAACATGCAGAAGTAGTTGAACTATTACAGAGAGTGTGATAAGTTACCTTTAACCAAGTGCCTTTCTAGTACATCTTAATAGAAAAAAAATATGAAGCTTTGTTTTAATTTTCCCCAAAAGGAATCTGAGGATATTATCAGTAAAATATTTACTCTATCAGACATTATCTTTCCAAAGCACAAAATTACTATTTATGATTACACATGCAAAATTCAGACAACACATGAAATTCAAAAGATTACTGAAAGAGCCAAGGATTATCAAGTTCCTTTTACAGATTTGTTTTTCTCATACCTCTAGTCACTGTCCTGCTCTCAACTTCTGACATCCTTCTGACGGGTACTCAGACACTTTTAGAGACAGTGCTTCCTCAAGTATATATCACAAATTACGAAGGATGCACATCCAAGTCACAGCACTTCAAGAGCCACTTGTATTTGACTTTTGTGGACATGAATAAACCCTTACCAAGGCTGCCAAGAACCCCTCTGCAACACTGAGTCCGCCCACAAAAAGTCAGATGCTCAAACTCTTTGGTTACAGTCATTGATGAGTCAAAGCAACTAAAGCAGTATTTAAACATTCATGACACCTGAAAACCAGTATAAATAAACTTACATTTCTTGACAAAGTTGGCAACATGTTTAATTTTCATTAAAGCGGGGTTTCGGCACTCTTCAAAAAGAACGAATAAAGAATCAAGGATGCCTTCTCGGGAGAGAGGAGA
The DNA here is from genome assembly GCF_014839835.1 of Dryobates pubescens. Classification (NCBI taxonomy): domain Eukaryota; kingdom Metazoa; phylum Chordata; class Aves; order Piciformes; family Picidae; genus Dryobates; species Dryobates pubescens. Next base: position 3,953,708 of record NC_071636.1, read on the forward strand.
CATCTGCTGTTGAGTCACAAAGAGTGGCTTCCCCTGGTAAAAAAAAAAAAAGCATCAGCAGATGGAGTCTCTAACAACAATGAAAAGCCTCAAATCAATAACATATGTACAGAATAGATTCATTTAAAAATTACTACTTTGAAAATTAGACAAATTACATAGAAGTGTGAGGTAAATAAGTAAATGTGCTATGCCTGTCTGCAATAGCTCTCACAGGTATTTTACTTTTAGACAAGGCAATTCTCTAAAGGCTGTTAACATTCAAATCACAGCTTTCCTGAATCTACATCCTACTGATGACTCTGATCTGACTGGCTCTTTTCTTGACATTGTACCATGTGTTTTTTTCATGGTACAAATAGTTTAAGCAATCGGTATCAATATTAGCTCTTGAAGGAAAAGCTGCTGAAGCTCAGATGGCCAAACAGCAGCTGGTTAGGTAAATACAACTCCTGACAAATTCTCATCTACATCACACATGAAAAAAAACCCACAGATTACAGGACACTGCATGCAGCACTTTCCCATCTTTACATGGGAAAATCCACTTGGGCTAAAACACAGATGCACCTAAACCTAAGATCAGGTACTATCCACTGAACTTTGTACAAACCAGCTACGTACTTTGAACTGTAAATTATTCCATTCTTTTGCTCCTTCTCCAGAGAACCCACACCGGCACACAAACAAGCAATACAGTATTTTGATAGGCTGGGTAGGGGCACTGATGAATCCCACTAATCAGTTAATCCCAGACCAGACACTCTTTACCTGATAGAGGAGATTTAGCCGAGAAATTCGGCTGGTGATAGGTTCCATTGGTCCTGCCTCTACCGGATTTCGGCTACCGCATTTAAACTTTAACATCTTTACAGACTATCGTCTATAAAAGATCACCTGAAAAAAGAAAAGAGACTTTGAAACAAAAGCATTCGAATGGGTGACTTTAAATAAGAAAGGAGGTTGAGAGAATTAAGCAACAATTGTGTTTCCTCGGAGACACAATTTATTTAGATGAGCACGTCTAAGTGTCACAGCAATTAACATGTTTGAGGAAAGGCGGATAAAGGGAATTACTGCAGACCGAAAACAAACCCTGACGGTGCAGAGTCCACCTAACGCTGTTGCCACCCGCGACGGCAGAGCCTGCGATCCCGCAGCCGCGGCTCCGGACTCCCCTTAGCGCCGGTGCCCTCCAGCCATCCCACAACCCCCTGCACCGCGCTCCCCACCTGACGCCCCACTTTACCGCCATCCAGGTTTGAACGCAGCGAAGGCGTACCCCGGCGGCCATCACTTCCGCTGACGCGCGCTACGCGCCGCGGCTTCAGCAAATCCCGAGGCCGGCCTAGCGGAAGCGCAGCAGGCAGGAGACGCAGCCTCCCTAGAGGAGGGGCTGAGGTCCCTGGGGACGTCATTGGTGCGCCGCGCCACGCCCCGGGGCGGGCCGGGCTGGGCCGGTAACGGTTTCTAACCGTTCATTTGGCGGTGTTTGTGGCGTGGGGGCTGCAGGGCGGTTGGGGCTGCTCCGCGCAGCTGCTTGCTCTCTTACTTGGGGTCTCTTGGGGAGTCGGCAAGGGGCCGTCCTCTCCCGGCTGTGGCGGGGAGGTGGAGGAGGTGAAAGGGAAGACAGCGCAGTACCCTCGCAGCTGTCAGCCGGGCACGAGCAGTGCCAGGTTGCGGCTGTGGGTACTGCCGCGTTCTGTGCCTGAGGCGCTGTCTGCTCTCGGGGTTTGTCCTGCAAAGTGCGCACCACTTGTCCTGTGCTTTACCTGCTCTTTGCCAAGTGTTAAAGGGCCAAAATGACTCATTTTTAATCGTTCTGACTGGAGCCGGTTCAACCGTAGACTAGATGTCATAGTTGGCAGCTGCTAACTGCCAGGTAGGACGGCCAGAGGGGAAATAAAAATGTTTTCAGAAGCTTTAAATCTTTCTGTAAAATGCGTACGTGACTTCTACGTCCGAATTTATTTACATTTTCTTTAGTGGTAGACGTGGTCATTTTACCCTTCTGTAAGGTAATTATCTTCCAAGTGAAGAAGCACTGGTGAAAATGTTCCAGCTCGGCATTCCCTCCAAGGTGCCTACGTGCCGTCCATCTAAATGCCAAGTGGAGAGCAGCGTGACCTTGTTCAACAATGGAGCAATGCAGTGATGGTGGTGGAGAGCATCAGCATGAAGCATGGATGCTATCTGCAAACATCATGGGTATGCAAACCGCAGCACACTATTACAAAGTGCAGCTCATTTTTACACAGTGTCTTGGCAGGACTGAAGCTGGTAACAGAAATCTAGGTGATGGGGTTCCTTAAAAATAATCATGCTGCTGTGTAGTGACATAAAACAAGATGTTATGCTATCCAGCAATCATTTTAATTGTGCTAATACTGGCTTGGCATCTAGCTGATAAAGTAATACACTGATGGATTTACTGTATTATGACTTAATATGAATCATTTTACAGATTTGTGCTTCCTTCCACCTCTTGGTCCCCCTGGAACACTGACATATTTTCAGGGTATTTCTTGTCTCAAACTTACATATCCAGGTTCATTTCAAGTTACTAAACTTGACAGTTTTAAAATCTAATTTATTGCCTACCACCTGCACTGTCAATTTGCTTTGTGGATTCAACTAAGGATGCTGTCATTGTTTATGTCTCATCCACAAGGATGAGGCACAGGAGAGATCAGCTCTTAAGGACAATAAAGAGATTCCATTTCATAAACTGGTCAATTTTTGTGATACCACATGTTAGTAGAATACCACATCCTGCCTTGATATTTGGAACTTTTACCACGTCTAAGAGTACTCTGTCCTAGGCTTTGGACAAGCCTTATTGTCTGCCATCCAAACTACGAGAACTTTAGGCTCCTCTGTTTTTCCCTTTCTCCAGCCTACCTTCTCCTGCACAAATGCCATTAGCCCCCTCTCTCTCAACTGCTAAAAGTACTGATAAATGTCTGCACTGTTTCTAATGACAGTTGGGAAATTTCCCTAGCTGCATACAGGGAAACAGAAGAGCTGGCTTCTCTTTCTGCTAGCCCATTTCCATCTTGTGTTCAAATAGCAAGGCATGGCTGATTCCATCTTCTCTGCAGGATGGTGTGTAACAGCTGATCCACAAACTGAATGAGGAGAAGGGTCATTAAAGGTTCCCTCTCATCCACATTAGGCTACCTTCTCCCTTCTACAACATGAACATTGCTTTTGGCTCTCCCACACAACACCTCATGTTTGACCAGCCAGGTGAGCTGCTTGGCTAACAAGTCTGTCTCAGCTGGGCTACTGGCCTCTCAACTGCCCAGTGGGTTCAACAATGGTATGAGTTTAGTTCCTAAGGTTTTCATGTTTATAACAATTTTTGCAAATAAAGATTTCTTCTTTGTGTGCTGTTGAGTGCTTACAAGTAAGGAAGCCGGCTGTTGAAAACAGTGTTTGAGACAGGTACACTTTTCCTCCTAATTCAGGTGCGGGCTCAGGTTACACAAGTTCCCTTGAAAGAGGCTTTTAAACACATATTTTGCAAGAGGCAGCCACGTGGGAGAAGATCACTTCTTTGCTGCTGTGTAAAAGACTCGTGTAAACAAGAATTTCTACCAGCACAATGAAATAGTAGCATAAAAATACAGCTGCACCAGAAGTGCTATCAAACATTAAGAAGTTGAAGTGGCAGATGGAGGGAGTAGAGAAGAAAGGGAAAATACGTACAGTTTCAGTGATAAAACCTCAGTAGCCATTTCTGAAGTTTCAGGGAAAAATAATAAATACCTTTTCAGAAGAAAACACTGAATTTTTCTTTAAATTGGTGAAGTCTTCAGAATAAAAGTGATGATTCCTTCATACTTTTGATATTTTTATCAAAAGCAATCATGGCACACTAGTTCTTTGTCTTTAGAATGGTCAGATTATATATTACTTCTCGATCTTGACAGCTGCTGCTGCGGATGACCTCACTTAACTTGAAGGATCATCACCAGACCTGCAATTGTACAAAACAAGGACTTATTTCCTCCTATTAAATTAACAGGCCACTCAAAAGTGTAACAGAATATAACTGCTCTGTGATTTTTGCCTAACCAAGTCCCAATGTAGTGCTCAACATCTCGCCCTGCGCTGAACTGGTTGCCATCTGTTTGGCTTTATTATTGTAAGAGTAGGGGCTTCCCTTTATTTCCCTGGCCAAAATTCTCCTCCCTCATGCTGTTGATAGTGTGCAAAGGTGGCCATGTAACACCCTTTAAGCTTGCTTGGGGTTTAAAACACTAAATAAATTTAAAACTAACAATCAGGCATCAGGTATGCCAATTTTTTTGCCAAGAACGTAGCACTCAGATTCTCATCCAAACTAGCATTGCCAGATTTTGTAATGGACAGAGAGATGCCAAACCCACCCTCACCCCCAACATCATCTGTCTGAATTTACAGCAGCAGCAGCAGCCTGAAAGATCTTCATCTTTGGTGCAGCAAGACATTGGCAACTACTCCCAGAATGCGAACTTCCTGAGATTTACATATAGCTAGAAACACCTAACAGCTGTTTAAGTGTTCTAAAGTTTCATTTTCTTTCTGCTTACCCTGGGAAGAATGGTTGCAGAGTGGTCTTGTCCCAAAAAAGCCTTGTGCTATCACAGTTCTAAGAACTAAGCATGACCGAGAAGCTCCTAAATTTTGTTCTACCTTGGAAATATCTTCAGCTCTGTTGTTTTCAAATTGTAATCTCTTGATTTGCACTAGTAGCACTTTGTAACCTAGGCTTCCTAGGTGAGACACTGGAACAGGTTGCTCAGGGAGGTGGTGGAAGCTCCATGCCTGGAGGTTTTTAAGGACAAGCTGGATGTGGCTCTGAACAACCTGATCTAGTGTGAGGAGTCCCTGCCCATGGCAGGGAGGTTGGAACTAAATGATCCTTGAGGTCCCTTCCAACCCTAGCAATTCGAGGATTCCAAAGTCTATGGAGCCCAGAAATCAATTGTGTTCTTGAACATTTCTTCTCTTGAATGTTATGGATGGCCTTTACCATAGTTAATGTGTATGCAAATGAAAACAAAATTATCCCTTACCATCTCTGTCCTTTTCTCTAACTCACCAATATTTAAAAGATCTTGTCACAAACCAAGCTCTTCCTTGTTTTTCCTAGCCCTAATCCTGATCATAGCTGGGTTACCACTTTGTGTATCGAAATAAAGGGTTCCACTTGGCTGACTTGACCCACTATCACTAACCTTGCTAACAGGAGTTCTCGCTATTGCTTATTGCGACCTAAATAATCCTTAGATCTCAAGACACATTTTTTTTTCCACTTCCTTTTCCCCAAACTATCACAAAATACCTACCTTAGATGTAATAGTCATGTATGCTACTATGGGGATGGAGGTATTTGCACCATCCAGGAATAAGCGTTATGGAAGAGGTAAGTAAATTCCTTTGCAGAGGAAGATACGAAGGCAAAGAGAAATAACCACCAGGAGAACAATTATATTGTCTTTCTTCTGCAGTAATTTTAATTTCCTCCTCAGAATTTTTTTTTTTGGAAAAAAAGACCACTCTGCAACCATTCGCCTAGGGTAAGCAGAAAGGAAATGAGACTTTCAAAGACCTAAATGGCTGTTATGTGGCTTCAGTAGATGTTAGGTACAGAGCTCTATCTGATCATATTCTTCAAGGTTATTTTAATTGAAATAATAAAGGCCTTTTTTGCTTATATTAGCAATATGCTAATAGTGTTATGTAAGTGCTGATGTTCACTGGAGGGGTGTTACACATTGCTTTCATCTTCCTTACATTCACAGAAATAAAATCCATTAAAACAGTGTTTTAAATGCACATGGGGGCCTTCCTGTTAGATACATAAATACAAAGCCATCACCTATCTTCATTTATTTCTACCAATGCAAACAGATGTGATGCTCTTCAGACCTAACCCCAGCTCTGAGGATCCCTCATTCCAGCACACACTGCTCCATGGCTACCCATGTTTTCCTACAGCCACGTGTTGAATTTCTCTGGAAGCCAGAACATAACCATGCAAAATTTCTGGTGTTACCAAAATGAAATGGTAACTGAATTGAGCTACTCCTAATCTTTTTTTAATGTGTGAACTGAGCATTTAACCACAATTTATCCTAAAACAAATACCTCAGTTCTTTCTGGAGACATAATGTGTTAACTTTCAGATGCAGTAAAATTCAAATGGTCTTTTATGTATCTCAGCTTCAGACTTCCTTTGTGCTATCACAGGAACACCCCAGATACCGCAAAAATTGTTTTAGAGAAAGCAATTTATAAAACCTCACGATCTGACAAGACACATGAATATTGATGTGTTCACATTAACATCTCCTGGAGCAGCTGAAAACTAAATTTGTCATGACTTAATGGGAATTATATGTTGCAGAGCAACAAGTGACAGGGACTTAATTAAAGCTAAATTGATAAAGTATCTGAGCAACTATAACAAACGTATTATTTTGTTTTAAACGGAGCTGAAGAAGTACCTGCATGTTTTCATTCATGTGGGAAGGGAAGCAATCTTGAACTGTGCTTTAGAAGATAAAACCTAGAGTGAGACAGGCACAGCTTATTATCTAGAAATTGCTCTGAAATTTAGATACTGCAATCATGTAAAATGGCCATATCAAATTGTACTTTACCTACATTCCAAAAGAAGGCATAAACTGAGGTATCTCTGTAGTGAAGATACCAAATTCATTTGAGAGCACAATTAATCTTGGTCATAGGATGAATGAATTCTAGATGTTCACAGGAGGACTTTTTTTTTCCCCCCTTAAATCCACAGGAAGGACACCCTTCAGTTTACTCCAACAATAATTTGCTTGCTTGGGGCTTTGATTTGGTTGTCATCAGCACATCATTACCATGTGCTGGAATTCTATTTAGAAACCTGGCATTCCCCACCCCCTGTGGGCTGTTGAACACTGTATCTTGATTTGTGGTGAATGAATTTCTGACTCAATCCCATCCATGCACTATATTTGGAAACTGGAAATCTGACCATCATCAAGGAAAAGTGCCTAAAAAGATTAATTCTCCCTTAATATCAGTAGTAGGCTCTTAGCTGATCTCTGTTCCTGAGATCAGCCAGAAACAGAAATGTGCCAGACAGACATCTCCCTATCCAACACTGATGCAGAGCAGAGCAGAGCTGAGCCATGCATACCTATAAATCTCTTCAGCTGACTTCCAGAAAGGTGTAAGATGTGAATTAATTTATGAGTTAGATAGGTGGCATTGAAAGATACTCACATGTCACTTTACCATTGTGATGTGGGGAAGAACAATTCTAGCTTGTTTGGAGTTTTCTGGAATAAATAAGGTTAGTTTGATGTTGAAACTACATCATGTAACAAAATGGCAGGCAGCCTTCTGGGGAGGAAAACATCACTAAAGCAGTTTCCCACTCAAGTTGAAAACATTCCCCTTTTTGAAAGAGAGATGTTTGGTAGTTTGTTTGGGGTGGGTTTTTTTTAAATAGGTCCAATGCCAGTTGAAAGCTAAATTCAGTCGGGAAGAACCTGCTCATATCAAACCCACACACTGAGGCAGTTGCTCCAGTTGCCTCTGCTACAGAAGTCATAGAATCAATAAGGTTGGAAAAGACCTCAAAGATCATCAAGTCCAATTTGTCACCCAAGACCTCACAGCTACTAAACTATGGCTTCAAGTGCCATGTTTAATCCCTTTTTGAACACCTCCAGGGACAGTGACTCCACCACCTCCCTGGACAGCCCATTCCAATGGCTAACAACTTTCTCTGTGAAGAACTTCCTCCTCACCTCAAGCCTAAACTTCCCCTGGCACAGTTTGAGACTGTGTCCTCTTGTTCTGTTGCTGGTTGCCTGGGAGAAGAGACCAACCTCCACCTGGCTACAACCTTCCTTCAGGTAGTTGTAGACAGCAATAAGGTGTCCCCTGAGCCTCCTCTTCTCCAGGCTAAACAATCCTTGGGATGTATGGTGTGCTTTCATGCCGCACTGCCTTGGCTGGCTGATGTAGCTACACTGTATTACAGAGTTCCAAGATTTGTTCTCTAAAAGCGAAGTCAACTCACTCACTCTTAACTACAGTCTAGTAAAACAAATACTGTCAGACTGAAGCATTAAAATTGGGTATTAAAATGGTTAAACAAAATACACCTGTTAAAATTATGTAAGCTCTTTTATAAAAAACCACCACCTTGTGCTAACTGTGGTGAATTAAGACACAGAGGTAGAGTGGGCTTCTTCATCTAACTGAACTTGAAGGACAATTTGGGGTTTTTTTGGTATTTATTTATGTATGTATTCCAAAAATCCCAGTAAACAATGATCTGTGCACCGCAGCCTTAGAGGCATTGGTGGCAAGAGTGACTAAGGTAGAAAAGAACAACAGTAGCACTTTGTTCAGAGTGTAAGTAAAAGCACCAGACAAGGCAGTGACAGCTTTCATGTAGGACTCTTCCAGGTAAGACTAAAAGAAATTTCGATATGTTTGCCTGTCTATTTTTTAATTTGGAATCACGATTTTGGTCCTTTACAGATTTAAGATGTTCCTGCTCTGAGTGGGTGTGCTCATTCCTGTCTTGAAGAACTTGGCAATGACAGCCTACATGTTACTTTATTTAATTCTTCTAGAATTAGTTCCATACTGTTTGCTTGGAGGCCAAGGACTATTTTACAGTGATTATTGTGGGATTCTGATTTTTAAACAGCGTTTCCATGTTAAGAATTGTGATGAATAAGTGATTAAGAGATAATGCTAAGAAACAGCAAAGTAACTTCATGTTCACATAGGAATTAAATGAGACTTTCTGGCTGTTCTGGAGGTCCCTGCATAGTCAAATTGCTCTTTTTTGGAGCACGGTTCACCATTCCTGATGGTGATTGGCCTGACGCACATTGTTTTCTTACACTTAAAATTCCTTTGCTTCTTTGGAAAGAAAAGGCTACAAACCATCTATATTCTTGCTCAATTGCAAAAAAAAAAGAAGGAAAAATCATGGTGGGAGGTTGTTGCAATGATGCAGTGTTCCTGGTCTGCCAAGGAATTACATTTAGCCATTTTTAGCCAAAGGCTGGATGCTGAAATACTTGAAAGAGGAACAGAAGCTCCATTCAGAAGTGTCTGTGGAATGACCTTCTCCTGAAATGGAGGCTTAAAAACACTTTTCTTTTATTCCCCCCTGTGGTTTTTAGAGTACTGCAAATGGACTTAAAAGTTGTAGGGGTTTTTAAAATCACTTTTTTAATAATAAGTGGGCTTATGCTACTGTTTTGAATTCTTCTATAATTGAATGAATTACATAAGTACTCTGGTAGAGTATGTTCTACTTTCTGTTCTTCCCATCACTCAGCTATCCAGCTTTCTTCAGCAGTCTTGTGCACTGATCCTCTGAAACGGATCAGGTGCAGCACTTAGGAAGTGTGCCAGTGGATGAAAAGAGATAACAACAATTACTGTCTTGGAAACAAAGGGAGAGGTGCAGACTTGTTGGGGTATAGTAGGTATTGCCATTCTTAAACCTTTTAAACATAAGGCAGAAAGCTTTTCATATCAAGCAATTATCAGAAAGAGCCTAACACCCAACATCATAATGGAAAAAGTTAAGTACTTGCTATTTGCTAATAATGTTTCTAAAGCAGAACACCAGCTATCATTTAAAATCCTCCAGAAGACAGCAGTAAAAGCAGTGGAGAAGCCTAGCTGGGTTCTGCATCGTCTCAATCCACCAAGAACAGATACTAGGAAATACTTCACTTCGTAGAATACAGGATGCTGAAATAAAAAAGTTATTTGCACACAGTCTCCACAGCTTGTTGCATCTCTGTCTTCTCTATATTCTCCCAGGTTTCATTGTGATAGCTCTCAGTATGCCAACATTAAAAGATCATCTAATTCCTGTGACTAAGAAGAGCTGTTTCTTTCTTGAACTGGGCTCTCAAAATCCTACTGTTTTTCTGTTTTATCAAGCTGTGATTCTTCAGCACCAACCAAGCACAGACAGGCAATGCTGGCAGCGGTGTTCAACAGCTGTGTAGAGTCTGCTAAAGGATAACTATGTTAGAATGAGGCATCCCACATTATATGTAACCTCTTGGGGCAAAAATGTCATCTCAGCATCCAAAAAAAGAGCTGATACAAGGTATTTTTAAAATTATGAAGGTGCAGGTACAAGCCTGTCCTCACCACCCTGTCTCCAGTTGTCCAGCTGTGGGATGAGCAGCAGGACACATAGCTTCCACAGCACAGAGTACCAATACATCAGAAAATGGCAAGTGCTTTTGTAAGGGGCAATTTCTGCACAAGCTGCTTATAAATTGTATGTTGCTAGTAGATTGATGCTCTCTTGCTTCATCTGCACTGTGCTTTGTGCCAAAACCACAAGACTGCAGGACTTCAATCGTAAAGAAGAAAATAATCAATAAGCCTGAGCAGCTTGTGACGCTTAGTGACAGATTTTCACTGCCTATATGGCTGTATTTTAATCTAGACCAAAATAGTTAATACCACACTTGCATGCAAAAGAAGTCATCTGCTTTTTATCTAATGTGTAATTCAATAATTCCTATAATTGATCTTTATTGACAGTTTATGCAAGCTCACTCACCCACACTGCACATATTGTGCTTCCTGACATAATTCCCAACATAGACTATGATATTTCAACAGAGGAAGCTTGTTAAATCAGGTCAAACAAAATAAAGAATCAAAATCTGCTGCAAGTCCTTGCAGCTGCCTGTCTTTTCACCTTCGTCTCTTTTCCCCTCACTGCCAGCCCTCCCCCAACATCCCCCCCAAAAAACAAACAAACAAACAAACAAACCTCAACTATTGGTGGTTTTGTCATGGGTCAAAAATATATTAAAAAAAACAGTTTTGTTAAATGTTGATAAGCTTCAGAAGAAAAATATGCCATGATCTTTTCCCTAGATGCTGGACTATTACTGTTGATCAGACATAACTGCCGGTCGTTATTGTTTCCACATGGTGTCCCTGGGAGTGCTATAGATATTCTAATGACCTGCTGAACTAAAAGAATCCTAAATCGATTTCCAAGTGATGAGACACTACTTCTGAGGTAGGCCAATAAAGGACATTTTCTCTGATAGACAAAGGAACACCAAAATTATGGAGGTAATAATAGATCTTCAGGTGTCTGAGAGAGTGATAGGTGATTTCAGAGGAACACAAACAATAGTTGCATTTTCCATTTACAATTATTGTAAAAAAAAAAATAGAACATGATGTTTTGGTTTGTAAATACAATCACTTGCCTAGCCAGCATTCTCCAGCTGCATCAAATGATTTTTACTCTCCAAAGAAATGGTATATAGGGAGTTTAACAAACTGACAACTAAAGGACACAATTAACCGTAGCAGAAAGCCAGACAAAGTTAAAAAGAAGCAAGCTAAAATACTAGACACAAAAGGCTGGAAGAGCATTTTCAGGGCATGTGCTAGCACAGGGGACCCTTGGTTTAATTTTCTATAAATAGAACTAAAACTCCAGCTTTTTAAACACAGCATTATTTGAAGGTCAGAGTGAAGCACTTTTCCAGAGATGTAGATTCCTTTATTACAGGTTCTCTTTCCAACTGTATGACCTTATTCTATAGTAGCTGAGCAAATGATTCTCATAAATAACCCCTTCACCCACAAGCCTTCATCAACTGGGAGTAGGCTCTTGGGCTAACTACTGACTGTGCTGCTGAATGAGTTCCAATTTCAGATAGCCATAACGTTTCAGGTCAGTTATGCTACACCTTACTGAGCTAGTAAGTCATCAGGAGAAAAAGGGAAGCAACCAAGGGTGACACATGTACAGACAATAAAAATCACAGCAGTCTGTGCTTACCATTCACAACCACAGCAATTTCCTATGGTGGCTTCTGCATAGAAGAGGGATGTTGGTGTGCTCTGAAGAGTAATGCAGTATTTCATGAGCTCTGCAGATCTATTATTTCATATGGAAGCACCTTCTTTTGCCCACAGAGTAACTTCTGAAACACTAAACAAACAAAAACACTTGAAGGGCAAACCCATAAATATTTCAGTTCTTTGTATGTAGGTTACTCTTTTGGAGTTAAAAAATGGAGTAAAGCTGGTGCAGCATCTATCTCACCTGTCACTGATTCTGAATAGCACACAGCTGACCCAGGGAGCACCAATTACCAGCTCCAGGCCAGACTGATTAGGCTGTGGTTTGGCTGTGCTCTTTTGGGAGGATATTCAGTAGTGCTTTGGAAGGCAGCTGATTCCTCCCTTTTAGCCTGTGCTACAACTTCTTCACTTCAATGTAAATTTGGGGAATTAATATTCCTCTATCTGTACAGTGTCTTTGAATCAAAACAGGAAGGGAAAATATTTTAAAAGAATTAAATTCTTCACATGAGGCCATACCTGAGACAAATTTAGAAGAGGATGATTTCAATAGGCAAAAATATACATTCATTTAAATGAAAATGTTCTTTTAATGGTAAAGTGCTTCTGAAAGAAACCAGATACCCAAAGATAAAGGGAAATTATATAAGCTAGCCAACAGCACTGAACAGGGCTGTTTTCATGTGGTTCAAAAGATCTTGTCAGGCAAAGGTCTGAAAGCTTTAGAAAACAACCTGATCTCCAAGAGAGAGGAGAATCACAGTCCAAAGCATGACAGGTATGAAAGGGCAGTCAGCCAAACTGAGCCCTGCTGGAAAGCCTGAATTGCTGTAGAATTTTATCACAGTCCCTGCACCTGAGATGAAAGGCTGTCAAGGAAGCAAATATGCACGCAATCTCCGTATCATTTTACAGCTACAGGTCAAAGTATTCATCAGTCCTAATGAATATTTGGCTTCATGTTTGTCACATCTCTCATTTGCCATGTTGCAGGTCACACTGCTTTCACACACCCCATGGGGCAAGCTGACTGGGAACTCAGATCAAGGCTGCACTAAGGGTTCATAAATGTCCTTCTTGATGAGACTGATCTTGCCTGGCCTCGGCAGGCATGGAATGTTGTAAAGCAGCACTTAAACATGGGAAGCAAGAATAGAAGATACTCTGTTAAGGTAACATTCACACCTGAAATGCACCCCCATATAGATTATGTGTGGGTGAATATTAGATGTAAGCAGTTAATTGAATGCTGAACATGTTGGTCTAAGCATTTCCCAAAAAATCTAGAAGTAGGCAAAGCAATAATATCGGAAGGGGAAGACAGAAAGACAAAGGAAACTCTTAATCTTGAGGTTTATTTTTAGGTCATATATTGAATGAAGGTTTGCCTTTTCCATAGAACACCCACACACATGCAGCAAAGCAAAGATTCTGATGAATGTGATAGAGTATCACAACTTTCTCTATGCTTCTTTTTTCCATGTAATACAGTTAGTTAATTAGATCTCCTCTGATCAATCATTGAATTATTGCTTCAAAAGACATTATGATATGATGAGAGGGCCTCACAGCAATTAAACACACTGATTTTTCTGTCCTAACATATTTACAGCTACTGGGAACTGGGTCCTCCAAGCATGAATAAAGAAATACTTTCTTACATTACAAGCACAATTTATCTCACCACTTAAAAATTTATCAGTAAAATTACTGTAATATGGATTTGTCCTCTCCCCTTCTCCTCAAAGACTAATCACTTTCATATTTTCCATGTGTCTTTTGTTTTGATCTCAGGTTCTTTGGAGCACTGACCTCTCTTGCTCTTCTTCTGTTCAGATGTTTTAATACCACCATAGTTACATGTGTGACTTCAGCTGTGTTACAACGTCTCCTTCATCCTCAGGAGCCTGTCTCAAAAACCAAAGTGTAGTCATGACAGAGAGATACTAACAGAATCTCTTTTGTTTTCCCTTTGTCACTTGGCTCTTGAAGAGAAATTGTGATCTAAGGGTTCAGACTGTAGGTCACAACTTCAACATGAGATTTGTGCATGACCTGGCATTGGGGACTGTTGGCTAGTTACTGCCTTAGCTTTTCCTCATCTCTCTGTGAAAGGGGGACAGTGATTACAGGGCAGTGCTCCCCCCCAGACTTACCTTACTATAGTTTCTGTGAAGAGCTTTGGACTCCTTGGAGAGCAGAGAGTATGGGAAGAGATGGCATGTAATTTTTGGAAATATCTGGGTTTGCTGCCTCTCCAAAAGCAGGTGACCTGCATGCAGGTGACTGCTATTGAGACATCTTTGTACGAGGTCTTACAGAGGTGTTCTTAAGCTAGCAGTAAAGTAGGCAAATAAAAAAAACTTTCAAAATTGTGCTTCTGTTAGTGATACAAATCCCCAAATGGGAGGAAATGTTTGTTTGTTTTTAACAGTGTAAATGATGGAAAAATAATTTACTTTTTAATCTTAAAGGACATTTGCCAGGTGAAAAAGAGCTGAGCTCTAGTATAGGAAGTTCTGCAGTCATCTTCTCAGCAGGATAGTGCAGTCTGCAAGTAATTAAACAACAGAAACCAGTCACCATCATTCAACAGGATGCTTTAGCTATTATTTGGCAATACTTTTTCTCTTGAAGACCCCGATATATAAATCTTCACTTTAAATGGAAGTTTACTCATAACAAGTTTTATTTCATTGCAAATTGTTCTCATGCAGCAGTATGCAACCACATTTGTAAAAGCAAACAAACCCACCAAAAACCACAATCCCTTTTGCTGCCAGCCAAGGCTGACCTGCCCAAAGTCTGATGGGTTGAATTTGAATGTGCTACCTGTTATGTGGGCAGCAGACCCTAGGGAGATGAGACACCAGTCTGGCAACTCTGCATGCTGTGAAGTGGAAAGGTACTGACAAATAAGGAGATGTAGAAGCCAGCAACTAGAATGAGAAGACACAGGGTTTTCATTTTTCTGGAGTGATTAAGACCTGGGTGTTTTAATTGCAAGCTTGATTATAACCCCAAAATTAAACCCCGTGGCTCAGACAGGGAAACAAATTATCATCTGGAAGTTCTTTTTGTACTATTTGCAGTGCTCCCCATGGCCAGGGTGGCAGAGGAAAGACAGATTTCCAAGCGTTTTCCAGAGCCAAGAGCAGAGGTTCCTGCTTCAGACCACCCTGGAGAGCCACTTTTTCTGGGACCTGAGGGGCTGATGTCCCTGTGGAGCCCCTGTCCTGTGGTATTCACAGACGTTGCCCAGAGGGCTGTTTCTCATAAGGTACTATTCAGTATTTAGTCAATATTAAGAAGTCATACCTGACTTGTCCAGCTTGAACTGATATGGGCAAGGTGAAAACCAAGGATATTTCCAAACACAATCCTGCTACCAGAACACACACTGATAGACATCTAACTCTGCCTGCCCCTGCCTGGCCTCTGCATCCAGGTAGCCAAAGGCTCAGGCATTTAACTGCAGGATCAAGATGAACATGTAAAAGGTGACAATGCTCTTTTAGGAACTGAACTGTTTGTAGTTTGAAAGCCTGAAAAAGCAAAAGGATGCTGGGGAATAGCACTGACTAACTCATGCTAATGTAAAGTCCCTCAACCATACAGAATGAGCTTCAGTTAACTGGGAGCAACTTAAATTACTTCTGTTCAATGGTTTTCCACCTACGTGTTTATCGTAGTTCATGCTCTTGAAAAGCACTGAAGAAACAGCTCTGGGATGAAAGGCTGCTGCCAATGGGTGCTGCAGAAACTCCTTCTGAAAGCTGCTGTGCTGCACATATCCAGGATGCCTCCCTCTGGGCAGCACTCTCTGGCTCCTAATGACGTGATAGTTCAGGCTCTGTGATTTTTTTTTCCCCACTAAATAAGGGGATCTCTTCACACCAGGGGAAAGGCTAGGTTTTCTCTGAACAAAATACTCCAACACAAAACCCCTTTAAACATGTGAATTCCTTTATCTTAAGGCAAGAATTTAGATGGGTAGGAAACTGTTGTGCACACAGCCTCTCTGAAATGTTTAAATGATTGAACAGGAGCAAGAAGTTCTTGTATCAGATTATCAATCTCTCATAGTGTCCAGTCCCTTATAAATCTTGATTTCAAACACAAAAGGACATAACCTTCCTGCCATGTGCAGCACTGGCCACAGCACGGCCAGGGCAAGGCTCATGAGCCCTGCAGGTGGGACAGACATGTTCTTCAAATCCAGCAAGGCTGGCATAGGGGTCACCTATACACAGGCAGCAGCAAACTCATCCTCAGTTGTGCATGTCCACACCTTCTGACCAGATCCTGCACAGCTGCCAAGGTGTGGGTATTTGCATCAAACAGCTAATAGAACCTAAGGATTAGTAATGACACAACTAAATATTTAATTAAATTTAAAACTGTGATCCTATACTTTTTACTTTAAAACTTCTTGTTCCCAAGAAGTGAATTAGGCCTCTCTTCAGATAATTTATAGACTATCAGTTTCCATAACAACATAATTGCTCAATGAAGCAAAAATACCTGGCAGAGTTGCCATTATCATGGAATAATTGACCACAACAATGAGTGAAGGAGGCTGCATTATACCAAAATTGCTTCAGGTCAACACACCCAATTATAATCCAATAGTACTGGATCAAAGACCATTGTTTCTAACCTGAGTTATTACAAATCACAGCATACCCATAAGAAGCAGAGCAAGGTGACAGTGGAAAAATATTTTTCCCCACAAAAAAGCACCATGTCCAATCATTTAATGGTTGCAGAACAACATGGTCAACACCATGACAGTAATGTTTTCCTATAAAATACAAGAGAGAACAACTCAGCTTGTGTCTTCACATGAGCAAAGGCACAGGCTGCTTTTTCTTTTTCAATAGGAGTGTTTGTTCCATGAAGTTTTGTCAAACATTGTCATGTTGTAAGATCCCAGAGGGAGTAACTTACAACCACTGCTAAAAACACCTTCATTAAAAAAAAAACCAAAAACAAACCAAAAGAACAGCCCTAGTCTAGATGTGTATCTACATCTACCCATGAAAACATTACATCTTTACTCCTCCTTTGGCCTGCAGAAGTGCTCAGGCCCAACACATCTCTGCATAGCCTCTTCCCAGGCCTGCTCTAGACTTGCTGTGCTTACCATGTCACCAGCAGACTTTTTGTTTCTTTGCAACTTCCCCAGCTGAGAAATCTTGAAGCAATGAGAGGTGAGACACCAGCTGTTCTAAGGGGCCTCTGTCTGTATCAATGCTGAAGGCAGTTGATGGCAATTTCTGCAGCTAGCACAAGAGCATGTGAAGATGGGATGCCTCCTGGGCTGTTGGAGGATTGTCCCAGTAAGAAGGCAGCAGCTTGGGCCCTGTCTGTGTCCAGAGTCTACTTGGAACATGATAAGTGAAGAAGAAGCCCTAGGTGCAAAGTAGTGTGTATATCATACTGTGAAATGAAGTCAAATTGCTGGTGTGGTACCCCAAACAAAGCAGACTGGCCTGAAATATTGTCCATGCAACTCCACTAGCTCCAGAGTAGTCCTGCTTGTTCCCAGCACTGTCAGCTTAGCCCTGGAGAGACTGTTACGACATGCTTCCAAACTTCACACCTCAAAGTGACAAAAAGCTATAATACACAATATTTACATCTCACAATCATAGATGCCTCAGCATGATGCTCAGATGTGCCATATAACAAGTCAAAACTATTACCCTATTCTTTTCCCTTTGCATCCTTTGTTCCTTACAGGCAGACAGCAGGGAGAGCACATCATGGTGTTGGCTCTGTCCTTAGGCAGTGCTGAGTCACCCAAGCCATGCTTTACACCCTTAGCAGTGAAGGGATTTTTCACGACTTCAGTGTTTTGAGTCACCTTGGTGGATGAGTGTTTTTTCTGCTCTGACGTCATGTTGATAACCTTGGGAAACACCAAACTTGCTGGAAAAGGTGTGGGGGTCTTGAGCCTTGGGAAGAATTGGGATGGTCTTTTATTGTACTACATGTTGCTCAGCTAACACTCATAACAGCTTTCTTTTCCTTCTGTTAAACCAGAAATTTCTGTTCTCTTCTTCCTTACCAATATGTGCAAATATACTTTCCCATCTTGCATTTCCACTCCACCAGGGAAAACCTAGGCACACACATACCCAACAGCTTTGGATGTTAACAGAAGCAAAGAGGGGAAAAAAAGGTCACACATGAGTCTGACCTGCTTCACAAGCAAGGCACGTATTTCCTTTAATTATTCATTTGGGTGACTCTGAGCAAATTCTCTTAGTCTGCCTGCACGTCTTGCTGCCCATCTTGCAGCAGCAGGAGGCTGGGGCATCACCTCAGCACAGAGGTACACAAACAACCAGAGTAACTACAACATTTGTCAGAAATAAAGTGCAGTAAAGCAAAGAGAAAAATAAAGCAATTAATCATTCAAAAAGAGGAGAGAGGGAGAGAGGATAGCAAAAGAAACCTGATAGCTTGTGCTGCCTCTCCTGGAAGACTGTCAGCCTACTGACAGGAAGATTAAGAATGCTGATGGGAATTCCTCTCTCACCACAGTCATCTTAAAAGCACAGGACAATAATCTACTTATACAGGTCTGGCTGTGGCCTTCCCACAACTCATATTTTTCCCCCCTTATTGTAAATAAAAAAAAAGGATGATCCCTTGCAGTGCTTGTTATCTGAGTGCTGCCCTCACAGCTGAGGTGAAACTATTGATTGAAGCACTTGGACATTTATTGGATTTGCAGCTTTTCTGATGTGCAGAAAATGTTTTGTCCTGCTTAACTTGTACAGTACTACAAACTCCAGTATTTGCTCTTGTAACCACCACAGGTCCAGACCCTCTGCCACACTTTCTTTCTGAAGAGACCCACCAAGTGAAATCCCCAGAAAGCAGAAAACTCTTTTCAAAGCATTGATTTTAATTATATACTTCGCACCAGGCTCAGGGAGCCTGCACAGCGTGGAATTCATCTCTCCTTGACCTCTGAGGACAGCACACATAGCCATATCCATAGCTTAGCTGGATTGCCTACCTCAGATGCTCCTTTAGGAACCTTTTTAGCAGAGTGAGTTGCACTGGCAGATCACCCTAAACAGCTCTTCCAGTTCAGTTCCCCAACTATACCCCATGGGTAATCTATGGCTGGGAAAAGGCAAGAAGGGAAAAATACTTAGTGACAAAGTCAGTGCTGTCCTTTTCCCCCATACAAGACAGAACTTTGTTATTTGCTTTTCTTTTACAGCCCTGTAGGTTTGTCACCTGAACAAGAAAAGTATGATTGCTCCTCTTACAGGCAATCCTACACCACTCTCTTATACCAATGCTTTGTTTTCACCTGTTTCCTAATACCACAGAGAAGGTTTTCATATGTCCTGGACAAGGTGACATTTTTGTGTTATGTGATGATGGCCCTTGCATCAGTCATTTGCTCTTGGTTTTCAGTGTGCTTGAATCAGTCTGCCCTTTGGCATTATCAGAAAGGGTTACCCCTGTAGCGATCTCCATGTTGAAGGATGATTTGTGCTATACACACAGGAACCTTCTGTGCTGCAAGATCCTCAGCTCCTGAAATGCCTGACCTAAATCTCCACAAGAACTGCCCATTGTTTGCAGTTCTTTGGACCTGAGTTATTTGGACTTAAGCAGTGCAGTTAAATAAAATCCCTCATGTTTGACTCATTTCACTTAACAACTCCTTTTTTTTTTTCCTAGGCTGAGGTTCTCCAGAGAACATAACCAAGCCTAACTAGGGAAAAAAAAGAGCAGACACAGTAGTCTGATGTCCATCTATGGACAGCAACTGTCCCAGCTCTCAGCTGAAATACATTTTAGGATCCTTATATGTAACACCACCATATAACTAAGGAACCTGAGCTGTTGTATGAATAGTTTTCCACAGATATTTTCCTGAGATAACACATCCAAGATAAAATACTGGTAAAGTAACATACAAAGGAGTTTTTAAAAAGCAATTACCAAATATATTTCTATAAAGTCAAATCAGTAATTAAATTCACAGGACAATGAATTGGTTTTGAAGTGAAAGTTAACACCAGGCCATGCTGTGAACAAAGCTTTAATCCAAGGTTGCTCTGGATAACACTGTTACGTTTTGGAGTCAGTAGGCTCCAAATGAGCATTAAGCTCATACAGATGCCTGAAAGAGATGGTGGCACATCTACAACACAGCCCTGATTTTGATGTGCTTTTTCTCTCCATTCAAGAAGCAGGGGTTTTTCCATCCCTATCCTAACAGCTGCAGCTATGGGTTTTGTTTTAGGCTTTGTCTGGGGGATTAAAACCATCTCAGTATAATCTATTTTTATTTTATACACTGAAAGAAGCATTAGAGATGAAAATGAATGCCACAATGGATTTCATTAATCGCACCAGAAGGCTTGGTTTGCTGTAGTAGGCACTTCCAGCAGAAGGTGCTCACAATCAGTTTAAATATTAAACGCCCTCCTGTGTTTAAACAGCCATGATCGAATCTGTAGAAACACAGGTCCTGCATCAGGGCGGGGGATTCGTTTAAAAGGGTCAGTACTGCTCAAATAATCTCACCTTGTGGCGAGTCCTGCTTTCCAAGCAACAGTATGTGTCAGTTGATTGCAAGGACAAAAGGTCCAACAAAAGCAGTGCCTAGGGGAATTGCCATGAGATAAAGAAGGTGTCACAAACGAAAAAGAAATCACAGCCCTAATAGCTAACAGTTACCATTGTAGAACAGGTGCTGGCAGGCGACATGGCATGGGGTGCTAGGCCTGGACCTTGGAGAGCATTAACTGACACTGCCAGGAAAAGAGCCAAGTATTGTCAGGTTATGCTAGCTGGGCTGGTGGGGTGTATCCCCACAAAAGGTTACATCCCAGAGACAGATGGCCAGAGGGAAGTTTGCATTCCCACAACCGATGCTGCAACTGTTACGAATAATCATCAGTTCTCCAGAGCCCTGAGTCTAGTGAAAGGCAGGAGCCAGCCCTGATAGAGAACTGCATCAGCCACCCACTGTCCAGCCAAAAACATCCTTGGATAGATGTGTTGGGGAAGTTGTATACAGGTAGACATGAGCTAAGTGAGTCTTGTGAGGGAGGAAGGAAAGCAAGCCCCATGGCAGAAGGGTCTAAAGAAAAAGCTGTAAAATTCATAATTTCTGTCTGCAGAATGTGGAAGTCAAAAGCACATATTTCCTTAAAAATGTTTTTGTTCAATCATTATTAAAGACTCACTTGAAATTAAAGCATACTCTGAGGAAACATAGTCTTAGTAAATGTGACAATATATAATTTTAACCCAGCTTAATCTGCCTCAGCCTGCCTCCAGTGGCAAGAAGGAAACAGTTGCTGAGATCTAAGGGAGGAAAAAGCTATCAAATTCAAAACTGAAAATCCAGCCGCCTACCTCCAACAGTTTCCTCCAAGAGAGAAAAGTGCTATCAGTAGAATTGACTACAACTCCCAACAACCACTAAGGCTGCTTTTAAGATACATTTTATCCGGGAACATCCTAAACAGTCTGAAATTGAAAGCAAGCCCCAGTGGCTGTTGGAAGCTGTAGTCATCTCTCCAGGGATGAACTATTGAGCAGAAAGATCCTGAGAGCTGCTCGCATAACCAAAAGAGCTCAGCTAGAGATCTGGAGGAGCAGGCAACAAGCGGGCCGAAAGTGCTGTGCCCCGTTGTGGTTACTAAGCTCCCTCCTTGGGCTTTTCAGGACACCCCAGGGGTTGGGGCGATTCTTGGCCTGGGCCTGCAGCAGAGACGGTGAGACCTGACCGCAGCAGGCGCTTCCCGCTGGACCCGTGCACAGTGGAGAAGCACAAACCCCGCGACACAAACCCACCGCGTCCCCCGCGGCCGCGCTCCCGGCGGCCCCGGCCCTGCGGGGATGAACGCGGTGCGCGGGCGCTGCCGCCGGCGGGGCCCGACGCCGGGGGGCGGGGGCCGGGGGCGGTGGCGCTCCCCGCCCAGCAGCCGCAGCCGCGGGCCGAGCGCGGGGGGCGCAGCGGAGCGGCGGCGGCGGCGCGCAGGGCCATGTCGGCGCCGTGCCTGCGCCTGCCCGCCGCCGGGTCAGCACCGGCGGAGGCGGACAGCGCCGGCGGCATGGAGCCGCCCGCCGCCGCCGCCGCCGGGGCCGCCGCGGCCGCCGCCCTGGAGCTGGCCCTGGAGGAGGAGTTGGCGCTGCTGGCCGCCGCCGGGGAACCTCCGGAGCCGCCGCCCGCCGCCGCTGTCCGCGACCCCGAGCTGCTCTCACTGATCCGGCAGAAGGAGAAGGACCTGGTGCTGGCGGCGCGGCTGGGCAAGGCGCTGCTGGAGCGCAACCAGGACATGAGCCGCCAGTATGAGAGGATGCACAAGGAGCTCACCGACAAACTGGAGGTGAGGCCCCCGCTGTTCTGCTATCTCCTTCCCCCGGCTCGGAGCCGTCCGCAAGGGCCCCTGCTCCGGGGCCGCGGCCCCCGGGGGACCCGCGGTCTCTCCCCGCGGGAGGCAGTCCCTTCCCCGACAAATCCGGGGAAAGGCAAGCAGGCACGGGGCCTGCCGGGCAGCGCACGGAACTCCCTCTGGCCGTGATACGGAAGAAAGGGTCTAAGAAAACCCTCTTAGGCCTGGGGGAGGCAAATCTGCTGTGCTTTCTCCTCCCCGGCTGCGAGCCGGTGTACTGGCCTGGGGACGGGCGGCAGCACATCGCTTTCAGAGGGTCCTATGGCTGCCGTTTTGCCCCAGGACCCAGGTAGCACCTGGGCGAGCAGACGGGCGCTGTGCTCGGCTCATCTCGTCACGGAAATGTCTCGGAAGTTAAATTTATACAGGAGGTACCGAGCTACAGAGCATATGTAGTGCTTATGCTTAAGCTGCTGCAGCTAAGGCATTAGGCATGGCCGGAGATAAGCCCTAATGATACGACTGTTAGGTGGTTGCTCTGGAAAATGCCTACAGGTATCTGGGGAGAGCCGTGTGCCAGAAACTCAGTGGATTGAGCTATTTATTGATTTTTAAGGATGAAACAGAGCTATTACAAAGAAAAAGACTTGTGCAGGCAGCTTCTTTGGGAGCAGCTCTCCTGGAGGACTATGTAAGAAAGCCACTATTACCCCCACTCTTGGAATGTTAATTCTCCCAGCAAGTGATACTGCTTAGAAGGCTGAGGAAAAGCCTTTCTCACCTTTCTGGACAGATTTTGAACAGTGCTGGATTAACACTTACATTTCAAGTCACAGCCCCAGACCAGTTCTTTCTGCACAGTCCTGCATATTCCTGTGTTCCTTCCTCACAGATTTACATTTTTCAGATTGAAGGGGATTTGTGAAATTATTGTATGGCCTTTGTTCTCCTGACAAAATCCCTCACTTTACCAGAGCTGATCCCTTCCTCTTAGCAGGGAAATCTCTCTGCATGTACTATTCTAATAGAAACAATAGTGAAGGTGACATTCACTCATACTGTTGTTTAGGGGCACTATGTAGCAGGTTAGAATTTCAGAGTATTAAAACTTGCCTGACTGAACGTTTTCAGGTTGATCTTTAAGCGAGAACAGACGTATGTGGTGATGTGCTGACGTGATTTTCCCAATGAGTTGGAGTAGAATCTTTCCTGCCCTTAAAGGAAAAATGCACTAGTTTAGTTACTGGCTGAGCTGCCTGTTGGGGAGTTTGAGAGTCACAAATACTACTCACTGTTCACAGAATGTAATGAGGGGGAAAACATGGCTTCATAGCATTTAAAATAACATCCCAAATGTTTACCTCTGCTCTCATGGGCCCACTCAGAAGCTGAATGAGGGGATGGCAAACACAACCAGTTGTTTACATCTTTCCATCCCATTATTACTGCTCTGACTTTCCAGTTGAACGACAGTTTATCGTTCTTCAGGCTACCCATCCAATAGGAGCTAGATTTATCTGCTTAAGGGTCAGGTATTTTCCACTACATTTAGCAGATTTAAGACAGTGCTACTTCACACACACACCCAAAAATCAAATTTGAACATTAATCTCCTACAGCACGGCCTGATAATCCAGGCCTCTGCAGATTAAATGCTGGCCACCCTTTATTGCCACTGAAGTGAACAAAATTTTACAATAAGCTTTTCAGTTTGAGGAGCAGGGAGGAAGGACCCTCATCTGTTGCCTCCAACCCTATACTGAGAACTTGCTGACAATGACCATAAGCAGTCTCAGATGAGAACCGTGATGAGAATTGCATCTAATACAGTGATGTTAAAATAACATTTAGGAGACAAGATTTTTCTCCCATACAACAGTTCAAAGCTGGTTACAAGAGCCCAGTGAAGCCTCTCCATTTCTCAGCAGCCAGGGTGCTGGGCTGCTTCTCAGGTGCTTTGCCTCAAGACTAAATATATTCTAGGATTTTGGTTTCATTACTGAAGTACAGCAATTGTGCCATACACCTACTCTGGCAACTCTTTCACTTTACAGCCTCAGTTCAAATTCATTTCTAATCATGGAGCTGATATGCAGTCCTAGCCTGTATTATCCCCTGTAAAGGTTTAAAACAGGTAATAGCTCCAGTCTTCTGACATGGAAAAGCTTGCTATATCCAAGCATTTTGCAGTATAAACCCTCTTTATCAGCTGAGAAATTCCCCCTTGCTCTTACCTCTAAATGAGGACCAGCCCAGTTCAGCTAAGTTGAAGATCAGCTGTTTTCAGAAGAAAACATCATCTAGGAAGCAGTTCTATGTAAAAATCAGTAAGCAGCTGGTGGACAGAGAGACACTCAGAAAACCAAAAGCTCTCTTCTGAGGGCAGCAGTTTGCCCTGTCACAGGATCACAGGATGTTAGGGGTTGGAAGGGACCTCTGGAGATCATTGAGTCCAACCCTCTGCCAGAACAGGACTGTATAGCCTAGCGTAGGTCACACAGGAACATATCCAGACAGGTCTTGAAAGTCTCTAGAGAAGCAGACTTCATAACCTCTCTAGGGAGCCTGTCTTCACTACATGCAAAAAAAGCCCTGTCCAGGTCTGCAGCTGTGCAGGTGCTGGGGTGAGGGCAGGCAAGGGGAGAAAGGTGATGGAAGAGGAAGAAGCAGGAAAAATTGGTCAGCATGTCCTGCCTGGTTTATCTTCCCTCTTTGCAACAGCCTCTCAGTGCCCCACTGCACTGTTCTGGTTTCTCCATCCCAACAGGATAAACCTGATATTTTATGCTGCCTTCCAACTCCAACTTGTGTGATGGCCATTTATTTGAGCTCTTTGTAGTGTAGTTTTTCTTTGGCAGTAAAGAACTAAAGTGGTTTTAAAATTATTGACAAATCTTATTTGGTGGCCTCTAAATCACATTTGAGTATGTCTGGGAAACTTCAGCTGCAGTGCTGCTTCTCAGCATGCTGAAGTTTCAATCTTCCATTTAGAGAAGGCCCTGGATCTTTCCAAACGTTGCCTAGCAGTGAAGGAGAGAGAGCTATAAAAGACATTTTTTTCAGTGTGCTGTTAAAAGTGAAATTGTGCCTGCTCCAGCCACACTTGGTCTACAAATTATTTCTGTGCAGTGGTTGTCAGGGGCCTGGTGCTGGGATCTCATGCTTACCTATTGCACTAATGTTGGTAATACTTAGCTCTTATTTGCAAGGAGTGCTCACCATCTAAAACACCGGGAAATACTTTTGCTTTTGGCCACTGTTTTTAAGTCAGCCTTCCTCCACATTTGAGAGTTTTCCAGAAAGTCCTGAATTTGTAGGAGTTGGAAGGACACAAGCACAGTGCTGCTATACTACACTGAAAGGAGCACAGGAAAGAATTTGCAGATAAGATTGAGGAAGAGAAACTGTGCATCTTCTGCAGAGCAAGGGGTGGGAGGCTGGTGATAAGGCAGGCCAGAGGGCTGCTGGAGAAGTGCTCTGACATTCAGACCTGCTCGGCAAGGTGGCAGAGACTCTGCAAGGGAGGCTGTGTGTCATTGGCAGCAGGGACCCAGGGGAAACAGCCACCTCACAGCCTGTGTTTCTGAAAAAGCAATAAAAAAGACACTTCACATAAATGCAGTGCAATTTTCTTTTCCTCCTAGTAGGTTGATTTTCTCCTCCTATGGTGCCATGGGGATTGCTCGCTGGGGGATGAAACCCTGGGAAAATAGGCAAGTGCTACCAGTGCTGGGCCCAGTTGGTTTCTGTTCTTTGCTAAGACATTCCTAAAAGGCTGGTGAATTCAACAAAGAGTAGCAGTAGGTTATTCTGGTGGACAGAATAAAGAGGGTGCTCCTGCTCTCCAGGTTTCCCTGCTAATCTTGGGACATACCCATGTCCTCAGTCTATGGCTGTTCTGCAAGTATCCACATGGCTTCAGTTATCAGGGGAAATTCAAGCTCAGAGTCGAGTTTCTTTTGAATGGGCACACCATAGATCTGTGTTGACCTGATTTGCAGCTCTGTTTCAGGCAAGCCCTTATTTGTCTGAGCCTGTAAATCATGCAAAAGTTCCACTAGATTCATGCTGTCCCTTATTTTTCCAGTTGGTCCTAAGAAAAGCAGAGTCCAGAACTGAGAGTGGTCTAAAACCCAGCAACCCAGAATGTGCACATGTATAATGTCTACAGAAAATACTTTATTGCATCCATTGCCATTCCAGAGCCAACTACATCACACAATAGAGTTACTGTGCACTATCAAACTACCAGACAACTAATTAGGTCAGGAATAGAAGGAGCAAATTGGATAGATGACTCAACTGTTGTTCATAAGACCCATATGACAAGAAAGATGCCTCATCTAGATTCCTCATCAGCAGTAAGGACACAGTTTGTGTAGTTTTGATTCTAAAGGCAATTTTTAGAAGAATTATGCCACTGCCCACAGAAGTACTGCTGTGGAGTTAAGCTAGGCTCTGCTCAATCAATTGGCCTGCCTGACCTATATATTCCACCTATTGACATGCAGCCTGCTTCACTCTTTTGGCAGTTGTTTCAGTAAAAATTCAATGTGCTGATCTCCAGAGGCTAAGGACAGGCCAATTGCTGAAAATGGAAAGCAAGTTTAGTGCCAGTGACCTGCCTTGACATGGGATTGGCACCTCCGTGGCACTGTCATGCTCTACTGCCATTCTATTTCCTGAACAAAAGATCCAGCCTTCCTGAAAAATAGAGGAGGAAAAGGAGGCAGCATTCATTTTTATCCTTCCTAACCTCTTCTTCCCCCTGTTCTCTAGCACCTAGAACAAGAGAAACATGAACTCCGGAGGCGATTTGAAAACAAAGAAGGAGAATGGGAAGGAAGGGTGTCTGAACTGGAAAGTGATGTGAAGCAGCTGCAGGATGAGCTGGAGAGGCAGCAGGTTCACCTGCGTGAAGCCGACCGTGAGAAGACACGGGCAGTCCAGGAACTCTCTGAACAGAACCAAAGACTCCTGGACCAGCTCAACAGGGTGAGTCACCATGGCACAGTTAGGGCAGGCACCCAGCTGCCTTGGTCATGACAAAGGTTCACAGCTCTGTTGAAAAAACACCTTTCAGTCAAATGAGCAAGAAAGTTGCTCATTGAAGGAAAAAAAGTATGATTCAGCATCTAGTAAGATTACACAGGTGTCCTTGTAAAACACACTGCCTTTAAACTGAATTGTACACCTTTAGGGAGTGCTACATTTCACTGGCAAAACAGTTCTGTTCTGGGGTTGTGTGGTCATTTACTACATAGATATCTCTCTCCACTGTTTTTATATCCAAACTGATTTAGAAATTCAGTTTCTCATTTACAAATAGGCTGTACAATTGCAGCAAACAAGGAAAAGGCTGGTCTGGGAAAGTGAGGTGAAAGACTTCTTGCTGGCCTCTTTATTTTGAGGTGCATTGGCTATAATGTTGAAGATTGTGTGTCCCTGCAGGTAACTTTGCCATGGTGTGAGAACCTACTGAAATTCCTCAGATGGCATGTTTCAGCAAAGAGCTTAACTTGTCTCTGAATAAAATAGGATTTATAGTGAGGCTGCTACAAATCAGCCTAATTGACTGAATATTTTCAGCATGGCTTTCTTTCTGACAGCAAAAGACTTAACAGTTTCTGTCTTCTTCTCCCCAGAAGTTAACCTGTCTTCTAGAATTAAGAACCTTGTTTTTTTTCCCCCCCTCACTGGACAGTCAGTACAAACCATAAATTTAATGCTTGGGAGCACAGTTACTCCAGCAGATGAAAGCATTTTCTTCTTACTAGTTCTTTTTCCCCAAAAGAGCAAAGAACAAAATAACAGACCACAGACTCATGCTGAAAAGGATCATCTAATGCCGTAAGAGCATAATTCAGACTAGATTGTCAGGGGTGAGCCTCTGGGGCTGACAGTGATTGCTCATGGGAGCATCAAAATCTTGATTACAGCACTACACCAGAAGATTTTAAAATGGACCAAGTGCACAGATTTCTTCATCTGGTTTCACTAGATCTGGGTATGGAGTTTTCTTGTGCCTTTGGAAGCGAGAACAGGTCTTGGGTATACCAGTACTGGCACCTAAAGAAATCATTGCTTGTTCTGCTATAGATATTCTTGTCAAACACTAAAAAAAAGCCACTTAAAATGTGGATTTCTTTTTAAACTGACTTAAAAAGAAAAAGAGGGGAAAAAAACCAACCACCAAACAGCTTCCTTAACTCCAGAATACTGCTAAAGCAGTATCTCACGAGTGTTGAAGAAGAGCTATCGAATATCTTTAAATCCTTCTCTGGGCAGAGCATATTTCCCATACAACATAGATGAGAGATTCCACCCAAGCCCTTGCAGAGATCTTGTGTGGTTTCAGGTTTCTTATCCAGGGCTAAGAACTTGAGTCTCATTAGATTTGGTGACCCTCAATGATTTTCTGTGCATGCATGATTTCCATCCCTGGCTGGGAAAGGTAACATTTGCTATGGTCCCAGCATAAACACAAACTGAACGATCAGCCTAGAAGATGGGAGAGGAAAAGCAGACAGCTTGCTTTGGGCTTTAAATCACATAGGATTATCCTCACGTGACACTTGTGCCACAGGAGCCTCTCACAGCCCAGATGCTCGGGGAGCTGCTCATCTAAGCCTTGTGCAAAGCAACCAGTAAGTTACATCTACCAGTATGCAATGTCCAGGCATGGCCTTTGTTCCCTTAGCTCACTATTGTTGCCAGACATAGTCTTCATCCACTCAGTTCATAGTGCCACATCCTGGAAAAAGTCATCTTGGTGCTGCCCTCCCTGCTCCAGCCCAGTGCCCAGCTTGGAGAACTGCCGTTCTTCAGTGCAGGCAAGGCAAACTGATAGAGCCATCTTATGATTGCTGAGGAATGATTCAGTGCTCACTGAGTTTGTCACCTGGCAAAAAAAATGGCTGGTAACTCAAATATTGCAGAAGTGTAAACAGTCTTCCTAGAATCACGAGAATCTGGGCAAATCCAAACAAGGTTGGGAACAGTCTGTTGTTCACCCAGGACTCACTACTCATGTAAAGCTGAGGCTTGTTAAAAATCTCAGCATTATATTAGCACTTGATTACTGGGTGCTTAGTGTTCCACATCTGCTGCTCCACAAGTGCAATCACAATCTTATTTGTCTGGTCTCTTATTCTGAAGAGGTTATACATGTAATCCTTGAGGCAGTAGTAGTGCTTAAACCCTGCACCCACATAGTTTTGGCTCCTGTTACTGCTTAGGCTTTCAACAAACAGAAGGGACAAGTACAGCTGCATGGTGTGCTTGCCTGCAGCCATATTGCCACAGGCTGGAGTCTTACCAGGGATTGTGAGCTGAACACCAGGAGAGCAAAAACCTTACAAAGAAGTGTTGTTGCCACATCTGTGACCTTTGAAGTGTTTTTGGTTCTGTGTTTTTCACCTGCATTTTGTCACAGTGGGGGGTTTGGAAGGAGTGGGTTATAAGAAGTCTGGGAAATGCAAAGAAAGTCTTATTCAGAGCCTCAACTCTGCCCTGTCCAACCCTGTATACCCCACTGACAGGAAAGACAAGTTGCTCTCGTATGAGTCATTCTACACTGGTAGGTACTAGCTCTTTAAATCTGAATTTCTACATTTTTGAGCAATTAGCACCTCGTGGCCCAATTTCACAGCACTTGAGCATCTTTCTCCTGAGGAAGGTACTCCCTTGGCACCAAGCTCTATATGTCAAATAACAGTCTCAGCCTCATGAGCTACCAGCTCACATGGTCTGGGCTTGCTCCTTCTGGAGTCCCTGGGCTTCAGCCCTTTTACCTCAAAGCAGGACAGCAAGCCCCCACCTACCTCATACTACCCTTCCTCTTTCCTGCTGCTGTGGTATTCTTTCACCATCTAATTAAGCTTTAGGACATTTTTTTAACCCTGCCTTCTGCAGAGATGAAAGGCCAACCCAAGCACATACTCTTTGTTTAAACCTGGCATAAATGGTAACCAACCAAGCATACAGTCCCACAAACCCACACAAGGGTAGCAAGGGGACCTGGAGAGCTCTGTCTTGAGATCAAAACACAGGACTGAAAACATCCAACATCCATCCTCAATTCTGGCAAAAACTGATAAGAAAAACTCAAGGATAAGGATTTCAAGTCTGTTCCAGTCTCTAAAAGTGGGGATAAGTGTTTTGCCTCAGAGTTGCCAAGAGGCTAAAATAAGGTCTGCAAAATGATTTGAGGCCTTCAAATGAGATGATGATATAGGAGAACTTTAAATATCTAATAATAGTAAGTAGGCTATAAGGAACTTTGCCTCCTCTTGAAATACAGCCTTTGGTGTGGTTCTCTGCTTTTAGCAGAATGGAGATACTGCCTGGGGCTATAGCAGTATTAAACCATGAGGAAATGAGGTGGGCTGAACTGGCAGCTCATAGTGAAAGACATGGTTCAGATGCCACAGATCAGGTTTAAGATTTTCACAGTAACCTTATTTTTTAAAAATTTGGCAGTGATGATTAAAGTCCCTTCTGCATGTTGATTTGATTTCCCTCCCCTTACCTCAGTACAGCAAAGCCTGTAGTAGCTTTCAGCAGCTTGTCCACAGCAAGCTAAAGGGCATTTTTACCTAGGAGAACTGCAGAGCACACTGCAAGCAGTATGCCAGAGTACATACCACTCACCATAAAGGCTCAGAGATAGAGGAGTCAAAGTACAGATTTGATGAGAAAAAAACCAAGGCTTGGGAATTATTACGTGTTCTGTTTCCAGCTCCTTCAGTCTCTCCCATCTGTTTCAATTCCACATTTGGAAAAAATATCCTATGCTTTCTGTCCCCTTATGTTACAAAATTTGGGGAGAGTGGGTATAGGGAAAAGTTTCTTCTTACGTGTGCCCACAGAACCTAACACAACAAGAGTCCTGTCCCCACCTCTAGGCTTCTAGGAGCTACTAATGCAAATAATAACAACAAACAGCCCTTTTCCTATAATGAGGCAACTTATTACTACATCGTCAGGAAGTGAATGAAAAGAGACTTTCACACTGTTTCTAAGTGTCTTCACCAGATGGCTTTCCCACACATTTCCTGCAACCAAGCTCTGGGCTCCTGTAGCTGTTTGCTGCCTGTAGCTTGGGTGAGGATGCATCCTCCCCAGTTCAGTTTGGTTTCTTTTATGGTACACAGAGCATAAGGAAGTAATTTTACAATGTCAAGCTCAGGTAGTTTTTGCAATGAAAATCTCTTTTCAGTGGCAGGAAGAAGCATGTCTTCTTGCACCACTGAAATGGCTCTTTGTGTTTAGAGAGGAGCGCTCGGCTGCCACGACATCCCTCAAAGGGGCCCTCAATCACCAAGTTCTTATATTCACTCAGCATCTAGTGCCAACATACTGCTACAAAGAATGAGGTGTTCCAGTCATTCCCTCTAGTACAGCAAGAAAATGATCAGTCAGCCCACAACTCTCCAAAGGAGGTTTTATTTGTTAGCCACAAAACCTTCCTTTCAGTAATATTTCAATTGAAGTAGTTTTGTTTCTAACTTCACACTTTAACATGCAGCAGAGCTTCAGAGGACTAGCAGGCACTGCCTGGATTTGATTTGAAAGAAAGAAGTTTTGAGACAAGAATGAGCTGGCCATGTTATATTCCCCTTTCCCAATGACTTTTACTTTCAATACATCCTTTTGTGGTTAAAAACACTCTTAAAAGAGGAGCAACTCTGTCATCAGCTATTGATTTGAAGAGAGTTTACTGAATGGTTGGCTGTTTCTATCTATCAGTATAAGAACAATGTTTGGTTTAGGAAATCCAGACTAATTGTTTTTAAAAGTCACTGGAACAAGTGTGCTGGGCAAGATTCACCACTTTTGCCACACCAGAGATCTATAGCCATTATGTTATGAGCTAGTTTGTCTTTAATTCCTCATTTTATCTCTACAGATGCTTCATACAAGCCTCCTTATGTTTCTTGTGTATTCAGTTGTTTCCTGCAGCCCAGCAGGGTGTATTGGGAAACACCATGCTTAGCACAAAGGCAAGTAAGTCAGGCTGAATTTAAGTACTACTTCAAGGAGTTTATTTTTAAACAGAAGGGGATCCTGAGTGGACCTAGGCTCAAGAAGAGTTGCTTTTGACTAGCTCTGCATTTCAAGGTGCAGATCAATCACTACACCAATTCTTTCATAAAAAGCCTCTACTTCTTGCTATGACTCAAAGTGTTTGTGGGACCTATTCAGTAAGAAGTAGCTGATTCTGAGGAACTCCATGCTGAGCTACCAAGTAGCACATGGAGTTCTGCATAGCAAATCTTGAGCTGCATCACCTCTGAGCAGTCTAAATTCAATGGGGGAGGGGAACAACTACAGGAGAAAAGGCATCATCCCTTCCTGCTGAAGGGACTGAAGTACCTGCCTTTCATGGTAGCTTAAGTAGAGCTGCTCAGACCTTGGTGGCAGGCAGACAGCCCCTCCAGCATTGCTCTGTGTCTAGCAGAAGGCACATTTATGTTACATGTGGTGTGGCAAGGGGATAACAGACACCAGGATAAGACAGAGCCAAACAAACACTGAGGCCAGCAAACTTCCCATTATCAAGCACCCTCCTGCTCCAGAGGGGCAGACAGCACCAGCAGATCCCAGCAGCATGTAACCAGATCCCAAATCACCAAGGGAATATGATCAGTGTACATGAAGAAAAGGCTCCTTCTCACCAGCTACTTCTTCTCTAGCAGAGAACACTTGTTAATAATTCAGCTTCATGCCACATCAGGACTGGAGTGCTGAGGCTTTCTATGCCAAAGCTGTAAATATAGGACGTGACTGCAGCTGCGTGTTCTCGCCTGCAAAGTCCCTCAATAAAATGATTCAGTGCCCTAGAACGTAATGAAGAAACATCTTGAGGTCAATGCTGAGAGGTACTCGCCCACCATCCATCTGGAGGAAGGGAGAAAGGCAGGAAGAAAGGCTCAATCCTCTGCCGAGAGTCTGGCCAAGCTTGCAGCATCAGTTAACCTCATTTCAGGGCACTCAGAGCTTCCAAGGCCAAATAGAAGACACTAAGGCATAAGACACATCCAGACACTAAGGCATAAATGCTGCAAACACTAAAGAAAATCACAATAAAGATGGGAGGGAGACACACTCCTACAGTGTTTGCCCAAAGATTTTGCGCTGACCCATTTAATGTAAGATTTTTATCCCTGTATCTTTTGGTTTAAATACTGGGGAGCAGTGAGGGCATGGGTAGAAAGCTGTACATAGAAGCACACTGATACTGAACAACAGAGCAAAGCCCTCCCTAAGGGAAGGGTTGAAAAACTACTATAAGGTTTAAAAAAGTATGTTGCTATTAAGGCAGGAAATCCCTGCTCTCGGGAAAGAGGATAGCATCCAGCTGTCCCAGGGGCTGGATGGGACCCTCATCCCCCTGGTCAGTAGAGTAGGTACCCCGACATCCCCGGGGACCCCTTACTGGTTGCTCAGTGACAGCACAGCACGGCCCCAGCTGGTGATGTTGCTGTGGCAACCGGCTGTGATTTCTCCGCTTGTAATGCTATGGCAGTCAGCGGACACGCAGGGAGACGCACTTGTGACGTCCGAGGCAGGCGGGCGACTTGCGGAGGCCTGTCTGCCACCCCCGCGGGCTTGGCTCTCTGCCGGGATGTGTCCCCACCATCCATCGCTTCATCCCACACCCCCTCCATAGCCTCTCCTGCTCACAGCTCACTTGGGAATCTCCCAGCCCAAGGCAGCCTGGTGTCCACACTGAACCACACAGGTTCAGTGCCAGGGAAAGATAACGGGTTTCTTTCCTCAGCAAAGTGTTTCCGGTGAGCAGGTCCATCTGCCTGCACAAGGGTGACTCTGACAGGGCCTGGCTCCTGGCATCTGCCTCTGAGTCCAGTTCAGGGAGCAGCACCACATAAATACCTATCTGCCAGAGCCACATAACCTCTGCACTGTGTGTGGCTTGTGGTGCCTATATGGAGCAGCAGAGGCTGGCCCCATGAGACATCTCCAGAGCCCAGACCTCTGCCCCCACACCTTGGGCAGCACATCAGCCAGGAATGAGCATCCAGAGCCCTGTCTAGGACAGATAGACCCAAGTGTTAAGCACCTGGTAGGCAGCCATACACTGCTCTTCCTGCACTTCAGCTGAGTCCAGTTTACAGCCCAGCTTTCACATCTAGCAAGCTGTTCTGGAAGAGATGTTGAATGTTTCTGCTAGGCTTCTGCCTTGAGACATTAGCAGCACCACTAAGCTGTGAACATCTGAAAGCAGAAATCCAAACTGAAACTGAAGTCGAACTTGTTCTGGGTGGGGAGATAAAAATCTGAATGAGTCCCTTCCTCCCCTCTTGCACTGCACTAGGAATTTCAAGTGACTATTGTTCCAGTCCAGATCTTTATGTTTATATGAATTGTTTTAATAAGCAGCACTCGGAGATAGGAACATGTGGGCAGAAGAGATTTTTTTTCAAAGTATTTCTGCTTATTCACACTTGCTGTAAACACTTCCTCCAGGAGATTCGAGAAACTAGGACACAGAAGGTGTTTGCATCCAGCCACTGCATTACTAGCTGGTACCAGAGCTAAACATGACTGAAGGTTTTGCAAATATATACATCAGAAAACACAATTAAAAGCATTGGATTGTTAAAGAGCCAGTCTGGGTTATAACGTTCACACACCTTATAATGAAAGCAAGATTGCTTTTCCTAAATGCAATTTAGTAGACAGTAGCTCAAGAGGGAGGTCTCTTCTACACTGGGAATGTTTTCCAGCTGTATTAAGGGCTCTGATTACCCATGAAATCATAGAGGCCTCTTGCAAAACAGCCTCAAGCTTAATCAACATTTAGTTTAGAATGGCACTTAGCAAAACCCAGTTTATTTTAAGCATGGATAGAGGATCAGCCAGACTCTCTTGCTGACTACCAATGGATGCTGCAATGCAATACAGAGCTGGCTTATGCTTGACAATGCCACCCTGGGAATGGGAAATGCCACCATAGGTGGGAACATGAAGATGTCTGAAGGTGAGAGTACAACAGGAAACAACTGGCAGATGAGGATACGCATGACAAAGCAACTAGGGCAAAAGGTAAGTAGGCCAGGAGAACCTTTCATTTGGAGGAGATACAGGTTGCCCTAAGAATTCATTAGGTATCCTTCCATAGAGGCTTGTCTGTGTAACTGCACATTCACATCAGATTTCATTCATGGACATGATCCCTTTCAGTGCCTGGGAAGGGGGTGGGGGGAAAGGGGGGCACACACACTGCCAAGATCAGAAGTGTTGGAAACCTCTCCATTTACCCTTCTCACCATCTCCTAATTATTCTTCTCTGGAGGGCAGAATTATAACCCAGTTTAAACTATCCCTTGCTTGGATTGTTTAAGATGGTTTATGATTTTACTAAGATTAGCAGAGTAATGCAGATGTGTAATAAATGTAGGGGTGTTGCAGATCAGTTAGAAGATCTGGGGATATATGTGTACCTAAAGCACCCAGCTAACTCAAATTGCCCTTAAATAACCATTTACCAGATCAACTGTGCAGGTCACCTGATCTTAAAAAAAAAAAAAAGTATTGTGTTTTGTCTTCCTTGTTTCCCCCTCCCCTTTTGACCCTCAGTCTTTGTTCCCTCCTGGGTACATCTCAAAAGTCAATTGAAGCTTAAGTTCTCACCAGCCTCAGGCTGGTAGTTGTGTCTGCAGTTTTGCTCCTGAAGCTGATGTGAGACCATGTTATCCCTCAGTTCCTTTGGGGTTAGCTTGGCTTCCACTTTCAGTAAACCAGGAGGGGAACATTCAGCCTTACTTGCCATTCTTGTTCTCTACATCCTTGGAAACTTGTTCCTGAATCCAATTCCAGACTTGGCACAGTTTCATAGTAACAGGGATGCTCTTAGAAAGCTCTTCCATTTGGCAGCTTTTTAGCATAAGTTGCTCCTGTTTATTTGTTGAACAAAGCACCATTGTGTTTCCTTGCCTACAAGCTCAGATCAAGGGAAACTGAAGTCTTCTGCAACTCAAGTATAGCTCAGCAGATTTGTTTCTTAGACCAGGGCCATAAGACTTGCTAGAGGCAAGGGTCAATACTTACAGAAGAGAACCATAGGCCCAGTAGCTTTTTGCAGGTGAAGTGTTTCAGGACCAAGTAAATACACAACATTTTTAATAAAAAGGGACCTTTTGGAGAAGCAGAGTCCTCCTTTGGTTTTTTACTTGGCTAGCAAGTGTTTTGCATAGGTTTTATTGTATCACAAGAAAACAGAGACGCTGAGAGTCTAGGCAGTGATTGTCAGTGTAGCTCAACAAACAAGATCCTAGTAAAGGAAAAAAGTCTCCCTGCTTAGACTGCAAAGAGTTTGAGCTTTTCTCTTGATCTTAAAAAATGGAGGTGAATTGGAAGTGGGGGGAGGGGTTTGTTTTGAAAGTTTGGATTGGGAATTAGTGAACTATATCCCATACTGCAAGTGTACTATCTCAGGAAAATGCTACTAGGGTAGACACCGTGTCGTTACAGAGTTTAAGCTGTATTCTCCATATCCCTTATATAAAAGGAAAATGTGTGCAAGTTGCAGGATAGGAACTAGATTAGATGTTAAGAAAAACAACCTAGCTGTCACATTAGTGGAGTAAAACAAAAAGCCCAAAGATGTGACAAGATCTCCATCACAGGAAACTTTCAGGAAGTGGCCAGGTAGTCACCAGTCAAGCAGGGCTGGCCAGCTTTTGATTTGGCATGTAAAGAACTAAACAAAGTAGAATCTGAAAGAAGCCTCTATCTTTTATGCAGGCAAGACTTTCAGTAACATTAGGTCAAGTCTTCCTGCCATTTATGAATATTGAAGGAAAGCGGTAGAGAAGCCTGAAGGAATACTAACAAGAAGTAAGTGATCTCTAAGGCTTTGGAACAGACTCACATTGTACAGAGGCATGAAGCAACCGAGGGGTGAAAACAAATGTAAACAGGGGACCATTCAGAGGTAGGCTTCAGCCTTTGCTTGAATGTGAGCTCTTGAACAGACTCAGATATTGGGGCAATCACACTTGCCAGCAGATTTATGTTTAGATGAAACCAATGGAGAAAGCCTGAAATTACCATATTCGTTCAAATGAGATTGTTTGCGGAATTTAGCAGTGTGATATTTGTCCAAATAACATCTATTGATCAGCTATGAAGTTGCAGAGGGATTTGCTAACTCAAATTATTTCTGTAGTTCTTGCCTATAATCCAGAGAGATTTACTCCCTAGGTTTTACTGGGTGATGTATTTCACTTTGTGCACAAATTCTTCCTAAATGTTCCCTTCCCTCTCTACCTTAATACAAGGAACTTGACATATTACTGAAGACTAATAAAGACTAATAAATATTCACAGCTTTAAGACCTCAAGGCAAATGCTCATGAAATTGATGGTTTCATTAATACTACCTCTTCTTGGGCCTTTCTGTGCTGGAAGCAGTGGTGCCATGGGCAAAGGCCCTCACACTGCAGAGCTGCAGTAAAGTAGGGGTCTTCCAGCCTTGCACTGCTTTATTGGCCTTCTTTGTGAGAAACTATCTCCCAGATCTGCTGAGCTACCCCATATTCATCTGAGTCAAGATAAGACAGACCAAAAAGCCGCTATCCAACCTGCTCAGGCTCATCTGGCTTGTTTTTGTGGTATGGAAGAACAAGCTCAGCCCAGAGGGAGCAGTGGAAAAGGAAAATACACACTTGGGAACAGCTTTTGTTTGTTTGTTTTTTCTTGCCAGATGCAATTGCACATCCCTGGTGTTTTGAAAACAAAGTAAACACAGGCACTTCAAGATTTCCTGGGCAGCATCCTCCCTTTGCATGGAGCCCATGCTGGGCACAGACCCCAAAACAAGCTGATCGAGAATGGTGCATTTAAGAGTAGGACTGGAGGCAGGCAGAAACATGGTTCACAAGCAATTTGCTTGGCTTGCTGGAACAGGCAGGCCAAGCACCATTTTACTTGGAATCCCTTGAATGGGCGAGCAGGTATCACTGCAGAAACCTTTACTGTGATTGTAGTCACCTGTTTGTACAATCTGAAACAACTCCTCAAAGCCCACCTATAGAGGATTAACAGGTTGATTTGTTTCATTTTAAAGAGGCCTCCTCCATTCTAGGCATTATCCAACTCAGCAGCTCAGAGCTGCTTACTGAGATTAACTCTGGCACCACGAGACACAGCCCATCAGCTGCAGGCTAGCTCTCAGCAATTCCTTCCTTTCAAAGGACTCATTTGCATCAGACTTTGAAACTTGGGAAATTCCTTCTGTCTTCCCATCCTTCATAATCCTCCATCAAAAATAGTACCACAAACTAAGAAGGTCAAGTTGAGGGAGAGGGAAGGAGACTGCAGCCTTTCTCCCTTCATTATAGGTCAAAGCCTCACCTCAACACAGGAAGATCTGCCCAGTGTGGAACAGTCCCAGACCACACAGCTTTAGTGCTCCTGGTCCCAGACACAGGCCTCCTCCATCAATCTTTGCCCACTCTCATGGCCAGGGAGCACACTGCCATGAAACAGATGATGCAGTAGCCTTCCCAAACAAGAACTTGTTCAAATGAAGATATTAGCTCTTCTGCCTCTTTTAATCTCCCTAAGCAGAGCTATAGGCCACTCCAGGTCAGAGAAAAAGGCCTAATCTGACCCGAAATGCCTGTTCAGAACAGCAGTCCAAGTAGTCTCTGATGTTAACCCTTCCCACCGTGCCAGGAATGTGACAAATTCCCAGAGCCAGTCAGCTGTGGTGCGACTGATCTCACCCTGGGGACAGGGCAGGAGGAAACAGCTGGCTAGACTGGAAAACCATTGCCAAAGCACACAATCTATGCCCATATATACATTATACACCCCTTCCACTCTTCCTTCCTCTCACATGATTTGACATACACGAGGCACCTGCTAGTATTTCAAGCACATGAAGGGGACAGTTTTCATTAAGGCTGTGTCAGCATCAATGACTTAAATGGCTTGTTTATATTTAGAGAGTCTGCTGATGTTGCAGATGGGCAGCCATCTTGCACACCGGAAGAGCCTTGTCTGCCCCTTTGCACAACAGTGGGTGAGGCCACTGCAGGGTGAGATGGAAGCATCAAGGCCAAGTTGCTGCTGCTTTAGTATCACAGGGAATTATTTTGCTTGTGCACCAACACAGTGCACAGTATTCACTGCAGGTGAGGCAGTACTTCAAAGGCACTCAGATAATCACTTTTTGGTGCATTCCACCAGCATCGTTAGTCAAATGTCCATAAATACCCTTCTCACATATCTCGTCTCGCTGAGATTATCCTTGTCTCCTTGGCAACTGTCAGATGATGTATAATGCTAGCAGGGATTAGCCCCAGTGAGCCTTATAACCCTTGTGTAAATTCCTGCTCTAAGAAGAGACCTGGCCAAATAGTCTCCTTCCCTGGTAATGTTAAAGTGTTGCCATAAACAATATTAAATCCAAGAACCTTTCAGTAAACTCGAGTAAGGATAAAAATTAATATGGAGCTTGACAAGCAGTATCATTTGTCTTGCCCTCCTAACAGGTGCATTTCAGACTTGTGGATATACTTGGCATTTCACAGCCTGACAAGTAAAGCTGTATTTTGAATCACTCCTTAAGAGAAGGCTTCTGCTGAAAACTTGGGCTCTAATATCCTTAGCTCTTTTGTCCCTTGGTGTCAGTGGGAATTGCACTGGGAAATTCAAAATCCCTGTAAGAGTTTAACAAACTTAGGCTATGCTTTAACCTATTCATTTCTGCAAACTAGCCTGGATTCTAGTTAACATGTGCATGCTCTGTCTGACACTAGTTGTCCTGAGACTTTCTGCCTCTGAGTAAGCAGCTACAGGCTGCACCCTCATGCCTCACACCTCACCACGGCTCAGACATGACCAAAGCATCGAGTCAAGGTACAGCCCAAATACCACAAGCTTTCTGCAAGTGGAGCATTTCCGTGCTCCATACCATGTTTGGATCTGGCAAGGAAGAAATTGTTTGTCTCCTGGGACCCCATTTAGCCTGCCTAGGCACCCAGAGCAGACCTTTGCAACATCACACAGATGAGACCTGTCCCCTTGTAGGAAATGCAGAATAAGCCAGTGCAGGGAGCCAGGCAGCACTGCATTATATGTAAGTGTTCAGGGTTGAAGTATGTAAGTGATAACAAGCAGCCTTGAAGCACAAGTGACATGTTTAAACTACTTGCTCTTTCTTCAGTCCTTTTGAACCTTTATAATATCCTATCTGCTGTAATTCAAGGGGGGGGAACAAAACAAAATAAACTGACCACAAATCCTAGTAAAGCCAAGAAAAGGAAGCTAGAAGAAGCACCAGCCCCAGCAGCAAAACCTAGGCCAGACACACTGCAGCATTTCTGTAATTAAGCAAACAAATCTCTGGCACAGCGTTGTGTCTATGTGTGAATTCAACAATGTGCCACAGCTGATACCTATATTAGACTAATCAACTAGAGAGAACCAAGAGAA
This sequence comes from Dryobates pubescens, assembly GCF_014839835.1. Classification (NCBI taxonomy): domain Eukaryota; kingdom Metazoa; phylum Chordata; class Aves; order Piciformes; family Picidae; genus Dryobates; species Dryobates pubescens. The sequence goes on from NC_071636.1 coordinate 3,994,444, forward strand.
AAGGAAAAAAGGCCTCCAAGATTGTGGCAGGAGGTAGGTCACAGAAGAGCCCAAGCCATAGGGAAGCCAATGTAGGCAAGCTAGTGACATGGCAAAAGAAAATCCGGATCTTGGCACAAGCTGGTTAGCAGTGATGTGACACAATTTTGTTGCATACTCTATGGATGTGTTTGCTCTCTAGCCATCTGCCAGCTTCAGTGCACACCTCATCACACAGGAGACAGGAGGGAGAAAGAGTCAGTGGCTTAAGAAAGGTCATTTTTGGCACAGACAGGCTAATAGTCTTCCCAACTCTAATGCCAACATACAGAAATTCTAAGTGACACCATTTTAGACACTCTTGCACACAGCAAGTACTCAGTAGATTTAGTATTGCTACAGCAGACTTCTACACATGGAGAAATTCAGCCACAGCAGCAGGAGGAATAAAAACTGCTGAGAGCTGGATGCCATGATCTCTTCTGGCACTGATCACATTATTCTTGCTTTCAAGCAGCAAGAGGAAGAGAAAGTTAATCACTTAGAGGCTGCAATGCTAGGGAAGATCCCAGGTTAAAATCCTACTGTAGAAGCATAAGAATTGGAGCAGCAGATCAGCCCATGCTCAAATGTAGCATAATCCACACACACTCAGGCAAGGCTGCCCTGCCTTCTGAAGATACAGCAATAAAGAAGAACACAAGTGGAAAGCAATGAAAGTGGCCACAGTTAAAGGCTGAACACATTCCAGTAGGGCTTGCAAAATGAAGCACACTCCAAAAACCCAGTCACTTGTCAGGGAGACTTTGAAGCCACACCATTTTGTTGTATTTAACTTGGTGTACTGCAGATGGTCTCCTTCTACATAGCTAGAACCAGATAGCAAATACAAAGGGTACAGGTCACTGATCAGTCCTGACAGTTCCTTAAAAGCACCAGAGCCAAAATCAACATTTCCTCACCCTCTCCCCTTTCTCTCAAAGGGCATCCATAGACCTTTACACATTACCCCTCCAAGACAAATCACTGAAGGTGAAATGCAGGATTTTGGTGAGGGAAGAATGTGACAGCTGTATCAAGGATGCTACTTCTTTCCAGACTAAGTCTCAGGCATCAACTCCTCAGCCACCAGGGAAAACATATCTTCTCTCAACATCAAACACACAGGAAAGGCTCTTAATTCTTACAGCATCTGTCAGTGCAATGTTTCCAGTCTAAGAGCGCATGCAGTGCTCACAGGTCTCCAAACCCCAGTGCTGGTTTGCAGGCAGTCTCACGGCTTGGTTGCTCCCCCAGTCCTCATGACTGCCTGGCACCTGCTCCCTGCTGCACATCCAAACTCAAGATCACTGCAAGCTTGCTGTGTCTGCATGGAGCCAGGCAGTGCCAAAAACATCCACAGCTTGAATGATTCTTATACCTTCAAACAGCATCTCAGACTGGAGGAAAGGGCTTTTGATTCAGTGACACCTGACCTATATTTCCAAAACCTTGGCTGTAGGTGGAAGTCTGAGTACAGCAGGTGTGTGCCAGATTTGCTGCCCACAGCCAAGCACAGAGTCTTTGGCTGTGACTTCTTCAGTGGACGCTAGTTCACAGCAAGTTACTCTAACAGCTGTTGGGATGCTGCTGCAGTGGGTTTTTCCTTTTCTGCCAGCACTGCATCTCTCCTCCATAACAAAAACAAGTAAATGTAGGAAAGGTTTGTGACTGAGATGTCTTCACCCAGGCAGGATTATCCATGCTTTACCTTAAGTGATATTCACAGATACACCAAAGCCTGAAACTCATACAGAGAGGGGCTCTTTCCAGTCTCTGAGAATGATACTCCTGATTTGGTAGAGCATAGTACATGTTATACACCATCCTACAGTATGTGCTGCACCCACGTTGTTTTTCAGCTAAGTTTGCTTTCTGCATCTACTTGCTTTATTTTTTCATTTCCAAGCACAGCTTTCTGTAGGACTTAAAGTACCAAAATTCCACTGAGTTTGCCAAAAGCTGTTATTTAAATAAATTAATGCAAGAACTTTTTAAAAGCTAGATTGTATGAGGACAGAAATTCCAAGAAGAGGTTTACATTCTTGTTTCTGGACCCTCCCATCATCCAGAGACTCTGGCCACAGCAATGCCCATGCAGTCTCTTCAGGGGAGGCTGGCACATCCATTGGAAGCTCTGGCCACTTACAGAAGTACTCAGCAGCTTCACAAAAGCTGGGTTACAGGTGTTCAGAAAACTTATCCTCAACTTTGAATGCACCTGCTGCAGCTTAATTTAGCAGCTGTAGCTCATGCTAGAAGTTACTATTGCATATTTGCCACCACATTGTGCTATTGAGGTGCAGACTGCTCTAAAGGCCAAGCCCCTGCTGTGAGATCTAGGACTTAGAGACCTAATCCCCTTAGTGCCACATCTGTGGCTCTGCACAAAAAGGTAAACAAGTGCTTCTTCATTCAAGCATCTGCTACACTGAGTCATAAACTGAACCTTGGTAGAAACAGAGCAAAGCTGGGCTAAGAGGAGACAAGTGTTCATGTACAATGTATAGATCTGTATTCAACTTGAGCAGATCAGAGTGCTCAGATGTTATTACTAACACATTGTAATTACCTTTTGTCAGTGATCAGCAAAGAGCAAGGCTGTCTTGTACTTCAAGTCTGCTCCAAAGACCTTATGCTCTAAACAGATCTTTTCATGCTGCCAACAAGGGAGAACAATTCAGAAATAGCTGGAGGCTGCTGAAGTATAGGAAGAAGCAATGCTAAGTTAAATCATATCTCTAGAAGCTTTTTGTCTGCAGGGACCCATCACAGTTCTGTTCTGTTTAGAATGACAAAGAAAATACTAGCTGACCAAGTATTTTTAGGGAAAATGTTACCTAACAGCTCCAGAACAATCCTTCAAGAAAGCAGATTTGGACCTTTTTGTTTAAGTATGACCATTGTGACATGCTTCCATGTGGCTTTTCTTTTTTTTTTCCCCAACTTTGTGATTCTTCATGGAACTCACCTTTCATTTATGACCCTACTGTACCTATCAGTGATAAAAACATTTAGTGAAGAGAAGCTGGAGTTCCCATCCTGAACAATATACACTACAGGGTTTTAGCTTCCTTATTTTCTGAAGAAAGCAGCCATAAGTTTTACTGCATAAGCTATGAGAAATAAGCCTTCTGCACAGAACACCTTCTATCTTGCTTTAGTCAAACCAAACTCTCCCCCAAGACAAAGACTTCTTAATTCATCAGGTTGTGAAAGAAATGGTGATTTTAAGAAATGGCCTGATGGAAGTTACTGGGACTCAGACTTGGCAGGGATTTAAAAGCTAATAAAACATGTCCCAGGTCAAATTTACCTTTAAGTTTAAATATACAGCTACACTTTAGGAAAGGCAGACCTCAGACAGGAAGAGAGAAAACCTGACAGAGATTTATATATTTTAAGCCAACTCCTTGGATTTTGCCCCATCTTTTTTGGCATCCACTCATTTCACATACTGGAGTGGACACCAGTATTTTCACACACTCAAGGCATGTTTTTAAGTCCAAGATTGAGCATCAGGCCTACATACAGAAGAAAGCTTTTGGTTTGTATATTACTACTAAATCCTAAAAGAGTATATTCTGATCTTAACAGGGTGTATAGATGAAGAGTTCAAGCGCAGACAGAACTGCTATCCTGTATTAGATATCCCCAGTAGAACTCAGTTCATCTGCTTTGAAATAAAGGAGATAGAGTACATAAAGCCAGGGTAAGAGTCTGCAAGAAGTTTAATTATTGCCTCCTGCTCACAGCCACAGAGTTTGAACACCTCCAGGTTTAAAATCTTAGAGTAGAACAATTTAATAAAAAAACAAATAAATTCAAGAATGGAGATTTACTGTTCTGGCTCTGGCTACCAAGGGAAGACAGCAAAGCCTCTCAGAGCAGGAGGGTGGTTCACATTTCACTTTGCCTCCACAATCATAAGCTTCTGCTTCTGTTTTCAAAAGTTTTTAATGACCTGGTTAAGTCTTCATGTTCCAGTTCAGCTGTTTCCAAACTAGATTTTGTATTTCATTAGGCTATCATCTGACCCACACTTACAGCACCCTAGAAATTTACTGGACAAAATACTTTGCATCTTTCAGCTCAAGTCAAAAAGTCAGAGTGAGCTCAAAAAATCTGAATTAAAAACCCACATCAAAGGTAACTTGGCCAAAATGCTCTATTGAGATAAAATATGCCTTTTGTCAGGGAAAGATAACTTATTCATGGAAATTAGGCATTAGAAATGCATTAGACATTATCTAGGAGAACAGGCTGCTGAACTTGCCAATGCAAAATACAGACCATCCAGCTTTCCAACTGCACTGGTTCCCTCTGCTAGGCCAAGGCAAAACTTCAGTCTCTGCAGTCTCACACAGAGGCATCAGGGGACAACAAACTTTTTAACCTGAACAAACTGCACCCAAGCTGTGCTCCACTGGAGCTAATGCAGTGGTTCCTCTCAGCTCCACTTGAACATCACCAGACCTGATTATTTAAGCCATAAATCTTTTGTTTCCATTTGCAAATAGATAAATGAAGAGAAACAACTGCTTCATGCAAGGTCACGTGCCCCATCCACACAGAACTAGAGGAGCCTGCTAGTTACGTTTTCATGCCCTATGGCTTCTCAACAGCCAAGAGTCAAATTGCCACCAACAAGCCCCACATTCGGCACTCTGTTTGGAGCCCTACCACAGACACCAGTCTTGGGAGCCACTGTGCAAAGCTGCCTCATCTCCCACACTTTGGGAAGCAGTACTTGAATACAGAGAGCAAGACCCACTTCGTGCAGTACTTAGCACTGCATGTCCTCCAGGCACACTTTGTCCTCTGAGCTATCTCCAGTGCTAATTTATTGCAGCATTCAAAGCTTCGGGCCTCCGGCAGTCCCTCCCACAGGAAACAGGCTGACTCATTTTTCCACACTGTATTTTCCACAAGAGCTAAATGCTTAGGTCAAGAATAAACCACGAAAAAAAAAAGGAGGCTCGTGTTTAAGCACCCCCTAAAGTGTGCACAACCCACATCCACTTCTGAAGCTATTTCTTTCATTCAAACAATGAACCTAGAGATGTTACACCCAGCTAGAGTTGCCTCCACACAGCACACAACTGTCTGTTTCTGCTCTAAACAGCAGTTCCTATTCCTGTAAGATGATTTAGCTTAAGGAAACATTTCATCCCCCAAAAAGGACCATCCAGCTTCAGGCTGAGCAGGTTCAAGTTTTGTGAAAGTTTCCACCAAGAAAAAAAAAATCTCCACTCTAACAACACTTACCTGGACAGGTGCAAGCCTAGCCTCACACAGGAAAAACAAAACCTCCCACCTTCTCCCTGGTCTTCCTTATAGCCAGCTCCCCACTGGCCTCTCAGGTGTGAGGCATCTGCACTGATGTGGTGTTAACTCATTGATACCCACAAAATCCCACAGCATGACTGGAGTGTGTTAAGAGGAAACTACTCACATACCTGGTTTGTTTTATTTTAAAAGTCAGATAAATGGAAGTGAGGTCAAAGGACATGCTAAGCATTTCCAACTTGTCCTACAAAAGGGAAGGAAGAAAGATCTGCAGCAAAGCACTTTCACACAAGCAATACAGTATATTTCAAAAACACAGCAACTGCAGAAGTAATGCAGATCTTAGTCTAAAGTGCCACTGCTGTCCTTTGTCTCACAGAATCCTCTCAGACTGAGTTCAGTGCTACAGCCATGAGGCTTTTCCCATCAGTAATATGTCTAGAGCCTTATGCTTATAAAAAAGTAATTCCAATGTTGCTTCTCCATGACTCATATGCCTTGCTTTGGCAAATAAGGATCCTCATCCTTTAGATCTTTGATTCCTGTTTTTCTCAACAGGTCCATTTTGCGCTACAAAAATGCTCATTTGTTTCTTCTTATGTCCACCTGCTCTGCTGTCAGTATAGGACATCCCCCCATGCAATCTAGCTGGTCTATGCTCTACAGTGTCAGCCTGTTTCTCACTGAAGGGAAGGCTCATAAGCCTGTATGGTTCTAACAAAGGAGGTCAGGCAGTGCCACAAAATCAAACCGTTTTGCCTAAGCAGATATGGATGTATTGAATCCTCTGAATCAAATGAAAGGAGGAGGAGACCTGCAGGACTCTAAAGGCCATTTCAGGCATCTGAGTGTGAAAGTGTGTGTGTGTGTGTCACAAAGGCACCAAATGCCAGATACAAAATAATTTGCCTGAGTTGTGCTGAAAGAGGTGACGGGTACCACATCCAGTTTGCCATTTCACCTAAGTGCATGATTTCAATGCCAGGCCCCAGTGAGGGCAGCTCAGGCTGGATGCTGCACGCCCCTACAATGGCCACCTTGCAAATCTTACCTAAATGAAGCAGCAGTCTGGTGGGGGGTCAAAACCAAGAAGAACAGTGGGGAGTGAGCTGATGGGTGCTATGACAGTCTGCAGAGATGGTTCCTAGGCAGAAAGAAATGTGCATTAGGATGTGAATCTTACCTGAAAAAGCCAAGCAGATATACTCACTCTGGCTGCTGCTGTTTAATCCACCTGCCAGTCTGCTTATAGCTACTGGATATATAATAGGTAATACATAGCCCTATCCCAGCACTTTTACAGTCTTAAAAATCTATTTTTTTCCCAAAAATATCCCCTGAGATCAATGTTAATGGTCTCTGTTGGATACTTACAGCCAAAATATTTTAGAAGTGTGGCAAGTTTCCTGAATTTGCGTTTCCCCACAGAACTTCTCCAGGCAGTGACAGCTCTCACTCCAGGACCAGGCTGCTGCATGTTTTCTGCAGTTAAATTTCCCCATGTCTGGGCAGGAGTAGGGCTAAGGATGAGGCAAGGAAAGAAGGGTTCAGCCCTTCACATGCTTTGGCAGAGATGGGGACAATGCTCGCCCCAGCCATGATGTACAATACTCTCCTGCTCCAATGTCCTGCACTGTCCTGGGGACTGGTGGGAAGAAGCCCTCTGGAAAGGGCTTAGCCAGGTGCCCCTCCTCCTCCTTCTCCAACCCTGCTGCTTACAGGGCTGTTTCTCACACTTTTTACCTCACTTGTCACTGCCAGACAGCGTTTTGTCCTTCCTGAAGAAGGTTTTTCCACAGGCGACACTGGCATCGCCCGGCCGTGCCCTGCAGGGTAGCTGCTGTGCAGCTGCCTGGAACCGGCTGTGTCCTGCACGGGACAGCCCCGGCCTCGCCTCACAGTGGTTCCTGCAACCCCGCAGCCAGAGCCTGACAGCAAATTCCGCCCCTCGCCTCAGTAAGATGCGTATTTAACAGCTGTCATTAAAGTATGCGCTCCTTGCAAGGCCTTCACAAGCTTCCCTGATAAACCTCACACGGAACTGGACGCAGCGTTGTCAGAAGGGGCTGAAGGCGGCAAGTGCAGCGCCAGCACAGCTCCACCCCTCCCGCCTTCGCCTCTTTCCCGCAACAAACAATCCCCGCCATTAACCCGCTCCCTGGCAACGGCCAGTCCAAGCTTTGCCTGTGACACCTCACACTCGCTGGTTGTACATCAGATTGCTCTAAAGGTAAGCGATGTCCCTTGACCCATGAGCTCTTTCATCTTATTTTCTGCGTTGTCTTGAATGGATGGGACGCTGCCCGGCCAGCCAGCACAGTGCCATTGCTCTTCTCCACACGTGCTGTGGCATCACCGTATGGGGCCGGAGGGTGCCCCATCCCAGAGGCCATCTTACAGGGACTCCCTCCTCTGTGCTCATAAATCAGCAAATGTAAATTGAAGCCCACAAAAGGTGATGGACAGCGAGGACCACTGTTATGTAAGCACTTTCCAGGCAGAGAGGGACCTGGGGGTACTGGTCCATAGTAAGCTGAACATGAGCCAGCAGTGTGCCCAGGTGGCCAAGAAGGCCAAGGGCATCCTGGCCTGGATCAGGAATAGTGTGGCCAGCAGGAGCAGGGAGGTCATTCTGCCCCTGTACTCAGCACTGGTTAGGCCACACCTTGAGTCCTGTGTCCAGTTCTGGGCCCCTCAGTTTAAGAAAGATGTTGACTTGCTGTAATGTGTCCAGGGTAGGGCAACAAAGCTGGGGAGAGGTCTGGAGCACAGCCCTGTGAGGAGAGGCTGAGGGAGCTGGGGTTGCTTAGCCTGGAGAAGAGGAGGCTCAGAGGAGACCTTCTTGCTCTCTACAACTACCTGAAGGGAGGTTGTAGCCAGCTGGGGGTCGGTCTCTTCTCCCAGGCAACCAGCACCAGAACAAGAGGATACAGTCTCAAGCTGTGCCAGGGGAGGTTCAGGCTGGATGTTAGGAAAAAGTTCTTCATAGAAAGAGAGATTAGCCATTGGAAGGTGCTGCCCAGGGAGGTAGTAAAGTCACCATCACTGGAGGTGTTTAGGAAGAGACTGGATGGGGCGCTTGGTGCCATGGTTTAGTTGATTAGATGGTGTTGGAATGATAGGTTGGACTTGATGATCTCAAAGGTCTTTTCCAACCTGGTTAATTCTATTCCTATTCCTACTCTATTCACTTTTCTGGATAGAATAATGCTTTGGATAACAATTTAAAGCTGACATGAATTAAAAGCTTTGGTACAAAGTTCTCAAAGATTCCCTAACCACACGACCTCCATGTATGCAAAATATTGATGGTGCTTTATGGTACCAGCGTGCCAAGGGCTGGAAAATAGCCATGGCCTCACTTCTTTCTTAGCATGGGTCAGTCTGGAAAAAACAGGTTCACCACCAGCAGCAGCAGGCACTGGGGTGCCAGCTGTGGTGGCAGGACAGCAATCCAGTGCTCCTGGGCTCATTATTCTACAAGTAGATGTTGTTTTCTCCTTTGCTCGCATTTTAGTAGCCAAGTGTGTTTTCCTCCAGAGAAGAGCTGGGAGTCCAGGAACCTGAAGCTATGGAGGCAGCAATTAGTGGTTTGAAGTGTTAATGGTACAACAGTAGGAATGGGGGAGTCCCTTGAACTCAGCTATTAGCAAATTAATAAAAGGGGTAACACGCTCCCTTGAGTGTTACAGATTTAGCACTAATTAGGACTCCTCTTTCTTAGCTATTTTAGGCAAGAAAATCTTCACTATTCATTGTTAAATTTGAATCATCATGTTTGTAGAAGTAAATCATATGGAAACATTGGTTCCTTCATGCAGCTACAGTCTATTAAACTTTTTCCATTCTCCCTTTCTGGCATGACTTATAGCTGGATATTTTATATGCAGCTAGTTTTATTTAGCAAATCTTCCCCAAAAAGAGTGTTTTATTTGGATGAGAGTAACCTACAGGCCACTTATTTCTCACAATCTATCCCAAGCATTTCAAAGATCCCTCTTCACTGAAGCACCAGTACTCCAATTTATTTGCATTTATCTGATTTATTTATTGCTCATACATTCCAGATGTTAAACCTCATGGGGTTATTGTAACTCATAAACCATATTTTCCTGCCAAATAGCTACACAGTTTTGTGTGTTTTAGTGCTTCAGAATTAATCATGAGAGAAATTCCATCAGGTTTGCAATGAAAAAAAAACCACAACCAAACAACAAAAAAAGCAAGCACTTAATTAAAGCAGAGGCCAAAATGTCCTCCTGCTCTTCCTTTCATCTTGCGCTGCCCAAATCTCATCTAAACCTTGCCTGAAGTCCAGAAAACAAATCTCACAGTTGATTGAATAGATCTAATTGTGCATTGATGGCTATGGTTTTGCAGATATGTTTTAAACTTTGCCTGGTGGCTGTGTTGGCTAATTTGTCTATACCCAGGAAATTAATTCTTTCTTAAGTACAGAGCAAAGTTATGATATTGGGTGATATACGTCTGCCTTTCTGCAAAGAATATTACTTCTCTCTAGCAAAATCAATGCATTGGTTAAATGACTGATGTAGCCAGAAATGGTTTTAGCTTTTAATGTTTAGGAAAACGCTGGTTGTGAAAAGAGAAAGCACTATAGTTTGCATAATGACAGTAGAACCAAACTGGTTGAAGCAGAAGAAACTCGTTTCAATTCAACAAAAGCCATAGCTTATTTGAGAAGAAAAGGGAAAATGTAAATAGGAGGTTACATCTTCTGATGACACTAAGTAGAAGAGGATGTTCAGAGCAATCAGTAGCTGGCTCATGATTTAAAACACATACATACCCAACACATGTACAGCAAGTAGACACCATATGAAAATATGCCATAAAGCCTGGCAAATACTGGACTCTGTCGAAGTGTCTTTCCATGAAGTAATGCAACTTGATGTTAAAAATCTAGATTTTTATGATCAGCTAGAAGGGTAGTTCAGCAGCAGTATTAATAACCTCTGAAAAAAATGTGGCATAAAAAGGGGGTTTCCGTGACCAGAGTTCACCTCAGAGGACTTTACTGCACATCTGTGAAAATCTTTGCAAAGGTATCAACCATTTCCCTGTCTAGAACTTTTCCCACAGAGGGAAACACATAATAGTACAGTCATTTTTTGTTTACTTCTGTTAAATGGCTGGTCAGAGAGAGTGTTCTGCAGTATGTGAGTCTAAAGAAAGTATTCTTTTTACTTTACTGCATGAGATACATAGGGTGTGAGTGGTGCACATTGATATTTCACTGTAGCATCTTGTCTGCTTTAGGGCCCTGAATGCTAGTGGTAAGTGGATCCTTTCTTCCCTCCACAGTGGGCTATAACTGCATGAATAAGATGTGTGAGTTTGTAAGCTGAGCAGCAAGTAGATAAATTCTAGGTGATGATTTAAAGCTGGTGAATACAAACCTTGCAGTCCTGCAAAGCAGTCTAGTACCAAAAAGGACCTTTGAGGTCAATACATTTCCCTTCTGTCGTAGGCAGTCCTCAGAAGGAAACTGCATGATAAAGTGATCCAGCTCCTTCACAAAATTATTTTTTGCCACCATTTCTCCTACTGTAATGGTGCAGGAGGAAGAATTCTACTGCAGCTCCTTGGAAATGTAGAAATCTTCATATTCTCAGCCTTAATATACTCTTATCCAGTTTATTCACATCATTTTCTTGTGCCAAAATTATGCTACTGCTCAAATAGTGCTTCTCCCTTCTGTGTGCTTATCCATGATTTATTTATAGGGAGTCCTCTCTCAGCATTCATTGCATGAGATAAAATAAGCCATCCTTTTTTAGTCTCCTTTCATATAACAGACTTTCCACAATCTGAATCATTCTTGCAACCAATCCCTTCACCTGCTCCAGTCTCAGCATGGGGACCAGAACTAGGAACAGCAGCTATATATTGTTCTGCCAGGGATTTTTACAATACCATTAACACTCCCTTGTTTCTTACTGCTGTATTGTACATTTATACTCTCTGTACATAGAACTGCCCTAGCACATAAATTATGTTATACAGTTAACTATCACATGCTGGTGTCTCATCTCATCTAGTACCACTTGTGCTCCATAGGAGTGTGGTCAGCATCTTGCAGGCAAAATCCTTTGGTGCTTTTCATCTGGTGCTTTTTCATCTTCGATAGCTCCTGCAGAGTATTCCAGCACGAAGATGTTTCAGTAGTCTTTACAAAAGCAAGTGAATCATTTGAAAAAAGCACAATCCATCCATCATCTTTAGTGTCACCAATTAATAGCTACTGAGGATGCTTTTAAATCTATGGCTGCTTAAGGGAAGAAAAACAAGCAACTCCTTCCTATAGTGCTGTGCCATCATTATATTTTGTGTACTCTGCCTGTGCAAGGAAGCTTTATTAAATAAATGAGGTGAAGGTGATACTTAAAGACCTTTGATGTGAGGCTTTAGAGAAGGGGGAAAGATCCCTTATGCTAATCCAGGATAAGAAGGGAACTAAAACCCAACTGGTAGACAAGATTATTTCTTATTGTTGGAAACTAGTTGTTATTCTAGAAGCCATTTGTCTGAGCCTGGCTGATTTTGGTGGTCACACTTCTGTCTTCTGCTGTCCCTACAAACAAGCAGTGTTGGGGTAACTACATTTTCCTCCACTTAATGGAAGTGGAACAGCCTTTTACCTCCTGCTTCTGATTTGTATTATTATGCTGCAGACTGTCCAAAATAAGGAGCCAGTTTTAAAAGGGATTAGTGTTGCCTTTGTGGGCAGCTCAGGCTGGGTCTGTGTGCTCATTTCCTCAGGCTGCAAGCTACTAGAGCAAAGTCATTGCACCCTTTGGTGAAGCTGCTGCCTTGGGCACCCAGTCAGCCAGTGTCAAATCCTGACCCACATTTGCCAGACATAACGTTTCACTCCCAAACCTGCACACAGCAGCTGGCCCAAATGCCTCCATCCCTTCCTCCCATCTCATCTCTCTGTCTAAGGTGGTGTGGCTGCCAATGGCATTTGCCTTTAGACACGTAGCTGTGCCTGTGTCCTGAGCAAGATGGCAATGCCACATCTTGAGAGGGATCAATTCACTTGCCGCTAGAAGTCTGTGCCTAAGTGTAATGGAACCTGATGGAAGCTAATTAAATATAAACCCATCCATTTGTGCTGTCTCATTAGGGATTTGTCATAAAAACCTTATGTTCTCTTACAAGCCTAAACAAGTGTGTTCACCATGTAAAAATCAGCCATAAAGCTGTCTGGAGAGTAGTTCACACATCTAAGCTGTCATTGATACAGGCTGTCTGCAGCCTGGATCCTGCAGGTAGCAATGGCCTTTCCACTGTCCTCAAAACACCCTGCAAAAATGGGGCATCCCTCCTCCAAAATGGGAAAGAGGGCCAAGCCCAGCTATCCCTCGCTGACAGTCAAGTGGAGCAGATGCTTCTCTGTCTGGCCCTGACAGGAGCCAGAAATCAGAGGCAAAGAGCACCTGGGTTTTTTTCAGAGCTATGCCAAAGATTTTCAGAGATTTTTAAAGTGTAAATTTAATAGCAGTGTTTCTTGGGGTCAAAGGAGATTGCCTCCCCTCTGCCTTTGCAAGTGGCCTGGTCTCCTCAGCAGTGATCAAGCTACTGTTTTTGAGGGAAACTAAATTCCCTGTAGGGCATGGGAGTCCTTATGTTGTTTTGCAATGGAAGAAAGTTATGAGCTGTGTCCTTTAGGCTGCCCCAAGGGAAAATCAGCATGGTCTAAATGGCTGCTCTCCTCAATGTCTGTCCAGGATGAGCTTTTCCCTCATCCAATCTGTGCAGGTTTAAGAGTTTCCGCCAAAACTAGGACTTGGGGGAAGTCATACCAGGGCAGATCTTCCCATGGGCAGGAGGAGATAACTGCTGTCTACTGAACGTCCTCCTGGGGTAATGCCAGCTGGTGTCTCCTTGCAGGCATCGGAGGTGGAGCGGCAGCTCTCCCTGCAGGTCCACACCCTGCGGGAGGACTTTCGGGAGAAGAACTCCTCCAGCAGCCAACACATCGTGCGGCTAGAGAGTCTCCAGGCCGAGGTGAGTCACCTGCGCTCCGTCTCAGTCCTTCAAAAGGGGGATGGGGCTGTCTGAAAGACTATAACGAACCCCTCTGAACTGAGTGAACAAAACCTGCTGCTTGGAGAAAACAAAGAGAAGATGGAAGCTGTGGGGCAAAGTGAGGATTTTCATTGCAGCCCCAGGGCTGGCTGGCATGGCACAGGCCCAGCTTCCACTGCTGCCTTGACCACAAACACACATGTAAAATAAACAGATGAGAGGGATCTTCCTGGAGCTAAACCATGGCTGTGCTCTTGTAGGGCTGTTGCCCAGTGCAAACAAAACTCCAGGACATGCTGGGAAGGTCTGCAAGGGTATTTTTTCAGTTTCTCATGGTTGCAAAGCAGTAACCTCTCCTGCTTCTGAGCCATGTACACGGGAAAGCAAGCAGGCCTTGCTTCTTGTAGCTCTGGTACATTATCAGGAATGATATCACCTTCCTTCCTTTTGCCTTCCTTTCCCTGATTGGGGTTCTTGCAAACCATGTAGGCAGGAACTGGATGGGTAGAACACGTCCAGTTCTACTACCCAACCACATTTTAATTACAAGCTGTTTGGAAGAGCTTTTCCTAAAATCTCTCAATTTCTTCTTTTCTCCTGCTCCCACCTGCTCCCTGCTGGTCCCTCGCCTTTTCTTCCCTTCCCCTCTGTGTGGAGCAGCAGGTCCTTGAAGTAAGTATGTAGGCTCTGAAGGGTTTTTGCCTGCGCATCCATTGCTGTTACCATGCATGCCTGTTGCTGTGCATGCTTCACATTGCCTCCTCACTGCCTTCCTGTTTCTTGCTTTCCAAATTCCTTTCCTCAGTGCCCTTCTCAGGGCCCAGGGCCCATGGCAGAGCAATGTTTTTTCTACTCCATGGTCATTCACAGGGTATCCATTACTTGTTTGGATACCAAATATGAAATATCAATACAATCTCTGGATTATACCTTTTATTCTTCTGGCACCCATTTTGTCCTACCCACGCAAATCATGATGGTGGTGGGAAGAGATGTCTTAGAAACCATTAGTCACCTAAAAGCAGCTTTCTAATGCCTATAGCAGCCTTTATCCCATTAGAAATCGCAAGTCCACACACTTTGCTGATATTCCTTCATGCAGCCAAATCTTTCAAGCAGCCTGGAAAGTAACAAGGTCCCAAAGAGACCAAGAAAGCAGCAGGAAGCTACTGAATTTGTTTATGGTCCATGAATTGAAAGCAGGCCCTAGGGAACATTTAGGGTTATACTGGACTGGATACCAAATCCCCAGAGGTCCTGTGTATACTAAACTGGGAAAAGGCTCCATTTTCTTGGCTACACAAGAATTGACCTTGGCTAGTGCTGATTCATCCTGTGCACTGTTTCCCAGCTAACTGAATCACAGAGGTTTTGCTTGGCACATTGTCCCTCTTCACCTGAAATCACTGCCCTTGACGATTGAAAGAAATGAACCAATTATAAAGGCAGCCAATCACTGGGAAACTAAAAATAAGCATGGCACAGAAAGGAGGCTTCATGAGTGAAAAGAAAAAAAAATCCCTGGTGAGGAGCTGGTGAACAAGCAGCAATTAATAAAAGTGTATGGGCAGTGCTGTGGCACAGCCCTGTGGGGATCAGAATGCTGCAGGCTCATCTTGTGGTCTCCAGCACCCATACAGGAGAAAATGCCAGCATGCTCAGTCAGGGACCATCCAGGAAAAGTAACTAAAAAATACCCTAAAATTTGCAAGAATGGGCAAAACAGGTGATGGGCAGGAATGGTTTCTGCTTAATCCATTTGGACATTTCTGCCTGCTCCCTGGCCTCCCACCAATGCATACCTAGTCACTTTGGAGCTGCCCCTGCAGCCTGGGGCAGGAGGAGTTTCTTCTCAGAGCCTTTCTAAGCTTTAAATATCACACAGAGATACAGCTTCTGTCATACAGGTAGAGAATATGTACATGTATAGCATTGCTTTTTGCTGTTTCATTTTTCTCTTGGGAATGTGATTTCCCTCCTCTCTGCTCCCTGGAAAATGTGGGGTCCAACACCACCTCTCCTTCCTTCACAGATCAAAATGCTGACAGACAGGAAGCGGGAGCTGGAGCATCGCCTTAGTGCCATGATGGAGGAGAACGACCTGCTCCAGGGAACTGTGGAGGAGCTGCAGGACCGAGTCCTCATCCTTGAGAGACAAAGCCATGACAAAGATCTGCAGGTGAGGAGGCAGCAATGGGCAGGGAAGAAGTTGTAAATGAAGTAGAAGATGTGGTTTGGGGTAAAATTGGCCAGGAAGATAATCAGGAGCTGGGAGACAAAACAACTGGAAAGGTGAAAAGGCTCATGGAAGCATGGATGCAAGCAAGCTCTTGGGTGTTCCCCCTAGAGACAGGAAACAGGAGCCATGGTAGGGCATCTTAACAGCAAAGAGCAGCATGGGAAGGAAATCTGACCAAGGGAGTGGGACAGAGTGCTGGGGAAATGAGCTAAATGTAAAAAGAAGCAGAGAGCTCTGGTTGCAGCTGATTTTGCTTAATTTTTTAAGAGTAGATTTGGCTTCAGAAGGATCTTCTTTAGACCCTGATGTCCCAGAAGGTAGTAACTGGGCTCATAGCTCAGATGGTTTCCCAACAAGCCCCATGATGTTTGCAGCTGGGTGTCACCAAACCACTCCCTGGGGAACAATTTGGTACCTCTGTGGCTTCAGGCATCTTAGTAGAGAGGAAGATTTTTTCTGTTTCTCTTCTGTGGGTTGATAACCACTGGATGCTCAGCTCTCCAAAACAGCCCTCAATCTGGGTTTTTTTCTCCTTTTTTTTTTTTAAAATGTATTTATATGTGTGTATAGCTGCTTTTTTAAAACAGTTTCCTTCTGTGTTGCTTTAAGCTGGGTTTTTTTTGATGCAAGTTCCCAACACCTTCACAGTGTTCCTCATTTTAGTGCTGATTAACCTGCTATTTTTATCTCTCAGAATATTCTGGAGTCTAAACAATGTCTAATGACATTTGGAGATTATTAAGCTCCAATAAGTAGCAATTAAGCTCCAATAAATAGCAACAACAGCCAAGGGTACTTTTCTCCTGGCTGGAAACCCTCTTTCATGACACTCATTCCTCCCTATCAGCTCCTTCACAAACCAAGAGATCCATCCAGTCCATATCACCTCCACTATTTGTTTTTCCTTGCTTCTTTGAGAGATTCTTTGATTTTCTTCTCAAGTTGCACCAAAGCCAGCTGGAGCTCCAGGAAGTGCGCCTGTCTTACCGGCAGCTGCAGGGCAAGGTAGAAGAGCTCAGTGAGGAGAGGAGTCTCCAAAACTTCAACACAACCAGCACTTCCCTGCTATCTGAAATAGAGCAGAGCATGGAGGCAGAGGAGCTGGAACAAGAACGAGAACAGGTATTTGCCCTCTGGCACCTGGGAAAGCCCATGGACCTCTACCTCCAGCCCCAGGGGAAGAGGGAGCTTAATGCCTTAGATCTGGACTGGGAGCTGAACCAAGAACCAGAAAACTGGGGGTGTGGTCTCAGCTCTGATATCAAGACTCTTTTGACCATATGGAAGTACAACTCTGTATCCATTTCAAAGCCAACATAGCAAGCTAGACAAATATTTTTGAGGCCTGGCAATCAGATGCCTCATTTCACCATAGAATGATGATCTCCATGGTCTGGATGTCCCAGGCTAATGTCAAGCTTTCTTGTTCCAGCTGAGGCTGCAGCTCTGGGAAGCATATTGCCAAGTGCGGTACCTCTGCTCACATCTCAGAGGAAACGACAGCGCAGACTCAGCGGTCTCTACAGACTCCTCCATGGATGAGTCTTCAGAAACCTCATCAGCCAAAGATGTCCCAGCTGGTAGTCTACGAGCAGCTCTCAGTGAGCTGAAAAGACTGATACAAAATGTGCTGGATGGGGCAGACTCCACGGTAAGTTGGTGGCACAGAGAGGCCTTGTCTTGTGCATGTCCCCTTACCCGGTTAACAGAGCTTGCTGCAGGTTTCTGCTGGACCCTGAAGTCCCCAAACTCCAAGAAAACCTCTGTGGCTCACAGAGATGGACTGCTACACTACACAACCTGCTCCATGTGTCTCAAATGGCCAGCTAAGAGCTAAGCCAGCTTATGGGGTTACAGCTTGCAGTGGTCAGGCTGTTATTAGCTTCAAGTTCATGCTACAGTCATTGGACTGGGAGACATTCTGGGTCATTACTGAAAGAAGGCTTTCTTTGGAATGTGCAGTAAATTAAGAGTGACAGCATGGCAATACTGCATCACAAATCAGTTATTTCTCTTAGGACTTTCCTAAGTGGTTATATTAGCAATGGTATCACAAAAGCACTGTAACCCTGGAGCTGGGTGGGTTCTGCCCTGGTGAATTGACGCTGGGTGAAAATGTCTTGGCAAGGCTGCCAGAATCAAACCCATTGACAGGTGAAGTTTTGCTGGCACAAGATGCTGTCTGTGGTGTATGGTCCTGATCCTGCTGAGGAAGAGAGGGTGGCATCCATAGGAGTGCAAAATTACAAAAAAACACCTCAAATTTTGCAGTGGCTCAAGTCAGGCCTAGTTCCAACACCCACAAGCTGGCTGAACTGCCAGCCAGCATGGCTTATATGAGATGCCATGGTGAGGAAAACAATGCAGACCTACATGGGAGTGCTCAATCTCCTCATTCCAGTACCTATAGCATCTGGTAAGAAGGCTGAGAATAGAGATGAGGTTGTATTTGTTAAATAAAAAAATAGAGACCTGCAAAAGGTCCAGAAACATGGAGACTAGCCAGACAAGTGGTCAGTGGATCTCTGCAAATGTGATTTATCACAGGATGTTAGAGGTTGGGAGGGACCTCTGGAGATCTTCAAGTCCAAACGCCCTGTTAGAGGGGGATCATATAATCTGGCATAGGTCACACAGGAATGCATCCAGATGGGTCTTGAAAGTGTCCAGACACCACAACTTCTCTGGAGAGCCTGTTCCAGTGCTCTGTGACCCTTACAGTAAAGTTCTTCCTCATGTTGAGGTGGAACTTCCTGTGCTGTAGTTTGCATCTATTGCCCCTTGTCCTTTCACGGGGAGCAAGTGAGCAGAGGCTGTCCCTTCCTTCCTGACACCCAGCCCTCAGATATTTATATACACTTATTAGATCCCCTCTCAGTCTTCTCCTCACCAGACTAAAGGCCCCAGGTCTCTCAGCCTTTCTTGATAAGACACATGATTTATGCTGAAGGAAGAACCAGTCTGCATGCTCTTTTCATCACATGTAGAAGCACTGTCTTTGGCTGAACCTGTTTCTGTTGGACATACACGGAAACAAATCTGAAACTCAACTAAAGTCATATTCAGCCTTCTTCCTTGTCAAGTACACACATACCCCTCCCAACCCCCAAACTGGTACTAAATTAATGCAATTGGCTTTTTAAAAGTGACATCTGAGCAAGAGATTTCTCTCCCACTGCCAGAGCTCCCGACGAAGTGACGATGACACCTTAGAGGAGCAGATCAGGAGAACAAGCGAGGATTCGCGGGCCCTGAGGGAATTAATGGATGGAGAACGGGGGAAGCTGAGGCAGAGCTTGGAGGAGCTGCAGCGACTGCACAGCCAGGTTAGCAATTCCCACACTTCACCTGTAGTCTTTTAACACCAGTGTTCATCCTCCAAGATGTGCCTTCCATAGAAGAGATCAACATGATAAATAACCCAGGAGGAGTTGGGCCAAAACCAGTTATGGCTGGATGATGAAGGCACTGTTCAACCTAGTGCAGAGGCTTCATGCATTTAGAATCAGAGCTGTCTGTGACTATCCCAGACATCTTCTCAAGCAGCCAAGCTTCTTTTAAACCTTTACTGCAATTTGCTTTTCAGTCAACCTGTCTTGCTTAAACTCTCTTTAGCAAAAGACCCCAAAGTACAAGACTGCTTGATATGGGGTACTGGAAACCCATAGGTATCCAGCCTGACCTGTCTTGCTTGCACTAAGCCCTTGTGAAGGGTTTTTGCAGCCACTGGATAGCCAAAAAAAGTGCTGCTTTGCTGTGTATGGTGCAGGATTCACGCCCTTCCACAGCAGCATCACAAAAACCTTCTAAGTGCACACCTAGAGAATCTTAATCATGGCCAGCCTGGCACCTGGCACCAGGGACAGGCTAAGAAATCTCAACTGCAAAAAGTGATCAATCCCTGGAAACAACACCACACCCAAAGCACAGGATCATGCTGCATCTCCACTTACCTGTGTCTGAGGTCTTATGCCAAAAGCAGCAAATGGAGAACAGGCACTCAAGGAGATGTTCTGCAATCCCTGTCTCTGTTGGACAGGTCTTCAAATGCTGGAACGGATCTGGAGGCTGCAGCAGAAGCAGCCTTTGGCACAGCTGCTCATGCAGCACCAGCTGCACTGGAGCAGGGAATGGGATTTACACCCTTGCCTGGTCTTGCCAGCCTTTTGACATACCCCTTTGAAGGAGAGAAAATGTATCCCTGTTCAGAAAGCCAGCACAACTTGGGGGCTTACAGCCTTGTGTAGGGATATGGCAGCTACCCCTCTACCATGGGGCTGAAGTAAGAAGAGTGAGAGCATCATTAAATAACCCTTGGCAGTAATGTCTGCATCTGTATGAGTATGGGAAGTAGACTTGTTGGCAAAGCAGCTAACCAGAGGCAGACTGCAATGAGGGAGCAGCTCTAACACCTGTCCTTACGTGAGGACTGCTCCTCTCAGCAGTGTGGCCACCACAAGAGACATCTTCAAGGGCTCAAACCGGGGCCCCTGAGTGAGACATGAGCTCAGCCACTCTCTGGCTGTGCTGCCAGAGACCATTAGAGGCTTATTTCCAGGTTTAGAGTGACCATTTGTACAGCAGCCTGCTTGTCTGGATGAAGCATCTCCTTATCACTGCTCCCAGACACAAGAGGCCTTGAGAGGACACAAAGAGAGAACAGCACTTGATTGTTCTCTGGTCTGGCTGGTCTCTGGAAACTCCCAAGCCAGGAGGGACCAGAGGACACACTCTGGATGGCAAGTCTGGACCCTGTCTCTGCTTTTTGGGGGCCCCTGACTACCAAAGCTCTGAACATTTAGGGAGCAACAGCAGTTCTACACACCTCTGTGTTATATGGAGAAACATGGGGCATAACTACAACTGCAGCAGACATTGCTCTGGGAGAAGCCCTCCGCCCTCATGCAGCAAGCACTCATCTCCTGCAGCTTTTGCTGGTAACCAGCCTCACACTTGCTCAAGGCTAATAATTATCCCCGCCTCCCCCAGAAGAGGCAACGTTGTTATCAATTCAGTAACAAAGAAAACCAGTGCACATGGGAATCTGGTCCACCCAGGGCAGCAGTGCTTTGCTGCCCTCACTTTCCTCTGTGCTGTCACTGGTACCGATACAGTAAAAGGGGAAGGAGGAGTCCTAAATGGCTTTTGCAGCCTTACAGCACCACACACGTTCATTGCTCCTACCTGAGAGCAAGGTGAGCTACTGGAGACAGGAATTGCCGACGCTGGACAGCAGCATCACATTTTCTGCCTTGTCTGTTTCCTTCCTCTGTGGCATCCCATTCTTACCTGAAACATAAGAACAGTTAAAACCCATCTCCAAATGCATTTTTTTGGGCCTTTTGCTCCACCATCCTCTGGGATTGCAGCAGGAGTGCTCAACACCTTTCACATAGCTCCCACCACTGCTCTCCATCACATCCCTGCTCTGAGGTGCACCCTGTGCTGGGCTGCAGGACAGCACAGCTCAGGCAGAGCTCCCTGGTTCCCTGGCAGCCCAAGCACAGGGTGGTGAGCCTCAGCACAGACAGGGTATGCTCCTCCCGCCTTGACCCAGCCATGCCACACTGATGGCTGATCCTCCCACGCCCTTGATGTGATGAGCCCTTTTTGACTGCCTGCCCTCTATTTAAGGATTTCTTTGAGGATTCAAGCACTGCTGAGCTGCATTTAGTGACAGGAGGTGGCTCAAATGCTGGTAGGATTTCCAGGTGGTGGAGTAGCATAACAGAGCACATGTGTGCCCTAGACAAAGAAATTAAATGTGTATGAAATATTGCAAAGCTGTGCTAATGCAATCCTTGCATGATTTCACACCCTGTTAACTCACTCTGCACGGGACCATAATGAGAGATCATTTCTCAGACTACTTAAGGCTCTGCACATATTTTAAAGTCTAACTAAAACTGTAAGATGTGCCAGAAAGAGGATTTTCACATCCTTTGTCTTCAGTTTCAATCTACTTCAAGAGACAAAACAGCCCCCTCCAAAAAAAATAAATATTTTATTTGCTGCTAAATTATGTTTTCAATAATTTAACCCTGAAAAGATCAGAATACAGCAGGAAGAAACAGAGGATGCATGCACAAGACAAACTGCTTGGAGAGGGGCAATATTTCAGCACTGATGCCATAGTGACAGCAAAGTTGCAGGTGGGTCCTGCCCTGCATGGCTGCACAGCTTTCAGTGCTGTTGCTGCACATTACTGAGGCCATTCTGGTGACCTGTCTTACTCAGACCTGCACTGCTAGCATCCTGTGGTGAGCTGGCATACATCATGGGGGGTTGCACCAGCAGTAATAACTCCCTCCCAGCAGACACCGCTTCTCTGACAAGCAGGGGGGCTCAGCCTCCAGGATGGCCCATGTGGCTTTTTCCCCCCACCCCTACTCATGATGAATTTGTCTGAGCAACCCCTGGGTTCATGCCCTCCCTGTGCTTACAGGTCACACTGCTGAGTGTGGAAATGACAACGCTGAAGGAGGAACGGGACCGACTGCGAGGTGCTGCTGAAGACAAGGAGGCAAGTGAACAGCTCCTGCAAGCCATCAGGGACCGAGATGAGGCCATTGCCAAGTAAGTGGTATGGACAGCCAAAGCCAGGCTGGGTTAGCAGTTATGGAAGGCCTTCGCAGGAGATGTCTCCAAGACTGGTTTCTCCACACATTTCAGTAGCTCTTGCAAAGCAGTGGAGTGAGTCTTGGCTTTGCTAGCATTGGGAAGTGCTGCCAGCAGCTTGGGAGTAGGGCAAGAGATGCCAATTTCCAGAGCTGCCCCATGTCAGGATTGGGGACATTGAAGAGGATGCTTTGAACCATATTTGTGCCATCCCTAGTGCTGGTCTGAGTCACAGCAAGGAACAGAGAGGGAGTGAAATGGCAGGTCAGCCTTACCTCTCATACTTCTTTTGCTCCTCCAGACACTCAGTCATGCTTTCCTGCCCATTCCCATAAAAGCCCTGATTGGGCTTCTTCCCTAAACCATTTCCCTGATCACTCACTCTCATTTCCTGGTTCAGGGTCTCTAGTCTTATAATTCTCTATTTTTCCCTTTAGGATTTTCCCACTTTTTTGCCTGTTTCCCCCCCACCTCCTCCTCATAGACCTGTTGGGTGGTGTTGGATTGGTTGATGGGTTGGACGCGATGATCTTGAAGGTCTCTTCCAACCTGGTTTATTCTATGTATTCTATTCTATGTATTCTATACCCTGCTTCCCCAGCTCTCTGCTTGGGCTTGCCGCACTACCCTGAGCACTTTTCATCCTGAGGAGGGGGCCAGAAACGTTCACCCCCATGTGCTCTAGATAGAAAGGATACATCTGATGATCTCTGCAATAAGCAGATGGGCCAGGACAGCAGCAGCCCATCTCTTTGTGGAAATGACTAGTACTCAAGCCCTTAGCAAGAGGAGGAGCACAAAAGCATTGCACTTCTGAGGATGTGGCAAGCTAAATCAGTGGACACCTTCCCTTCATCTTTTAAGTGACCTGATCATCCTCTCCTCTGGGTAGCCAGCTACCAAATTCCCATTGCTCTCCTCTGTAACACCTCCATCTGTTGGCAAAAATCAGGAGCATCCCAGCTGCACTGCTGGGTGCGGAGAGGTGGTTCTGACATTTCCAGCGCGTGTGGGTTGCTGGTTCTGCCGTGGCTATGACAACGTGCTGCCGCCGTGACAAATCCCCCAGTAATACCCAAGCAGCAATGAGAACTTCACAACAAAGGGCTGTTTAAGATGCCCAAACCCACAGCTGAGAATGGAAGGGTACAGTTCTCCACAGCATTAATGACGCTGCTGGGACAAAGCTCTAATATTTGCGGCTGACTGTCCTGCGGTGACAGAAGCCCAGAGAAAGGGGGATGTGACAAGTGCACATGGGTGAGTGGCAGGTGATTAATGAGCAGAAAGTGGCTGCAAGTGAAAGCAGACAACAGTGTCTCATTGCTAGAAATTAAAGCATTCCTCCACAGGCTGAGCTGCCTGGGAGGCTCGTGATATGCTTCCCACCTTGCACCTCAAGGGTTAAGCCACTTCCACTGAAGCCCTCCCAAAACCAAACCCTAACTCTGAGCAGAAATGAAATCACTGCCTGAGGCAGACATCTGGCATGGAAAATTTCTAGCTTGAAGCCAAAGTTTGGCAGCATGGGAAGCAATAGGAAGATAGGATCCTGTAACAGGAGATGTTAAGCAACTGCTACCTGGAATATAAACATGAATTCCCAAATTGCTTTTCTGCAGGGGAGCACAAGGGAGCTATTAGGAGGCGATGAATTATCTACAGTTAATAAGATGCAATTAATTCTCCTGAAAATGTTTGCAAGGAAAGATGGTTCTCAGCAAGTCATGTTACAGTTTTCCATCACACAGCAGTTAATTGAAAACTTAAAGGTTTGAGCTCACCTGTGTGCTCCCAGCATGGTGAGCAGCGTTTCCCAGCTTTGGCTCCTTCCTAAAGGACAATTCCTTTCCACTAGCCGGTAGCAGCTAGAACATTTCAGCCACTGAGCACTCAGAGCCCTTTGGGCAACCTTATCCATAGCATCACATGCCCCATGGCCACCAGTACCTGGAAAGAAACATAACAGCAGCAGCATTCCCAAGGCAACATAACCCCAGTGAAACTGGGAGCTTTTTTTAAGGCATAACATTTAATTCAAATATTCTTAACAGTGTCATTCTTCAGAAGCATATGCTGTGATAAACTTTCTTCCTTCACTTCTTCCTTCTTTCAGTTCAGATCCCAACTGATAGCAGAGCAGTACTCTTTGAGGGGCTTTGTTTATCTATTTTGCATTGCAATGTATTGATCAAGTGCTCAGACACAGATCATGTGGTTTCTAACACTTACCATTTCCTTTCCTATGCATTAGTAAACAGAAAAACTGAAAAATATGTACCTTCTACCTTGGTTTAGCTCTCAATTTTTAA
This sequence comes from Dryobates pubescens, assembly GCF_014839835.1. Lineage (NCBI taxonomy): Eukaryota > Metazoa > Chordata > Aves > Piciformes > Picidae > Dryobates > Dryobates pubescens. Next base: position 4,018,975 of record NC_071636.1, read on the forward strand.
TGGCAGATCCTGCACACAATCCAGGCACAATGCATTGTCTTACACAGCAGTGAATTGGAGTATCTTTGTGTATTCTTCATAATGTGCTTACCAGAAGTCTGCTGGGCTTATAGTAATGATGTCCATAGTTCTGTCCTGCTCTTTGCATTAATAGAGTGTCCAGAATTCAGTGGGGATGAACAGCTTACAATTTAGGGACTTGCCAGTGAAAGGTACTGTTGACTTCTCCTCAAGGATATGTTTCATACTTCCTGGGGGAAAAAATACTAGAAAGTCACATGCCCCAATTTCCCTCTCTCCCCCCAGGAAGAACGCGGTGGAGGTGGAGCTGGCCAAGTGCAAGGTCGACATGATGTCCCTCAACAGCCAGCTGCTGGATGCCATCCAGCAGAAGGTAAACCTCTCACAGCAGCTGGAAGCCTGGCAGGTGAGCAGCACCCGGTCACAACAGGGCAGGGTCCGGATGGCACACAGCAGGCACCTTTGGATGGCTTTTTCCCCGTCCCTATGGGTTTGCTGTGGTCTCAGCTAAACCATCCATAGGTAGAAGCATTTGCTTTTGGCTTTACAGGAGCCAGTCATGCACTAGTGCTCAGGGTGGGTTAAACACAGCCCTCTGTGAAAATGGAGAGACAAACCAGATCTCATGGCTGCATGTGGCAGAGTAACCTGCTGTTGCCTGGGGAGGGAAGATGTCCATGCAGGAGACATCCCTGTGCAGGTGTGACCCTGGGGACATGTGGGCACATCCTTACATCTCCATAACAGAGCAGAAAGGTGGGAGGCAGAAGTTGTGGTGTTTGTTCTGTGGTGCCACAGCGCTGTTTTCAGCAGCTCAGAAGATCCAACAAGATGAAGCTAAACCACAGCTCTCCACCAAGGTAAAAAACCCCAAACTCACAGGAGTCCAGCAGCTGGCCTGGAGAAGTTCCACATGGGGTCTCTAGGAAAAACCATGTGAAGGCAGAGAGCCCTTGAGAGCAGACAAAGCTGCTGCTCCTGCAAACTAGCACCAAGGGAGGGCTACTTTAATAGGAAACAAGCAGGTACGAGAGAAAAGGTCTGGGACAGTTACAGTAATTTGTTGCAGATGGTGCAAGACCCTGACTCTACTAACAAGAAGCCTGACCAGTAGAAACCTCTCCCATACAACCTTGCTCCTGTTTCAACTCCACTGTGTTTTCGTTTCTCTCTTTTTTTTTCTTCTCTTCTTTTCTTTCTCCTGCTTACAGTTTGCTTCCTCAGGGCTTTTTACTATCTGGCTCCTTTGGTTTCTGATCTAGTGGCCTTTCTCAGTTCCTGTACCAACAGCTTTAGTCGTACACCCCTCCTGCCTTTGAGGTGAGCTCCCCACACCCTTGCCAAGCACCCACCATCGCCTCACCTGCTCCATTCACTACCACTACCACCTGCATCTGTCTCTGTCCTCACCATCACCTGGCAAGAGGGGCCAGTGGGGGGTCTCCATCACCCACAGATACTCTGCACACACACCCTTCTCAGCCCAGCATCAGGCCAGGGCACAAGGGACAGCATCCTGTACTTCTCATGGTGAGGTTGTACCCTCCCTAGATCACCATGGGGAAAGCCAGGCTGAGGTACACACACCATTAGCCTTCTGTATCCAGCATATCTAGTCTCTAACACAGACTTAGATTTTACTTGTCAGCCTCATTACCTAGTAAGTGATACTCAGTGCTCTGCATAAGACCTGTCTGTATTCAAGCTCTGATTCAGTTTGGATGAGTGGTGTAAATTAAGACCTGCTTTCTGGTACATTCAGTGTTTAGTGCTGGAATATCCCCAGATTAGGATTTTACTTGCAGGCATTTGCTTTGTCACTTCACACTATGTCCTCCAATTGCAGCAGTATGGTGACCCCAACCCTGCTCACATCAACTTTCTGGTATGAGGATCAAGCCCACTAGCACTGCAGAAAGTTGTCTCCAACATACTGACATAAATTATTATTACACAGTAGCAAAAGAGTTTCCAAGCACCTAGCTTCCCCAGAACAGAGGCACAGAACCAGTCAGGTAGTTTATGGGTTTTAGGGATTGTTTTGCAAGGCTGACTGTTTCTGACAAAATGGGAGATGAGATTCTCTGCTTTAGCTGGGCATAAATGGAAGCTTTCATCTGTTAGAATTCGCTCTTGCACACTTCTAGTCTGCACTTTACCAAGGACTGTCAACAAGGTGCCAGGGCCACGAGGATGATCAGAGGGCTAGAGCACCTCTCCTATGGAGACAGAGAGTTGGGGCTGTTCAGTCTGGAGAAGAGAAGGCTCCAAGGAGACCTTTTTGTGGCCTTCCAGTATCTTAAGGGGGCCTACAAGAAAGCTGGGGAGGGACTTTTTAGGGTGTCAGGTAGTGATAGGACTAAGGGGAATGGAACAAAAATAGAAATGGGTAGATTCATATTGGATGTTAGGAAGAAATTCTTCACCATGAGGGTGGTGAGACACTGGCACAGGTTGCCCAGGGAGGTGGTAGAAGCCTCATCCCTGGAGGTTTTTAAGGCCAGGCTGGATGTGGCTCTGAACAACCTGATGTAGTGTGAGGTGTCCCTGCCCACAGCAAGGGAGTTAGAATGAGATGATCCTTGAGCTCCATTCCATCCCTGACAATTCTGTGATTCTGTAAGCACATAATATCACAGTATCACAGTATAACCAAGGTTGGAAGAGACCCCAAGGATCATCAAGTCCAACCTGTCCCAACAGACCCCACAACTAGACCATTATGTATAAAATAGGCCATAAGCAAAATCCCCCACACCTGAGCCTAGCACAGGAGTGGATGTGCACCTCAATCTTGTGCCTGATCTGACCCCCACTGCTGTTCGTCATTATCTGACTGGCGGCAGGGTTGGCCATTACTGAGAGTAGAGAAGGAGTGTGGAGCAGACTTGCAAGTGAAGAGGGCTGCTTCTCTGAAAGGAGAGCTCTGTGGTTTCAGTGCAATAGCAACAGGGGCACTAGCAGTTTAGAAAATGCTGCACTGTCAGCAGAGAGCTGCAGCCTGTGTGGCCACAGCCACCAGCCTCTGAAGTCACCTAGAGCAGCTCCAACCCTTATCTTACACAAGGGATCCCAGCTCCAGCTCACAAAGAGGTTACATGCCATTTGCACCTCCTTCAGACTCACCCTTTCTGCAAAGAGCAGATATACCTTCCTGGAATACCCAGTGCACGGGGGTACCAAGTTATCCAGTTTTATGGGACCACTTCATCAGATGTGTCTCATGCTGCTGGTGTTTGTCCTCCCTTTGCATCCCCAGACATTCCTGAGCCCCTGCCCAGGGCAGAGACCACAACTCTGCCCCAGCCTTACTGCATACATCTACCCCAAATCTGCACAGCTAAGTTCTGTGGTCTCTGATTCATGCATTGGACAGGCAGGGACCCAAATGCAGTGCCCTATTAATACTACTGTATTTTTATATATATATATACACACTATATATAATTTTCTGAATATATATAAAAAAATCATACTCATCCCTTGTAAAGTGGTTAACCAAGGACACAGATCTGCCACACTGGAGCCTAGGTGCTTATGCCATTTGCTAGAAGAAGTGTCTTTAATATCCAAGTGTCCACATTTTCGTGTGGCAGCTTCACCTCTGGAAACTCGTTTCACCTTTATGCTGATATTTACCTTAACCTCTTCAACTCTCCCTCTGCCTTTCCCCTTTCTTGCCCTGCTCTAAAATGATCCAAAGCTTCTTCAGTCCATGTAGCTCTGCATCCCCCTGCTCTCTCAGTGAAAGTCCCCATAATAACTTCAGGTCCAGGCTATCAATCCTTTTCCATGCAGAAAAGGCTGCAACAAGAGATTTGCCATCATTCAGGTTTCCAGTACAAGCTGGCTGGTTTTATCCTACGTTGAGCTACAAAGCAGCTGGAGCACCCACTGGGCAATGGCAGCATCTTCCCTTCCATTTCAGTGCTGCCCCTGTCCTGCACAAGGTGCAAGCACTTCCATCACTGCAGCCCATCCAGAGTGTCCTTATTCTCACCAGGTAGTGCCCTCGATCCAATTCAGGGACCAAACCTCTGGAGAACATTTCTCCTGTGGGTCTAGTTTGTGTACACATTTTCACTAAGCTGCAGCTTAAATGTGCAATTATAGCAGAAATAACAGATCTGAAGATTTAACATTTGTGGAAGTGATAGTCAGGTTTTCAAGGAACACATTAGCATGTCAGGAGCAGCCACAGAACCAACTGATTACTTTGTGTAGAGCAATTTCCTAATGCTGCACAAACAGGGATGAAACCAGAGGGTTTCTGGTACATCTAATAAACCATAGTGCAGCTGCTCATGCCAGGCTGGCTGTCCTGGCTCTAGGGGAAGGAACAGGTCTAAGGTACAAGCGAGGTTCTCTTTGGTAAGTCTGGTGCAAAACCCACGTGGGGTCTGGTGGGCCCACGCCTGGCCCCACCCCGCCTCTGCTCCTGGCAGCACATTCTCCAGAGAAGCCTCCCTAGCAGTGGCTGTGCAGGCAGCTCTGTCCTGCCTACCTGCCTGCTTGCTCCACCTGGCCAGCAGAGAGACCTGCTCAGGCATCCCTATTATTTCTGGCATTTGCTTTCAGCTGTGTTTGTTCTTTTTGGTTTGTTTCTCCCCGCAGAGGGGACATCTGCGAGCTGCAAACAGCAGAGAAACACAGTTTAGGAGTCACAGAGTCCCAGGCAGGCAAGATGCTCCTCTGTGAGACCACCTGAGCAATTTATCACTCAAATTGTGTGATTTGCATTCCTTGCTCACTAAAAAGCCTCACGGCAGCAAGCAAGGCTGAGCCTGCGGCTAGCTGGGGAGTTACACCTGTCCCCAGTCCCGTCATCCCTCCTTCATCTCATCACAGCACCTTTCACCTCCATTTCAGCTGCATCCCGCAGGAGCTCCCTCTGAACATCAGCTGCTACTAACAGCGCTCTCCTCTCCCTCCTCCACAGGATGACATGCACAGGGTCATCGACCAGCAGCTGATGGACAAACACCCGAAGGAATGGAGCCAGCTTGCTTATTCCTTCTCCAGTGGCTACGGCGCCAAGCGGAGTGCCAGACCCTGCCCCGTGGCCAGGCCGGGGGCGCAGGGGGACGAGCCTGCTGGGGCAGAAGGGAACCGTCTCTTTTCCTTTTTCAAGAAAAATTAATTTGAAAAAGAGAAACCTCTCCAGCAGTTCCTGCTTCGAGATGGGGAGTGGGGCAGCTGCCCAGCTTGCTGAGGGACCCAAGTCTGATCCAATAAGAAAAAAAAGAAGGGGGCAAAGGAGTTAACCTTTCAGACTCTGCACTATTTACACCGCACCTGGTCTGAACCAAATGTTTACATGAACTGGAGATGTGCAAACTGACAATGTGATACTAGCAGAAAGAAACTTTTCCTATTCTTTAAGCGAAGTGATAAACTTCAGGGTATATTTTAGGAGCTCTGGCAAAGTCCAGTTTCTGCTGTGAAGAACAGTCTGATTGTATTAAAAGCATTCTCATGCTGGAGAAGGAAATCAGCAGCCCTGAGACAAAGCAATGCAAGGGATTGAGAACGGCCATCATAGTGAGCACAGGAGGAAGAAGGCGGCTGAATGCAAGAGGAGAGAGGGGAGCTGTACCGCTCTCCGGTCCTGGCAGCTTCATCCATCCCACTGAGATGGGAGTTGCTCTGGCCCCAGCACTGCCATGTTTTGCCAAGTGTAGCATTCTATGTGGTGGAAGTTGAGTCCTCACTGCAGATCCTGCCTGGGCACCATCTCCCCTGCAGCTCTGCGTAGCTGCTCACCCCTCGCTGGGAATCCAGGCTCCTCGCAGATCTGGGCAGTGTAAAGTGGCTGATGTTACTGTCTTCTTTAGCTCCCTCCTGTTACAGAGATAAGAGTTGCAGAATCTGTAGTGGCACAGAATGCTAAGGATTTCTCCCCAGGAGACTGACCATCTACAACAGATTACAAACTGGATGAGAGTTGTGGATGTTCAGTCCTGGAGCACCTACTGTCCATCCAACGGCCAAAGGTAGTTGTGGAGCTTCCGCAAGTCACACACCTTCCCCCAAAACCACGTACCCCTGCAGAACAGAGAAAGAAACCTGTCATTTTCACTGGCATACTGAAAGCCTAACAGTTCACTGAAAGCCCAACTTTGATGCTGGATGGGCACACTTGATCCTCAGAAAGCATGCAGGCATCTACCTTCACTAAAGCCAAAGGCAATTAGTGTATCTACAAAGCTCTGGAAATTCTGCAGCTTTCTCTGCCCCAGTCACATTAGCTATGGCCTGATGAAAATGATGAGTATTTGTCCCTTCCTGTGGGTTTCTTTACTACTCAGCCCTTTGGCGAGCAGGCAGCCACATCTCCTTTTGACTGAAGATGATCAGAGCCTGCTTTGCTGCAAGCATGACTTGATCAACAGGAAGGAATGTAGCGTATTTGCTGTATGCACACAGTGGTGCTGGAAATCCTGCAATACTTAAATAGGGACCTTCCCTATGCACTGGATGGGCACCTTACAGCTCTTCTCTTTAACACAGTCTACCATCATAAACCAGCAAGGAGCACCAGCCTAGGCTCAGAGATGTCCTGCTGTCATGCAATTTCCACACATTCTCCAGCTCATAATAACCCACAGGCCGTAATTTGTTTTCCCATTGCTTTAAAGAGACTACCACCTACACTGTCCCACAGGAAACAGAGCTAGGTACACATTCAGCTCTGCCCTGCTCAGCAACTTAGGTGCTAAAACACCATCCTACAGGAAGCTGCTATTCTCTGCTCACTATTTACAGTAACAAACTTTCTGCTAGAATTAGGTATCAAACACCTTCTTCGAAGAAGCAGGTAAGAGATTGGTGGCTTGAGTTTATTATTACTCAACTTATCTATATGATACAACATCCATAATACCTCAGTATAAATATCCTTTTTGCCTACAAAGATTTGAGCATTCCCATATTTCCTTGTTAGCATGAAACTACCACACTGGTATGAAATCATCTTGCACTGAGGTAGCTCCATGTTGCAAGGAGCAGAGTACTCATTGGGATTGAAAATGATGGTAAAAAGCTGAGCAGTGAAGCCCGTTGACCTGAAAGCAATGAAACTTGGGCTGCAGATCCTGCTCCAGGAAATAGCTGGGTGAAGCACCACCAATACAGTTTGATGGTGCTTACAGGGAAAGGAGTCTAGAGTCGAGCAGGCAAGGAAGGAAACTGAACCTTGACCTCTCCTTTCTTGGCAATGCTCAGCTGTTGAGTATCTGCTTGTACCTGCCTGTGCAAGTGAGGGAAAGAGACAGTGCAGTCCCAAGCACACTCCCAGGATGGCAAGACCTCATCCCCCCATCTCACCTGTGTTGTGACCCTCAATAGTGCAGACATGAGGCACATGCTCAGCATCCCCTGCTGCCAGGACTCAGTTACACCCATCTGCATTAGCACTGATACCTGCAAAATGAGGTGTGGGTTCATGGATGCCAGCGATACCTGTGAACATTTGTCCTATATGCTGTTTGAAAGCAATGCTCTGCTTATTGTGGGAGAGCCATCTGAACATCTTGGTCCTTGCACACCTCTATTCTGCTGTCAGTTGTCACTTCCTAAACCCAAACAGCTCTCTTCAAGCCACATGCCCAGCTGTGTGGGTCTCTACCCCCATGAAGATGTATGGATGAACACATGTATGGATGCAATCCTAAGGCACGGGCCTTAAGTTACCCAATGAAGATGCAGTAATGAGATGAAGAAAGGTGCCTTCTGCTTCAAGTTTGCTGAAAGTGACTCATTCAGTTGCAGGGGTAGGCAACTGAAATGCACAGCACTTCATTTAAGGAGGAACCTACCTTAATCCCATTCCAATTTTATTTATTTAAATAGTGGTGGAAGAGATTGCAAGAGGAAAGTCAGCATGTTCTAAGGTGCCAGTCGGGTATGGTTTCTTAAAACTAGCCCCTCAACCCTAAAGACTTGGTTGCACTACTAAACCCAATTCTCTTGTTTCTGGGTTTAATGAACTGGACAACACACCAAAGGAGACCTCCTTGTGCTGAGCTGCTACTCAACAGGAACAGAAACTGCCTTAACATAGCAGCTAGGTTTTGTTGTTTTGTCTTTGAAAACCTCATCAATGCTCCTTTACTCTCATTTGCAATGTTGTGTTTTAACAAGGTCCCAACTACTTTACCTTGAGCTGTCATTAAAACACTCCATCTCCATCCTGTCATGGCCAGGAGCCTGGAATCATCCTTGCAGTGCTGGATTAGAAGACACTCCACTTGTAATACTTCATGCTTCCAGGACACACATAGCATAAAGGACACCATTGGCTCCAGTGAACAAGATGGAAGAAGCACTTTAGTCCAGCAGGTACTCAGGATCCCAGAGCAGATGTAAGGAATGGGATCAGCAGCTCTAAAGACACCACTCACCCTTGCTTTTGAGATAGTGGTAAATAAACCAGTAGTGCTGCACAGTCACTGTTCAAATATTGCACAGGAGATGCCTGCTGAGATTAAGGTTACAAAGAACGTTCCCACAGTTAAGTAAGAGGCGACTCTTCAGGCAAATGTTTGTTATGCTAGCCTAAGGGGAAAGGGATCCATCTCCCTTTAGTGAATGCTGCAGGGGAAGCGACTGTAAACAAGAAGTAACTAACAAGTGCGTGCAAGGGAAAGGCAAGTCAGTAGCACTTTATCCTCATACAAACACAGATCAGCAACTTGCCCTTGAGATGAACAATAGATCAATAAATGGCAACAGGATCGTTTTGCACAGAGAAGCAAGAAGTGAGGTTAGAGGTAGTGCTGCACGCACAAGGACCTGAGAGCTGCGTGCCCTTGTCTGGCTTAGAAAGGTAAATTCCAGCTATGCCTCTACATCAGGCAAACCCCACTCAGCTAGAAGAGAGAGATTGTTTTAACCAAAAAGCCAAGAAAGGAGGTGCCTGGGTGCTGCAGCAATGATTCCCTTAGACTGAGAGGGGAAAAGCACACAGCAGGGACAAGCAGAAAGAATGTATCTATAGATATGTACATATACCACAGTGCTGTAATTTTTGTATGTAGCAGTAATGTAAATAAATGTATGGTTTTTATAAGATACCTATTACAAAAGTCTATAAAGGCATATTTTTAGTAAAAAAGATGCTGTACTTCTTTTGTAAATAGTTCTCTTCAGAATAAACCAGATCATTTATACGACACCGTCTGGGCTCTCAACTCTGCTCATCTTGCCTAGCTGCAGAACAGCCTCATGTTTTGAACTGCCATCTTAACAGCACCTTTAGTACTTCATCTTCCAAATGCAGCTACATAAAGCACTTGCATGTGATCAGGAGAGAATGGCTCTGGAGAAAGAACATGTGCAGCTTTTGTACCTCCAGCCACTAAGGAAAATACAAAAGGCAAGCTTGTAAATCTTCACCTTCCAGCCATCTGCTTTATTTTCTGGCCTTTATACAGAGGGATGTTCCAACTTCAGCGAGGTTAGGCACAAAACACAGATGGCCCTGAAACACCTCCAGCTTGCGCCAGCTGTAGTTCAGACCATCTACAGGTCCTCGGGATTTCCCTCTACACAGTCATACCAGAATGACACTGACAGAAGAAAGCTTCCCACAGCAAGCTTTGATCACACTTCTCCAGAAGCGAGGACTTGCCTTCAAGAGCCTGTGCACCAAGGGCAGGCAGGGGAAAGGGAACACCAAGGGCAACGAGCACAGCCAACGGCTGCATAGTTCCTGCTCAGAAGGACAAACCTTCATTTCCTGGGAAAGGAGACTCCAGATGCTTTTTAATGAGCTCAGGGTCTAACCCTTGCTGCCTGTGAGGAGAAGCTTTCAAAGCCAGCTCAAACACTGTGTTGAACAGAAAGACAAGAGATTATAGCGACATCATGAACATCTCACCTTCATGCAGAAATAAGGCTACCAGTTCCAGCTTATGCTTTTATTCACACTGAAAACTAGAATAGCAGCTAAGCATTTGAAAGCATTAACTGTGGCCTTGCCAAGATCCCCTCCCAGAAAAAAAAAACCCAAACCTCTACATAGAACAGAAGAGCTAACCCCTGGCTTGCCACCCTCCACCTCCAGATGCTGGACAGCAGAGGAAACACAGCCTCAAAAGAGATTTGGCAGCTTGTAACCTTTATTTTTAGTTTTTTTAAAATTATTTAAAAAGCATAATTAGAAACTTTCATTACAGAAATAATCCTAGCAAACCAGTTAGACATTCCATTGCTCAACATTTAGGAAACTTCACATCAGCACCACTAGCGACACAGTCCCCCACCCCTTCCAATTGAATAGTCAGTGGCAAGCGCAGAGGTTGTAGAGGCTTCTCTCCAGCCAGCTCTAGGGGAAAATAGTAGTAAAAAGTCCTGCTTTAAAGCCAGGAAATTGGACACCTGGATTGGCAATGTCCAAACCGTGGCCACAAAGACCTGGACTCAAAGAGGACCAATCTTCCCATACAAGAGAACACTCCAGGCTTGGGTGCACCATTTCCTCATTTTATTGCATCATTTCCAGTAAATTCAGACATTGTTCTTTACTTCTGCCTGTATAAAGTTACCCCCTCCTAGATCTGCACGCGCTCTACCACCAGAGTCCCAAAGTAACACAGCTGGGCCTTGAGTAATCTGAGAGTGGTAACCATCACAGCACAGCATCATTGCAACGGGAAGGCTTTGAGGACTGACCCAGCCTCCTCCTTGGGCACACGCCGCATTCGACATCAGCAAGCAGACAGGATGGACCGGTGGGACTTCAGCCACCACTTTCTGTAGCCGCTCAAGCCTTACAATGATCAGAGCTCACGCCAGCAGTATCATCCCAGCTCATTCTTGTTCTTGGGTTACCAATGAAAGATATGTGAAGAAAAGAGATGGGTGAAGGCAGCTGGATACATCCTCCCAGCACCTGAACTGATTAAAACCCCACGTGTTGCACATTCATTGTTTGCATTTCTTTAAAAAGTCTTTCAAGTGATTGATTGTGATGTGATTGTATCATCAGGGCTCTTGCCACAAGCCGTAACACCTAAAAAAATGCAGGCAAAATAAGTGACTAAAATTTAGCCTCTCCTGTGGGAAGGGGAGGAAGGGAGAGAAGTGGGCTGATTCAAAGCTCATGGACACTGGTGAATCACATCCTACCCATCTAAGGCCAGTGATTCCATAGGGCCACTAACTGACCAGCTGAGTACGACCACCTTCATGGACATACCCTCCATGCCTTTTAGTAACTTTAAGGAAAATTTCTCTTTTTAATTATTATTTCGGCAATTATTCAGGTGCTGAGCGTGTACTTTCAGCCCAGACATTTGATAATTTTAGTTACACACACACACATACACTCTCCACCTTTAACTACATCTACTCAGGCTGGTGAACTGAACCCTCGTCTTCCCAGACAGGCCAACAAGGGCCAGGAAAACGTTGCAGAGCATAAGACCAGTTTGTTTCCAAGGGTCATCCTCCACCACCACATAACCCAAGCAAGCAGGCTTTCCATTTCTTTACATCAAATGGCAGTCCTCCTTTTTAACAGAAGAATTCTGGGAATGATCCTGCAGCAGCTTTCATATTCAACCATCGATCCAGAACAGCTCCATTGATTTTCATGCCTTTTCTCTCTCAAAAACAAAAGCTTTGCCACCAAAGTTCACATTCAAGTTCAAATCACCTATTTGTGGACAGGGCAATGAGGAGAAGTTTGGGTTTTTTTTGGCAGAGTCACATGGTTTTTTTGTTGATCTCAAAAGAAATGGACCCTTGCTTAGGACCCTGGTAGAACCAGAAGCAGAGGGCAAAGGAGTTAAATTTTGCCTCTTTCTTTCTTTCTTTTTTTTTTTTTTTTTTTTACAAAAAAAAAGTTTTATCCAAATAAATCTCACTTCTGCAGGTCAGTTTGGTTTTCAGTATCTTGATACAAACTAAAGAAGAGCACAGGTACAGCTGGGCTGCAACACAGGAAGGTGAAACACATGGACCCAGCCACAAATCTGGATCATGGCAAACTGAAATCCGAGGCGCCAGCAGCAGCACCAGCTGCCAGCCCAGGGACTGGTGAAGTGAAACCCCGGGCTCCAGCAGCAACACCTGCAATCCTGGTACCTAGAAAGACAAAGCTCAAGCCCCAGTAAAAGCCTGGAACTCCAGGTGAAGCCATAGGTCCCAGGGGCACCAGTTGCCAGCCTGGAACCCAACAGAAATGAAGCTGGAGGCCCCAGGAAGCAGCTGCTGCCAGCCTGGGGCCAACTCGAATTAAGAACTTGGAACTCTTTCTTTAAAAAGATGAACTCTGCAGTCCATGATTGGTTGACATTAAGAAGGCATAAGCCAAAGCGACAACAGGGAGGCGAGGCTGGTTAAAGCAATATACATTATATACAAACTCTTGGGTTAATTAGTCCACTTGGTAGGCAACGTCCTTCTTGTCTACAAGGCGCACTGGAATGAGCAGGGGAGGAGAGAGGGGCAAGATTCCATCCGATACCTTCTTGGCACTGCAGTGGTAAGGTGCCAGCGCCTCTTGATAGAAAACATGGAGAAAAAATAATCTTTAAATAACGGCACAAAACTGAGAAAGTCCTCCCAAAGCCTGCCCCAGTGGAATTGCCCGAGTCTAGCTGGAGGGGCTGATCTGTCTGAGAGCAGAGTCTCTGCAGCAGGGAAACGGCATTAGCAGCACCGCTTCTTCCTTTTACTGTTCTTCGTTAGCTTCACCACATCGTTCTGTTGCTGCTGTTGCTGCTTTGCTAAGTTTTCTTTCTTTGCTCGCAGAACTAGCTCTGTAATGCAATTAAACATCTGCAAGAGAAACAGGCAAGTTCAGACCACCCAGGAACTCAGGCTAGCTTATGCGGGATGCTTGCTCAAAATAGGCCCATTTGAAACAACTCCACTTTTATTTCAGAGGTCTTCCCAAACCCACTACGGGCCAAGCAGAAACCCAGAGCCCTTCCCAACCCCCTCCCCAGCTGAATCAGTAATACCTCTATCCCCTTTCCCAAACCAGTGCATAAAACAGGTCAGTTTGGCATCTGAGGCCAGGAGTGAAAACTGAGCAGCCCTATCTTCTAGACCATTCTCCCTAAAGACAAGTCCTTCCTGAGACCACGCCTAGTATGTCAGCACTGCAAAGCCAGTGAAAACGCAACGTGGGCTCCTTCGTTCCACTTCCCCACCTCTTCCAAGCAGTTGGATGTCTCTTTTTGACATTTTACCTACTCACTCGCAGCTTGCACAAAGCATTTTATCTTTCCTCCTCAACAAGAAGAAAGTAATTGTTATTTTTGCCTCAAACCACTACCCCCAAATCATTTTATCTACACTCTCCTGTGTATTACGTTACCTCTTCCACATTAATATTTTCTTTGGCGCTGGTCTCAAACAATTGGATCTCCATCTGCCCAGCAAATTTATAGGCATCTTCTGTCTCTACCACTTTCCGCTCTGGGTCATCATTCTTATTCCCCACTAGAAAAGGAAAGGGAAAAAATAATTCTCAGTTTGGTGCTTCATCAAATTAGCCTACTAAATGAGCTGATGTCACTCTCTGATTAGAAACTTACCTAGTATCCGGCAGACATCATCACAGTTCTGATTAATTTCATGCAACCACCGTTTTACATTCACAAAAGATTCTGCACTCGTTACATCGTAGACAACAATGACCCCATGTGTTCCTCTGTAATACCTATGGAGCAGGAAAAGGCAGCAACTGTTAGCTCAAGCTATGTGTCACTTCCTCAGCTCTTTTCACTTGGCTTCTACACCATTCATAACAAATCCCCAAGTTGCAGCAATCAAGTGCCCATATTTTCTTTCCACTGGGAGGTACTTAATTCTTTTACAACAGCTAGATCACATGATTTCTCTAACCCTAACGAGTTTCCTGCTCATTTAGTCTAGACAAGCAGGTTTCAAAGTCCAAATAACGCTGTTTACTTCCTTGTTCAGGTTCTCAGACCTTCAAAGATGGACACTGCCTTCCAGCTATGTGAGCAAAAGGCAGCGGTGCCCCCAGTACATCCTCAGACCCGGCTGGGCTGTGAACCTTTGCACTGCACAAGTCATATCAACTCTTTGCAGTCATTTTGTTATCTGTGAAAGATAACTTCGCAGGCTCAAATTTCAGCAGGTCCAAATATACTCAACCTTCAGTCACAGTTCTCTGGAGCTCACAAAAAAACTTCTGTCTTGTTGAATGACTGTGTTCTGATCACACCTTCCTACTCAACAGATCGACTCCATATGTGCATTCAACGCGTTCTGCTACCTTGAGCCATTAAAAATAAGCTTCGTTTCAGTTTATGCCCATTAGTGTTGGGCAACCAGCACCTCTGAAAAATTGTGAGCAATTCTGACATGCAGAAATAACACATGAGTTCAAGTTCCAACATCATCACCTGCACGAGCCTTCCAAAGGCAGACATCAGAACGCTCTTGCAAGAAAATCAAAAAAGTAAGTTCCACCTTCTCAGTTTTCAGCCACAGGGCTACCAGGTTGTCTTCCCTACTGCAAATTAGGCAGGGAGTTGAAACACCTGACAGTGAGGACTTTGCCAGCATCCAGTTTTTGTGTAGCTCAATTCTTTCAGTTCCTCCTCTTTCTTATGATCAAGTTTTTTAATAAAACAAATTCCAGAATCCAGCACACCAAAGCCAGGGATTTTCCCTGCAATTATGGCAGCATTTCTAGACCTTGATCTCTTACTACAAGCATCTCTTGCAGCACTCTCCCTTCCACTGCACTTTAGAGACATGATCACTCTGATCCACTTTGATAATTTATTCCAACTCAGAGAACACACCTCTGAACTTCAAAGCCTTTTACTCTAATTTAAAGGTGCTACCTTTTGGGAGACATCAATGCTGCACCTCTGCCACTGATGCACTTGACCAAGTCACTACCTCTTCCCTGCCTTTAGCCTCACTATCCCTTCTACAAGAGAATACATTTATGAACCATCAACACTATAAACCATGCCTTTATAAACCATCAACATTATAAACCATGCCTTTATAAACCATCAACATTATAAACCATGCCTTTATAAACCATCAACATTATAAACCATGCCTTTATAAACCATCAACAAGCTTCCACAGACAGGCACAGATGACAGAGTGCACACATCTCCCTCCACCCCTTTCCTCTCATGATCACTTTGCAGTGATAGCCACTGATACTCCTCTCCAATATGATCTATGCTTTACAGAAGCAGGAGAGCCTGCCTTCAGAAGACAAATACTCAGTTTTACCAGTAATTTATGCTGTACCTTCACTTTCCTTGGCAAGAACTAACCCAGGTAAGAATGACTCACTCCTAGGCCATTAGAAATCCTGCACTTTCATATATTCTAATCCATCACAATCAGTTCCTTTAACAGCTTTAGAACTTGCTACAGCATTGCATTTCTGCTTTACTGTGTTGCAAGCTCAACTTTGTTTCATAACTTAGAACCTTTAGAGGAAAAAGTATTCCACAGCCTGAATCTAGAGGCTGCAAAAATAACCCATCCTCTCCCGACACTAACAGGTACTGCACGCTGGTTTTGATGGATAGCTTTGTGTGCTGGCATCAGAAAAAGAAAGATCTCTGATCCCATACACACACTAGATTTCTCTGCATCTGAACAATAAACTCATTATCTTCAAACTCTCCCCTGCCACCTAAGTCTTTTAATTCAGCCCCCCCCAGGCTGACCTACCGCTTCTTCCCCAACACTAAGCATTACATTTGTGAAGACACCACTCAGCCTTTAGAGAAACACAGTGGTTCAGCTACACCTACACAGAGCTGCTTCACTCTGCTGTGCACACCATAAACCATGCCTGGTATCCCAGTCATCCAAACCAGAGGACATGATAGAGCATCCTGCTGCTCCTACCTTGCCCACGCACCTAGGTTTTCTTCTAAGCAAAGCATATGATGTCGGGGAGTAGAATAACATGCACCCTGCACAGACAGATCCCACTCCTGACACGTCGTCAGCACAGTTGTTGCTTGCTCCTAGCTAGAGATGAGGACTGTGGGCTGGACCATGCAGTACAGGCCATTATGGCATTCAAAACTCTGCAGGAGCTGGGAGCTCCTGCCACAGAGCACTAATATTGTCAACCACCTCATCAGAAATGCCTTCCTTTGTGGAAGACAGCAATCCCTAACTCCTGCTGAGTTCCTATCAGCACACACTGCTTCTATTTTTGGAAGGGAGAATTGTTTGGCATATCATTCTAGAAAGGTTGCCAGCCTTTCATCTAAATTGTCACTTTCTCCACTGGCTGACAAGCTGTTATCAGCCAGAGAGATAAGACCATGACTACCTTTGATTCTCTAACTCTTCAGCCCCTTAATACACATTTTTCTCAAAAAGCTAGTCATGCTATTTTCTGTCACTTGTTAGAGACAGCTTTGTGTTCTAGATAACTTGATAAGTTTAACAAGTACAGCAAAGATTCTCCAACCTCAAGTGCAGGACAGTACCAGAAAAACAAAATGCAGCTCGTCCAAACATCACCTTTCAGAATGATGCAGTGCAGAGCACTGCTTTTATAACAAGTTGTAGGCTCTGGCGAGTGGAGAACAGATGGGGCTTATGGCATTCAGGGAGGAGTAGGTGTAAGTTTTGTGCTTTTGGCAACTGAGAGGTAGTCAAGGCTTTGACACCAGGGAAAGGATGCCTTATCTTCTCCCATCCACATTTTAGGGAAGAGGGAGGCCACAGAAATGAGAGCAGAAGAGAAATTAACTTCTCAATCTCATCATCCTATTGAAAGACTGAAGATAGCTGTCCTTTATATCGCAGGTACACTCTGCCACATACCCTCAAAAGCCAGTACCTGCTACTACTCCTAGTGATAGAGACTCATGAAATACATGGAGGTGGGGGGAAGGAAGAAAAGAAGTTATGTAACAGTTTCTCATATTTAGAATGTCCATGAAAATATCCTGTTGCAGTGAGAGACAAGCAAACCTGACCTGTATATGCCCTTGGATGCTTGGCAGCTATATTCCTTATGGCTGGAAATGTTACGCTACATCACTTAGCTTTGGTGTGGAAAAGGCTTAGAATGCCAATTTTAAGTTGAAATAAACACAGTACCACTGTAGCTGTTTATTCTACCTACAGAATTATACTTAAAGAGGCTGAAAAACTTAAGCTTACTGCCTTTAAGACATTACCTATTAATACCACAGGCTTGATACAGAATATATTCAGAAGTGGCTAACCAAAATCCTCATGTCCTTCAACCACCTGCACTCTCCCCTTGCATCCCCAAAGCTCACCCTTCCAAGCAGAAGGGAGCCTTGTGCCATTCACTGTGGTACTCCCCACTACAAGATACCAACAAGGAAGTTCTCAGATTTCCTCTACTAAATGCTTCCCGAGATTAGCACCTGGAGTTCGAAGAACTGGTTTCATGAAGCATGACAGTAGCTAAGCCAGATTTAGGAGAGACAGAGTATTACTGACTGCATTAGTTCCAGAAAAAAAGGTAACTGCCCAACTTTAAAGACAAGTAATAGGTGAAATTCTGCATCTTTGTTAATATTTCACTGCTTTGTAGTGTACATTTCCTTGGTTTTCAGTCCTCTAGAATTCTAACCAACCCCAGAGACCTCTAATAATCTGGTTTCATACCAATGGTTCTCAGGTTCCTGGAAGCACACCTGTTGTCACAGGTCAGTTGACCATCATATCTGGTTCACAAGATGCAGCATTTTATCATCTGAAAAAGTTTATCCCTCTCTTGAGCACATCATTGCACACAAATGCATGGCAGCAAGTCCCTCTGCTATCACTATTCATCCCGAGCTATCATATGACAGCTATTATGCAAAGCTCAAATCTTAACCCCAGTCCTGCATTGGGACAAAGCAATCCTACCAGCAAGAGCAAATCAAGTACAGGAACTGGTTGTTCATGCATCTTAAGCATTACTGCTAATACAGCTGAGTCCTGACATGCTACTTCTCTGGTGAATTTAAATCCAATTCAGAGTTTGGATGACGTTCCTTGCCAGCCAAGTTCACACAACTTGGCCTCTCCTCCCACTAGGCACCGGCTATCCCAGTATTTCCACATTTAATGGACAGTAAAAGCAGCTGCTGTCTTTTAGATCTCCCAGTCTGAAGTTCTGATCTACTTTATGCTTCCCCAGTTTCTGCAGAATACTCCAGATCAACTTGATTTCTGTTAACAGTTTTATTCTGCTCTTTGGCTTCTGCAGCTGTAGTGAAGTAAAAGCAAAACAGAACAACCTTTTCATGTCTCCCACTTTGCCACTATTAACTTCCTACCAGCTGTACCACTCTGCAGTTCTAGCTCTCCACAGCAGCACTTCCAACCTGTGACTATTATTGCCAGATGGGTTCTAATTTCAGGCTTGCTCGCCAGGCTTGGCTCAACATCAATCTGAACTCTACCTTTAACTGTAAAGGGAGTTCCTGGCCCACAGTAATACTGAAGGAACACCTTTTTATATCCTTAACCTCAATCTAAACTTCAAACTAGTCCAAGGGTAGACAAAGACTACTGCACTCTGTTGACAGTGCACTTGCAACTCCACCCATTGATCTGGTGGCCAAACCCTTTCGTAAATACCAGCACAGTAACTTCATTTGTCACTCAGATCAGAATAAGCAAAGCAGTTGCAGCATTATTTTACCAATAAAAATAAAAGACAGAACTACTTCTAAAATCCAGATCCTGTTATCTCCTGTTTTTATAGCTGATATCTTTACATCCAGAGCGCCTCTTGAAAAATACCAGTGAACGCTTGGCAGTCACAGCCAGCTGAGCCAGCAGCAAGGCAATGACACATAACCAGCATTCCCAAAGTGTTTTCCTCAACACTTGAAGTCACTTGGGCTTGGGAACTTCCTTGCTTAAACCTGCACAAAATTCAAATCTTTCTTCCCCATAGAAGATTCTGTAACTAGAGTTAAGGCTGAAGAACAGGGATCTTCACTCTCTCCTTAGAGTAAAATACACCTCCCTTTGGAACACAACTACACAAAAGGAAGTAGCAGCAAAGTTCAAACAGGTCTTGGAACAAATAACCTCAAACCATTTCAGTTTGTCCATTTTACATGTTAATCAAAGAGAAAAAAACCATACATCAAACACTACTAGAAGTCCAATCTGCAGCTATTGCTGTTGACAATAGGACACCTCCTTTCCTGGTATTCCCTGTCCCATGGCTTTCTGAGCAAGCTGGCACCAGCCCTACGAACCAACGCTCACTAACGCAGCCCCGAGTCGTGTCAGGGAATCTGAAAACAGGAAGGCCATTTGCTGACTCAGCACTAATTGGGCACTCTGTGACCGGCCTGTGCACACAGCTGATGGGAGCCACAGCGCTGCATTGCTGCCTCCCCACCACCACTTCCTGCCCCAAGCTGCCTGCAGCACTGAAACAAGAAGTGATGTCACACACAGGAACCCTACAAGAGGCAACTGAGTTTTTTCAAGCTAAACACTTAAGAAACAATGGAAGTAATCCAGTGATATCCGTAGAGGAGCACAGAGGAAAGGGGAGGTGCATGCATCAGGGTCACCTCTGCCATTTCTGGCTGTTTAGACGTAACACAGATGTAACAAATCTCTCTATTTTTATGTCTAAGTTAATCCATCAACTGAAAACAATCCTCCTCTCGAAGGAGAGCCAAAAGAGAAGTCAGTCAGGAAAGACTAAGTGAAACTCTTTTCAAGAATTTTTTGCCAATACCCAAAGGAAACAAAAGTTTCATTTCCAGAGTGTATTTCTTCCTCTCCCCTAGTGCCACAGTGAGCAGTCCCACCTTCACTGCAATGAGTTTACAAACACATGCTATTCTTAGTTCCCAGCACTGCAGCTCTGGGTGTGGTTTCTCCAAGAACAGGAAAAGCTGTGCACACGCTGTTCAAGAGGACAATGAGCACAAAACTGAACTGGAACCAAGGAAAAGGTTAACTTCACGTGGGCGTCCGCTTCAGCAGAGCTCCACACAAAGCCAGCTGATAAAAAGCACTGTTCCTGAAAGACAACCAAGCATCGGAAATCCTAGTCCTCAGTCTCAAGCTTTTCTGGGTTATATGACGCTGACAAGGGCTGTGCACTCTGTACTTCTGCAGTACCTTCCATCAGAGGATGACTTTCTTGGACAGGTTTCAGAGATGAGTTTTCTACTATAGGCAGAATAGCAAAATAACTCCATTTCTACGGCTTGGAAACCAGCGGCAGAGAATGAGACCAAGCCACCATGGAAATGCACAGAAGAGGAAGGAAACCTGAAATCCCATTCCTTAACCTAGCCATGCTATCAACACTGCTAACAGTTCCAAAGCAACTAAGTCCCACTTGGCAGACCCCAAAGTTATCATAAGCTAGTCACTGCAACATCAAAACCTCTAAACCATAACTCTTAAGCTACAAGATCCATTCACAGACCTACAGATCACAAAGCCCAGCGCTACTCACGTCGATGTAATAGTCCGGAAGCGCTCCTGTCCGGCTGTGTCCCAGATCTGTAGCTTCACCTTCTCTCCATTGATCTCAACTGTCCGGATTTTGAAATCCACTCCAATTGTGGTAATGTAGCTGCCTGAAGGGAATATGTGGATAAGTGAAAACCTAAGACTTGTTTATTTTGGATGTCCCAAAGCACACTTCCGAATGCCGTTTGGCAGCTGCTCTCAGGCTGGACAGGGGAACAAGGTTCCCCTTATCTGCTTATTGTTTAAAATGTCCTATCAGGTCAGGCTGATCTGCATACTTTTATCTGCAGTGAACAGCTTCTTTCCAGCCATAAAACCAGTTCTTCCATACCATTCTTAACATTTAAAACTCAGTGTTACAAAACGAAAGTATTCTTCTCTTGCAGTGGTAAGCACCCAAATATCTCAAGTACTGGACAGTGAAAGTCTCCAGGCTAAGCTTTGCTTTAAATGCTCGTGCAACCATTTAATTTGAATGCAGACTAACAGTTTCCTCCCAATAAATCAGTTATGTCACAAATGTAAGTGGTTTAACCACAATATTCAATCAATTTAAATCCCAAATGGGTAATGGGAAGTCTGCACAACACAGCATAAAAAACTAAAGCTATTTTTGGAACCATGTCAGTGTTTAAATACTGTGGAACTTCCAGTCACAAGTGAAGATCAGACAGGATGGCTTGTATAAGCTTATACCAGGAGAAGCAAAGCTAGAAACATAATGTATCCTAGTGCAGCTGTCAGTGGGCAAATGCAGAGTGACTCCTTGCCAACCAGCAGCACAGGAGCAGACCTTGCCCATTTCACTTACTGAAGTAAACAAAACACTCACCTGAGAATGTATTATCTGCAAAACGCAACAGCAAACTGCTCTTGCCCACACCTATGACAAAAAAAAAAGACAGCAAGATCTTTGAACACAGTCATCTTGGGTGTCAGGTAACATCATTTCTTCTATCCATTGCATTTTGACTCTAGCTAGGACAATTTTTCAGCAGATAATTTAGTACCATCCACATTGGCTACCCGTCTCAGTACTCCCCTTGAAGATGTGGCCAAGCACTTTGCAGTCACTCTAAGACCTGGTATGCTCCTTGTAGCAGTACAGATTTTTTATCTCCCCTCCTTCCTCCAGCCCTCAGCAAACTCTCAAACAGTAGCTTTTGAACTATGGTCAGTTCTAAGAGGTCATAAAGCTAAACACAAGTTTATAATCAGTAGCCTGTGTTTGCTAAGGGAAGATCTAAAAATTAGTATATGGTGCTAATTAACAAGCACTCCAAACCCTGCTCTAAACTACTCTATTGAATTCCACTTGCACATCACATCTAACACCACTGCCTATCTCCCATTCATTACAGCAGTGGAATTTGGACTACTTTGACAATCAGACTAGGGTTTGATGCTATAAAGCTTGTGCTATCGGGGCAATGGTTTAACAGCAACCTAAACCAAACAGTGGAGTAGGGAACCATTGTTCTGTACTGCTATCCAAAACAAGCTTGTCCCCCACCCAACGAGAACCTTTCTCATGTCGCACCTTCAGCCAAAATGTTCCACGAAACATTTCTCTAAGTGCTTTGAGCACCACTTCATTCAGGTTTGCCTTAAGTGACTCTTTGCACCCTGATCACACCCTGTTACCGCAAAGCATTTTGCACAGTGCTTCAGACAAGAATCAGGAGAAGCTGATTTCCTGCAGAGCCAACCAAGGGAATCTGGGAACGGGAATGCCTCAAAGTTGTTATCTCTGCATAGCATCTCCGCTGCTAATGTCCCTCCTCTCCCTTCTGGACAGGAAAAGAAGTCTGCCATGGCACGAGGAGGAAATCCAACCTCACCAGCATGATCATCTATTAAATCTTTTCAGGTAGAAGTTATTTAAGCTAATTGTTTTGATGATGTATAACACACAAGCTCTTCTTAACAGATCTGTGCAAAGACTATACAGAACTCCAGCAGTTCTCAGCTGCTGGCATGTGAAGATAGCTACCAGGCAAAAAAGAAAAGCTAAAAAAGAAAGAACCCCAAAACACCCCTGCATGATTCCAGTAAGCTAGATTTCATTTGCAAAGTGTTCAAATCACCAGACATCTAGAGAAGCCATGCTTGCTTCTCATGAAGTATTACAGTGCTTAAAAAATAGATGTAATTAAAATTAAAAGCCACAAAGTTGCAAGGTGCCTGCACTGAACACCTCTGAGCTCAGAAAAAGTAGCAGAGGTGTTCCTGAACATAGGACTGGTTAGTTAGTGAGAGCTAAAGCTCTGCAAAATACTAGTCAGGTCAGGAAAAAGGAAAAAAAAAGGTTTCAGCAAGCACCATGCTTCTTGATCAACAGCCTCAGCCTCCAGCTTAGTAATAAGAAAGTAGATGCTGGAACCCACAGACTTGTCAGACCACACCACCTTCTCAAAACGTCAGCCAGCTTCTGGCTACGCTGCAGAGCCTCATGGGCTGCACATGATCACTGCTTTGTCAGGCTGGCCACCGCTGCACAGCCATGGTCTTGTCATACTGCTCTCAGCACTGGGCAGCTCTGCAGATGAGAATCCTCCTAAACTCAGGAAGTTCTACATGCTCCCGATGACAACCATCTCACTAAACAAACACTGCCTCTGACCCACACTGTTCATGTAATAGAGCAACCACACTCTTCACGACCCTCCACTTCCTACACAGAGCTATTTTGAAGAGGCGAAAAGAGAAGGCTGGCAGGGCCTCTTTGCTTGTTAAAGACAGCAGAATGAAACAAAATTTTACAAAGGCCTACTGGCTTTGCAATATCAAAACACATCTTTGTGCCTTATCAGTTAACAAACCCCACATCTTAGAATGAATTAAAGCAGCACACACACCCATCATCTGTATCATTTTTAAATATTTGGCACAGCTGAGATCAGCAGAAGCAGCTTTTCAAGATGACCTGTTCTAAAAACACACAAACCTACTACCCTCTTGACATATTTGCATACAGGGGAAAGCAGATGAGACATAATCATCTTAGCCAGTATCAGTCCACTTCCTACTGCAAGGAATAAGCATCAATAAACCAGGCAAACAAACTGTTTTTGTGGGAGCAGGGACAAAGCCTTACGGTCGGGGCTAGCAAAAACAAAATGGAAAATCAATACTCCAGCTATATATTGAGGTTTAATTACAACAACAGAGAACCACAGGCAGCTCAACAGTTCTCACAAGACTTTTTCCCTCTCCCTAGACACAGCTAAGGAATTTAATTTCATTGTTCTGAAAGAGCAGAAGTCTGCCTCAGAGTTTTCACCAGCCTGGTTATCTTGCCTGAACAGTTTTGAAACTCATCAGCAAGCACCAACAGTTACTGCTTTACTCAGAATGCAGCATTTGGCTTTAATAATCCATAGGCTCTTGAGAGTGCCTTGGCTTTTAGGCTGTTTTGAAGCAGTTACTCTTTCTCCCTCTCTCTACATCATGCAGCATGGAGACACAGTTTAGCATAGAATAAAATATTTTTACATACAGCTAAATCTACTGGAGGTGACAACTGCCAACACCATGCAACATTACACTTTCACCCAAGAACCATGCCTCGCTGCATGCTGGAACCTGCTGCCTTATGGACCACACCTCTGTTAAAAAAAGAGGGTGGATGCCATCTTCTCCAGCTTATGGAAACTAAACTGCAAGCTGCTGGAGTGTTACCAACACTGACCTGGACTGAAAGCACGAATCATAGAATCACCCCAGACCCAATTCTTATGTACCTAGGCTAAAGGACCAGACATGGGCTGAGTTCACAAGCTTGTCTTCCTGAAGCTTCTGAAACTGCTGCAGAAGTATGTACAGGTCTGAGTTCAAAAATCTGTAATTAACCTTTATCCACAACTATTCTAGATATTTGCATCCTATGCCATAACTCTCCAAAGCTACCAGCTTTTCAAAGACTGACTCTTAAAAAGTGACAAACTGGAGAACTGACACTTCAGGTTGAAACATGTAAAAGAGTCTTAAGGAATAATTAAGATAATGAGGCATATTAAAGCATAGTAGTTGCCGCACTGGAAACAGTGGTCCCTAGGGCTGAGGACTAGCCAGCCCTTTCCATCGACGCCTGACACTGCCTGTCAGAGAAGGGAATTCCCTCCTCATCCCAGTAAGAGATTAGTGGGTGCTCTCAGAACGTGAGGCTGCGAAGGCTGATGCTGGCAGGAATGCCGCTGCGGTCCGCACCGATACGTGCCTAATCTTCCTGTTCCTAAACCGAGCCAAGCTGTTTTCCATAATATCCTGTGGTAGCCAGTTCCGCAGGTTCATCAGATAAAACCTTCTGCAGAGCGAGCAAAGGCGCTCTCTCATTCAAAGCGGGTGGGTCCCCGGCGACCCGCCCGGGCAGAGCCCAGCGCCGCCGCACCGACAGCACAGCCCCGACGACGGCCACGACGGCCCCGCAGGTGCCCCGGGAGAGGGCCGCCCTCCCCTCCTTCCCCCGCTCCGCCCGGCCCAGCCCTGCCGCTGCCATCCTCAGGCCCCTCACGGCCCGGGCGGAGGCGAGGGGCGGCCACCCCGCCAGCGGCCTACCCCCACCCCCGGGCCGCGCCGCCAGCCCTCACCGCTGTCGCCGATGATGAGCAGCTTGAAGAGGTGATCGTAGTCCCTGGCCATGGCCGGGGCGGCGGGAGCGGCCGCGGGCGGCAAAGCGAACGGGGAGGGGGGGAGGGGGCGGCGGCGGCGGCGGCTGCGGGCCGGATCCACTTCCCGAACAAACAGCCGGAACTGACAGCGCCGCCGCCGCGCCTGCGCGCCCCCGCCGCCGCCGCCCGCGCCGCCAGCTGCGCCCGCGCGTCACTGCGCCTGCGCCCAGCCCGCGCCCCGCCCGCCTCGCGCCTGCGCTGGAAGTGCGGCGCCCTCCGCCTCCGCCGCGCGGCGCTCGCGGCCCACGCCTGCGCAGAAGGAGCGGCGGGGTCAGGGCGTCGCGCGGCTGGGCAGCCATGGCAGAGCTGTGAGGGACGGGTTACGATGGGGCTGTCGCTGTTCCTTCCCCTCCACTGCTAACTCTGCTTGCCCCTGCGCTGAGCCGCCGCCAAGCAGGCAGCGGTGTGTCCACCTCAGCTCCCATAGGCGCTCGCATGAGGCCGGAAGACCTGGCAGGAAGGGAGGCTGTCCCCAGGAAAGCACCAAAGGCGTGAAGGAGGCGCGGCGGTGTCAGGCGCTATTGGCCCAACTCCTGAGAACTCTCAGGAGCAGACCACGATGGCTAGGAACGTGATTTGCTTCTTCAAGAAGATGCCCATGCACCAGAATAGCAAATTAGCACAGGAACAATTCTCATCAGATCCCAGCTTGCAGGTGAGGAAGCACACAGCAGGGAGATACGAAACGCTCAGGTGTGTCACGCAGGCCTGGCAGTTCAGGCCAGTCTGGATTTAGGTTCCTGGGGTTTTTAATCTGAAGATGTGCCTTTGTATGACTCAGGAAGGGCCTTGACCTCCCAGACAAAGGCAGCTGTGCCTGCACCATGCACAGAGTTCAAACAACACTGACGATTGTCTTAAGACACAATCTGAGTAATGTTCCTATCAGTTGCACAGATGCTGACTGCATGAACTCAGTAGAACTATGACCACAAATAGGTGATCTCCACTGTTAAATTGATGCAGGGCACAAGAATGATCATTTTCTATTATTTTTCTCCAACAATATTTGTTCTCACTGGTACTTGAACTCCTAATACCAAACAGTGCAGTGTTTTAAGGCTTTTCAGGACATAAGTAAAAAAGGGCAATGTGCTAGGTATTACACCTATCTTTTAATTTAGCATAGATTCAAACCAAAATATTGACATGGTTAATTAATTAATTTTTTACAATGCATTGACACCAGTATCTCATGAACATGTATTTGGCTTACAAATGAGCTGTATTAGCACTGAGAAACACAGACTCCTACGGTCACATGAGCCTAGGAAGAGGTGAAAGATGACAGAAATCAAAACCAGGTAACCTAATAATACCAATCCATAATGCTTTTGATAATTAAAATCTAATCAGTTGTTCTAAGGATACTTGAAGAGTAGGGTGCACCTACTTTGAGGGTCCTTTTGTAGGAACAAACACAAGTACAAGCTTGAAACGAGTGGGTCATCACCACTGCAAACCATGTTGGTGGCCCTGGGAGAGTCAGAACAGGTTGTCCAGGGAAGTTGTGGAGTCTGACTCACCTGGACAGTGCCCACAGCAACCTGTTCTGCACAGCTGTGCTTTGCACACAGGGACTGGACTAGCTGAAATCAAGAGGTGCCTTCCAGCCACAACTGTGCTGTGATCTGTGAATCTTCCCTGGAGCAGGGCAGACAGTTTTAAGCAGGGTTGCTTTTTCTCATAGCATTGACTTGAAAACTATAGGCTCTTTTCTCTGGATTTGTACAATAGGGTTTGATGAAGAGCACTAAGAATACATTTTTAAGGCAATTGTCTCTACCTACTTCTACTTTTCTGTTTCTTCTGTATAGCATATGTGGTATGATTCTACAGTTACATTCATCCAATTTGTATGCAGTTCATCTGGAAACAAACCAACCCAGTATGGCTAAAATAGCATGTCTGGGTTGAAGAGAGTTTTTTTAGCACATAAAATTCTCTCTTCTAAATATGTCTCATCAACAGTATGGCTAATGTCTGCGGGTTTAATTAAACCTTTCTCAATCTCAACCTTCAAAAAAGTATCCTAGCATTCAGTGTTCACCCCTGTCAAGTCCCACAGATGCTGAACTCCACTTAGATGACCTCCATCTCATATTCACTCTTCAGCTCAAGCATTTAAAACACCACACCCTATAGCTGCTTCTGTGTTATCCTCAAATCTTACGATGTAGCTGAGGAGCCAGAGGAAGGCTGGGGTGTTACCAGACATGCTTGAGTATCATTTAATAGACACCCTGCCAGAAAAGGCATTGCGGCTAACCCAAACCTAGCCCTGTCCTAAAGCAACCCCCACCATATATCACCCCTCCATTAAAGCACTTGGGCATCCCATCAAATGACCCAGTGTGTGCCCTGAGCATCAGGCTAACTGAGGATGCTGCATGGCCTCAAAGAAAGCCCTTGAATTTAGCATACAACCAACCAGCTCAACCCCAAAATGACAGTAACTCCTGTTACCATGTTTTTAAGTTCATGAAACTCTCATCAAGTCAAAAGCTTGAGATGTTCTCATGTTACCTGATAACGTGGACAGTAAAAGGTCTGATTTATCTAAAAGAAAAAAACATCAAAATAGTTGAATGCTTTATGCTGTCACATTTGTCTCTTTTCCAATGGAACTTTTAGCACCCTGTAAATTTAAACATCTCTCAAATGATTTTTTGATCTTGAAATACACACACTCAGAGACACTTGCTTGACAGTTCAAAGATGTTACTACAGTCAGTTGCGGGGGGGAAATATCTTTTACTGACAGCTGGTATTTTTAAGCCATG
The DNA here is from genome assembly GCF_014839835.1 of Dryobates pubescens. Taxonomy (NCBI): domain Eukaryota; kingdom Metazoa; phylum Chordata; class Aves; order Piciformes; family Picidae; genus Dryobates; species Dryobates pubescens. Next base: position 4,046,915 of record NC_071636.1, read on the forward strand.
TGAAATGAGGAAAAAAATTAATTCTTCAGTCTCCAAGTTGGCACAATCAATTTATCTGTTCTGATGTTGTGGCAAAAAATTACAGGTGTCTCTGATGTATTATTTTGCAGTGCATAAACAGTTCAGTGAAAAGGAGCTGTCAAACCCCCAAATCCAGTGTTTCACTATAATTGAATCAGCATATTCTCAGCAAGGGTTAAGTGAGCTCCTGCCTTTTCCTCTTCTCTCTCAAAACTACTGAGTGCAGAAATTCAGCAGCTGTTTGGAAAGGTGGATGAGTTCCCACTTGCTGCTACAGAAGGTGGAAATACAAATCATCCCAATACGCTTAATAACAAAAGCTCTTACTGGTTAGAATTAGCAAGTTAATAGAGAAGGCTTTGCTTTAACTGATAATTTTCTTTCACATGTTTATGTGGAGCATAAATTAGAACCCAAGACAGAACAGGTAAGCCAAGGTGCCCATGATCAAGAGATTAGCTATTCTTGGTAGAAAGTTAGATTTATTTTGTTTCTTCCTTCCTATCTGCAGTGATGCAGTGAGCAATTCCAGTACAACCACTGGGCTCTTTGCCACATACTTAGTAGTTTCTGAATGGCATAAAATTCTGTACCTGAGTCAGTGCACACAAGTGTCTGCATTGCATGGTTTAACTGCTGTTCCTCCCTTATCCCCAGAGACAGCTAATTCATTATAGATTGAACTAATTCCAGTGCCCTGAGACTGCCAAATCCTTAAGAGCATTTAGCTGAGCTTTCACTCCTTGATTATTACCAATTCAGTGCAAAATACAGGTTTAAGATTTGCAAGTATTTTGGAAGGCAAAGTCAGAATTAAACCCACCTTCAGGATGCAGATAAATGTTACAAAACAAGTAGAATATAATTGCAGGTGGGCCAACTGGAAGGCACTGTTGTTCTGTAGAAATAGCCAACCGCATAA